>NC_135480.1:156379194-157579194 GCF_052094955.1 Ictidomys tridecemlineatus | reverse complement strand
ATCAGATCTAGCATGTTACTGCTTTAAGCCAAACAAGTGCTATCTGATGCACTATAATCCTATGTTGTTGTTGTTATTTTACTTGACAACATAGGCACATTTCTGTGTTAATATTAAATATAATATATTTTATGGCTGTTTGCAAATAATTTTATGAACGCCCGTTATTTATCCATTTAGATTATTACTAATTTGTTTATTTTAGTTAAAAACAAAAATAATAAGAGGGCATGGTGGTGCATACCTGTAATCCAGCAACTCAGGAGGCTGACGCAGGATAATTGTGAGTTCAAGGCAAGCCTCAGTAATTTAGCCAGGCTCTAAGCAATTTAATGAGACCCTGTCACAAAATAAAAAACAAAAATAGGGGACCAGGCTTGTGGCTCAGTGGTAGAGCGCTTGCTTCACATGTGAGACACTGAGTTTGATCCTCAGTACCACATAATAAATAAATAAATAGGGGCTGGGGTTGTGGCTCAGTGGCAGAGCACTTGCCTTGCACATGTGAGACACTGAGTTCGATCCTCAGCACCACATAAAAATAAATCAACAAAATAATATATTTTTTTTAAAAATTAAATAAATAAATAAATAAACGTATCAAATAAAGGTGAAACAGGGCTGGAAATGTGGCTCAAGCGGTAGTGCGCTTGCCTGGCATGCGTGCGGCCTGGGTTTGATCCACAGTACCACATACAAACAAAGATGTTGTGTTCTCCAAAAACTAAAACAATAAATAAAAAAATTCTCTCTCTCTCTCTCTCTCTCTCTCTCTCTCTCTCTCTCTCTTTAAAAAAATAAAAAATAAAGGTAAAACAGATCCAACATTTTTAAAAGATAAAGTAAAAAGGTTGGGATGTAGCTCAGTGGTACTGGGTTCAAATCCCCCGTACCAAAAAAGCAAAAACAAAAACAATAAAATGTTATCTTTGTAGGCACACCCTGAATATTTTTCTTTTTAAAATCCCCTGAAATGAAAATTGGTGAATAAAAGGAAAAACATGGAAAACTAAAACCAATATAATCACCTGTCCCTATGTTAAAAAATACTGCAAATGGACATAGTTTTATTGCCAACAATTCTGGGACCAAACAAAAATAAGTTGGTTGCTAGTTCCAGGGAATACTTGTCTATAAAAGACTGTAAATTTATTAAAGAGGTTACTTATGTGAACAGCTACAGTTTAGATCTTAAATGTTCCCCAAAGGCCCTATGTGTTAAATAAAAGCTCTGTCCTCATTTTAGCACTAGTAGGAAGTAGTGAAAATTTAAAGAGGTAGGACTTTTAGTCATCATGGGGATGCCCTTGAAGAGGACACTGGGACCCTAGTCCCTTCTTCATCTTCCTTTCTTTTTGCTCTCAGCCTGACCATGCGATAAGAGGTTTTGCTCTGCCACATGCTGCCAATGTGATGTACCACCATGCCACAGGCCCAAAGGAACAGGACTAATCAATCATGGAGTGGAACCTCCAAAACTGAGCCAAAATTGACCTTTTCATTTTATAAATTGATTACCCCAGGTATTGTTTACAGTGACAAAAGCTAAATAACACAAAGACTAAACATTTACTTATCAAGAAATGCTTAAAACTACTACCTTGCTGTGCCAACCAATATAAAATTATTACTTTATACAATGTTCCAATTCCAATCACTTCCTGACTTGCAAGACCTTCCCTAAAATTATCTAGCCCATGTACTACATAAAAATAAATGACTCTAGTTTTCCATCTTTTTTTTTTTTTTTTTTTGGTACCAGGACGTAACCCAGGGTGCTTAAACACTGAGCCACATCTCCAGCCCTTTTTATTTTTTATTTATAGAAAGTGTCTCACTAAGTTTCTTAGGGCCTCACTAAGTTGCTGAGGGGCTTTGAACTTGGGATCCCGCTGCCCCAGACTCCAGAGCCATTGGAATTACAAGCATGTGCCACCACACCCAACTAATTTTTCATCTTGTGACACTACTAAGGCTTCAAGTGGTATACTTTCTTTCTGCAGTAAATCTAATAAACTTAATTTTGCTTGATCAACAATTTTTATGATGAGCTTTTGAGGAGTAACTATTTGACAGAAAGTTTTAATTATTTATACCAACTAGCAGGTTACCTTCCAGGAAGAGTGTTTCAAGTATCAACACTGGATGAGAGTGTCTCCTTCCTTTGACTTTTACTGATACTATATTATTTTCCCATTATTGCAACTTTCAATTCAACAGGCAAAATGTGATATATCATTGTTATAGTGTTCTTTTACTTTGCATTTACCTGATGATTAATGAAGTTTAGCCACATATAAATGACACTTTTATGTAACTGCAAGTCCAAAACCACTACTACATCACACTGCCAAGAGAATAGAAAAGAGAATTGTGTCGTGCCTAAGAATTTAACTTATAACCTTTGAGGAATAATTATAATGCTCTAGCCAATTCTTTCCTGGTAGCATCCTTTAAATAAGCACATTGTTAGGTATTGAGCCTAAATGTTATTATTCCTTGTAGACTTACAGAGAACACAATTTGAAAACACCAAAGTTAAGGAGTGAGAGTGAGGGTAATGATGGAATGAAGGAACTACAATTGGTATGTATAGCAATGTAAATAATTACTCCAATATAAGCAACAGTGTTCTTGTTTTGTTTTGTTTTGTTTTGTTTAGAGAGAGAGAGAGAGAGAGAGAGAGAGAGAATTTTTTGATATTTATTATTTTTTAGTTCTCGGCGGACACAACATCTTTGTTGGTATGTGGTGCTGAGGATCGAACCCGGGCCGCACGCATGCCAGGCGAGCGCGCTACCGCTTGAGCCACATCCCCAGCCCCAGCAACAGTGTTCTTGCAAATTATGGGTAATAGGAAAGTGTCTCTCTTCTGACTTGTAAGTTTAGAAAAACATGAGCCAATATTTATTCTTAAATTATGCAAATATACATTTCTAATCCTATACTTACCCCCCCCCCCAGTTAACTTTACAAAATAATAAATACAGGCAAATAGGTGCTGGGGATGTAGTGGTACAGCACTTGCCTAACATGGGTTTGATCCCCAACACATAAAATAAATAAATCAATAAATAAAATCTACAATTATTTTGTAGGAAGATCTGACAAAGATCCAGATTTGGTATTGACCTGCATAAAACTGCTAAATAGGATTTTACCTCCCAAAGCTTAATTAGACTTCCCTGTTAAGGCTCTGAACTATTGTTCAAATAACTCAAACTTAGGGAACTATACTTCTAGGGAGGAGAATGATTCCAACAGACTACCCTGATAGTTAGAAAACAGGGTTTCCCAAAAAGAAAGAGAGAATGCAGAGAGAATGGTGGATCTAAGGACTAAGTTAAGGAAGAAGAGAGCCCACAGTGGACCCCTGAGAACTTCTTGCTCATCTTTATTTGTGAAAAATCATACACTGGTGAATATTTTTAAATCCTGTCAGAGAAACTGACAACTTTATAGTTGAAGTTGTTGATAGAAGTGAGAACCAGTTCATGAAGGGGCGGTAGGACTGTCCTATGTTCCCTCTTCTAGTTCTCTATAGAAGTCCTATGGTGATATCAGCATTGATTTCTGAGTTTTAAGTGGTAACCAACACAACCAAAGGAATGCAGAATTACTGGGGGGCTCAGAGAAGCAGTGGTCCACTTAGAGGCAACTGTGAGAAAAATCCCTATCCTTTAAGCTGGACATGGTTGTGCATGCCTGTAATCCCAGCAACTCATGAGGCTGAGAATGAGAATCACAACTTCTAAGCCAGCAACCTGATTCAATCCCCAGTACTGGAAAAAAAAAAAAAAAGTTTAGAAGATTGCCAGGTTTCTGTTCACTGACTAAAAGGCTTAGGAGTCACTCCAGTTGAACTGGGCTAACTGGGCTGTGCAAAATAACCACACAGGAGACACAAATACCTTTTTCTTTGGGGTCACTGTGACAGCTCCTCTGATCTTAAGGGTCTGCAGAGAGAGAGAGAGAGAGAGAGAGAGAGAGAGAGAGAATGGACGTGGGACCCCTTTTGTTGAGGAGAAGCTTCAAATGAGGCAAGGGGTCAGATTTCAGGAGGCTGACTCTTCAGCCGGTTGACTGACACCTGGGTAGGCCACACCCAAGGGCACAGTAAGAGAAGGGGACACATACAAGGCACTTTAGATTCTATCCTAAACAGGGCAAGGGGTTATATTACAAAGGAACAGGGAGCGTAGCTCCACACATGGGGCTGTAGAAAGACCCAGTCACTGGAACCCTAGAAGAGGGGGGCAGTCTAGCAGCATGGGTGCCTGACGCCACATCGCCCAGCAGGGGAGTTAACTCAGTCACGTGCTGGTCTCCCACATATTCCCCCTTTCTTAATATATACATAAAAAAGCAACTGGAAAATTGTATCTTTCAGTCACTGGATTCTTGATCATGATCTGTTATTGAAACACAAAAGGAATTAGTAGAAAATATATCTTTTTAATAACACAATATACTTGGGAGATCCAGGTTATTATTATTACTTTGTCAAACACTCATTAGAAGAGTCTTAATCTTTTCCCAATTTTACTGGGAGGCATTGCGTTTGGCCATAGTAACATAGACATTTTCATTGGCATGGAATTTAGGCCTCTCCATAAACCACAGAGCAGAGGGCTCATTCACATTATTCATTACATTGTCTTCTAGAGCATTATAACTTAGTTCTCATCCTTCCATCAACACTTTTCTGACCATGAAGGATCTTGGAAGTAATTTAAGTCAAACATTTTTAAAATCCATACATTGTAAATTTTAAGACATAGCCACAAAGGCTGTTATTGAAAAAGCAAGGAATAATATTTAAAGTAGTCATTTCAGGGATTATGAGACCAGCAGTTTGCCTAGGTCTGATTAATTGACATACACCTGTTGTAAAGCCTGAATATTAACCTCAGCATATTATAGCACTGAAATATTAGCTGGCAATAACTAATGATAAAATTAGGTCTGTCAGTAATGTAAATACTCTTAGAAAAAATCTATTTTAATAATCTTTGCTGTTGTTATTGTCCATATAGGTAAATGTAGTCTTAGTCACCAAAGTCCAGCATAATTGGCTGGTTTAGATTTCTCATATGCTGTCTTGCATGTTTCTGTCACTGGTGTGGTCGATTAGTTGCTCAGCTACCTTGGCTACCTCAGTCATGGGGGGTAGAGATGCGGAATCAATACACAGACTCTGGGAGCTGGTGAGAACTGGCTGGTGACAAACCTCAAGTCTAGTAGCTCAGTTTATTTTTGGAATGCACACAACTGTTATAGGGTTCGAGTGGGATGTGCCCATCAATCATACATAAGTAAGATAATATCCATAAGCCAATCATCTTCTGCCTAATGTAACCACACTGTGAGGAAACTCTAAATATTGCTGTCATAGTGGAAAGCAGTCTAGAAGGGTCTTTGTCCCTAAGAGGGGGGCTTACTGAGTCAGGGATTTCATGCCCTGAAGCCCCTGACTCTCGGTTTCCTGGCCCCGTAGTTTGGCAATGCTAACCACAAGTGCTGAGGATGTGGTTTCATTGATGGCTTGCTAGAGCAGAGCATCCCATCCTGCAGGTGTTCCTGTTAGGCCTGAAGGAATGTGGATTCCTCAAGCACTCGAAGCTGTTCATAGCTGCTCGTTGCAACTGAAATCTATTCCAACATTTCCTCTCCTTTTATTAAATTTGTTGCCAAAGGAGAACCATGATGAGAGAAGAAAGGAAAAGGGAAAAGCATAGAAAAAAGGGCATGAAGCAAGAAAGAGAAAAGCATCCAGTCATGGCCCATTCTTGTAGCTGTAGCTCCACTCATGGGGCAGTAGGAAGACACAGTCACTGGAACCCTAGAAGAGAGGGGCAGTCTAGCAGCATGGGTGTCCAGCAGGGGAGTTAACTCAGTCATGTGCGAGTTGGTCTCCCACAGGAGATAACATTGGGGAGGGGGGGTGCATGCATGTGTGCATATTTTTGGATTTTCTACTCTGTTCATGGAATCTGTTCATGTTCCAGTTTAACATTGTCTTAATTTTCATTAGGTTTGTAGTACATTTTTAAACTGCTAAGTAGTCTCTCTAGACTTTTCAAAATTTTTCTTATTTTCCCATTCATTTTTATTGTAGTTTATTGGTATATTAAAATTATACATGAATGGGATTCATTATGCCATATTCACACATACACATTACAATTGGATTGATCTAGTCCCCAATATCTTCCCTTTCTTCCTCCTCCCTCTCCCTGATCCAATTGCTCTATTCTACTGACCTCTCTTCCATTATTATTATTATTATTATTATTATTACTATTTTGATTGCTGCATTATAATTGTGTGTGTGTGTGTGTGTAATTCATTGTGGTATATTTGTACATAGACATACCATAATTTGGTAGATATCAGCCCCATGCCCTCCTCTCTTGGCTCCCTTCCTCTACCCCCTACTTTTCAAACTTTTCTTAACTTCTATCACACATTAATTAATTCAGATGCATTCAACAAGTATATATTGGACATCTATTATTTGCTAGATGTTGTAAGTGCTTCGCATAAAAAAGTAAACTCTACACACAAAAATCTCTGCTGTAGGTGGACTTCCATTTCAGTGAGGGACACAGGTGAGAAGTGAAATCAGCTATATGTCCAAAAGGCTTATTTTAAATAAAAAGATATAAGACAAATTTGATGGCTAATGTATCACTGTAATATGAACCAGAAAACAAAAAATAATGAAATCAATGTAATCCAATTGTGGGACCAAGCATGCATTCTTATTCCCATGTTAAATAACACTGGTATCAAGCAAAAATAACTAGCCTATTTGCTCCAGAAAATACCTATTCCTGGGATACAAGACTAAACTCCTAAACAATTCATTTATCAAGAACTAGCAGCTTGGGGCTGGGGATGTGGCTCAAGTGGTAGCACGCTCGCCTGGCATGCGTGCGGCCCGGGTTCGATCCTCAGCACCACATACAAACAAAAATGTTGTGTCTGCCGAAAACTAAAAAATAAATATTAAAATTCTTTAAAAAAAAAAAAAAAAGAACTAGCAGCTTTCTCTTAAGACTTACTTGAGACCTCTCTCTTCATGGTTTCTTGCTTGCAAAACCCACCTTAAAAATCATGGTCAATGGCCTTTTCCTAACTTCCTTACTGAGAGGGAATACTGAGGTGAGTTAAGGTAATAGCTTTGATAACTTAGATAAGAGGAAAAGCTAGATGCTCAGAGATTTTGGCACAAGTTTAAGAGTTTTTTAAAACAATGAGGTTTATTTAAAATTTTAAAAGTTCCTCAATGACGTTACTGATAAATAGACAATTCTTTGGATAGAGAATAATGATACACACACACACACACACACACACACACACACACACATACTTTTTTTTTTTTCTGTATTAGGGATTTAACCCAGAGCCTTGCCCATGCTAGAAAGCACTCTATAACTGAGTTATATACCCAACCCTTATGCTGACATAATTTTAACTTAAAATCAACTATTTATGCCTTCTCCCATACTTTAGTGGAAAATGAAAATGTTAGCACAATATTTTATTTAATACTAGATTATATGGGTTTGGTTTCTCATTATTTAAAATTTTAATTATTATTAATTTATTCACCCAGTAATTATTTCCACATGATTCAAGATTAAAACAAAAAAAAACTGTTTTTAGCTCCACATAAGTATAATAATAGATTTTAAAGAATTTAATCTCATGAATTCTTATAATCTTACAACAGATAAGGACTTAATGGACTCAAATAGTAATTTTCAGATTTTTTTTCATCAACTTGAAGATTTTAAACTCATATGAAAAATGAGTTAATTAAAGATTCCCCATGTGCAAGAAATAAAATCAAGACTCAATAAATAGGATGGATTCAAACTAAAAAGCTTCTCCTCAGCAAAAGAAACAATCAAGGTGAATAGAGAAACCACATTTGGGGAGCAAATTTTTTCCACATTTACATCAGATAGAGAAATAATATTCAGGATATATAAAGAACTCAAAAAAATTTAACATCAAAAAAACAAACAACCCAATCAATAGATAGGCTAAGGAGCTGAACAGACAGACACTTCTCAGAATATAATATATAATCGATCAACAAATATATGAAAAAAATGTTCAACATCTTTAGTAATTTGAGAAATGCAAATCAAAATTACTCTAAAATTTCATCTCTGGGACACTATGAAGGCAGTTCTAAGAGGAAAGTTCATTGCGTAGAGTTCATTCCTTCAAAGAAGAAAACAAATAAATGACCTACATTACATCTCAAAGCCCTAGAAAAAGAACAAATCAACCCTTAAAGCAGTAGAAAATAGGAAATAATTAAAATCAGAGCTGAAACCAATGAAGTTGAAACAAAACAAACAATTGAAAAAAAATTGAAAAAATAAAGTTGGTTCTTTGAAAAATAAATAAAATTGATAAACCATTAGCCATGCCAACAAAGAGATTTGAGAAAACTCAAATTACTAACACCTGTGATGAAAAAAAAGTATTACAACTCACACTTCAGAAATACAGAAGATAATTAGAAATTATTTTGAAAATTTGTACTCCAATAAATTAGAAAATATCAAAGGCATCAACAAATTTCTAGAGGCAAATGATATGCCCAGACTAAATTAGGATGATATACACAATTTAAGCAGATCAAGTTATTTTTTTAATATTTTTTGTTGTAGTTGGACACAATACCTTTATTTTATTTATTTATTTTTATTTATATATGACAGCAGAATGCATTACAATTCTTATTATACATATAGAGCACATTTTTTCATATATCTGGTTGTATACACAGTATATTCACAACAATTTGTGTCTTCATATTTGTACCTTAGATAATAATGATCATCACATTCCACCATCATTAATAACCCCATGCCCCCTTCCTTCCCCTCCAACCCCTCTCCCCTATCTAGAGTTTGTCTATTCCTCCCATGCTCCCACTCCCTATCCCACTATGAATCAGCCTCCTTATATCAAAGAAAACATTTAGCATTTGGGTTTTGGGGATTGGCTAACTTCACTTAGCATTATCTTCTACTCCATTTACCTGCAAATGCCATGATTTTATTCTCTTTTATTGCTGAGTAATATTCCATTTTGTATGTATGCCACATTTTTTAATCCATTCTTCTATTGAAGAGCATCTAGGTTGGTTCCATAGTTTAGCTATTGTAAATTGTGCTTCTATAAATATTGATGTGGCTATGTCCCTGTAGTATGCTGTTTTTAAGTCCTTTTGGTATAGACTGAAGAGAGGGATAGCTGGGTGGAATAATGGTTCCATTCTCAATTTTCCAAGAAATCTCCATGTGGTGCGGAGGGTCAAACCCAGCATCTCACACATGCTAGGCAAGCACTCTACTACTGAGCCACAACCCCAGCCCCATAAGCAGATTAATTTCAAGCAAAGAAATAAAGGATGCCATCAGAAGCCTACCAGTCAAGAAAAGCCAAGGACTGGATGGATACACAGCTGAGTTTTACAAGACCCTTAAAGAAGAACTAACATCAAAACTTCTTAAAATATTTCATGAAATAGAAAAAGAGGGAACTCTTCCAAACATATTCTATGATCATCCTGATTCCAAAACCAGTCAAAGACATATCAAAGAAAGAAAAATTCAGACCAATATCACTAATGAATATAGATGCAAAATTCTTAATAAATTTTTGGCAAATTGAATACAAAAACATATCAAAAAGATAGTGCACCATGATCAAGTAGGGCTCATCCCAGGGATGCAAGCTTGGTTTGACATACAGAAATCAATAAATGTAATTCATCACATCAACAGACTCAAACATAAAAATCATATGATCATCTCAATAGATGCAGAGAGAACATTTGACAAAATACAGCATCTCTTCATGTTCAAAATGCTACAAAATCTAGGGATATCAGGAACATACCTCAACATTGTGAAGGCTATCTTTGCTAAGCCGCAGGCCACCATCAGTCCAAATGGAGAAAAATTGAAAGCATTCCCTCTAAAAACTGGAACAAGACAGGGATGCCCTTTTTTACCACTTTTTTTTTTTTTAATTTCAAGAAAATTTAATATATTTTCTCAGGAAACAATAAAAAGGGGTGGTTACATAACAAAGTTATGTTATTTTTTTCATTGATTTTATTTTTTTAAATACATGACAGTGAAATGTATTACAATTTTTATTACACATTTATACCACAATTTTTCATATCTCTGTATAGGTTGACACCCAATTCGTGTCTTCAGACATGTACTTTGGATAATAATTTCCATCACATTCCACCCATCCTTGCTAATCCTCTGCCTCCTCCCTTTCCCTCCCTCTCCCTATCTAGAAATCATTTATTCCTCCCATGTTCCCTCTCCCTACCCCACTATGAGTCAGGCTCTTTATATCAGAGAAAATATTTGGCATTTGTTTTTCTGGGATTGGCTAACTTCACTTAGCTTACCTTCTCCAGTGCCATCCATTTACCTGCAAATGTCATGATTTTATTCTCTTTTATTGCTGAGTAAAAGTCCATTGTGTTGTAAGGGTCCGGCGGAGCGTCGGAGGGAAAGACCACACAAGAGACCAGCTTCATGCAATTGCAGGGGGAAGTTTTATTGGACCAGCATGCTGGGGCTCAAGGCTCACTCAGGAAGGGAGAGCAGCCCAGAGCCCAGAGCAGAGGTCAAGCAGAGCTTAAGTACACTTTTTAGAGAGGGCGCGGGGCTTTGCATACATCAGAACAAATCATCTTGAGGCACGGGAAAATTGAACAACAACCCTGAGCCATGATTAGTACATCCATTGGCGGGAACAGTCTGGGCAGAGGTGATTGGTCACCCCTGAGCGGGGTACATATTTAAACTGATTGGTTTTGTGGCCTGGATGCTTACGTCTGAGCTATTTTGGAGCCCTTAGCTAATAAACAACCAGGGAATCAATGGAAATATTCACTGGGCAGTTCAGGTATTGTTCTAACAGCTACAGAGATTACAGGTTCTGGGGGTAGCAGAGGAATTTTAACAATACCTGGCCTATTATTATTATTTTTAGCCCAAGCCTTTCAATTTAGAAACCTTACAATCCCCAGTCTTTTATACTTTAACTCAGACTCTTGCAGCTTAGAGTCAGCTTAGAAATTTTACCTTTACAGTGTATATATATATATATATATATATTTTTTTTTTTTTTTAGTTCTCGGCGGACACAACATCTTTGTTGGTATGTGGTGCTGAGGATCGAACCCAGGCTGCACCCATGCCAGGCGAGCGCGCTACCGCTTGAGCCACATCCCCAGCCCCTCCATTGTGTATATATACCACATTTTTTTTTATCCATTCGTCCTTCTTTTACCACTTCTATTTATTTATTTATTTATTTATTTATTGTTGTTGCTGTAATTGGACACAACACCTTTATTTTATTTATTTATTTTTACATGGTGTTGAGGATTGAACCCAGCACCTTGAACATGGTAGTGAAGCCAGATTTAAAGTTAGGTAGTCAGTGTAGTTAGGTAAATCGGGTCTAATATCGAGTGAAATCTAAGATGGAGGCCATGCTGGGAATGACTCAGGGAAAACACCACAACTCATGAAATGTTAATGAAGTCCGAAAAGGCCCTAGGCCAAAGTCCACCTCAAAGAAGTGTTAACCAACAGCCCCAACAGATTTGGAAATAGCCCATCCCAGAGAAGTGATAATCCCATCCCAAAAGGTGATAATTAGGCCCACCTGTGTCCCACCCCTCGGGCCTTCCCACCTACATTCCATCACTGAAAGAACTATAAAAAGGGGAGATGACCGTACTTCCACGGATTCCACCTCTTGGGTGCCCTTCTTCCTCCGGGAGAAGTCTTTTCTGCTGTCCTTTAATAAACTTCTAATTTCTACTCTGACCTTGCCTCGGCGTGCTTCTTTGGTGTTATTCTTCAACATCGGGGAAGCAAGAACTTGTCACCGGTCAACTGCGGTAACAGTAGGTGAGCACTCTACCAATGAACCAAAACCCCAGCCCTCACCACTTTTGTTTAATATAGTTTTTGAAATCTAGCCAGAGCAAGTAGACAGACAAAAGAAATTAAAGGGATACAGATAGGAAAGGAGAACTCAAATTATAACTATTTACAGACAACATGATTTTATACCTAGAAGACCCAAAATATTCCACCAGAAATCTCCTAGAACTAATAAATGAATTCAGCAAAGTAGCTGGATATAAAGTCAACACCCATAAATCAAAGGCATTTCTATACATTAGTGACAAGTCCTCAGAAAGAAAAACCTCCCCATTTATAATAGCCTCAAAACAGAAAAAAATACTTGGGAATAAATTTAATGAAAGAGGTGAAAGACCTTTACAATAAAAACTACAGCATTCTAAAGAAAGAAATTAAAGAAGACCTTAGAAGATGAAAAGATCTAACTTTTTCTTGGATAGGCAGAATTAATATTGTCAAAATGACCATACTACCAAAAGCTCTACACAAATGCAGTGTAATCCCAATTAAAATCCCAATGACATTACTCATAGAAATAGAAAAGGCAATCATAAAATCATCTGGAAAAATAAGAGACCCAGAATAGCCAAAGCAATCCTTAGCAAGAAAAGTGAAGCTGGTGGCATTAGTATTCCAGACCTTAAACTATACTACAAAGCTATAGTAACAAAAACAGCATGTTACTGGCACCAAAATAGACCTATAGTCCAATGGTATAGAATAGAGGACACAGAGACTAACCCACATAATTATAGTTATCTTATATTAGACAAAAACATACATTGGAGAAAAGATAGCCTCTTCAACAAATGGTGCTGGGAAAAATGGAAATCCACATGTAACAAAATAAAATTAAACCTCTATCTCTCACCATGCACAAAACTCAACTTAAAGTAGATCAAGGACCTAGGAATTAAACCAGAGACCTTGCACCTAATGGAAGAAAAAGTAGGCCCAAATCTTCATCATGTCAGATTAGGCCCCAAGTTTCTTAACAAGACTCCTACAGTGCAAGAATTAAAACCAAGAATCAATAAATGGGATGGATTCAAACTAAAAAGTTTCTTCTCAGCAAAAGAAACAATCAGTGAGGTGAACAGAGAACCTACAGAATGGGAGCAAATCTTTACCACAAGCACATCAGATAGAGCACTAATCTCTAGGATATATAAAACACTCAAAAACCTTAACACGAAAAAAACAAATAACCCAATCAATAAATGGGCCAAGGAACTGAACAGACACTTCTCAGAAGAGGATATACAATCAATCAACAAACATATAAAAAAATGTTCAACATCTCAGGCTGGGGTTGTGGCTCAGTGGTAGAGTGCTTGTCTAGTGTGTGTGAGGCCCTGGGTTCAATCCTCAGCACCACATAAAAATAAATAAATAAACGTATTGTGTCCAACTGAAGCCAGATTTAAAGTTAGGTAGTCAGTGTAGTTAGGTAAATCAGGTCTAATATCGAGTGAGATCTAAAATGGAAGCCATGTTGAGAATGAATTCCGGGAAAAGTTGAACAATGTTAATGAAGTCCCAGAAGAGCCCAAGGCCAGAGCCCGTCCCAAAGAAGTGTTAATGAATGGCTAACTTGAAGATGCTGACTCAGAAGTCCTTCCTGCCCAGATTACTTCTTTGGCCCACCTGTGCCCCACCCCTCGGGCCTTCCCACCTACATTCCATCACTGAAACAACTATAAAAAGGGGAAACAACCACACTTCCACAGATTCCATCTCTTGGGTGCCCTTCTTCCTCCGGGAGAAGTCTTTTCTTCTGTCTTTTAATAAACTTCTACTTTCCACTCTGACCTTGCCTCGGTGTGCTTCTCTGGTGTTATACTTCAACATTGGGGAAGCAAGGACTCATCACCAGTCAACAGCAGTAACACAACTACAACTAAAAAATAAATTAAAAAAAAAATGTTCAACATCTCTAGCAATTAGAGAAATGCAAATCAAAAACTATTCTAAGATTTTATCTCATTCCAGTCAGAATGGCAGCTATCAAGAATACAAACAAGGGCTGGGGTGGTGGCTCAGTGGTAGAGAACTTGCCTAGCATGTGTGAGGCCTTGGGTTCGATTCTCAGCACCACATACAAATAAATAAAATCAAGGTCCATCAACAACTAATAAAAAAAATTTTTTTTAAAAAGAATACAAACAACAATAAGTGTTGGCAAGGATGTGGAGGGAAAGGCATACTCATACATTGCTGGTAGGACTGCAAATTGGTGCAGTCAATCTGAAAAGCAATATAGAGTTTCTTTGGAAAACTTGGAATGAAACCACCATTTGACCCAGCTATTCCACTCCTCAGCTTATACCCAGAGGACTTAAAAATAGCCTACTACAGGCACACAGCCATATCAATGTTTATAGCAGCACAATTCACAACAGCTAAATTGTGGAACCAATCCAGATGCCTTTCAGTAGATGAATGAATAGGGAAACTTTGGTATATATACACAATGAAATATTACTCAGCATTAAAAGAGAATAAAATTATGGTAAATGGATGGAATTGGACAATATTGCTAAGTGAAGTTAGCAATTCCCAAAAACCAACCATCCTCTTTGACATGAGGATGCTGAGTCATAATGGCGATGGAGGGGGAGCTTGGGAGGAATGGAGAAACTTTAGATAGGGCAAAGGGGAGGGAGGGGAAGAGAGGGGGTGAGGGTGTAGGAATGGTGGTGGAATGAGTTAGACATCATTACCCTAAGCATATGTATGAAGACATGAATGGTGTGAAAATACTTTCTATACAATCAGCAACTTGAAAAATTGTACTCTATATGTATAATATGAAATGAATTGCACTCTGCCATTGTGTATAACAAATTAGAATAAATAAATAATAAATAATAAAATCATTAACTTTTTTTAAATATTTATTTTTTAGTTATAGGTGGACACTATAACTTCATTTCATTTTATGTGGTGCTGAGGATCGAACCCAGTGCCTCACACATGCTAGGTAAGTGCTCTATCACTGAGCCACAAACCCAGCCCAAATCATTAACATTTTTTGATGACTGCACACTTCCTATATGACAGCTATCAATTTAATAATATCACTCTGTTGCAAAGCTATACTTGCTTATTTTTTTATTTGCCAGCAGATGAAACATTATGGTTCATCAGCAGAGGGCACTACAGTGACACTGCTTAGCACAGATGCAGGAAGACACTTTTTTTTTTTTTTTTTTAGTTCTAGTTGGACACAATATTTTTATTTTATTTATTTTTATGTGGTGCTGAGAATCGAACCCAGGGCCTTAAACGTGCTAGGTGATCGCTCTCCCAGGGAGACACTTCTTGAAGGCTCCAGCTCTCCATTTTTGTTCTTTAACTCGGTAGCCCAATACAGAGGCTCCAACTGTTCTCCCTCTCCTGTAGGCTACTTTAGACCAGGTCCAGCCCACCTATACATCCTGGCCATTTCTACAGACTAACCCAGGCTGCTTCTTCATTCTAGCATGGGTGAACCACACAGTTCAATAGAATTTTCTAACCAGTGTCTTCACCATTGAAGACAAATATTAAAAAAAAAAAAAAATTGATGCAGTTTGTTTCCCGAGTGATCCCTGAATGACATATCTTAAAAATATACTTTTGTTCATGTATAAAGACTAGTACAATAACTATCTTAAAAAATATTTTATTTCTAAGTTAAATTGCAATGCCATTGTCAATCAGTGGTCATTGTAATACACTCTCTTGTGCAAATCATAGAATGTTGGAGTCTCTCATTCCTTTTCAGATGTATTACATCCTTACATGTTAGTGTTTGACCACATTCTTATATATTACTTTTTTGTTACACCTCGAGAAAGAGTTCTCCTATCTTTTATTCTGATAGTGTTCTAAAATTTTTCATCTTTTTAAAAAAATATATTTATTTTTTAGTTGTAGTTGGACACAATACCTTTATTTTATGTATTTCCATGTAGTGCTAAAGATCAAACTCAGGGCCTCGCATGTGCTAGGTGAGCCACAACCCCAACCCCAAATTTTTCATCTTAAAAGAGAAGACTCAGAGAAAAATAGCTCTTGAGCCTGATTTAAAAAAAGAAGACCATATTAGTTTGGTCAACAGTAATATTACAGTAAAACTCTAAGGTGTTGGTGTTTAGAATTGTTTTTCTCAAGTGAAGATAACTTAGTCATCCCTGAATTACTGGAAAACTCTACTAACTAGGAACCACAAGATCAGGAGGAGACATTTTCCACTTATGACATGCATATTGAGAAGATGACTGCACGAAGTGAATAGCTTCAGGAAACAAGATGTAGATGATTGAAATCATGGACTGTCGTGCTTTAATCAGCATGTTTTTGTACAAGCTTTTTTTTTTTTTTAACTAGAAAATGAATCCTGAGGTACTTTACCACCTAGCTACATCCCCCAGCCATTTTTATTTATTTATATTTTGAGATATGGTCTCACTTAGTCACCCAGGCTTGCCTCAAACTTGCAATCTTCCCACTTCAGACTCCCAAGTCACTGGGATTACAAGAGTGCACCACAATGCTTGGCTCCAGCCATTTTCTTTCCTCTTGGTTGCTTTAAAGTTAGAATTAACTCTGATTATCTATAAGGTTCCTATCCTTATTAGTGTTTTTGCAATCTTACTCCATTGGGTGCTTGCATTTCCCTTTTATTAATTCTTTGTAATAAATCAATGGTTTCCTGGGTAATTGTGTAAAGGTAAAATTTCTAAGCTGATTCTAAGCTGCAAAAGTCTGAGTTAAAGTGTAAAAGACTGGGCATTGTAAAGCTTCTAAATGGTAAGGCCTGGGCTAAAAAGTAAAAACTAGGTATTGTTAAAATTCTTCTGCTACCCCTGGAACCTGTAATCTCTGTAAGTTGTTAGTACAATGCAGGAACTGCCCAGTAAATATCTCCATTGATTCCCTGGTTGTTTAATAGCTAAGGGCTCCAGGTAACTTGGCACGTAAGCATCTAGGCTCCAAAACCAATCAGTTTAAATTTGTACCCCGCTTAGGAATGACCAATCACCCCTGCCCGCCCTGTTCCCGCCAATGAATGTACTAATCCTGTCTCAGAGTTGTTGTTCAATTTTCCCGAGCCTCATGATGATTTGTTCTGATGTATGCAAAGCCCCCGCCCTCTCCAGAAAGTGTACTTAATCTCTGCTTGACCTCTGCTCTGGGCTCTGGGCTGCTCTCCCTTCTTGAGTGAGCACGGAACCCCAGCGTGCTGGAATGGATCCCCAATAAATCCCCTTTTGCCAATTGCATGGAGCCAGTCTCTTGTGTGGTCTCTCCCTCCGACGCTCGCCGGACCCCTTTTACAATTGGATTCATTCACTAAGTAAATTTTTAGAGAATAACACAGCAGGTCAGATAGTTAGAAATACAAAATCCTCTATCATGTTTCCCTTCAAAGAGACAATCCTCAGAGACTTTGTAATAAAAAATTTGACTGAACTTTGTCCCCTCTTCCTGGGAGCCTATCTGTAAACCTTACAATTTTCTAAGTGATAAGAATGTTTGTTAGGGCTGGGGATGTGGCTCAAGCGGTAGCGCGCTCGCCTGGCATGCGTGCGGCCCCGGTTCGATCCTCAGCACCACATACAAAGATGTTGTATAAATAAATAAATATTAAAAAAAAAAAAAAAGAATGTTTGTTAGGGCTGGGGATGTGGCTCAAGCGGTAGCGCGCTTGCCTGGCATGCCTGCGGCCCGGGTTCAATCCTCAGCACCACAACAAAGATGTTGTGTCCGCCGAGAACTAAAAAATAAATATTAAAAATTCTCTCTCTCTCTCTCTCCTCTCTCACTCTCTCTTTAAAAAAAAAGAATGTTTGTTATTTACAGTGGTACTTCAAATGCAACTGATAGTTTCTGATAGTAATGTGATTCAGATGAGAGCTGGCCATGCCTGGAAGACCAACTGTGTAATTAGAGCATTGGAGCTGTGAGTCATGAGTCATGTGTTCTCAACCTGACCTCTAAGGAGAAGAGACTGGAGATTGAATCAACCACATGGGTAATGATTGAATCAATCCTGTCTATATAATGAAATCTCAATGCAAACTCTGCACACTGAAGTTCAAGTGAGATGCCTTGATTGGCAATTCTCTGTTTTCACACCTTGATGCTGGCTGAGTAATACATCCAATGGGTACTTTGCATTTTTTTTCCTTTTTAAAAAATTAATTTATTTATTTTAATTAGGCATATATGACAGCAGAATGCATTTTGATTCATTGTACACAATTGCAGCACAACTTTACATTTCTATGGTTGTACACAATGTAGTGTCACATCATATGTACAGTCAATCATACATGTACCTAGGGTAATGAAGTCCATCTCATTTCACTCTCTTTCCTGTCCCCACACACCCTCCCTATCCTCCCCTGCCTTTGCCCATTCAAAGTTCCTCCATTTTTCCCATGCCTCCCCCCTCCCTGTTATGGATCAGCATCCACTTATCAGAGAGAACATTTAATCTTTAGTTTTTTGGGATTGGCTTACTTCGCTTAGCATGATTATCTCCAACTCCATCCATTTACCTGCAAATGCCATAATTTTATTCCCTTTTAATGCTGAGTAATAATTCATTGTGTATATATACCACAGTTTCTTTATCCATTCATCTACTGAAGGGCATCTAGGTTGCTTCCACAGTTTAGCTATTGTGAATTGAGCTGCTATGAACATTGATGTGGCTGATTTTATAGTATGCTGATTTTAAGTCCTTTGGGTAGAGACTGAGGAGTGGGATAGCTGGGTCAAATAGTGATTCCATTCCAAGTTTTCTAAGAAATCTCCATACTGCTTTCCAGAATGGTTGCACCAATTTGCATTCCCACAAGCAATGTATGAGTGTACCTTTCCCTCCCCACATCCTCACCAACACTTATTATTGTTTGTATTCTTGATAACTGCCATTCTGACTGGAGTGAGATGAAATCTTAGAGTAGTTTTGATTTGCATTTCTTTAATTACTAGAAATGTTGACATTTTTTCATATATTTGTTGATCAATTGTGTATTATATTCTGAGAAGTGTCTGTTTAGCTCCTTAGCCCATCTATTGATTGGGTTGTTTTTTGTTTTGTTTTGTTTTGTTTTTGGTGTTAAGATTTTTGAGTTCTTTATATATCCTGGAAATTAATGCTCTGAGGTGCATGTGGTAAAGATTTTCTCCAATTCTGTAGGCTCTATCTTCACGTTACTGATTATTTCCTTTGCTGAGAAGGAGCTTTTAAGTTTGATTCCATCACATTTATTGATTCTTGATTTTACTTCTTGTACTTTAGGAGTATTGTTAAAGAAGTTGGATCCTAAGCCAACATGGTGAAGATTTGAGTATACTTTTTCTATTATTAGGCACAGGGTCTCTGGTCTAGTAAGTCTTTGATCCACTTGAGCTGAGTTTTGTACAGAGTAAGAGATAGGGGTTTAATTTCATTTTGTTACATGTGAATTTCCAATTCTCCCAGCACCATTTATTGAATAGGTTATCTTTTCTCCAGTGAATGTTTTTGGCACCTTGCTACAGAGATTTTTTTATTTTTCCCCCACACTGGGGATAGAACCCAGTGGTACTTAACCACTGAACTACATCCCCAGACTTATTTATTTATTTAATTTTGAGACAGGGTCTCCCTAAGTCGTTTAGGGCCTCACTAAGTTGCTGAGGCTGGTCTCAAACTTGCAATCCCTCTGCTTAACTTCCCAAGGCACTGAGATATAGGCTTGTACCACCATACTCAGCAAGAGATTTTTTGTAAAATGCATGAGGCTCAACTAAATACAAATCACATGAGGCTCAACTAAATGCAACAGACCCAAAGGTTACACACAGGAATTAAAGCCATGACACCATAGCAAGGATTGTTGTATATTCTCTGGGCTGCTCTCTACACACATGTCCTTTAGAGTGTTGATAGGAGACTGTTGACTAAGGTCAAGACTCTCCTGCTCATTCTTTCTTTTTCTTAATATATAATATAATTTATTTTATTATATTTTAATTTATTTATTATGTTTATATAAACACATTTATTTTATCTATTATATCCATTTGCATATATAGAATCCTGCTCACCCTTTTCATCAGAAATAGGAATAATGGAGAATATATTATTTTTCCTAATTTCCTTTCCACTCTAGTGACCCTACTCTCCTACTAGTAAGTTGTAAGAAGAAATGTTTTAAGATGATGAAAAGTTCTGGAAATGGAGAATATTGATGATTACACAATAATGTGAATGCATTGAATGCCACTGAACTATACACATAGTAAGAATGAATAAAAAACAGGGATTGGTGGCACATGCCTGTAATTCTAGTGGCTTGGAAGGCTGAAAGAGGAGAATCACAAGTTCAAAGCCAGACTCAGCAATGGCGAGGCACTAAACAACTCAGTGAGACCCTGTCTCTAAATAAAATACAAAATTGGGCTGGGGATGTGGCTTAGTGGCTGAGTGTTCTTGAGTTCAATTCCCAGTACCCCCCCCCCAAAAAAAAGTATGAATAAAACTGTAAATTTTAGATTATATATATATTTGCCACAATTTTAGAAAGTGTTTTTTTAATGTAGCTACCCAAGATTTTGTAAAGCACCCTGAAATTAAAAAAAAAAAATTCCATCAAAATTTATGGTACCACACTGATAGTAAATAAAAAAAGCAAACATCGGACATAACTCTTTTCCTTTCACTTCTACTTCTACTCTAACCAGTAGGCAAGAAGTAGAAGCGGGGAAAAGATACTAAATTGAATTTGAGAGGCTTAACCAATCTAAGCTAGATTGAAGAAACCAGACCAAATGAGAAACTAGGTTTTGTATCTTCAGAACTAACTGTACAACTTAACTTTCACCTTACCTAAAAGGTAAGTGTTATGGTTTGGATGTGAGGTGTCCCCCAAAAGCTCACGTGGGAAACAAGAAAGAATGTTCAGATGAGAAATGATTGGGTTGTGAGAGTCCTAACCCAATCAGTGATTTAATCCCCTGATAGGGATTACCTGAGTGGTAACTGAAGTGGTGGGGTGTGGCTGCAGGAGGTAGGAATTGGGGCATGGCTTTGGGTATATATTTGTATCTGGTGAGAAGAGCCTCTCTCTTGACTTCCTGATCACCATGATGCCAGCTGCTTCCCTTCTCCATCGTCTCCGCCATGATGTTCAGCCTCACCTGAGTCCTGAGGAATGCAGCTGGCCTTCTATGGACTAAGACTGAACCATGAGCCCTCAAATAAACCTTTCCTCCTTTACAATTGTTCTGGTTGGGTCCTTAATCACAGCAGCAAAAAGCTGACTAAAACAGTCAGTAGATAAACACATAATAGTTTCTCAGCTCCACAGCTGTACAACATTTATGACCATTTCCTCAGCCCTGCAGTTATCTGACTATTGCACTATGTGTATGTGGAAATTCCCACTTGAATTTCATAATGAGCATGGGCATATCCTCCTCACCTGCCCGCGCCCCCCCTTTTTTGTGGTAGGGGGAGTAAACTCAGGGTGCTCTATTACCACTGAACTACATCTCCAGCCTTTTTTTTTTTAATTTGATATAGAATCTCACTAAATTGATGAGGGTGGCCTCCATATTGTGAACCTCCAGCCTCAGCCTACCCTGTCACTGGGATTACACTGTGCCTGGCCCATATTTCCTCTTTCTATCCACATATACTAGGGAAAGATTAAATAGTTTATGGTATTCCATCTTATACAAAGGGGAAATGTATAACTGCATTTAAGAAAATCAAGTTCTATAATTCTGAAAATCCTCAAAAAACTGTGTTGGTGTTCATCAGTGATGATGTTGAATATGAAGAAAATGCTCTAAAATACTACCAGTGGGGGCTGGGGTTGTGGCTCAGTGGTAGAGTGCTCGCCTAGCATGTTGGAGGCACTGGGTTCGATCCTCAGTACCACATAAAAATAAAAAAAATAAAGGCATGTGTCCAACAACAACTAAAAAATATTTTTAAAAAATAATAAAATACTACCAGTGTATTGCTTACTCACACTGTTAAATTACAAATTTTATGATGAGAAAAATAAGCTTGAGTGAATTCATGCAACATGAAATAATTCTGAACCTCAGAAGCCTATGAAACTGAAACACCACAAAACAAAACAATAATTTGCAAATCAAATCAGTGAAGATAAATTTACAGATTACTTTCCTCAATTCTGGATTTATATTTTCATAGTCAGTGTTTTCTTCTATCTTTAAGTGTTTCAAAATTATTACTTTTATCTTCCTTTAAAAATATATCTATGTAGTTTTTTCAGTACTGTGTATGTTTTATTTTGTGGTACTGGGGACTGACCCCATGGCCCCACACATGCTAGGCAAGTGCTCTACCACTGAACTACATCCTCAGCCATATATATTTTTTCCTTTTTTTTTTTAGAAGTTTTCCACAATACCTTTATTTTATTCATTTATTTTTATGTGATACTGAGGATCAAACCCAGTGAGTGCCTCACAAATGCTAGGCAAGTGCTCTACCATTAAGCTATAGCCCCAGCCCCCCACCTTTTTATATTTTTATTTTGAGGCAAGGTCTCACTAAGTTGCTGAGCCTGGCCTCAAACTATCCATCCTCCTGCCTCAGCCTCCCAAGTCACTGGATTTAGAGGCATGCAACACTGCTCCTTTCTTTAATACTGTTTATAAAATATTGCCCATGGGTCTGGCGTTGTGGCTCAGTGGTAGAGCACTTGCCTAGCATGTGTGAGGCACTGTGTTCGATTCTCACACTGCATATAAATAAATGAATAAAATAAAGGTCCATCAACAACTAAAAAAAATTTAAAAAATAAAATATTGCCCAAATCCTGTGTACTATAAAACTAATTCTGTTGTGTATAGTTAAATTGTAATATAAGTACTAAGACAATATTAAAATTTGGAAACCTTATACAATGCTTCCCGACTAAAAAAAGGTATATAGAGAGTTCATAAGGAGGGAAAATTCAGTTCTCTTCTATAAACTCAAAGAGTTGTTAATTTTGCCCTATGTTGGTACTTTTTACTTTCTCTCTTGTTTGTAGATGCTATGTACTTTGAGCTCCTATGAAGGGTAAGGATAATATCTTAGATGCTCAATAAATATCTGGAGTTGAATATATATTGATTAGTTAAAATGAAAATGGGAAAACTACACCACCCAATCATAAATTACTAGCTAGAAGTAGTCATTTATAAACAAGTTTAGGCAGGAAAGAACAAGATGAATATAATAAAGAATATATAATAATTGCACTCACAATAGAGAAATGAAAGGAAGGAAAACAGAAATATAAGAAACAAGTACACACACACACACACACATACACACACACACACACACATACACAAAGTCAAGATTGCCTGGCAGCATGTTATAGCCTAAATCCGAAGAAGGAACTCCTATTTCTCTCTAGAAGGTAGGTACCAGAGCAGAGAAAAACTAGTTTCCACAGTGAGATTAAGACAATTTAAAAATCAGGCTATTGGGTTGGGGATGCAGCTCAGTGATAGAGCACTTGCCTAGTGTATGGGAGGCCCTGTGTTCAATCCCCAGCACCACAAAAACAAAATAGTAAAACAAAGAATCAAAAGGAACAGAAGAAGTGGACTAAGTTTTAATCCCAGCCCTCCAGGTGGTACTACTTTAATTCCCTAGTGATCAGGGTTCCATCTTCCATTTATATAGTCAATTTAGTGCAGTGGTTTGTTCTATGTCAACTTGATTAATCTGGAAAACATCTCCAAAAATTCCTTCTCTGCAGGATTCCAAGTTAGATCTGTTCAAAAGATGAGTTGGAGTGAGATTTGAAAGGTAGACATGAAGTAGCATTCATTGCTCTCTGAAAGTCACTGTGGTTAGATACAGATAGAGAGGACCAGCAGATTCTAGTTTATTCTTGATCTTCTTGGATTCACATCTGGCTCCTTCCCAACTTCTGACCCTGGTGATCCCCAATGGTCCCAGGTCCAACACCAGATGCTTGGCAGCTGCTCACAGAGGTAGCAGCTGAACAGCTTCCTACAGATCTTGCAGTAAGCCTTCTCTTTAGTCCTATTTTGGCAGCAGGACATGAGTGGCTTCTCAGACTGACTTGCTAATTACTGCTTCTCTAATCTTTTAGCATGCCTCTTGGATCTGTAACTTCTACACTTCTTCTCATGATTGTGCTATGTTTACTTCCTGTGTAAAAAAGAAAGAAAAGGAAAAAAAGAAAAACTCTAATCCTGTAACTCCTAATGATTTAGCTTCTCTAACCGAAAAAGTTACTATTTTCAGAAGAAACTGAGCTCATTGAATCATTCTCAAATAATTATTTTTGGTTTTAAGTTCGGATGTGAAGAGGAGAACCCTTATAATTGTTTAATGTGAAGCATGAAATGATTCATTGTGATTGGATCTCTGATCTCAAAGATCTTCCAATCTAGTTAGGGAGAAAAAAGATTTACCCACATTGGTTATGCAGGTATTTATGCATAGATATTCCGTTCATGACCCCTTTCCCACTTGCACATTGCAACTAGCAGTGACTATGTAATGGAATTCTGTCCAATGGGTCATAATAAGAAGTTTCCTGGGGACCTTTGGTTTTTTAATAAAAAGAGATGGACTTGGTAAGCCTATCCCTTCATCCTGTGCCCCTTCTTCTTTCCTAAATTCATATGTAGCTCCCAGATGAGCAGTCACCTTCTATCCATGAGTATACCAGTCTGTAGGAGGATGAGATCAAGAGATACTGGCTTTCAAGTTATCCAGCTGCAATGTCATCATCTGTCCAGTCCCCCAACTTTTGGGGGGCTGGGGAATGAACCCAGGGCCTCAGTATGCTAAACTTCTGCTTTACCACCCCAGCCCCTTTATTTCTTTTGCATAAGCCATTATAGCAGGATTTTCTATTAATTACAGCTAAAAGCAACATTTCAAAGTTTTTGAGACAGGATCTCACTATACACTGCCTATTCTGGCCTTGGACTCCTGAGCTCAAAGATCTTCTCTCCTCAGCTTCCCAGAAGGCATTTTTAAGTAAGACAAGATGTTAATTTTAAAGTGATATTATGAAAGCAGGGAGTATATGATTTCAGTATAGGATGACAAGTTTAAAAAAAGAAAGAGACACATAAGAGGTATGACCAGGTTTGGACCTTTTTTTTTTTTTGCAGGGGTGGGGTACCAGGGATTGAACTCAGGGGCACTTGACCACTGAGACACATCCACAGCCCTATTTTGTATTTTATTTAGAGGCAAGGTCTCACTGACTTGCTTTGTGCCTCACTGTTGCTGAGGCTGGCTTTGAACTCTCAATCCTCTTGTCTCAGCCTCCTGAGCCACTGGGATTACAAGCATGTGCCACTATGCCTGGCCCAGGTTTGGACCTTTATAAGAGAAGAAAAGAAAATTGATAAGCAGAAAGCAATTGAAGGACACTTCTTTCTTTCTTTGGGTACTGAGGATTGAATCCAGGGACATTTTATCACTGAGCTACATCCCTAGTCTTTTTATTTTTTATTTTGAGACAGAGTTTTACAACATTACTGAGGGTCTCACAGAATTGCTATGGTTGGCCTCGAACTTGTTATCCCCCTGCCTTGGCCTCTCAAATTGCTGGGCACAGAGGTGCATGCTTGTAATCCCAGCAGCTCCGAAGGCTAAGGCAGGAGAATGGCAAGTTCAAAGTCAGTCTCAGCAACTTAGCAAGGCCCTAAACAACTCAGCCAGACTCTGTCTCTAAATAAAATATAAAACGGGCTGGGGATGTGGCTCAGTGATTGAGTGCCCCTAGTTCAACCCCAGGTACAAAAAAAAAAAAAAAATTCTCTCAAATTGCTGGAATCAACAGATGGACTCCACCCATCTGTTGGAGGAGGAGGGGGAGGAGAAGTAGTACTCAGCAGCTGAGAGACATCTCAGAAGATAATGGTATGGGGAAAGGCATAAATCAAAGAGAGAAAATCATAAATCAAAACCAGTATCTGGGTTAGGGGTGTAGATCGCCTGACTAGCATTCAAGAGGTCTTAGGTTCAATCCTCAGCACTGCAAAAAGAGAAGAAAAAAATGCAAAACCATTATCTTAATTTCTGCATGAGAATGAATTTCTCATACTAGGATGAGTTTGCAGAGAAAAGAAAGTTAACAGGATAATGTAGTGATAGGAAATATTTACCAAACACCTTTTATGTGTTAGGTATTTTAACTTTGAGATATAGTCATAAACAAAACAGAGTGCCCACCCTCACAGAGTTAAATTCATTGGCTGAACAAGGTGGCCCATGCCTGTAATTCCACAGATTGGGGAGGCTGGGTTAGGAGGATCTCAAGTTTGAGGTCAGCCTCCGAAATTTAGCGAAACTCTGTTTCAAAATTTAAAAAGCAAAAAAGGGCTGGGAATAGCTCAGTGGTAAAGTACCTTTTAATTCCCAGTACTGAAATAAATACATAAATAAATTCTTTGGACATAAAGGTTAAGATATGAATAATGGGCCTGGGGATGTGGCTCAGTGGTAGGGTACTTGTCTGGCATGCATGAGGCCCTGGGTGCAATCCCTAGCACTGAAAACAAACAAACAAACAAAAAACCCCACAAACAAACAATCAAACTAAAAAGTGTATAATAAAGTGGAGGCACTGAATGTAAACTATTTTATCCCCCAGAAGCTTGGTGACAAAAGAAGGAAAAAAAATAGGTCCATTGTATATTATAAATAAAACAAATATAAGAATTCTCTGGAAGATGGAGTAAAGACAGATTTTGGGGTCCAAGGAATGGCACAACATTGAGTTCCGTGCTGGGTTTTCTATTTGCCTCATGTGTCTTGGACTGGATGCTGGAGCAGCCAGCAACTGGAAATATCAACAGGCATTAACAGAAGAGACCTTCAGAAAGTAACACACGGTGGCACATTCCTATAGTCCCAGACAGTCTGGAGACTGAAGTGGGACAATCACTTGAGCCCCAGCATTGGAGACCAGCCTGGGCAACATAGCAATAGCAGGACCCTGTCAAGAAGAAGAGCAGGAAGAAGAAGGAGAGGAAGAGGAAGGAGAAGGAGAAAAGGAAGAGGAAAAGGAGGAAGAGGAGGTGGAGGAGGAGAAGGAGGAGGAGGAGGAGGAGGAGGAAGAGAAGTAGTAGAAGTCATCTCTAGGAAAGCCTTCTCCAGGAAAGGGACAGTCTAATAAGACACACACAAAAACAACAACAACAACAACAAAAAAAACATTTTGACAATTTGACAATTGTGGCCCTACTGTAACCAAACAAAATGGAACCTACCACCATGCTAAAAGAAGGAAACAGGGGTTGGGGTTGTGGCTCAGTGGTAGAGACCTTGCCTAGCGTATGGAGGGCACTGGGTTTGATCCTTAGCACCACATAAAAAATAAATAAAGGTATTGTGCCCATCTATAACTAAAAGAAAAAAGGAAGAAAGAAAAACAGGTAAAAAAAATTTTTTTAAAAATGAAATGTGGAATGTTGGGATGACAGAAAGATAACGGAAATAGTATAAATATAATATAGTTTACTTCTTTTCTTGAGTTTAATAAATTAGGTTTTATGGTTGAAGCTCTCACTTGGCTGTAACAAAGCAACTTTCCTTTTCTGGTGTGGAGGTACCAAGGTGGGCTCAGTATGGAGCCAGGACTTTTTTATCTTGCCAAATAGTAACATTCCCAGCTGAGTCAGTGAAGCCAGATGGGCAGAGGTAATTAATGAGATGTGCCTCTCTCCTCCTAGCCATGGTGTCAGCAGAGGCCCACTGGAGAGGCCAAATTCCCATCCCTACTTAAGAGTAACAAGGCAACAAGTTACGCCCTATCATCCCCACCACTCAGGGAGGGGACCAAGTAGGGAACCTGGACTTCCATCTCCACCTAACAGTCACAAGGTGGCACTCCCCTCACAGGTGCAGTGTCAGACAAATCTGAGGAAAGACGACAAAGAGGCTGAAGGAGAGGCAACCACAAAAACAAAACCCGGAAAAACCTAAAAACTATACAAAGAAATACATTTTAAAAAAACACTATGGATAAACCAAAATTCTAATAAACTCTAATGAAAGTTCAAACAAACTGCAGGGATGTAAATAAAGAAAATGTCAGGAAAAAAGTAAATAAAGTAAACAAAAAGTGAGCTGGGCACGGTGCTGCAGGCCAGTGGCTTGGGAGGCTGAGACAGGAGGATCTCAGGGTTCAAAGCCAGCCTCAGCAAAAGCAAGGTGCTAAGCAATTGAGACGCTGTTTCTAAATAAAATACAAAATAGAGGTGGGGATGTGGCTCAATCTCTGGTACCTACCCCCCAAAAGGGAACAAACAGACAACAAAAAATTCCAGAATTAAGTCCTACATATCAAGAGTTACATTAAGTATAATTAGTCTAAATATACCAATTCAAAGACAGAGATGAGAATACAGGCTGGGAATACAGGCTGGCACCACCATATCATGTGGAAATGTACTTCAAATATAAAAAACGGTCATTTAAAAGTAAATAATTGGAAAAGTCCTATCACACAAATGCTTAAGTAGCTATGTTAACATTAACATAGAGTAGATTCAAAGGAGGATTCAAAAGAAGAAAAACACCAGAGACAGAACAAAATATCATGTACGAGAAATATAGTTCATTTTTACTTACTTATTTATTATTATTATTATTATTATTATTATTATTATTATTATTATTATTATTATTATTTTGGTGCTAGGGATTAAACCCAGAGGTGTTTAACCACTGAACTACATCCTCAGCCCTTTTTTAATTTTTTATTTTGAGACAGGGTCTTACTAAGTTGTTAAGGGCCTCACTAAATTGACGATGCTGGCTTTGAACTTGTGATCCTCCTGCCTCAGCCTCCCCAGGTGCTGGGAATACAGGCTGGCACCACCATATATTTTGAAGTACGTGAGAAATGTACTTCAAAAATAAAAAATGGTCATTTAAAAGTAAATAATTGGAAAAGTCCAATCACACAAATGCTTAAGTAGCTATGTTAACATTCACATAGAGTAGATTAAAAGGAGGATTCAAAAGAAGAAAAACACCAGAGACAGAACAAAACATCATGTAATGACAAAAGGATCCATATATCAAGAAGACATAGCAATACTAAATGTCTATACAATGAACAGAAAGAAAACAAGAGAAAGAGAAAAAAAATACCCTCTAAAACGTACAAGTTCAGCAGGGCCTCAAGATATAAAACAGACAAAAATCAACTGTACATCTATGTACTATATATGAACACTGAAATTAAAACTGTAATCACTCCAAAAACTGAAATATTTAGTTATAAAACATGTATGGGACTTAAAGGCTGAAAACTACAAAATACTAATCAAATAAATAAAAGAAAACTAAATTAATAGAAAGATTTCACAGCCTAGTAAAGATTTTAATTTTCCTCAAATTGATGGAGGTCTCATTTCTATCAAAATTGGAACAAGGAGCTGGGTTGTGACTAAGTGGCAGGGCACTTGTGTAACATGCTCAAGTCTCTGGATTCAATCCCCAGTACCCCTTTCCCCCAAAAAACCCAACAAGGCTTTTATTGTTTTTAATAGATAAAGACAAATTTATTCTAAAATTTACAGGAAAAAGCAAATGAACAAGAATATTCAGAACATTTTTTTTAAATGAGAATAAAGTGGGAGGAATCACTCTATCCACTTTTATGATTTATTTATAGCTTGCATAATTAAGACTCTGTAAGAGTATGTTAGTAATCAAGATTATGATTTGGAGAGACCCACTGTTCACTGGAACAGAACAGAGAAATAATCCCACACCAGTATTATTTATCTATTTATTTTGGTACCGGGAATTGAACTCAGGGATACTCGACCACTGAACCACATCCCCAGCCCTATTTTATATGTCACTAAATTGCTTTAGTGCCTTACCATTACTGAGGCTGGCTTTGAACTTGAGATCCTCCTGTTTCAGCCTCCTGAGCCTCTGGGATTAAAGGTGTGCGCCACTGTACCCGGCTAGTATTTTTGATTTTTGACAGGGGTAAAAAAGCAGTTCACCAGGTGCTTAGCAATTTATTGAGAGCCTGTCTCTAAATAAAATATAAAATAGGGCTGGAAATGTGGCTCGGTGGTCGAGTGCCCCTGAGTTCAATCCCTGGTACCAAAAAAAAAGCTGTTTAAGGAAACAGGAATAGTCTTTCAACAAAGGTGCCAGAGCATTTGGATAGCTATAGAGAAACCTCAACCTAAACCTCACACCTCGTCCAAAATTTAACTTAAAATAGATCACAAGTTTTAACAGAAGATGTTAAATGGTGATGCTTTAAGCAGAAATCATGGGAGGAAAATTTTGGGGAACTAGGACTTGGTGAAATGTTCCTAGACATAATAAAGATATAATCACACACCACAGGAAAAAGAAAATGGATAAGTTTGGTTTTATTGAAATGAAAAACTTTTAGTCTGTAAAAATCCTGAAAAGAAGACAAACTCCAAATTGGAAAAGTATTATAAATCACATATCTGACAAAGAACTCTTGTCTAGAATACATAAGGAATTCTTGAAACTTAATAGTAAATAGTAAAGACCCCAATCTAGGGGCTGGGGTTGTGGCTCAGTGGTAGAGCACTTGCCTAGCATGTGTGAGGCACTGTGTTCAATTCTCAGCATCACATATAAAATAAAATAAATAAAATAAAAGGGGCTGGGGCTGTTGTTCAGCGGTAGAGCACTCACCTAGCAAATGCGATGTGCTGGGTTCGAGCTGATCCTCAGCACCACATAAAATAAATAAATAGGGGCTGGGGATGTGGCTCGCCTGGCCCTGGTTTAGTCCTCAGCACCACATACAAACAAAGATGTTATGTCTAACGAAAACTAAAAAATAAATATTAAAAAATTCTCTCTCGCTCGCTCACTCTCTCTTTAAAAAAATAAATAAAATAAATAAATAAAAAATAAAGTTATTGTTTCCCAACTACATCTAAAAAAAATTTTAAAAAAGGTTCATCAACAACTAAATATATGTGTGTGTGTGTGTGTGTGTGTGTGTGTGTATTTTTTTAAAAGAAACCAATCTAATTAGAAAATGGGCAAAGAATATGAAGAGGCATTTCATCAGAAGGATATACAGGAAGTAAACAAGTACAGGGCCATTCAGGAAATGCAAATTAAGACCAGCTCTATTAGAATAGTAAAAAAAAAAAATGCTAAGAATGATGGTGAAGATGAGAAGAAATGTTTCTCATTCATTGTGGTGAATTGTGAAAAGGGAGAATGTTACAGCCACTCTAGAAAATTGTTTTCCAGCTTTTAAAATAATTTTTACTTTTTAAAGTTTTTGATGGAACTGGGAATTGAAGCTAGGGGCACTCTACCACTGAGCTACATCCCCAGCTCTTCTATTTATTTATTTATTTTTTAAATTTTGAGACAGGGACTTGCTAAAATGCCCATGGTAGTCTCAAACCTGTGGTCTTCCTGTCTCAGCTTCCTAAGAAGCTGAGATTATAGGCTTGAGTGTTTGGAAGTTTCTTTAAACAACAACAACAACAATAACATAACAACTAGTGGGGGTTGGGGGTAAATAGCTCAGTGGTAATTTGCACCTGGCAAACTAAGCTGGGAGACCAAAGACCATAAAGATCAAGTAAACTAGGATTTGAGACCAGCCTGGACAATATTGTGAGACCCTGTCTCAAAAAACAAACAACTAAAAAACAAACAAACAAAAAAAAACCCAGCAGCAACAAAATAAGTATGCAACTAATTGCACTCCTGGGCATTTATCCTAGAGGTGTGAAAAGGTACCTTAATACAACTCTACCCAGATGTTCACAGAAGCTTTACTTGTAATAGCAAAAATCTGGAAACAATTGCAGTGTCTTTCAATAGGTAAGTGGTTTAACAATTTTGTACACACATACTATGAAATCCTATTCAGAAATAAAAAGCTAAGAACTACTGATACCAAAAAACAAAAACAAAAAACCAAAAAACTTGGATGAATTTCAAGAGCATCATCAAGAGAAGTGAAAAAAGCCAATCTCCAAGGTTTACATACTTTATGACATACCATATATATAATATTCTCAAACAACAAAAGTATAGGGATAGAGAAATGACTTGTGATTGAAAGGGTTAGGAATTAGGAGTTAGAGGAGAAGATAACTTTTCCTGTATACTCTGATGGAATAGTTCTGGATCTTGATTGCCATAGTGGTTGCAGGAATCTACACATATGATAAGATGGCAGAGAAAAATATTTACACAATATACCATGATCAATTTTCTGGCTTTGTCATTGTTCTCTAGTTATGTAAAATTTAATTGTTGGATTTGGAGGGAAATGGATGGCATTAGAGCAGATTATGCTAAGTGAAGCTAGTCAATCCTTAAAAAACAAATACCAAATGACCCCTTTGATATAAGGGGAGTAAACAAGGACAGGGTAAGGACGAAGAGCTTGAGAAGAAGATTTACATTAAACAGGGATGAGAAAAGGGGAGGGGAGGGGAGGGGAGGGGAGGGGGGATAGTAGAGAATAGGACAGACAGCAGAATACATCAGACACTAGAAAGGCAATATGTCAATCAATGGAAGGGTAACTGATGTGATACAGCAATTTGTATACGGGGTAAAGTTGGGAGTTCATAACCCACTTGAATCAAACTGTGAAAGATGATGTATTAAGAACTGTGTAATGTTTTGAACGACCAACAATAAAAAAAAAAAAATTTAATTGTTGGGAGAAAACCGTGAAGGGTACATAGTACCATTCTGTATTATTTTTGCAACTTCCTGCAAATCTATAATTATTTAAAAATAAAAAGTGAAAAAAGAGCTAGGTATGGTGGTGCACTCCTGTAATCCTAGTTATTTGGGAGGCTGAAGCAGGAGGATAGCAAGTTCGAAGCCAGCTTCAGCAATTTAGTGAAGCCCTGAGTAACTTAATGAGACCCTGCCTCAAAATAAAAAATAAAAAAGTTGGAGATGTGGCTCAGTGGTTTGGTGCCCCTGGATTCAATACCAAATAAAGGAAAGAAAAAAAAAATCTGTGTAACTTTGACAGCATTTCTCTAGCTTGCCTATTTGAACTCCCCTTTTTCTAATTTATGCTTTTTTACTTTCTCAAGTTATGCTATTGTTCTCAGAAAACAGCTGAGAAAGCTGACCTACAAGAATTAAAGGAACAAAGATAATAAAAGACATCATCTGGCCAAAATCAGGAAGTGAGAATATACAGGAAAAGGAAGAAGACTGTAGAATAAAGAAGAGGTGAAGAAGGAGAAAAGACACACAGAAAAAAGGTAGAAGAGTAAAAAAGAGGTGGTACATGGACATATGGGATAGTACAAGCCTTAACTGAAACTGCACATGGAGATTTAAGAAAGAAGCAAACCAAAAGTCTGAGACGAGGAATGATGACCCATAATCTCAGTGACATGTGAGGTTGAGAAAGGAGGATCATAAGTTGTAGCAAGCCTGTGCAATTTAGAGAGACCCTCAACAACTTAGAGAGACTCTGTCTCAAAGAATTAGTGCTGGGGATGTAATTCAATGGTAGAGTTCTTCCTAGCATGCATGATGTCCTGGCTTCCCTTCCCAACACTGCAAAACATTATAAATAAAAATAAATTAAAGGACTGGAGATGTAGTTCTAGGGATATGGCTTAGTGGTAAAGTACCACTTGATTCAATCCCCAGTAGAAAAACAATTAAAAAATTCCACTGGAACAGCACACAGTCTAGGCAGATTTACAATATACATTCATAGTTCACCTGTCAATCCCTGCCCTTGCCCAATTGCTTTCTGACCTATCCAGTGAGTCCAGATTCATTCAGACTTTTCTTATTCTCTGTGTCTGAAAACAACTCTTTTCTATCCATTGGTAAACCTGCTTAGCTGTATGTCTAGTCATTGTTTCACCAGCTAATACATCTTGGTTTCTCTCCACCTGAGACTAAAACTCCAATGCTTCTTGATTTTCATGGGGAGGAAGGCCTTGGGTGAATTGATGACATCCCTGACTGAACTCATTCTTTGATTATTGCTCTTGACTTTTCCTGTGTTCTTGCTAATTTCTCACTGCTTCTTTATCATGAGATTTAAAACATCACACATAAGAAAATAAACAGATCAATAATTCCTGTAAATGCTATTAAGTGTAAGGTGTGTTGCTAATTCTGTGTATTAAGGTGGGGAATTAGATAAGAGATATGAACCAAGTGGTTATCATTGCTAAGTTTTTTATAATAAACATTGAATCTCATTTATAAAGATTTTATTCAAATGAATGTATTTTTAGTGAAGAAAGTCAGTGCTTTTAAAGGGTCAATCTTTAAATACAGAAAAACACATAAAGTCAAAACAAAAATAAATACCAAGTATTTTTTTTATTTATAAATTTTTTTTAGTTGTAGACAGACACAATACCTTTATTTTTTTAATATTTGATTTTTCATTGTAGTTGGACACAATACCTTTATTTTTATTTATTTATTTTTATATGGTACTGAAGATGGAACCCAGGCCCTTGCACATTCGAGGCTAGTGCTCTACCGCTAATCCACAAGCCCAGTCCCTCATTTATTTATTTTTAAAGATTTTTTTAAAGATGGACACAATATCTTTATTTATTTTTATGAGGTGCTGAGGATTGAACCCAGTGCCTCACATGCACGAGGCAAGCACTCTACCACTGAGCTATAACCCCAGCCCCTATTTATTTATTTTATGTGGTGCTGGATCGAACCCAGTGTCTCACGTGTGCTAGGCAAGCACTCTACCACTGAGCTCCAACTCCAGCCCAAACAGAAGGATTTCTCAAAGGTTTTAGGGCTTTGTCAGGGTTCATCATGTGGTGCCCCTTCCTTTCATTCATTCAATAATTATTTATTTTAAAAAATTAATTGAGTACCTGAAAAATGCATGCCCTGATGAATAAGATAGAATCTACTTCTAAGTAGTCTAAAGACTAATAGGAAATATTGCAAAAATGATGCCACTGGAAGACGATGTCAGAATCTTTCCAGATGTAGTTTTTGGATTGAGTCCTTTAGGTCCAGAAGGAGTTAAACAGATTGAGCTGGTGGTGGGTCAAGCTGGGGAATGGGGTGGGGTTGAGGGAGATGATTAGGAAATCTGAAGCTGGAATAAAAGTACTGGATTGCTTTTACTTCAGCATCTTTTTCTAATTATAAGCCATTCTGCCTGCAGACTTGCTGCTTCCCTGCCCCACCTAGAGGCCCTTTGGGATCACAAAAAGGGGTGGCCTTGAGAACTGAAGGGCTGGAAGGTTGTCTTGGCTGCTAGACTCCCTGAATGACCTTGGGCAAGTTGTTTAACTTCTGTTTTATTCATCTGGAAAATGGGAATGGTAACCCAGGTTACATGACAGAATGTAAGTCAAGCTTCTGCCTCAATACATTAAGATTTCCCTTGATTTAGTTTTGGAAATTGTATTATTTTTCCTGTGGATAGGTGCGTGAGGCATGGCTGGGGAGAAAGGTCTCCAAGTGGCAGTGTTGTGCTCAGCCTTTCCTCTTCTCCATCCCCTCCCCTCCATTTCTCCCCTCTCAGATTCAGAATTCCTGCTCCCAGGGATCCTGGGCTTTTGTTCTCTGGAGGCTGAAATGTCCACCTGCTTTGCTCTGATTTGCTGTTTACAAGGTAACATCTGTTGTCTGCAGGCTGTCACAAATTGAAATTGTCAAAATTTATGGACAGCAAGGGCTAAGTATTGAAGTTTGTTCACACTAACATATCAATGCTTTTCCATTTTCCTTCTACTTTTTTATTTTCTGAGGACCTCCCCATTGACAGTAATCACACCTTCTTTACTAGCTGCCGCCTCTTCAGTTTTGGTCACTAATTAAAAAGTTTAGCATCAATTAGATTTTATTATATATCTGTCTTTCCCACATGATTTTAAGCTCTTAAATCTATAGTAGGATTGGCCATAACAGTTTGTCAAACTTGAATATATATAACAATCACCTGGGGATCTGGTTAAACTGCAGAAAACAATTCCATAGGCCTGGGGAGGGGGTGGATTTCTACCAGGCTTCCTGGTGAAGCCCATGCTGCTGGGCCCTAACCACACTTGGAGTTGGAAGGCCTTTACAGTTACAGTGTTGAGAACAAAGGAGTTGCATAAAAAATGATTTCTGAGGGATGCTTTGGATTCGAGAGAATTCAGTTTCTTGGACTTTTCTTCAGTACAATTTTCTGCCCCATTCCTATGCATGATTTGCCACCAAATGATGATTATTTCTTTGTGCAATTTTGTGCCCTTCCTCGCCACCTTCATAGTCTCCAAACATGCACAGAAATGGATCATTTAGTAGTTTCACAAACCTCTTTCTACTATCATCTACCTTAAAACAGTAAGAAAAAAATTTTAAAAGAATAATTTTTATTTTTTTCTTGCTCTACAACCAATAATAGCTCCATAGTAGTCAACAAACTCAAATTCAGGATGAGAAAGTTGGAGCCATATCACCAACAATTTCCTCTCCCTTGCCAATTCCCTTTGTGCTCTGCATGGAACCCTCTGCAAACCTTAAGCTACAACTTAGTTTTTTGAAACTCCTTGCAGGTCATTTTACTTTGGGAATATAAATTCATTCCTTTTGAAAAGGCATGCTGTTTTTGTATATTCAATAAAGCTTTTTCTAATTTATTGTCAGTTGAATACTTTATTTAAAGCAGTAGTAGCTATGTATCAATAATTACATATTTTAATATTCTTTTAAAATATATTTTCATCCCTTTTAAAATAGGAAGTAAATGTGCTTGCTCATAGCTATATCACAACACCAAAGTGGGCTTAATACACAGTAGGTACTTTTGAGGGGGTTCAATGAAGGATGAAACAAAATTTGAGATTAATTTTATTAATGCTCAAAATGCCTTATTCATTAGATATTTATTGTAAACCTGAATGAATGGTAAAGAACACAATAAGACAATACTGGTGACATAGCTCTGGTAAGAGTAAAAATATTAAATTATCAGATCACGTCAAATGCTGGGCATGTTATTACTAATATATTAATGACATGCATAAACTAAAGGATCAAAAATAAGGTAATCTTTAAAATCCCTTTAAAAGTATTTTGAAATTTGGTAACACTCACTGTACCACCTACCAGTACCATTCTACTGGGGAAATGAAATTCAGAAGCAGCTAAAATTTAGTCTGGGCCCAAACCCACATCCTATTTTACAAGCTTATGCTTTCGTGTCATTGTTTTTTAACCTTCGCATTTTGCATTTGTTGGGACTGCATTTTTTCTTAACAGTTCTTGGTGATTTAAATATAAAAGAAATGAATGAGACTTTCTCATATTACAATCTCAAGGAAAAGCAGACTGTAAGGTTCATTCAGCGAGGTGCATGGCCTACAAGCTGCATACTCTGCAACCGCTTGGTGCTCCAATTTTATCTATGGGTTTTTGTACAGCTCCTCTTTTTTGTATGATGCAAATCGCCCAAGAAAGAATTAAAGCCTCCCCGCCCTGGGAAACGATGCAAAAACAGGCTGCCAGTTTCTCCCTAATACGCATCCAAGTGCGATGGGCCCTGATATCCGCCCCCAAACCCGATACACAACAATCGCTTCCTCCCTCCCCGCCTTTTACATACAGTACACATACAAATACACACACGCAGAGCAGCCAGCAGGGGCGGGCCAGGCCCGACCATTCCACAAACCACAGGGGAGAACCACAGCCACTCCAGCTATTTTCTCTCACTTCTTCGTTCTTTCTTATCTATTTCTCTTTTCTGCTGAATACAATTATTAGTGAAAAGGTAACATGAGGATCTAGGGTCTTCAAAACCTCCGCTCTGGAGTCACAGACTTTGTGGGGGTGCTATACTATCCCCCCTACCTCAGCGAGCACTTGGTCCCGCCCCAGTGCTAGCGGGCGCCGAGCGGGAGCCGCGCGGGAGCGGCGCAGCGACGGCGGCGGCAGTGGTGGCGGCGGTTGCGATTCTTAGCCGTTGAGACGCCTCTGCGGCAGCTGGTGGCGCAGGTGGCTTGCGTGGACGCGGGCGGAGGCGGCCGGCCCGCCACCGCAGCCTCAGCGCCCACGGCCCCGGCAGGTGAGCGGGCGGCGGTCACTCGCCCCGCCCCCCACCCTCGCTGGCCTCTCTGTTGGCTGTAGCGGGGAAGTGGACGCGGCCCGGCCGAGGGGCGATCAGGGGCTGCGACCGTCGGGGAGCAGGTTGTGGGGGAGGTTGTGCGTGGATGGAAGGGAAATGTCCGCCTTAATCCATCTTTCTCGTCACTGTATCCGCCTCCCTTTTGGGGGCTTGAGCCCGTGGAATAAGCCCTGGAAAAGATGGGGCGGGAGGAGGGAATCTGGGGTAGGGCAGCATCCCTGCCTCAGGTGGTGGCGTCTTTTAGGCTAGGGACCTGCTCCAGCCTGGAGGGGTAGCTGCGGAGGCCGCGCTCTCCGGGAGGAGCGGGAGGCGGCCCTCCTCTTGCTCTCCCACCCCCACCCTTGCTGTTCCTGCCCCTCCCCCTCCCTCTGCGGCCCCTCCCTTCGGGTTTCTTCGCTTTAACCGTCCTCCCTGCTGTCCCTCGCAGGCCCGTCGGGACACCCCGAGGCATCCTCCCCCGCCCGCCGGCGAGGGAGCCTGGGCTCATCCGCGCTCCCGCATCTCTCTGCCGCGCGCACCGCCTCATCTCCTCTTGGTTTTGGGACCCCCCGGCCTCGCCCCCCCAGAGACATGACTCGCGATTTCAAACCTGGAGACCTCATCTTCGCCAAGATGAAAGGTTATCCTCATTGGCCAGCTCGAGTAAGTGATTTGTAGCCTTCGCGTTTAGCGGTGCTCCCTTCATTCTCAGATGCCTTCTTCCTGCCATTTCTATTATTTTTTTCCTGTGTCCTTTCTGCCCCTCGATTTTCTTTATCTCGTTTGTAATTTCTCATTTTTGCTTTTGCCCGATAATCTCCCATGTAATTGTAAAAATTTAAGTTTTCTTACATACTCATTTATTTCCCTATGGCTTGTTTTTGACAGTCATTGACAGGTGTTCTTATAGGAAATATTTAGATGACATGCCAGTTAATGTTCCACTGTAGGTGAAATTATCCAGAATAAATTTATGTTTAAAAACTACTGAAACATGACGTTTACTAAATTTTAAATAAAATACAAAATATCAATGGAACCTATGCGAATTACAAACTCTTGAATGTCAGAAGTGTATATTTGACTAAATTGAATTTGCAGGGTTTAAAAAAAATACATGAGTTGAGTTGATGAAACCTTCTGGATTTGCTTGTTTTTAAAAAAAGGTGTTTAGGACTGCATATTCTTGAAAATTTTCCAGTTAGTCAATAGGAAGGTCCATAAAATTTATTTCCACGTTTTTATTTATGTTGTTTACCTTATGACCTTGAGAAATTATTTTACTTTTTTGTTTCTTATGGACAAAAAAAGGAGTGGACCAGATTCTGGGATCACGTCTGTTTGTATAGAGTGATCTTCAAGGACCCAGGATGTTTTGTGACACTTAGGAATTGAAACTGTGTGAAATAACTAAGCTCCATTTTCAGAAAAATACCTTTTATTAGATTTTCATGGGACCCAGTTTTTAAGACCCATATAGATACAACCTAAAGAATGTTGAGATACATTAGAGTAAGCTCAAGATCTTTTTAAGGATTCTAAAGTTGTAATTATTGTTTTGTTTAAACCATTTACTCCGAATTTGCCTCAAAAATAATTAAATCCTATAGTTCTAGTTATGTCAGCTGGAAAGAGGAATGTGCAGAGATACCCATTAGATAACAGAATCATGGAGGGAGCAACTGAGAGTGCCATCCAAGTATAGTTTCTTGATTTCTTTTTTCCTCTCCAGCTATTTTATAGACTCTATTTAACATATTTCCTTTCAAAGCTTTTTTTTTTTTTATTAGTCATGTTTTCTTTTTCAGTGGAGTTTCACTTGAACATCTTTAATTATAACCCTTTTCTAATATTTGGCATTCTAATCTGTTCCCTTTAAGAAAATCTTTTAATTCTTACTTTGTGTATGTTTTGACTTCAAATATATTGTAAGCTTCTTGAGGGCAGTGGCCTTAAACTGGAATTTTTAAAAACCCCACCAGTCCTTAGCTACATAATCATGCACTTAAAAAGCACTATATTTAGTATTTAAATAATGCCTGGGGACCTGAACAGGTTTAAGGTCCCTCCAAGATACTTTTTTTTTTTTCAAGGCATCTTTATTTTTGAGTTATAAAAATCTGAGGGAATCTGATACATCCATATTCAGATTCCAAAGCCACACTAGTGAGAAGCCAAGTGGAAATTCTTAAAAAATTTTCTACTCCCACATCATCCTCCCCACACCCTTCAATATGTTAGGTGACTAAGAGTTAGTGCTATTAAAAGTAAAAATAAAGTAGCTTTAGGAGGGCCAGAGTATTTTCCTTCTTTAACAAGTCTTGCTTTTAATGAGTTTATTTGGATTGCAATGGGAATTTTTTGTCATTTCCCCCCTTGGAAGCAGCTAAATTTAGTTTTGACATATTCTGTGTTTAAGAATTATGTTTTTTCCATCTTTAGTCTTAGAAATTGTAAATCTTTGTTTTACAGAGTATTGAAGTTTTCAGTTGTAAAGGTAATACATCTTGTTCCCATTTTGGGTTTAACATTTTCTGTCTACGTATACATTCCAAACTGGATTGCTTCTAAGTCTTACATATTCTTGTAATCCTTAACTAGTTTTTTTTTTTTAATCAATTTAAAAAAAAATTTGCCTAACATTTGTTAAGCTCAGTCTGTGCTAATAATAAGCATTTGAAAAGACTCCTAAAGCTATGTAATACAGAAAGAAATATATGAACTAAATTGACAGAAAATATTCTTTATTTTAAAGGCTTAAGGATTTTTTCAATTCTTAGGGCCTTCCCACAAAGTTGAAACGACAGATTGAAGTGACAGGTATAAATGGAGAAATTAAGGTCTCTAGTGGTGCTGGATGGTAATAACTTTATTGGTGTCTGAAACCTTCCAGTGCAGTCACATTTATGGTCTGGCCTTCTATGGTGTAATGCTTACAGAGTCAGCACCCTTAACAGTCAGCTGATTTTTTTTTTTTTTTTAATTAAATTGCTTTTAAAAAATATATATTTATTTTTTACATGGTACTGAGGATTGACAGTGCTTCATGCTTGCTAGGTGAGCGCTCTACCACTGAGCCACAACCCCAGCCCATTAAATGGCTTTTTTTTAAAAAAATCTTTTTTTAATTGTAGTTGGATACAATACCTTTATTTATTTATTTTTATGTGATGCTGAGGATTGAACCCAGAGCCTCGCATGTGCTAGGCTGTACAGCTGAGCCACAACCCCAATCCCAATCAAATTGCTTTTGAAATAGAAATTTATTAAATTCTTTCTAGATACTAGAATTTATTAAATTCTTTCTAGTTTGAATACAGGGAATAAAGGAGAGTAAAATATTACAGAAATGTTAGATATAACAAATACCACCTAATGTTGTTTTCCTTAATTAAAAGGGTTGAAAGAGAACTGAAAAAGGAATAGATAACCCCATCTGATTCAACCATGTAGATGGAGGATCTTTTCATAATATGTGTTTCATACTTTGGGAAATACTGCTTTAAACTTTTGTTAATGTCTTTTTTGGGGTGAGAATATTGGGGATTGAATTTAGGAGCACTCATTGCTGACTCCTGAGCTGCTGGGATTACAGGCGTGGGCCACTGCTCCTGGCAATGTCTCTCTCTCTCTTTTTATTTTTTATTTTTTTGGTATATATGTACTTTTTTTTGGGAGGGGGAGTGGTGTTGGGGATTGAACCCAGGGCCTTGTGTACGTGAGGCAAACACTCTACCAACTGAACTATACTATAATCCCAGCCCTTATTTGTATATTTTTTACAGTGCTGGGAATTGAATTCTTGTGTTCTTTTTCTTTTTTTAGTATTTTTTAGCTGTCAGTGGACCTTTTATTTATTTATTTATTTATACGTGGTGCTGAGGATCGAACTCAGTGCCTAATACTTGCTAAGGCAAGTGCTCTACTACTGAGCCACAACTCTAGCCCGAATTCTTGTGTTCTTATGCATGCTGAGCGAGCACTGTACTAGTGAGCTATACCCGAGGCCAATTTTTTCCTTTACATTACTGTGTTTTTTTGTGTAGCTTTCCTACAGAAATATTGTTTAGGATTGTGGAATAGGTTCAGATACTTTATATGAAAAGCTTAGGGCCAAATATGTTTAATAATTCAACAATTTTAGGAAGTTGAAACCTATGCCACGTTTTCCTGCTGGTATGGTCTGGGATAGCACATAATAATCTAACACAATATTTTTCTGCAGAGAAACAACAGAAATACTAGCAATGACTAAATTAACCTCAATGTCAGTCCAGGTTTTGCTACCAGATGAGGTTTTGAAAAATCTTGTGTTTTAGAACTTCTTGGGTTTCAAAACTGGAGATATAGGGTTATGGGCTTTTGATAATGAGTCCATTTTTTATCTGTTTTGAATGTCTTATTCTTAGTTTTTTCAGGTATGTATGATTGAAAATATTTTAATTTTAATTTTTCAAATATTTCTTTTAGGTAGATGAAGTTCCTGATGGAGCTGTAAAGCCACCTACAAATAAGCTACCCATTTTCTTTTTTGGAACTCATGAGACGTAAGTCCTGTTAGCATAGAGGCAAATAATACTTAATGTTGTGGGTCATGTGACATAAAATGAAGAGCAAGTAGAGATTCAATGGGAAGATAATAACAAAATAGAAAACTTTAATTAAAATCATTGATATTTGAAAAATGTCTTTGAGTCTCTCTTTTTTTTTTTTGATGGTTCTGGAAATTTTCTCTTATTTTTTAAAAAGAAATATTTATTTACTTATTAGGTGTAAATGGACACAACACAATGCTTTTATTTTTACGTGGTACTGAGGATCGAACAAGCGATCTACCGCTGAGCCACAATCCCAGCGCTCCTCTTATTTTTAAAGTAGACACTATAGGTTTAATTTTTATTGGAATAGATGTTTTCTTAATTAAAAAAGCAAAGTGTTTTTTCAGCAATCACATGGATGAGTGACAGATGAAAATAATATGAGGGAAGTTTTAACAAGGTCTTTAGTAGGCCTATTTAGTAAAATATCTTTTGTACAAGTACTACCTGATAACCTGTTTTAGGCTTTTTGTGATATTAGCCACACAAACTATGTTGTGGGGAAGATGAGAAGAAGAAATCTGGAAAGTTACCTGTATGTGTTTCTGTGGTTACTAAAGCCACTATTACTGCTCTGCTGTTCTGGTGGATATGTGAGCAGAGAACCAATTACTAATGTGAAGCAAAATAATTTTTAAGAAAAATGCAGCCGAAAGTTGAACTATTAATTGTAGGTACATGGCATTGTTCTGGGGCCCATCACATTAATTCCCAAAGGTTATATTCTCATGTGCCTATAATTTAATCGCTTTACAAATACTACATAATATGTCTGATTTGGGACTTGAAATAATTTTTTTTGTAGAATAGAATTGTGTGTCTGAGATGAGAAATAAAACTGTTGATACTGTGATTATAATTATGTATTTCTAAGAGTGACTACAATGGCAATATTTGGTTATGTTGTTCAGCTGTTGTATATACTTCCACATAATTTCTTTAACAGCTTTATTGAGATGTGATTTATGTACCACTGAGTTTATAGTGTGTAATTCAATTGATTTTAATATATTTTGATAGATTTTAGTGTAATTATTCTTTTACCCATTAATGATCACTTCATCCCCTTCTTCCCAGTCCTTACTTACTACAGTCTCCAATCTGTATAGATTTGCCATTTACAGACATTTCATGTTAATGGTATTATACAATATCACATAATTAGTTTGTTTCAAATGTAATTTTAGATCTAGAGTTGGATTGGCCTTTACTGTTTTTAATATGAGTTACATTCAGACATATTGTATTAAAAAAGAAGAAAAAAATATGTGTGTATGTACATATAATACAGTTTTAAACTCTTTTTTGGGGGGAGGGGTACTAGGGATTGAACCCAGAGGTGCTCAGCCACTGAGCCACATCCTGTGTCCTTCCCCCATCCCCATTTTGAGACAGGGTCTTCCTAAGTTGCTTGGAGCCTTTCTAAGTTGGTGAGGCTGGCTTTGAATTCACAATCCTCTTGCCTCAGCTTCCCAAGCCTCTGGTTTATAGGCATGCTCCACCATGGAAACCTAAGCAAAATTAATAGGGAAAGGATTCTTGTGTATGTGTACATGGTACTGGAATTGAACCTGGAGACACTCTACCACTGAACTACATTCCTAACCTTTTTAATTTTGAGACAGGGTCTTGTTAAGTTGCTCAGGTTGCCCTCAAATTTGTGATCCTCCTGCCGCAGCCTCCTGAATAGCTGGTATGATAGATGTGTAGTCTCAAAGCCTGGGGGGAAAGGAATCTTTGAAAAATTGTATACTTTGTATTAGTGTAGGGGTTTGCAAAGTATGCTTCATGCTAGGTCTAGCAATGCCAGAATCATAGATTTTTAGTTAAAAAAGGAAAGTTCTTAATGCCCCATCCCTGATATACTGAATCAGTTTGTGAGGTGAGGAGCCTGAAAGTCTGTTTTAACAAGCCTTCCAGATGATTTTTGATGTGTATGAAGTTTGAAAACATTAATTTGAGCAGATATTCTTTAGAATTTTTCAGTTTTGTAAGTTTAAAATTCCTTATTTCAGTTTTTCTGATTTTATTTGTTTATCTGTTTATTTGATACCAGGGATTGAATTCAAGGGCACTTGACCACTGAGACACATCCCCAGTCCTATTTTGTGTTTTATTTAGAGACAGGGTCTCACTGAGTTGCTAAGTACCTCACCGTTGCTGAGGCTGGCTTTGAACTCTTGATCCTCCAGTCTGCTGGGATTATAGGTATGTGCCACTGTGCACAGTAGTAGTTTTTCTGATTTTAAAAGATTTTATGATGTTATATGTATTCTTAATTTTCATAAAACACTTAATAAGTTTTTTTTTTTTAAACCCAGGGGCGCTTTATCCCTTAGCTACATCCCCAGTGCTTTTTAATTTTTAGATAGGGTCTTGCTGAGTTGCTTAGGGCCTTAGTAAGTTGCTGAGTCTGGCCTTGAACTTGCAATCCTCCTGTCTCAATCTCCCAAGTTCCTGGGACTTGTGCACCACTGTGTGCACATAGGTGTGCACCACTGCCTGGCCCATTCTTAAGTGGTCTTTCCCTACCCCATATTGAACCCAGGGCCCTATACATGTTACTTACTTTTTTCTTGTGCTGGGGATTGAACTCAGGGCCTTGCACATGCTGGCCAATTGTTCTATCATTGAGCAACACACCTATACCCCTTGTTAGGCAGGCACTTTACTTTACAAATATACCCCAGCCCTAGGTTATTATTTTAAATTCTGAAGAGGAATGAGCATTCTTTCCCCAGTGTTTAAAAATGAGAATTTTACTTTATATTTTTGCAGTGCTGGGGGTGGAACTCAGTGCTTCCTACATGCTAGGCAAGTGCTATACCACTAAGCTATATTCCCAGCCAAATATTTATTTTAAATCAAAACATACTACATCAGCTAATTTATTGTGCATTATTGAACAGATAACTAAGATGGTGTATGAAGAAAATAAAATTCAAGAAATATATTCAAAGAATTAAAAGTTTACACAATGTTTTTATAGTGTTTTGGTCCTTAGTGTTCTCACAAATATATCATCTATCTTTGGAAAGGCAGTGCTGCCATATACCTGTTGGTGTGGTAACAACATTTTTTTGTACTTTAGTTTTTAGGAACTAGATCTCTAATAGTCCTGGGAGGGTAGTTATGTATTTGAACCTTTTTCAGTTTGGACTTTGTGTAAATGGAAGTTTATTCTGACAACCAGGAGTTAGATGGGACAGGAAGAACAAAAGAAATAGCACTGTTTGGAAGATTACTAACTTACAACTAATATATAGATGAAGATTTTATTGTGAATTTAGAACAAGGATCCTTTTGTGACTGCATTCTTTCTCTAACCTGTGAGCCATCCAATTTTACATCTCATTTGATGTTATTTATAGTAAATTTGTCCAGTAGTAAAGTTTTTTGTTTGTTTTCTTTTTGCAGTACTGGGGATTGAACCCCAGGGTCTCACATGTAGCAGGCAAGTAATCTATCACTGAACTAACACCCCCAGCCTTTTTAGATTTTGAGATAGGGTCTTGCAAAGTTGCCTGTGCTGGCTTCATATTTGGTGATCCTTCTGCCTCATCCTTCCAAGCAGCTATTATTCCTTATTGGTGTGTACCACTATGCTTGGCTAAGTTTTGAATATTAGTGATCCCTTATGTATGCTAACTATGATTGTCTACTAGGTATCACAGATTGAACATTTAAAACTGAATCTAGTAGATAGTTCTGATATGAATCCAGTTCTTTCTGATACTAGAGCCAAAGTCTTGGTGTTATCCTTGATTCCTTATTACAGTCTTTGCCTTTCCTCCCCACATCTAGTCAGTCAGCAAATCTTGTTATTATTGTATCTTTCCTTCAAAATGCATCTTGATCTGCCTGCTCTGCGGTTCCTCTGATAACAACTAAAGTCCATCTCACAATTCCTATAAATATTGTTCTTATCCTATCTTGGTCTCATTTTCAATTCTAAATATATAATCAAAGTGACTTCATATGCCAATCAGGTTGTGTGCCTTCTCTGTCCAAAAACCTTCATTGATTCCCTATTAACATTACCATGAACGTTTCCATAAACTTGGTGGCACATGCCTGTAATTACAGCTACTTAGGAGACTGAGGCAGAAGTATTGAAACTTGAAGGCCAGTCTGGGCAACTTAGCAAAACCCACTTCTCAAAAATAAAATGAAAAGGGCTGGAAATGTAGCTCAGGCTTGTCTAGCACGTGGGAGGCCCTGGGTTCAGTGCCCAGTACAAGAAAACCAAACCTAAGAAACTATTTACGAATACTGTTTAAGAGACCCTATATGAATTAGTTTATGTTTACCTCTCTAGCTTGTCACATTTTTCTTTTTTTTATTATAAAATTATTTTTTTGCATTTTATTATTATTATTTTTTTAATTATAAAATTATTTTTTTGCATTTTATTTTTTTGTCACATTTTTCATTGCTTTTTTTCTGTTTTACAAATAATGTCTCATCTTTCCTCAGGTTCTTTTTACTTGTTTATCCTTTTATGTGGTTGGATATTTAAAGTCATTTAGATCTAAGCTCAGTATCTCCTTTTTATGTTTATTTTCTCCAATGTAGTGAAGACTTAAAATGATTTTTTTTTTTCTCTTCACCCACAAGTGAAAAGCTGAAATAGCAGGGACCTTGTCTGTTTTGTAATCACTTATTTAAGGGCCTTCTACGTAATAGCTGTTGAATAATTATCTGAGGATTGAAAATTTGATGCTCTTAGAGTCATTTGTTATTATGAATTTGCCTTCCATTTACTAATACAAAATGTTTAATACAACTTCTAAACTTAGTTTAGAAGTCTCTCTGCTATTTACCTGTTGTATGACCTCAGGCAGGTTATTTACCTTTGGTTTGGTTTTTTACTTCCTCGTTTGTGAAATGGGAATAATAATAACCTACCTCATAATTTTGGGGTACAAACAAGATTTTACATGAAAATGCCTAGAATAGTGTTTGGCATATGGTAAACACTAAAACAATGTCAGTTATTAATTAGAAATTGTGTAGCTTTGACAAGCATGTCATCTTGGAAAAGGTACTTGAATTTATAAATTATTGGTAACATTGCATATTTTTCCAAGGCTGCTACTGTACTCCAGTTATTAAATTGTCTGTTATTAAATTGTTTGAAATGCTGGTGAATTTAAGTTTTGCTGACTGATTGCTTCTGCTAATTAAGGGAATACCCTAACCTAGTTCTGTTTCTCAGAAAGTCTGGAAAATTTAAATAAAATGGCATTTTGTTGCTTTTATCTCCAGTATTACTGCTCTTAATTGCCTTATTACAAAGAAGTTGTATGCTCAGCTTTAGGAACTTTAAAAATATATACCATAGGTTGTTTTAAAACCTGCCTGATTTATAGTTTTATAAGTGAAGATCAAGAGGGAGGTACTGGTCAGGTCACAGGCACAGGTAATAAAGGAATGAATCATGGAATAGGATTTTTATTCCACACTAGTTTTATACAACTCTGTATTACCACCAAAGCTGTATATACTGATGTTGGGCTTGTGTGATTCTCTCATGCCTCACACCAAGTAATAAACTGTTTTATTCATCTCTGTTATACCAGCAGATGCATATTCAATTGTCTAACGAATAATTTTTCATTATAAAAAAATGCATGCTATTATATAAAACCTTATGAAACATACAGTATGCTTTATAGCTTGTGATTTGAATAGTGGAGAAATGAAGCAGCAAATTAGAATCAATATGTTACAAAAAAACTGTTTAGTAATATGGCAAAGTTAAACAAGTTTTGATATTTTAGTCTTTAACCCAGATCTTCTCATTTTGTTTACTTTAAAGGAAGGGTTCTAGGTGTTCAACAACAGCTTTTATGAGGATTACGGTTCAAAGACATAACTGCTTTTCTGTGTATTTAAATTCTTATAAAAATCAGGACATACACACTTAGGGCCTTGAGGAGTGTGCCATGTGAGAACCACACTTGTAGGATTTAGATTGTTTCAGAATTATTGTTCTACTCAATAAATGATTTGCTAATTTTTTAGTTTTTTTTAAGTTAGCCTCAATTCTTACAAGTTTGACATTGTATTTGAGGTTTTAATTCACATGTTGAGGGGTGTGGCATCAATATTTTATTAGGAAATGCTTCAAAGAGTATATTACAGTAAACAGTGGAAACTCTGAAACCTTTTTAATGATCACTGTACAGAGTTGAGACACTCGTGTTCAACAGCTAGGTGACCATGCCTGTGTAAGCCAGACTTCAATTTCCTAATCTTTGGAATAAGGATTTGGGGATACTTAAGTTTTCTTTTAGCTCTGAAATTTGCCGCTTGAATTAATGTGTATATTTTCTTTGCTAAAAATTTAAAAAGACCCTAAAAATTCTCTGTAATGGAATAAATAATTTTTATTCCTTTTTTCCCCTTTTTCTTTCTTTCTTTCTTTTTTTTTTTTTTTTGTGTGTGTGTGTGTATGGTATTGGATATTGAACCTAGGAGTACTCTACCAGGCTAAATCCCCAGCCCTTTTTATTTTTTATTTGATATAGGGTCTCACTAAGTTGTGGAGGCTTACCTCCAACTTGAGATCCTTCTGCCTCAGTCTTCCAAGTCACTAGGATTATAGGCATGTGCTTTTATTCCTGTTTTTAAGAAACATTTCCTAAAGCTATTAATGTTCTTATGATTTTTTTCTTTGGGCTTGCTTTTAGTTTTGGACTTGCTCTTAGTTTTTCAATATTAGGTATTTTATGTAGTTACATCCTTTTATTTTGCTTATGTCATTTTTTTTCAATGTCTTTTAAAATGAAATATGTTATAGAGTGAATTGGAGTTGACAGCAATACCTGGTATCCTTTGGAAACCAGTAGTGCTTTCTTTTTTTTTTTTTTTAAGAGAGAGAGAGAGAGAGAGAGAGAGAGAGAGAGAGAGAGAGAGAGAAGTTTTTAATATTTATTTTTCAGTTATCAGCAGACACAACATCTTTGTTTGTATGTGGTGCTGAGGATTGAACTCGGGCTGCAGGCATTCCAGGCAGGCACGCTACCACTTGAGCCATGTCCCCAGCCCCAGTAATGCTTTCTTAGAGCTAATTTAGGCCCTGTTCACCAATCCTGTGGGATTATATGCCCAGAAAGGATTCTCTTCTTCATCCACCTTGTTTTTGAGTCTTATTAGGTGGTCAGTCTTGAGAATATTCTTTGACCCAATTGTTCTTAGAATTGATTATGAAGATGTGTGCTAAGATTGATTAATATGTTTATTATAGCAGCATTATTCTGTAATAAAAATTTTGACAGAAAAAAATCATCCAACAGTAGACCAATTCTGGATTAGTCATTCAGTGAAATAATGTTCATTGTTGATATGAAAAGATATTCACTTCATCTAAAAGTATGTATCATTGAAATTACATATTTTTATATTCAAATAAATGGACTGAAAACAGTGGTTATATGTGATTGGTAAAATTGTGAATTGCTTGTTTCTTTTGATAATAGACGACATTCTCTGAAAACAAAAAGATTTTTTAAAAAATCTATATTATTTAGTGGTACTAGGGGGTGAAGCCCAAGGACACTTTACCAGTGAGTTTCATCTCCATCCTCTTTTTTAAAATTTTTTGAGACAGTCTCTTAAGTTGCAAACAGTGGCTTTAACTTGTGATCTTCCTGCTTCAGCCTCCCCAGTTGCTAGGATTACAGACACACCACTCTGCCTGGCCAAATTTATTTATTTATTTTTAATTTTTAAAAATATATTTTAATTTTTAAAATATTTATTTTTTAGTTGTAGTTTGACACAATACCTTTATTGATTTATTTTCAAGTGATGCTGAGGATTGAACCCAGGGCCTCTTGCGTGCTTGGTGAGTGCTCCACCGCTGAGCCACAACCCCAGCCCTGCTTGGCCAGATTTATTAAAAAAAAAAAATTTTTTTTTAAACAGGTAGAATTCATTGCCCATATAATTTGCCTATATAAACTAATAATTCAGTAGATATTAGTATATCCAGAAAGTAGTGGAGGCATTAGCCTAGTCTAAAAGAAACTCATTAGCAGTTACTTAACCATTTCTTCCCATTCCTCCTCCTTGCCTTAGCCTATGCAATGACCGAATTACTTTGCTACTTGAGGCAGTTCATATAAAGGAAACCATACAACATGTGGTTGTTAAAGATTACCTTTTTACACTTAGCATAATGTTTCCATATTCATCCATGAAGTAGCATGTGGTAATGCTTCTATATCTTTTTTTAAAAAATATTTTTATTGTAGATGTTCACAGTGACTTCATTTTATCTGTTTTTTAGGTGGAGGTGAAAGCCAAACCCCAGTGCCTCACATGTGCTGGGCAAGTGCTCTACCACTGAGCTACAACCCCAATCCCCATTTCTTTTTATTGCCGAATAATATTGCCCGTTGTTATCGATCTATCATACTGTACTGTACTTATTCATCATTTGGCAGACTTGAGTTTTTCTACATTTGGCTATTATGAATAATGTTGCTGTGAACTTAGTATACAAGATTTCTTTTCCTTCTTCCCATGCAGGGGATTAAATCCAGACCTGTAGCATGCTAGGCAAGTACATCTCCAGCCCTTGTATACTAGTTTTTGTATGAACATATGTTTTTATTTCTTGAAGAGTAGAATTCCTTGGTCAAATGCTGACTTTAGAATTAGTCTTTTGAGAAATTGCCAGAATGTTTCCAAGTCAGTTGTGTATGAAGATTCTAATTTCCCCACATTGTCTTTATGTTTATTTATTTATTTTTCATTTACATTTATTGTGGTGTTTGGGATGTCTCCCAGGATTATGTCTTTGCTAGACAAGTGCTCTGTCACTGAGACATCCCCAGCCACATTTTCTTTTTTATTATATCCATTGTATTGGGTATGAGATGCTATCTCATTGTGGTTTTGATTTCTGTTTTCCTGATTACTAGAGATGTTAAGCATCAAAAACTTCTAAACTTGTACAGACTTTCTCCTTTGGACTATATTATTTAATTTTTGATGTATTAAAATATGTGAATTTAGCCATATGTGGTGGTGCATGCTTGTCATTCCAGGTACTGCAGAGGCTGAGGCAAGGACTAATTTGAGAATGGCCTCAGTAAGTTGGTAAAACACTGTCTTAAAAGGGTTGGTGATATGTAACTTGTTAGGTTTTCCTAGGTTCAATCCCTAGTTTTTTATTTAAGTGAATTGATGGGGGCTAGAGTTGTGGCTCAGCTGTGCAGTGCTTGCCTTGCAAGAGTGTAAGGCGCTGGGTTCATTCAGCACCACATAAAAATAAATAAAGGTATAAAAAAGTGAATTTATGTATGACATTTGAATATCATGAGTAGCAAAATAATGGAAAGTATAACAGTAATATCAGAATCTGGGAGGAGGAGCAAGTGAAGAATTTTTTTAGTTAGTAGACTTTCAAATTGCATTAATAAACAGCCTAGATAAGTCTGGTTTTTTTTGTGTGTGTGGTGGTACTGGGAATTGAATCTAGGGGTGCTCTGTAATGAGCTGTTTCCCCTGCCCTTTTATTTAAGTTAGAGATGAAAATAATAATATAATGCAGTCACAAAGCAAGAGTCAAAATATTGGTGTCTATAAAAGAGAACTTTAAAGGTACATCATAAAGAGCGAAGAATATAAGTCATCTTTATTTAGCTTTGCATAGTTGTAGTACGTATGAATTTTATTTACTGTGGCTTAGTTAAGTAATACCTGTCCCTAAACACCATGGTATAAACTACAAAATTTGCTACTAGCTTTTTCAACCCACAAATTAAGATGTAAATCACAGATGTGTACCGTGTCACTTTCCTAGTTTCTTGGTGATTGGTCCTTGTGTATTTGTTTCTCAAAACATACAGACTGCAAGTATGTAGTTGGCCATTGTTTCCAACAATAGACCCAAGTGACTTTTACCAAAATAAAGAAACGAGAATTGACCAGCAAAGATGAAGTACAGTAATAATGCTGGAAGTTAATTTGAATTGAATAGGTAGAGTTATAGAATAAGTAGCTAACCTTATGAATGTTGATGTGCACATTTGGAGAGACATTAAATGTCCAGTCCCAGGAACTTGAGTGAAGTAATGAAAACAAGTTTATCAACGTAAATGAGGAAAGTGGTTAGAAAGTATGAAGATGTCCTAGAGGATGTGGCACCAACAAAATTCACATTTTGAAGAATAATTCACAGTGTTGAAGAATAAAATGTTGGAAGATGATCTAAACTTAACAAAGGAGTATGAGTATAGAAAATATGCTTATTCCATAGAAGTTATCAAAAAAAGCACTGTTCAAATTATTCTTGATTTTTTTTTAAACAACAACAAAAAATGGCACTCTTTAATCTCAATGTTCCTAATATTTTCAGTTACAATGTACTAAATAATATTAGGCTTACTATTTCATTTCTTTACATGTTTCTAACTTGTCAGTAATAGTATTTAGTGTCATGATAATTTTTAAAGATCACGGAACAATTATAATTTTTCCCATTGATTATCTAGAGTGCTTATTTTTTGACCTCTCACTGTCATATAAAGTAGATGGCCTGTTTTTACTTCTTGCCACTTGGGAGGCCAGAGGCTGACGCAGGATTGCTTGTTCAAGGCCAGCCTGGGCAGCTTAGTGAGACCTGTCTTGAAATAAAATTAAAAAGGGCTGGGATGTAGCTGAGTGGTAGAACAATTACCTAGTATGTGCAAGGCCCTGGGTTTAATACCTAATACCTGATGCTTTGAGATGAAGGTGGATAATGCATGTAAAAAATATTTATTTTAAACCCTTATACACATGAATATCATTGTGTTAGATCAGTCTTCTTTTTTCAGTGGCTTTTAGATTTAGAGTCTTACCTAAAAACACTCATGTTTGAGAATTTTAAACTTTTTTTTTTTGTGTGTGTGTGGGGGGGGGGCTGAGGATTGAACCTAGGACCTTGTGCATACGAGGGAAGCACTCTACCAACTGAGCTATATTCCCAGCCCTGTAATAAGTATTTTTCAAGATTCCTTTTACTTTTTGTAGCTCCTCATGCCAGCAGTTTTTATGTTGATTTGGAACTATAAATGAGGATATTGTTGGACCTTTTTATCTACATTGTTGGCTAAGATCCAGTTTTTCTCTTTCAGCTTCCAAAGTTTTTATCTCATATGATCTTATGAGTCTATACCTTTAAATTACTTCCTTTACCATTGTCTTTTGAAGTTTCAAGAGGGAAAATTTGTTGAACTAGCTTGTTTCAACTGGAAATAAATTTTTGTGGCAGTTCAACTAACTTACTTTGAATTTAAAATTGATTATGTAGTAGGTGTGTTGCACAGTAAAGCTTTTATGTGCCCTAATTATATTTAGAGTTCTAAGTTTCTTTCTCTTTTTAAATTACCTTTATTTTGTTTCTATGTGGTGCAGAGGATTGAGCCCAGTGCCTCATGCATGCTAGGCAAGTGCTCTACACACTGAGCCACAACCCCAGCCCTCTAAGTCTCTTTTTATGGAAATTTTAATTTAAAATCTTACAAAGTATTCCTGTAAGTATTCATTAGGTCTTTAATTCTTACAGGATTTCAGCAGGTAGAAAATTTGTTATATATATATCTAATTACAATAATTTTAAGTTTTAGTACATTTTAGAAGAAATTAGAGTCAATTTCATTGTCCTGTTTTGGAAAGCACATATATAAAACTTGGTGCGGTGCGTGCATGCCTATAATTCTAGCAACTTGAAGGCTGAGGCAGGAGGATCACAGGTTAAAAATAAAAGGACAGCTTGGTCAACTCAGCAAGATCCTATTTCAAAATAAAAAGGGCTGTGGGTGTAGCTCAACAGTAGAGAGCTTGCCTAGCAATGCATGAAGCCCTGGATTCAATTCCTAGCATTGCAGAAAAAACAAAAAGCCCAAGTACAGGTCCATTGTAGTGAAAATAACTCATACATAATGTCTACCTTCATAGAAGTGACAGGCTTTTTTTTTTTTTTTTTTTTTTGTACTGGGACTTTAATCTAGGTACTAGTTCTCCTGGCTCAGGCCCCCAAGTAGTTGGATTATAGGCATGGATCACTGTGCCTGGCTTAGAATTGACACTTTCTAAAGAATTTATATAGGAAAGGGACACATAAGGGGTCTGTCTTGGAGAAGGTATCTGAATACACAGAACCAATTGGTGCTTGTTATCTATGGATTATGTATTTGTGAATTTGTCTACTCATTAGAATTTATTTGTAGTCCCAAATTATTTATTTTAGTAAGTATTGTTTTTACAGTCTACATAGCACCATAAGCTTTTGCATTTCTGTGCTCTGTGTATGTGTGTTTTTTAACTAGTCTTGAAACATAGTGCTAAAATTCTTTTTAGTGTTCTTAAGGTTATGATTTACCTTATGGAGAAAGCACATTTTCTATAAGTTGTTGGCTGTGAATTCAGTGTTAGTGAACCAGCAGTATATTTTGTAAAGTATTTTTAAACTGGTTATGTATGGACAGGATTATGAAAATGTTGTGACTGTAGGAATCACACCTTGTATATCCTATAGGAGCATTAGTTCATTAGAATTCAGTGTTCACAAGTTAGGTGCTGTACCAAATTTTGTTGAAATGAAATTATATTTGGAATGCAGTTAAAGGTTTGATGAATGGTGTTGTGTCTTTTTTTGTGTGTGCTTGTGTTTTTCTTTCATTTTTTTTTACTGGAAATTGAACCAAGAGGTCCTTAACCACTGAGCCACATCTTCAGCCTTGTTTGTTTATAATTTTAAGATGGTGTCTTGCTAAATTGCTTTAGGGCCTCACTGAATTTCTGAGATAGCCTTTGAACTTTTGATCCTCCTGCCTCAGCCTTCCAAGTTGCTGAGATTCCAGGCATGTGCCACAATGCCCAGCGTGGGTTTGTGTTTTTCTCTTATAAAAAAGAACAGAATTTACTGTTCTAACCATTTTTCTATTAACACAATTGTGCATGTTTATGGGATAAAGTGTGAAAGTTGGAGTTATAAATATTTGAGATATATGTGAATATCTCAATGTCTGTATATACATGTGTGAATATATGCATATATATGTAGTGAGTTAAATTGGTACATAGCATATTCATCACCTATCTCCTCAGATAGTATTGATGAGACAGTTTGAAATCTCTTCTAGTTATTTTGAAATATAAATTAGTGTTATGTTCTAACCATTTTTAAGTGTATAGTTCAGTGGTGGTAAGTGCATTTGCATTTTTGCACAACTTCTGTGGTCTCTCTTTTTTTTTCTCTTAGGATTATGGATCTAGGAGGTTTTTATTGAATTTAAGTACTTGGGGGCTGGGAGTATAGCCCAGTGGTAGAGCGTTTACCTAGAATCAGTGAGGCCCTGGGTTCATTCCACTACATTACAAAAAAATTTAAAAAGCCTTTATAATTATATCGGGGACCATTTAATTGTTCTATAAGCAAAAAGAACCTAAAGAACTTTAAATTGTAATAACACTTCATCAGAGCCTTCTCATACCTTGGTGATATTGTCCTAAATTAATAAAATGAAATCATTAGGATTTAAAATGATCATTGTTTGTTTTAATTAACACATTTAAAGTACATCATAGGATGGTGCTATTTAATAATATTTAATTGAGATTGCGATGCATTCATGTTCTCCCCTTTTGTTTCAGTGCTTTTTTAGGACCAAAGGATATATTTCCCTACTCAGAAAATAAGGAGAAATATGGCAAACCAAATAAACGAAAAGGTTTTAATGAAGGTTTATGGGAAATAGATAACAATCCAAAAGTGAAATTTTCAAGTCAACAGGTGAGTCATATTACATAAAATTTAGTATTTATTCAATCTTGGGAAATAACCACAGTCCTGCCTGTGGGGAAAATAAATACTAATTTAAAAGCCTTGTGGATTTTAGGTTAAATTGTTCTTATTTATGAGGCTGAACCTTGATTTTTAATGTGTAATGAATTTTTGAATTTTTAGTTGCATGGCTAAAGAGATCTCAGAAAACTGAGAAATCATCAGTTAACTCCTGATTGAGAGTTTATTTAATACGTTGTTGAAGTTAATGCCATTTGTGCTTTTTTTTTTTTTTTGCCTATTTCAACTGCAAAAGAATGAGTGTTTTCATCGCCTTACCATGATTGATTTGTTCATTTTTCATTTTAATTCTGTCAGGTTTTCTTGTGTATATTTTGAGGTTATTTAACTAGGTGCACACTAACTACACCATTTGTACTCTTAAATTTGGGATTTTAAATTTTGGGATTTTAAATTTAGTGTGTGCTTGAATTTTCTTATTTTCTTTAATTTTTAAGTCCACAGAATTATATCAGAATATGAACCTCCATGGGTTAAATGTGTGACTTAGAGCAAAATGCAAATTATTGATGTCTAGAAGAGCAGCCTTATGCCTCCTTTTCTATATTATTGTCCAGAGTTAATTTATCTATGACATAAATTTTTACTTATTTATTTATTTATCTATTTCTTTATTTATGAGAGAATTTTTAATATTTATTTATTTTTTTTTAGTTTTCGGCGGACACACATCTTTGTTTGTATGTGGTGTTGAGGATTGAACCTGGGCTGCACGCATGCCAGGCGAGCGCGCTACCGCTTGAGCCACATCCCTAGCCCCATAAATTTTCATTTTTTATTTTAAGACAGGTCTAGCTAAATTGCTTAGTACCTCATTAAGTTGCTGAGGGTAACCTTGAACTTGCAATTCTCCTGCCTTAACCTCCCAAATTGCTGGGATTACAGGTGTACACCCCTGTGCTCAGCACAAACCAGGACTAGAGAGCTGTAAGAGGAGATCTTGTGAAAACATTGAGGTGATTCTTTACTCTAGTTCCTTTTATTAAGGCCTAAAGTACCAAAAAGTGGGAAGAACATGAATAAATTTTTTTTTTTTAACTTTGAGAACTTGCTATATGTTCTGTTTGGTGTATCTAAATCATTGATGTTTCAAGGCTACATTAGATGTTCTTTTGTGCCTTCATTACCACCTAGTACTTATTTGTCATAGTACTCATCATAACATATCATAATTGCTTCTATAGTTGTTTGTAACTGCCACAGATTATTTTACTAGATCTATGAATAAAGGAATCGTGTCATATGCATCAGCACTGTTACTGTGGGAAGAATAGATAATTCACTAAATGTTTGTTGAATGGTTATATAATCATCCATCCCATCATAATTACATTTGACTGTGTAATGGGAGTACACTTGTCCAAACAGACAAAATTGATTGTCTTGTGGAATTTTTTTATATCTTATTTGATTTATTTGTTTTTATGTGGTGCTGAGGATCGAACCCAGTTCCTCACACATGCAAGGCAAGTGCTCTACCACTGAGCCACAACCCAGCCCTTTATGAAATGTTTTGTAATTTCTCTTAGATAATCTCTCTTGTGACTGCACCTTTCTCGTCTTTTTTATCCTCCATTTGTCCACCTAGTTTATTCTATCCTTTGTTTCTATCTACTCAGTCTGCAGGTAGTTTTCATCAGATAGATCTGTTATTTTCTATTTTGCATTGAGACTTTTGGGGAGGTTATATGAATGAAATCAAATAACATTTTGTCTACTGAAAGGATTGCTGCTGATTTGATGCATTCTGATTCCTAGGCCCAGACACATCCCTCGTGGCACAGGGCTTATGGAAAACTGATGTCCAGATATATATATAAAAATAAAATTGACCATTTTGAATTTTAAAATTTTCTATAATGTTATGAATAGTTTTCAGAAAAATTTTACATCATTTTGTTAATAACTGTGCTGGGGGTGGAGGTGCATACCCCACAAATCCTATTGATTTTGGAAGCTGAGACAGGAGGATTGCAAATTCAAGGCCAGCTTTAGCAATGTAATAAGACTCAACAACTTTGTGACACTCTGTTTAAAAATAAAAAAATAAAAAGGACTGGGGATGTGGCTCAGTGGTTAAGTATCCCTGGTTTCAGTCCTCAGTACCTAAAACAACATCAACAACAAATAATTTTGTATGTTATCAGAAAGCTTTAAATTTTTAAATATTTATTTTTGTTATTGGGGATTGAATTCAGAGCCACTTAACCACTGAGCTCATCCCTAACCTTTTTTATATTTTAGTTAGAGATAGGGTCTCGCCAAGTTGCTGAGGCTGGTTTTGAACTTGTGATCCTCCTGCCTCAGCCTCCCAAGAAGCTGAGATTACATGCGTGCACCACCATGCCTGGCATGCCCCCCACCCCCCCCTTTTTTAAAACAAAAAGAATTATCATTCAAAAAGTTGTAGATTTGGAGTTTTCTTTAGGAATGATCAACCTATAGTAGCCTTTGAAATAGTTTTAAAATTAAGTTTCCTATGAAACACAAATCAGTAACTTTCCTTATTGCAAACAGTCTTGATTTTTTTTGTGAACAGAAAAAATTTTTAGGTTAAAATTTGTTTTGTGAAGTTAATAGTGTTTATTTTGCATAGGCATCAACTAAACAATCAAATACATCATCTGATGTTGAAATTGAAGAAAAAGAAACTAGTGTTTCAAAGGAAGATACTGATCATGAAGAAAAAGCCAGCAATGAGGTATGTTTTCATTTTTCTTACACTCTTAAACCCCAGTTTTTTATACCTTCATTTTTATTTATTTATTTTTATGTGGTGCTAAGGATCAAACCCAATGCCTCCCACATGCTAGGCAAGTACTCTACTGCTGAGCCACAACCCCAGCCCCACTTAAACCCCATTTTTGTAGCAAGAAAGAAATTGTAAAACAAATTGACCTGGCAAAGTAGGAAGCAATCTAAATTTAAAGTAATGAATGAGAACATTTTAAGGCTTATTTCCTATGGTAAGTATTTTTTTAGAGTGTTTGTTGTCTTTAAGATGCACAGATGTTTTTATTTGAAGCTATTTTCATGTGCAAAACACAAGTGCAAAACTATAAAGTAGATGAGTGTTTGTTAAGTAAAAAAAAAATAAAAATTTTTCTATTTTTTTAATTGTTGATAGGACTTTATTTTTATTTATTTCTATGTGATGCTGAGAATAGAATCCAGTGCCTCACACATGCTAGGCAAATGCTCCACCACTGAGCTACAGCCCCAACCTCCAGAAATATTTTTCTAAAGCAGAGGATTGTGGGATGGAGGGATGTACGGAAAAAACATTAAGCTGAATTCTTTAAAACTTATGTTGATTTACACTTCTGTGATTGGGAATACTCCTTTAGCCCTTCTAAACTTCATGAAATGATTGTTAGATAACCTCCAAAGTTTAAGCCACTTTAAAATTCATAGCCCTAATATCCAGAATTCTGTAGAAAAAGTGGCTTTATAATTTAAATAGACAAACTTCTGGTGTACCAGCAAGACTTTTAATGTTTATAATTTCAAAGGTCAGAAAAGTAAAACAAACTTCTTTAGTTCTTTTGCTGAAACGTGTTTGGGGCTTAAGTTTAAGAAAGTTTCTTTTAGCCTTGTCCTGATTTATTCAGTTTTATTTGCTTTGTCTTTTTAAGGATGTGACTAAAGCAATTGATATAACCACTCCAAAAGCTGCCAGAAGGGGGAGAAAGAGAAAGGTAATTTCACTGACTAATCATAAGTATCTTTAAAATTTTTTATTTTACTTGGATTGAGAAAGAGTAGAAATAATGAAACTTCCTTTAAAACTTGACCTTTTACTCTGAACCTTTAGTTTTTTAAAGGGTAGGTTATGTTAGCAAAACTGATTTTTTTTTTCTTGGTGATATAACTATGGTATCCTTAAGGTGTATTGAAAAAGAAAAAAAAATGCAACAGTTTTTATGACTCTGCTTTTGTTTTCTCTGTAAAATGAATAGGTGGATAGTAATATTTTCTTGTAGTATTGTTGGTAAAAGGATTAAATGATTTAATGCACGCAAAATGTTTATGATAAATCTTGGTCCCTAAATACTTATATGTGCTGTGTAAGTGTTACACATCATTATGTTGTTACTGTGTCGCAGTGTTGTGTGAAATGAGAGTTTGAGTGACTATGTAGGGATAGGTATCTGGGCAGGCTTTTAATTTGTTATGAATTTCCTTCTTATGAAGTTTTGGTCACACCTATTTCTCTCCTGTTTATGTTTCTGACATATATACCAAAGATAGAAAATCGAGAGTTTAGTATTTTATGAGGAAGTAAAATATGAAAACAAATAATTATAATGGCTTTTTATCCTTTGATATATGCATGGGAGAGGGGATGTGATAACTAACGAGATTTTAAAAGGTGGGCAGAATTTTGTCAGGCAGGTGAAGGAGGGAGAGAAAGGATATTGAGACATTTTGTCAAATAGTGTATATAAGCACATAGAGAAAATGTTCATTTTAAGCATGTTTGAATACAGTGTTGCATTTCAGCATTACCATACTTTAAAGATGGTTGGAAGCAGATACATAATCCCCAGTGTTATCCTATAGAACTGGAACTTAAGTGGGGGGAAGCCATTGAATTGTATATTTTAGATGCTTCCTTTTTATTAATGCAGTGTGATGATGGGAGTTCAATTGGGGCAGCAAGCCCAGTTCACTGAAAAATTCATTCAGAGTTTTAGTACAGCTTTCCTGATCCAAACACAGAATTGAGCAGTGAGTAAGGAAACAGGTCTCTGTTCTTGTTGAATTCACATTTTTATCAAGATAGAAAACAGGCATAGACCAGGTGTGGTGGTGCATGCCTGTAATCCCAGCTGCTCAGGAGGCTCAGGCAGGAGCATCACAAGTTCAAAGCCAGCCTCAGCAACAGTGAGGGGCTGAGCAACTCAGTGAGACAGACCCTGTCTCTAAATAAAATACAAAATAGGGCTGGGGATGTGGCTCAGTGGTTGAGTCCCCTGAGGTCAATCCCTGGTACCCCAAAAAAGAAAAAGAGAGAAACAGGCATACTTTGTTTTACTGTACTTTGCTTCATTGCACTTTGCAGTGCAAACTATTTTTAATAAATAAAAGGTTTGTAGCCACTCTGTGTTGTACAAGTCTTTGCCATTTTCCCAGGAACATGTGCTCTGTGTGTCTCTCTTGTCATATTTTGAAAATTTCTCACTGTATTTCAGACTTTAATATGGTATCTGTTATGGTGATCTGTGATTAATGATCTTTGATTTACTGTTCTAATTGTTTTGGTGCATATGAGATAGGACACATCTACCATATATATATTAAGTTCTCTGACTATTCTGTTCTTTCTATGGACCTCCCTATTCCTTGTGACAAAATATCAAAAGTAGACCAGTTAATAACCCTATGATGACCTCTTGATGTTCAAGTGAGAGCAAGAGTCACACTCCTCTCACTTTAAATCAGAAGCTAAAAAAGGATTAAGCTTAGTGAAGATCTGTTGAAAGCTGAATGAGATAAGTTAAAGCTTGGCCTTTTAGACTAAGTTGTAAACTGAAAAGTTCTCAGAGGAAATAAAAAATGTTACTCAAGTAAATGTAAGAATAAGAAAGTGAAACAGACTTATTCCTGATATGGAAAATTTTTAGTGGTCTGAAAAGATCAAAGCCAGCTGCAACACTGCTGTAAACCAAAGCCTAATCTAGAGCAAGGTCCTATATATCTTCAATTCAAGGCTGAGAGAGGTGCGGAAGCTACAGAAGAGAAGATTAAAGCTAGCAGAGATTTGTTCATGAAGTTAAAGAAGCCATCTCTGTAACGTGAAAGTACAAGTTGAAACAGCAGGTGCTGATGTAGAAACTGCAGAAGATAACTAAGATAATTATATGAAGGTGGCTAAACTGAACAGATTTTTTTCAATGTAGAGGCTATAGCCTTACATTAGAAGAAGATGCCGTCTAGAATTTAAAGCTAGAGAAAAGCTAATGCCTGGCTTCAAAGCCACAAAGGAAAGTCTGCTTCTTATTAGGGTTCAGTGTAGCTGGTGACTTGAAGTTGAAGCCAGTGCTCATTCACTATTCTGAAAATCCTAGAGTACTTAAAAATTATACTAAATCTACTCTGCTTATGCTCTAGAATGTAACAAAAAGGCCTGGATGATGATACAGTTGGTATACTGAGTATTTTAAGCCCACTGTTGAGACCTACTCCTCACAAAAAAAGATTTCTTTCAAAATATACTGCTTATTGGTAATGCACCTGGTCTCTGAAGAGCTCTGATGGAGATGTCTGGTGAGAAAAATGTTGTGTTCAGTGTTCTAACACAACATCTGCTCTATAGCCCTTATAGATAAGCAAAGAAAGTGGTTTCTTCGGGTGGAATCTACTCTAGGTGAAGGTGCTATAAAACATTGTTGATATGACAACAAAGAACTTATATAAACATAAGTTGATACAGCAGCAGAATTGGAGGACTGACTCCAGTTTTTAAAGACGTTCTGTTGGTAAAATGAACATTATTACATGCTACAAAGAAGTCTTTTGTGAAAGGAAGAGTCAGTCAATGGGGCAAAACTTTATTGTTCTCTTATTTTAAGAAACTGCCAGAGTCACCCTATCCTTCAGCAAATACCACGCAGGTTAGTCAGTAGTCATCTACATTCAAGGTAAGGTGAGGTCCTCCCCCCACAAAAAGAGTATAACTCACTAAAGACTGAGATGGTGGTTAGCATTTTTAAGCAATAATTTGTCTTCCCTCGTGATGCTTGCCATCAGACCTAGGACCTCATGAATTCTGGGCAAGTGCTCTCCAACTGAGCTACGTCTCCTCTCCAGCCCTGTAAAGTATTTTTTTTCAATATTTTTTTAGTTGTAGGTAAACACAATACATTTTATTTTATTTTACTTTATATCACACGTGTTAGGCAAGCACTGTACTGCTGAGCCACAACCCCAGCCCCAGTAAAGTATTTTTTAAATAAAGATATGTGCATACTTTTTTAGACATAATGTTATTACATATTTAATAGACGATAGTATAGTGTAATCATAACTTTTATATATGCTGGGAAAAGGTAAACTTTGTGACTCACTTCATTGTGGTGATTTGGAATGGAACCTGTGATATCTACAGTGCATGCTTATAAACATGTAGAGCAAGAATGGTAACGTGGAGAGTTAGAACAGTGACTTGATAACTGACTAGGTTATGGAAGGAGTTTCTAAAGAGTTGGCATGAGATTGGAATGATCAAGAACCTTATAGGTTCTTTTTAGTAGTGGAGGTGTGAGGTGCAATTTAAAAGCACTTTAGGTGGGTAAGTTGATGATTGAAAGTGGATGGTAAAGAGTCGGCAGAATTTAGAATGACTTCCAGGTTTTCGAGTGGGTGATTAGATACTAAGAAGACAGAGAATGCTGGTTTGGCATCAGGTGTGTGGGGAGAAGAAATTGAAGCACCTATGGAAATCATGATGAAGATACATTTTGTTTTGGCACCAGAGTGGGAAAAGAAAAAATGCAGTTGCTGATATGAAGATATGAGATATGTGAGGTCAAGGGAAAATGTTTATTGGGACATATTGCAGAAATTGGAATTCCAGGGGAATATAATGGAAGAGAGGGAAGGTAGCTCTACAAAACTCTTTTGAGAATGAATTGTCAGGAGAAATGTAAGAGAGGATATGAAGCTAAACAAGGGAGAGGAGGATTTCAAGAATGACAAGAGTGATAGAGGATCCAGTAAGGTCTAGTTAGGTTCCCTCAAGGTACTTTGGTTCCATGTAGATGAATAAAAAGGACAGGAATCAGATAGTGAATTGTAGAATAAAATGTTTTTGGGTACTGGGAGTAGAACCCAAGACCCCGAGCGCTAGGCAAGTACTTTACCACACCCCCAGACTGAGAAAATGTTTAGTGGTAAAGTTACAAAGTAGTTTTGAAATCTGTGAAGCAAAGGAAGAAGTATTAAGCAACTCAGCAAGGATTTGCATAGATAAGGTAAAGTATTGAAAATGAAAAAGTACTTGCTGTAGATGCCTTAACATTTTTTCTTTGCACAACTAGAAAAGATTGAAGATATGGAATGTAAGTACATACTGATATGAGAGAGGGAGGGCACATTTGAAGGAACTGACCAAAGAAGGAAGAGGTAGGCCTCTTCAATACAGGGAAGGATGGAGGAGGAGGCTATAAAAATTCTAGGGAGATGTGGAAATCAAGGGAATTACTTCTTACTGGCTCAATCAACCAGACCCAATTCTCAAAGCAAGACATTTAGGTATAGTAAAAGGAAGAATGGATGACAAATTTATGCTAGCTATTCTGAGAAAAGGTGGGGTTAAAGGATATAATGAATGGCTTTGAGATCCCAACTGAGATTGCTTAAAGTGAATGCATGTTTGTATTGTTCCCCCTCTTGCCCCCAGCAGGCTCAGTATGAGCTTGGGAATTCTAACATAGAATGTAGAATTGTATTTTTTATATATATATTATTATACAATAATATAATAGAATTGGATCATATGGGATTTTGTGGGACAGGTGCTACAAATCAAGGATGCAGAGAGACTGAGGAAACTCATGAATAGTACTTCCTTGAGGATTTTGTGTGTTGGATGGCTCAAGGGAAGGTAGTTTAGCTAGAAAGTAGGGTAATTGATACAGAGAAAATGAGTGAAAGGGTTAGAGATCTCAGTGAGATCAAGTACCATACGTGGACATGAATCTAGTCAAAATATTTGCATTTAAAAATTTAAATATGTGTATTTAATAATTAGTAATTTTTCTAGATCAAATATTTTTTGTTTTCATGAGGAATGATTTTGACTTATGAGTTTTCTCTAATAATCCATGTCTGCAGTAGAATTGATCTTTAGTATAAGTGTTAAAATATTTTTTATTAATTATTGATGAACTCATTGTTTTTGCTGCAAATAATCCATTACACCTATAATTCTTACTTGCTGTTTTGATTTATTTCCAAGTGGGGTTTTTTGTTTGTTTGTTTGTTTTGGGGGATTTTTTTTTTTTTTGCTCTGAATAGCTGATGGATTTGAACTGAATTTTAAGTGCGCTCTATTAATCTGGGAAAGAGCTCTCATGTAGTCTTGGGTTCAACTTTTACCTTGATTTTGCACTATTATGTTTCAATTGTAAAAGCAATAATAATGTTTTTAAAACCAGCAAAGAAGAAATGAATACACTCTCAGAAATGGATTTGCTAAAATATACATTATTTATTTCCAGTATTCATTTATAATAATACTTTCAGAAAGGAAAGGTGGTACCCATGTATTGATCATTATTGATCATCAGTAACTAATATACAAATTTTCTACATGCTTATCACACTGAGCATCATGTTTGTAAATCATATAGCCTATTGATTAAAAGGGTAAACTGCCTTTTTATTAAAGAGATAAGATTATACATATTTTGAATGCTTTTATTTTTATTAATGTAGTTAATGCTGAATTCTAAACCATGGGAAAGCAGCTCTTAAATGGTTCTTTCATTCTTCTGTTTGATCCCTCCTTCAGTTTCTTTCCTTCCTTTGCTATTATGATCAGTACCAACTGCTACATGTTTGCATTTCCTTTCTGATTTGTCATTTTTTAAAAATATATTTTTGGGCTGGGGCTGAGGCTCAGTGGTAGAGTGCTTGCCTCATCATACATGTGAAGCACGGGGTTGGATCCTCAGCACCACATACAAATAAATATATAGATAAAAAGGTATATGTCCATCTACAACTAAAAATATTTAAAAAAAAATTTTTTAGTTGTAGGTGGACACAATACATATATTTATTTATTTTTATGTGGTGCTGAGGATTGACCCCAGTGCCTCACATGTGAAGTAGACAAGTGCTCTACCACTAAGCTACAACCCAGCCCTGACCTTTTTAAATTTTTTTTTTTCCTTTTTGTGGCACTAGGGATTTGAACCCAGGGCCTTGTGCATCTGATCTGTCATTTTTAACCTTTATTCTACTATAATGTTTACTCAGTAATTACTGATTCTTATTTGGAACCATTCTCAGGAGAGTTAATGCCAAAATTTATCAGAGTGAATTATAATTTGCTAAGATTCCTGTTTATAGAAAATAAGAATAACCCTAAGGGGAAAACATCAGATATCAGTCTTGGTTCAAAAATATATTATGTGCCCACTATTATGTATAATTATAATGTACCAATAAATTTTTTTTGAGTATTAACAAAAGTTAGAGAGTTAGAGACTTTGAGAAAGAAGTATGTTAGTTATAGCATCATCGCATTATACTTTGGTTCCCATTGCATCAAAAGTATTAGCTTTATTTTTACAAATGATTTTTTTTTTAGTCAGCATTTTCAAAAGGTGAGGTTTTTATATTTTTAAATGAAGAATTGTTCCCTAAAATTATAAGCAAAGTTTGAGGATTTTATTCTAATGAGTTGATTGTTCAGAAAAGATCATCTAGAAATTTTGCTTATATTTGTTGACTCATATTGACTAGCATATTTTTACCATTAAATTAAACTTTGTATACTGCTTATTAAATAAGTTAATTGAATTTTTGTAATTCAGGCAGAAAAACAAGTAGAAACCGAGGAGGCAGGAGTAGTGACAACAGCATCAGCATCTGTTAATCTAAAAGTGAGTCCTAAAAGAGGACGACCTGCAGGTAGGATTGTTAATGTTTAAATATTTGCTTGGCTTGTGATTAATATTCCAATCCATTAAAGTGTTGTTGCCTCAAGTGTTTTGGAATGAAGTAAATAGGCATTTGGTTACAGCCATGCATTTTCTTAATGACTGTTACAGATATGGTCTGAGAAATGCATCATTAACCAATCTCATTGTTGTTCAAACATCATAGAGGGTATGTAGAAAATCTAAGAAGGCTTTGACATTAGTAGGCCATTTAATCTTATGGGACCACCATTGTACATGCAGTTTGTCTTTGACAGAAATGTCATTATGCAGTGCTTAAGTCTGAAATAATCGTGAATTTCGTTATCTTTTTGTTTTTAATCCCATTAAATTTTCCACAGATACTGGCAAATGACACTAGAGTGGGGTTAAAACCACCAGGAATAATGGGCTTATTTTATCATTTATGAGGCATAAACTTTGTAAATGGAGCCATATTCAAAGAACAAATACAGCCTTTGATTAACAGTTGTTAATATATTAAATTACTACATTCTTTGTTTATGAGGATATTTATAATATGCAGCTCTCATTAGCATTAATATTTTCTTAATTTGGCAAGTTGTAAATCTCTTGAAAAGGACCTTCCTAATACAGAGTATGCAAAAGAAAATTAACAAAAATAGAGAATGTTTTTCTACTTCATAATAGGATTCTTATTGAAAAAGGATTACGATGCATAATAGCCAGAGGGGAGAATTAAATTTATTTACATGTTTTGGAATTGAATAGTGTTGTAATGGGTCAAATTAAGGGTGTTAGAAAACTCAGTGAATTTTGATATAAGCTTTCCAAAGATGTGTGTGTATAAATAAATGTACATATAATACTCTGATATGGATAGGAACGTATGTGATACTTTAAAGTTAAATTTTGTGACATTACTGGTAAATGAAAAATGTTGTTTTAAGCCCTCTCAAGCATACCAAGGACAAATTGATAATAGCTGATCTTTAAATTTTTTGGCTTGTTTCTCATTTGATTCATGATTTTTAAAACTTAATAAATTATTGTTATCTGTAATAGGCGACTAAATAATAAACTCTTGATGTATAAAATTTTGTAATCTTTATATAATGATATTTGCATTTTAAAGGGAAACTAATTATTTTTTTTTCACATGAATATTAGCTACAGAAGTCAAGATTCCAAAACCAAGAGGCAGACCCAAAATGGTAAAACAGCCCTGTCCTTCAGAGAGTGACATGTGAGTTGATTTTTAATGTATAATTGATTATTCAATAAATGAAACCTTTGATTACAAACAAGGATATATCACTTGCATTTTTACAAGTTTTCTCTTGTTTTAAGGGATGTTACTATTCCTATTTTGATATTTCCAAAAATCATGGGGAGGATTGTAAAATGTAAAAATTGGTAAAAACTGAAAATATGTGGTTATTATTAAGACTTTTTTTTTAAAGTATATGAAGATATAATGTTACTTTGGTAAAAGAGAGTAAAATCTAAAAGAAAATTGGGCAGGATAGTCTTGTTGAAGGAATTTGAGAGAATATATATATATTTTTTTAATCTTTTTTTTTTTTTTTGGTGGGGTTCTTTTCTTTTGTCTTTTTTGGAATTGGGGGTCAAACCCAGGGCTTTGCGAATGCAAGGCAGATGCTTTGCCACTGAGCTACAACCCAGCCCGAGAGAATATATTTGAAGTGGTATCCACAAGTATTTTTAGCTCCTTCAGAGTAGGTGCTTTATTTTAAAATGGTGCTAAAATTGTAGTGTATATTTAAGATTTTTAAGTATTTTGGAATAATCACTTAGTTATCAAAAAAAAAGTAAACATTTTCCCCCTTTGCTGCCTTTCATAACCATTTATGGTAAGGAGGAAAACCTTTTTATAGCCGTTGTGTTTAAAAATTTTGTTGGAGGTGGCACACACCTGTAAGCTACTTGGGAGGCTGAGGTAGGAGCATCACAAGTTTGGGGCCAACCTGGGCAACCTAGTTGAGACACCCTGTCTCAAAATAAAAGAGTGGGGGTGTAGCTCAGTGGTATAGAATACTTACCTAGTTATGTATGAATCCTGGGATAAATCCCCAGTATTGGGGGGGAAAAAAGAGTTTTGCAGGGAAAGCTTAAATGAGGTATGTTAAGAATGGGCTTATATATTATAAGTTTTGGATCAACGAATTATTTTTATAGGAACTTAATTATAGAACATTACTAGAATTGTACTTTTCAACCAAAATATATTTAAAGACTTTATTTTATTATTTATTTTTATGTGGTTCTGAGGATCAAACCCAGTGCCTCACATGTGTTTAGGCAAGTGCTGTACAATCCCAACTCCTATTTTACTTCTAAGCTAGCTGTTAAAGTATTACACACCTGTAGTTCCTCTGTCTGAGGAAGGAGGATTACTTGAGCTTGGAAGTTTTCGGCTTTCCTGGGCATTATAGCCAAGACCCAGTCTCGATCTGTCTGTCTGTCTCTCTCTCTCTTTTTTTTTTTTTTTTAAGAAAATTACTTTCAAAAACAGTAACATATAACAATAATATATTGTTATTGTATACTTATTATAAGGAGAATAGATTCCAAGCGTTCTTACCACTAAAACAAAAAAAATCTATGGGGTAATAGGAGTTAAATAGCCATTTAAATGTATACATCCACTAACACATCACATTTTACATCATAAATAGTTCTTGTCAATTAAAAAATAGTGGTACAGAAACACAACATGGTATAATTATTGTAGCGATATTAAGAAATCGTTTACCTGGAGGTAAACAAGTTTGCAGTCATTATTCCTTGGGAAATCAATTTGGAAGGAAAATATTGCGAGATTCCCCTATTTTTAAATATAAGGAATCTCTCCTGATTAGGCCCCAGTTTTCCCTTGAAGTATACTTTCTAGTGCCTTTGTCTCCATGATTTTTTGCTGATTCTTATGGAAATTATCTAATTTTGCCCTTCCTGTCAGCTGAGCTGCTTTCTCAGTGACTTTCAGACTATATGGATTCAGAGGCTTTAGCATGCCTTTTTAGATCACATTTTCTCTTGATACAATCTAATGTCATTTTTTGGTAGTACATACTGTGTGTTTAATTCTAGTCAGCTTCAATGGTCTCACTCATAATACTTTCCCATATGTTCTTATCTTTTTTTAATTAATTATAGGCATTTAAGTGTATAGGTTTTCCTAAGAAACCACCCCTCTGGAGTCATGTGTCCATCTGAAGAATTAAGGCATTCCAGTTTGAATTCTTAAGACTAGCAGCTATACCCTTTATGAGATCTTTGACCCTAGGATATGGGAATTTGAAAATCCTATATCCTTACTTGAAACAGAGGCTTTTTTTTTTTTTGAACTCAGTTTCTTAAATACCATATCAACTTTATCTTGGTAATAATCAGTTCAAGCTACTGATATTCTACCTTGAAACCCCTTTACCCCAAACCACATTTCCTTCTTTCAAGTTGTTATAGTTCTACAGTTTTACCCATGGATATATTCGGTAAAAAGTAGAATAGGGGTCATTGACAGCTGGGGCAGCAGAAAGGAATGGAGGGGCTAAGGTTGAATAAGACATAAGATGAACTGCCAAGAAAAGAAAATGAGAAGTTGATATTTATGGAATTCTTGCTATGGGAGAGATTGGATAACCAGCATGAAAATATTGTTGGATAAAAGAGGAATTAGTTCTGATGTTCTATATACCACAGTAAGATAGCTGTAGTTTATAATAATTTTATATTTCAAAATAACTAGAGAAGGGTTTGAAAGTTCCCAACACAGAATAACATTTGAGGAGATGGAAATGCTAATTACTATGATTTTATCATTACACATTGTATATATTCTTCAGATTAATAATATTGTGTCCCATAAATAATAATGTTATTTGTTAATTAAAAATTTGTAAAGGGGTTGGGAGTTAGCTCAGTGATAGAGCACTTGCTAGCATATCTGAGATCCCTGTTTGATACAATTTCTATATTAGTGAGCTTTTTGCTCAGGCAATAAATAATCCTAAAATAGCAGGAGCTCACAACATTTATTTATTATTCCTGCTGAATGTATGCTGGGCGTTGGATGTAGCTACCTTTGGTTGTGTATTGTGAGTGGAGTGGAGTGCAGCATTAAATTACATAAACTCTTGAAACTTATGTTCTTCATCATGAGAACAGCGTGGATGTATTAGTGACTATTTCTTCCTGATGGGTACTGAAATGGCAATAATAGTATAGACAGAGCCTTGAAGAGCTAAAAGCAACTCATAATGTTCACATAAAGTAAGAAAAATTTGTTAACAAGCCGCTGAGACATGTGGGGTTGTGTATTAGTCTTTAAGTTAACATATATTAGAAGACTTGAGGGGCTGAGGAGCTGTGGCTCAGTGGTAGAACACTTGTCTTACATGTGTGAGGCCCTGGGTTCAATCCTCAGCACTACATAAATTTTAAAAAAAGGTATTGTGTCCACCTACAACTAAAAAAAATATTTAAAAAAAAGACTTGAAAATTATAATTTTCTCAATGTCCCTTGAACTATTAAAAAGATAAACTGCCAGGTTAGGGATGTAGCTCAGTGATGTAGTGCTTGCCTAGCAAGCCCGAGCCCCTGGGTAAGCCCCAGCATTGTTAAAAAAAAAAAAAAAAAAAGAGAGAGAGAGAGAGAGTTTGTTACAAGTCTGTAGTTCATGAAAGGTGGCAAGTAGTGATAGTTAGATTCATGAGACTTCTTTGCTTTGATACTGTTCAAAAAATTTTGAAGTAATCCTCTTTCTTTGACCTTAAAATAGTCTTTTTGGTTCTGGTTTTTTGAAGTCTGGTCTCATTATGTTGTTCAGGCTGGGTTGGATATTCTGGGCTTAAGTGATTCTCCTGCCTCAGCCTTCCAAGTAGCTGGGAGTACAAGAGTACACCACCATGCCCAGCTTTTATTTTTCCCCCGCTTGCGGTGCTTAGATGTTCAACCCAGGGGTCTCCTATATTCTAAGTATATACTTTAAAACTCAGCTATATCTCCAGCCCCACATTTAAAAAATATATGCCTGGGCCTGGGGTTCTGGCTCAATTGTAGAGTGCTTGCTTAGCATGTGTGAGGCACTCGGTTCAATTCTCAGCACTGCATGTAAATAAATAAAGGTTCATCAACAACAAATGAAAATATTTTTCTAAAGCCACTTTTAAAAAAAACATATGTAAAACATTCCATGTATAGGTATTATCATTTTAAAGATCTATTCCATATTTGGATGCTTGCTTTTAAAAAACATTGTTATCTAGGTTGGAGATAAAGCTCAGTGGTATAGCACTTGAAGAGCTAAAAGCAACTCATAATGTTCACATAAAGTAAAACAAATTTGTTAACAAGCCACTGAGATTTGGGGTTGTGTATTAGTCTTTAAGTTATTAGAAGTTAACATATATTAAACCCATGCCCCAGGCCCTGGGTTTAATACCCAGTGCATCTTGTGTGCACACACAAACATTATCTGTTGTTTTTATGTGTTTAAGTTTGTTGGTTTAAGATGTGTTACAGGGAGTAGATTTGTTGGGTGAGAGGAAGTTTGTATTTTTTAATAGCTACTTCCAAAACAGTTTGAAGAAAGCAGTCAGTTGATATTAAGAGCCACAGAAATTGTTTTTACATTTGACTTGACAATATTACCATTTTTAAGAAAAAGAGGTGAAACCCATCTGACATTTGAAAATAAGCACACCCAAAGATGATTTCTGACAAATTTTTGAAGATGTAAAAGATGACATTTTTTTCTTTTCCAACTTAAGTCTCCTAAGTATTCAAGGAAGCACTTATTTGATAGGGGGGGGGATCAGTGGGTTTATTATGTGACATTTTGCATCACATATCTCATTTATCTGGATGGCATTGGACCAAATGACATGGGATCCATCTTAATCTGTGAAAATTTCAGTAAAATTCCGTGGATAGTAAAAAGATTATAGTGTTTTGTTTTTTGTGGTACTGGGGATTGAACCCAGGGCCTTATGCATGCGAGGCAAGCACTCTACCAACTGAGCTATATCCTTAGCCCAAGGTCATAGTTTTTAGACAGCTTTAAGTCTTTATAAAGGAGTTCTCTAGTTGAACACGTATGCCATAAAAGTAATTGTTAGCATTTGCATCATCTGATTATCCTTTTATAGCCTATTTCTACTATTTATATTCACATAATTATTATCCAGCAATAATTAGGATATTTGAATAAGTTAGGTAGTTTGAATTATTTTAGCAATGTGTGGGAGTACTTAGATCGTAATTGGCTTAGTACTGTTTGTTATCATGCTTAATTTGCCATATATTTAAAAGAGTGCTTCTTTGAATTAAAAAATGACATTTGATTTCACTTCTGCAATTCAATTTTTCTGAGTGTGTCTACTTTTAAAAAATAGGGGCTGGGGTTGTGGCTCAAATGGTGGCGCACTTGCCTGTATGCGTGCAGCCCGGGTTAGATCCTCAGCACCACATACAAACAAAGATGTTGTGTCCACCAAAAACTGAAAAATAAATATTAAAAAAAATTCTCTCTCTCTCCCTCTCTCTCTCTCTCACACTCTCTCTTTAAAAAAAAAAATAATTTATTCTTACAAATATATAGAATATAAGCTCCCATAAGTTGGGTCAAGGGTATGGCTTCATGATAGAATGTGGGCTTAGTATGCACAAGGCCCTTGGTTAATTCCCAGCATCTTCAGGAAAAAAACAAAAAACCCAAAACAAACCATCACCAATCATCAAACTAACAACCCTAAAATATAGCCCCCAAACACACAACAAGATCCAGGGATCTTGCTCATCTTATATACTGCTATTTCCTCAGAGTTAAAAACAGTAAGTACCATGGCACATGGCTAGTGCTCAAATTATGTTTTTGAACAAATGAATTACATGAAAGGAAACTTGGAAAATGGGGGAAAATCACTTTCTATTAACCTAATGACACTTTAATTTTGTATCTTCTAATTTATATCAAAAGGATGTTCTGTTACAGAATTTCTTTTACTTTTCTGTAGATTTACTTTGTATGGGTGCGGTATGTTGTATACTGGGGACTGAATCCAGAGCATTGTATATACTAGACTGTACCTCTGAGATACATTTCCAGCTTCTAGATTGATTTTTAAGTAGCAATACTGCTACATTTCTTTAGAGAGGATCTTGTTTAGTGGTGCAGGCTGGACTTGAGTTCGTGTCCTCCAGCTTCAGCCTCCCCAGTAGCTGGGATTACAGGTGTGCATGTGGATTATTTTTATCATCTAAAATACTTGTTTGGTGAATACAAGAGTATAGATGAATGACAAGTAATGATAAATAAAAGCTCATTATTGCATTTTGTAAAATAGGATTACTGAAGAAGACAAAAGTAAGAAAAAGGGGCAAGAGGAAAAACAACCCAAAAAGCAGCTTAAAAAGGATGAAGAGGGCCAGAAGGAAGAAGATAAACCAAGAAAAGAGCCTGACAAAAAAGAGGGGAAAAAAGAAGTTGAATCAAAAAGGAAAAATTTAGCTAAAACAGGGGTTACATCAACCTCTGATTCTGAAGAAGAAGGAGATGATCAAGAAGGTGAAAAGGTAGAAAGTTTATATATCATATAAAATACTTGTTCTAAGTTCTTTTTAGATAGTTTTTAAGTATTCAGTATTTTTGTGAAAGCTAACCTGGATTCTTATATTTCTTAATAGACTTCTACTGACTACATTACAAGTACATTTGAAACTTAATTTTCTATTCTGTATATATCTTCCCTTCTCACAATTATAGTCAGAAAAATTGAATATGTACTTCCAATAATCCCACCTAGGAAAATAAGCGAATGTAGGAAATAAGCCAAGTTGGCTGTGACGTGAAGACAAATGTAAATATAAGGTGTATTTCTATATATATTTTTATTTACCCCAACGAAAATTTTTGTGCCTATTTATTGTATGTTTAGTCATTTATATGTAACTTTATTTGGATGCCATTAAATCTTGTTTGGGAAACTTATTAAAGCTATATGTCTGGGCTGGGGTTGTGGCTAAGTGGTAGAGTGCTTGCCTAGCACATGCAAGGCCCTGGATTTGATCCTCAGCACCACATAACAATAAAGCTATTGTGTTCAACTACAACTAAAAAATAAATATTAAAAAAAAAAAAGCTATGTGTCCTTTTGTGTAGAAAAACAGAATAGCCTTAAGAGATGTACAGATCCAGGTCACATAGACATTTTCTCTCTTTTATTTATTTATTTTTTATTGGGATTGAACTCAAGGGCACTTCCCCACTGAGTTACATCTCCAGCCCTATTTTGTCATTTTTATTTTAGAGACAGGGTCTCACCGAGTTGCTTAGTGCCTCCCAGTTGCTTTGAATTTTTGATCCTCCTGCCTCAGCCTCTCAAGCTGCTAGGATTACAGGCATGCATGCACCACTGCACCTGTTTTTTTCTCACATTTTAATATTTCAAAGCTAAAATTTTTAAACAAAATAGGCTCAGCAGTGTGCTTATCAGTATTCACATAAAATTACTATGACAGGAGGAAGACTATTAAATCCACAATCATAAAGGAAAGTGAAGATTGTAGAGCAGAGATGTGCAAAATTCAGTTGTGTTTTTTAAAATTACTAATTTAAACACGTCTCTCAAAACTAGTTATTTTTCTCTGGAGATTGTCATTACAGCTACTAGTCACTGACTTGATAGTTAATTAAATCCATCCTGATTCTCAAACAGAAGAGAAAGGGTGGACGAAACTTTCAGACTGCTCACAGGAGGAATATGCTGAAAGGCCAGCATGAGAAAGAAGCAGCAGATCGAAAACGCAAGCAAGAGGAACAAATGGAAACTGAGCAGTAAGTATTTTTTTATTCTAAATTTTGGGTTTTCTTAAAGCTAGCATGGGTTTTTTAAACAATAGACTTCATTTTCCAGACTTTATGAAGCCTTTTGAAGTGAAATTTTTCCCATGTTAGAAAAATCTTCCATATATGAAGATGATATTTCAGGCTTCATTATTTTCTGAGTGAAGGATGAGATTCTTGGAGGCAGTCACCCTGTGAATTCTTTTTCAGTTTAAACTGAAAGTGCAGATAAGTTTTAACTATTGGTTTTGCAGAAAATTGTACTCATCCTCTCTTCTTTGTGATATATAAATATAGAAAGAGTGGTGATAATATATTGGTGGGGAAAGAATGCGGGATATATTCTTGTTATACCACCAGCAGGCCTACCCCTAAAGACCAGCAAAAATAACAAAAGCACAGGTGAAAACCCACGAAGCCAGTAAAGTAAATCCAGCGGCTAACAGGGTTTACATTGAATGTGTGCACTATAAATCAAGTTCAAATCTGTTTTCCCTTAAGTTTTGATACTTGGAGATGGTATATACTTACCATGGGGGATTTCTTTCCCCTTTATTGTATAAAATAATTTTATTAATAGAATGAAAAATGATAGCAGTGATGATTGTTAGACTTCATGTCTTTGTTTTCCTGGTTATCTTTAGACTGTCACTTCTGAATTCTTTCTCTGAAATACTTTTCTTTCCTGTGAAATGTCTTACACTTTTTTTTTTTGTTGTTGTTGTTATTTATAGTGAGGAGATAGTTTTATAAACATGCTCTATGTCACTAAAGACAAAGATAATGAGCAGTGAAACTCTAAACATCCTTGAATAATTTTTTTTATATTATAAAATAATCATAAGCCACAAGACTATAAATATAGCATTTGCCTCTGACTTCTTAGTTGTTCGGAGGCTATATGAGCAGCTTTAGCCTCTTGTGGGAGTATTTTAAAAAGTGATCTGAAGTTCAGAAATGTTACTCCCCATTGTTGACTTTGACCACTTCTGTAAATATTTTTTTGTTACCTATCCTTCTCTATATTTTCACTGAAAATTTGTTGGACTGTTGGTTGCTTTTAACTTCATTGTGCTCCCAAAATTAGGATACAGAATTAGTTGTTGCCTAGTAAAATAGCCCATCCCTTCTTCAGTATCTCAAAGTTATCTTTTTATGTATTTCAGTTTCTTTTGAATGTCCTCCAATGTAATTTTCTCAAATTCTAATATTTGTGTTTTCTTTCCTTCTCCTGTTATTACAAAACTTTGTACTTGGACAGTTTTGCTCTGTAAAGCATTTCAGATGCAACTTGTGTGAAATGCATTATGCAAAATAAAGTTTATTGTATTGTATTCCCAGCCAAACAACATGTAATCTACAGTAATAAAAAATATATCTCATTTTGGGCTCAAAGCATTAATCCAGTTACTGAAAAGAGAATACAAGTGGAGCAAACAAGAGATGAAGATCTTGAGACAGACTCATTGGACTGAATTTCCCCCTCCCCCCCCTTGATGGAAGAATGTTCCAGATTCTAAATTGAGGACTTCATTATTAATGGCATTATTACTGTGTTATGATTGTTAAACAAAATTTCCTGTAAGGTACACACTACATCCTAAGGTCTGCCATCATTCCTGTTAAGTTTTTTACCAAGCTTAAAATGAAGCTTTGTGTTTGAAAGTTATAACAATTCTAGATGAAGATGGTGGTTGTACATTATTTCATTTAGAAAATATAAAAATTCATTTTGTTTTGAAGCTAGGTATTAACTGGAATAGCTATATATCCCTGAGAATGGGGCAATTGTGCCCTTCCCTTGACATTCCTTGTTGTTTAATTCTTTAGAATCTTAATGATTGTTTTTTTTTAAATCCTGAGAGATTAATCAGTAGACTTGTTAAGAAAAAAATGAAACTGTAACCAAAATTTTAAAATAAAGTTTTTTTTAAAAAAAAAACCTGATTTTTAGATATTTTTTGTTCTTGTCTATTTTAATTGGTTTATAGTATGGCCTGATTGCCAAGCCAAGGTACTAGAAATTACGATTTCAATTTTAAATGGTTATTTTTGTGATTCATAGTAAAACGGTACCTTTTCATTTGAAATGGTATATAAATGTTAGTGGATGTCATTTAATTTGATAATGGCTTCCCCTTCCCCAATTTTTAAAAAATTTCATAGGTGTCTTAAAAACAGTATTTTAATCTTGACGCTTACTTCAAAATCCCTTAAATTACCTGTACTTCGGAGATGTGATGAACAATTAAATTGGTCTGTTTTGTTTTTGTAGTGCTGGGGATCAGACCCAGAAAGCCTCATGTAGGCAGTCGCTCTACCATTGAGCTACAACTCCAGCCCTAAATTGGTCTGTTTTAAATGTGCTGCTTTTAAAAATAATTGTGATGTAGAATCCGTTAAATGTTTATAGTATTCTTCCCATTGTAGATTGTTGATCTGAAAGTGGGCTTTTAATATATTTCATGTTGGAAAGAAAATTTCATTGTGACAGTTCCAAAATCATTTTGTGAAGTCACTAAAAAAAGATTGTTAGATTTAATTTAGCATATTGAGTTTTGCTTATATTTGTACTAATGCTGTGGAGCTCTGGTTCTAAACACTGTAATCAATTCTTTGTGGTCTAAGCTATTGATTTATTATTATAAGGAAAATTTTTTATTATTTACATAAGGGATTGTGGGCATTTGGTAATCATAGTCACAAAGTTCCAATGTTTTGAAATATTTGTGTTAACATTTGATAGGCAGAATAAAGATGAAGGAAAGAAGCCAGAAGTTAAGAAAGTGGAGAAGAAGCGAGGTTAGTTATTTCACTTTCTACGACGTATAAAAGCATACATAGAAAGTTTGTAGACAATTTTTCATGATTGGCTTCAGAATCAGCCTCATTTTCTTATGTCCTACAAAAACATTCAGATTCCTGATAAATTCTATATAAATTACATTGTACTTTAAGCGTAACTAGGTGAACTTGCTAAATAGTAATCTTTGTATTTTAATATTTGTCATTTGATGTCAGATTTTTCTAACTTGGACAAAAGCTAAACACTTTCTCATTTTTGTCAGATTGCTTAATTAGGGTTAAGTGTATAAGGTAAGGCAGATGTTTTATGGATTGGTGTATAGAGTTCATTGGATGTAGACAATGGCTTATTTTGTGCTTTCATGCTGTTTGTTGCTTTCCTAAACTATATATTAAAAATTGCAGGTAACTTCTTATTCTTAAGCAATTGTTCATCTATAAAGAGTTTCTTAGTAAAATATATATTTTTAAGAAGCCACAGTTTCTTTCCATTATAAAGCAGATTATACAAAAACACTGGTGTTGGAAAAACTATTTACTGTTTTTCACATATTTTAATTTATAGAAACATCAATGGATTCTCGACTTCAAAGGATACATGCTGAAATAAAAAATTCACTCAAAATTGATAATCTTGTAAGTGTTTAACTTCCTTTAAAAATACAGTGCTGCTTTTATAGCTTCATTTTTGTTTCTCATTGAATTAATTTAAGATAAAAGGGACAATCACTGGTTAATTTGTACTGCCTTGACTTTAAAAAAATCTTCAGAAATAAATTATATATGCTGTGAAATAATTAACAATTACTATTTTGTCATGAAGGATGTGAACAGATGCATTGAGGCCTTGGATGAACTTGCTTCACTTCAGGTCACAATGCAACAAGCTCAGAAACACACAGAGATGATTACAACCCTGAAAAAAGTAAGTATATCAACTCACATAGGCTTTTAACATTGTCCTATTACTTCATTAAAAAAATAAGTATAAGTAAACAAATAACCAGGGAAACAATTATAAATATATATTGTTTTCTCAGATACGGCGATTCAAGGTTAGTCAAGTTATCATGGAAAAGTCTACCATGTTGTATAACAAGTTTAAGAACATGTTTTTGGTTGGTGAAGGGGATTCTGTCATCACACAAGTGTTGAATAAGTCTCTTGCTGAACAAAGACAACATGAGGAAGCGAATAAAACCAAAGATCAAGGGAAGAAAGGCCCAAACAAAAAGCTAGAAAAAGAACAAACAGGTATGTATAATCTGAAGCCAGTTTTTAAAAAACTGTTTGCCAGGATTTCCTTTTAAAAATGTTTTACGAAGCCTGGGAATGTAGCTCAGTGGTAGAGCACTTGCTTGTGCTTGAGACTGTGGGTCTAATCCTCAGCATGGAATTGGATGGGAGGGTTTAAATATGGCTTTATTACATAGGAAGTGACTACTAAAACATTGTTATCAACAATGAGGCTTCATTGTATTTTCACTGGCCTTGAGGTAGTCTTAAATGGTTCTGAATCAGGGTGATCATGGTAACACAGACAGTGGAGATATTAACACTGCAGAGGACTTGGTAAAAATGTGTGATGGGCCTGTCAAACCACTTAAGCAGCACAGCAGCATGCCCTCAGAACAAGAAATCGTGTCAGTTTTTAAAGTCAGGGTTCTAACACAAAAACCAGTTAATGGGGCAAATGACCGGAGGAATGTAAAAACTATCTAGAACATTGTCTCCTCCTCCCTAGAGGATTCACTTCCTAGTCAAGCTTTCATTTCTCAGCCACAGAAAACAAAACCTATCCCCAGGGTTCAATAATGGTATATGTGTGTGTGTGTGTGTGTGTATGTATATATATATATATATACATACACACACGTATACATACACACGTACACACATAATCTTTTAGTTGTAGTTGGACACAGTACCTTTATTTATTATGTGGTGCTGAGGATTGAACCCAGGGCTACACATATGCTAGGTGAGCACTCTACTGCTGAGCCACATCCCTAGCCCCTCAATATTTTGATCAAAACAGCATCACGCTAACTGGGGCATGGTGGTATGCCATGGGCTACTAAGGAAGGAGAATCACAAGTTCAAGGCCAGCCTCAGTAACTTATCAAGGTCCTAAACAACTTAGTGAGACCCTGCCTCAAAATTTAAAAAGGGGCTGGGATGTGAATCATTGGTTAAAATGGGCCTTGAGATCAATTCCCAGTATCCCAAACAAAACAAAAACCAAACAGCATAACAGGTGGAGCCTAAAAGTTGCTGTATTTACAGATGATAGGAGTATTCTGGTTCATGCTATTGTGCTTAGTCATGCTGAGCATATTATTTTTTAATTGTATTAATGGACTTTTTGTTTGCTTATGTGTAAATAAAAAATTAACAACTATATTATTTTTCTAATTATTCCTTTACCCATAAGTACATGCAGTAACTATTTATTTCTGTGCATTAGCTGCACAAAGACTTTAGTGATGTTACTTGACAGTGAAGCTGTCCTGTATATTCCTGAAATGGCATCAAAATCCAATCCTAAAATTAAGTATTAGAAACTTAGGAGCCATGTTTTATTTTTTATTTTGAATCTTTAACAAAGTATTTCCATTGGAATCCTTTTAAAGGTTCAAAGACTCTGAATGGAGGATCTGATGCTCAAGACAGTAATCAGCCACAGCATAATGGAGATAGCAATGAAGAAAGTAAAGACAACCATGAGGCCAGCAGTAAGAAAAAGTGAGGACATGTTTTAATGGGTCTGTGTTTGTGTTTTGAGGTGGGGTTTTGCTGTATAGCCCAAGCTGGCTTTGAACTCCTGGCTCCAGTGATACTCCTGACTCAGAGTGACTTAGGTGTGCAGAGTAGCGCCTGTATCATGTTTTCTTTTCTTTTTTTTTTTTTTGTAATCATAAGTTTTTGACCACAATACTTTAGCAAGGTGATTTAGTACTCAAGGTAGAACCTAGGGTAAGCACTCTATATAGCACCAGCAGGGGTGATAGAGTTTGATCCTTGAGTTCAATAAGGAAATTGTAAATTGGCAAGAGAGGTGTCTACCCAGCACCTAAAATCCCCAAAAGCTAGTATACAAATAATTTGCTACCTACTGTATTCAAGAAAATGGGAGCTAGGTAGGAATTCTATAAAAAACAGTTTTCCCCAGTCTATCTTTCTACATGGCTTTTTCTTGTGCTTTACCGTTGAGCTGCGTATTCTCAGTCCCAATACAATGTTAATGTCTTGCTTTCAAAATTCCTTCAATTGTGGAAGGATAAATGCATTAACAATTTAGATGTAGAATCATTGATTATTTTATACTGTAATCCTATACAACTGTAGTTGTCCAAAATTTTTGTTTGTTCAAAGGATGTGGAATCAAGCATCCCTTCAAATTGTGTAATTAAAAAATCTATGTATGTTGGCATCACAGATAAAAAATTCTTATTCTGCCATGTGCCATGATGGACACCTGTAATTTCAATGGCTTGGGAGGTTGAGGGAGGAGGATGGTAAGTTCAAAGCCAGCCTCAGCAAGAAAAAGCAAGACGCTGAGCAACTTAGTGACACCCTATTTCTAAATAAAATACAAAGTAGGGCTCAGAATGTGGCTCAGGGGTCAAGTGCTCCTGAGTTCAATTCCTGGTACTAGAGGAAAGGCTTCTTTTCTATTATGCTTTCCTGGGTTATTGTGATCTTCCAATTACTTTAGGTAGAAGATATAAGGGTAAAATTTTGAAAAAGATGATGTGTCTTAAGTAACAAGGGTTTTTGTTTTCATGTTTTGGTAATTTAAAAAATGTAATGCAGCTTTAATGCCTTTTTTCCTTAGGAGAAAACCCTAATCTCAGTTATCACACCTATCTTTCCCCCTTTTTCTTTAGGCCATCCGGTGAAGAGAGAGAGACTGAGATATCTCTGAAGGATTCTACACTAGATAACTAGGTTGACATACCTGGAATATAAAGAACATTTGACAAGTTTGTAATGGTTTTCCTTTGAAATATTTAGATTGCTGAAAGTTTTAAATTTTTATAAGCATAGGTTTTGATGTCTACAACTTGTTTTGAGGGAGATAATCCCTTTATCTTTGTTTAAAAGTAATTAAACATTATTGCTATTGTACTTGTGCAGTATTAACAGCTACATTATACAGTAAATGTTGGGGGGGGTTATCCACTTAGAAATGTTAAAACAGCTTTTCCAGATATGGTTGTAGCATATTTTCAGTTAGTGTGTGTATGTTAATGTGTAATTGGTAGTAAAACAGTTACATTTTTTAAACTGCTACTTGTATAAATCCTCTTTTCCCAAATACTGTGGGTTTTGTGCATAGTTTTTACAAATCTTGGACAGACTGTCTTTTCACTGTGGGTTTTGTAGAAGTTGAGCATTTTTATGGTTGATAAAATGTTACTTCTATACAAGTACTCACTCCTTTTTTATCAAAAGTTAATTTTAATATCAGTCCACATTGTGCTCCATTCTGCTTTTTTGTAACAGTATCATCTGTACTCCTTTCTATCCAATTGACATCAAACTGACTTCTATGAGGTTCAACTTATGTTAAGATAATTTAGTTTTGTGGCTGGGAATTTAGTGAAGGCACATGACTTTCCTGCAGAGAACAGACTTATTATTATATATGTATATGAATGAATCTGATTTTAGAGTTCAACCATTTAAGATCCATTACAGGCACTAATAACTAAAAATGTTTATTTTTGAGAAATGTCTTAAGTCACATTCATTAAGGAAGTCACAAAGTAGTATTTTTTTAATTGGGAAAAAAAGTCAATCCATGATGCTTATGTGGTAAATATAAATAAATGCTATATAAAGAAACCTATTTGAAAATGTGGCTATATTAGAAGGGAATTTGTATTTTCATTTCTATATCATATATGTAACAGGGTTACAAAAAATAGAAATATTAGTTGCTCCAAGGTAGTATTTGATAAGTCTGTATTTTGATGTATATGGACTAAATCCGGAAGAACCAATGTTAACACAAAATTTAATAGTCTGTTAACTAAAGGATAGCATTTCTAAGATATTTTAAATATTAGGTCCGTTGGTGGTTTTCAATAGGTAGGTAGTAGATACGTTTTGAAACTCTTATGAATATGGGAAAATGACTTAATACCAGTGTTTGTAACATGTGTTGTAAGTTTTGATCTCTTGATAATTATTTTCATCTATACAACTTGAATTATTTGGATAATTGAATTTTTGCTTTTTAGAAGTCTTACAATGGAGCTAAGACCCACTGTTTTGAGGGAACTCTGCTATTACATTATATATACACCAGTCATCTGTTTTGTCCTAACAGTTTTAACTTAGATTTATTCTAGTTGAGCCATAAGTGTCAAATGTGTAAACTTGTTTTGATTAAAGAATTTTTCTATCAAACTTCATTAGTAAATTACTTCTTTGCTGTTTTAAGAGTTTAAGGAAATAATTTTTTAGTTATCTGGTTATTGATCCTGTTTGGGGACACAGGGTTAACTAAATATAAGCACAACAAGATGATTTAAAAATAAAGGAAATATTTTTTTTTTTGTTCTCCCTCCCCTTTTTTCCTATGACCCAAACAGATCTATAGTTTTACCAAGAAGCCACAGAATATTCAACTTCTGGAGAATATGAGACTCACCTTGCTCTAACCAGTTAACCTTCTTTGAAATATTCTTTGTCATAGGTGATTCATGGATAACTGCCACTCTCAGGACTCACCAAAAAAGGTCATCAAGACCTTTAAGGCATTGGCAATATTTGGTTTAAATTCCTTAGCTAAGAGATAATTTTCAATAAGGTTGTTAACCCCCACCCCCCCAAAAAAGTATGTGTAGAATCTGAACAATACCTTTTGTGCTATTTGATCACTAGATAACATTTTGGAAGAGTAATTGATTGCTGAAGGTTTCTCAGCTGCTTGAATCAGAGAACCTGACTGGGAATTTGTATGGATAATTTGATCAGAGTACTTAAGGCTCAGCTATTGTATCTAGTGAGATACTTACCTGGTTAAAGATATAAGGTCAGCAGGAGGTCTGCTATCTAATTCTGGATGAGAGCAAAGGCTCCCCCCCCCAATTGTTCAGTTGACCAGAGATTATTAGAAATAGATAACCCTTAAGAAATGAAGAAGCCATTAATAGGCAAAATTTTATGTTTATATTTGTCTTGTGTAATTGTCCAACACTAATGACTGATCTTTCCCCCAGTAAAACTGCAGTGTCTAATTATCCCTAAAGGAATCTGAAGCCTGAGAAAAATATTAAAAGAAATAGTTAACTGCTTTTCTGTGTAGTGATCTTTTGCATGCATCTTCTATTATATCAAAATTAAGTTCATGAAATTTTCTTATTTCTTCATTGATGTATATCATAATTCATGGTATAAAGTATGGTGTGTTTAATAGATTGAAATAAGCTTAAAGAAAGGCTGTTTTTGATTTGGGTGTTTTGTTGTTTTTAACTTGGTGGGATACTCACATAAGTAACACTGGCAAATTGTGGTATGGCCTGGTTCTTGTCAGTTTCACCAGGAAATAGTAGATTCTTTGGATAAGTCAAACTATCAGAATAGAATAACATTCTCAATAAATGATAAAATAAGAATGCATTATGATAATTAACTTGCTGGGACTTGCTGTTTTGAGAGTATGAAATGAAAATTAAAGCATATTAATGCAAGACGTGTAAGAAATGCAGTATTAAAAATAACTTTTACCTGTGGACTTTTAGGAAGTGGGTAAATCACTCATTTGTCTTAAATCTATGATTTTCCAGCAGAATTTTCTATCTGTTCAATGTTACTGGCACCACTGGATACAGGAAAGTAAAAATTTAGGCACAATGTAAGGCAGCCATGGAGGGGCCTCTTTAGTTCTCTATGCCTTTGCTGATCCTCTACTGATTGAATGAGTGAATGAAAACACCTCTAGACATACCAGAAACAGGTACTTGTCATCACCATATCATTCAACTTAATATTGTATATGTGGCATTAAGTCCATGAGTCATACTTCACTGTCAGTCTTTGAAATAGGCTTACAGGCTTCATCAGTTTTGATTTCTATGGTAAATGTCTTTTCTCAGTCATCCAAAGAAATGTACAATTCAGCTGAATTTAAATATAACCTAGGAGAGAGAGAGTAAAAATTATAGTGAAAATCTATTTTATAGCATTTCTTAAAGTCTTAAGAAATTGAATTTTATAATAAAAAAAGTTTCCAGAAAATATTCTAATCAGGAAACTTTAGTCTGTTTCAAGCTAGGTGTGTGGTAGACTCCTGTAATCCCAACTACTTGGGAGACTAAGGATGGAGGATCGATAGTTCAAGCTAGTAGCTTGAACCACATAGCAAAAGTTATAAGATTAGGTGAATGGAAGAGCTGGGTTAGAAAAGTGTTCTTTCCCTCTTTTTGAGAAAACTGTTACATATTATTGAGTATTATTGCTCAATCAATTGGATCTTGATTTTTCCCTGTCTCCATGGTAATACCCAATCTGCTATTTTAAAATTGACATTTTAAACTGAGTGAGGCTTTATTTTAAATACTGTGAAGATGTGTACATACTTGAGCTAGGGAGATACATGAATGTCTTGTGTGCTTATTCATATCAAGGTATAAGTTAATATCACAAAAGAGACCACTGAATGACACAATAGCTATTCTTGTATTATTCACAAAACAATTACTCTTGTTTTTAACTTCTTCCTAATTTTTATTACAGATATTTAAAGGATCTTTACCTTGGAAGCCTCATGGTAGAAGGTGTAGCAATCACATTCTTCAAAGAATTTTCAAAACATTTCCACCGCTTGATGTATCATTGATTCTATCATTCACAAAACACTCAGGATACAGAATGAATAGGCAAGCATGGATTGGGAGAAAATAATCAGAATTTGTGTATGTGACAAAAGATTAATATATTCAGAATATATGAAGTACTTCTTCAACAAGATAAAATGAGTAAAAAGCAATAAATAAATATACTCTGGAATAAATACTAAGTGAAATAATTTAGCATTTTCTAAATATTTGGACCTGTTTTTAATTAAAGGTTCCAGGATCAACATAAGGATAAGCAAGGAATTCCCCCAGTTTGTTGCCTTCTGAGTCGTAGTGGAGCATTCGGAAGCAAACATCACAAAAGAAACATGGGTCCTCTGGTGCAAAACTGTCACTGTTCGTCACCCATCTGTAGTTTTTAGAAAAAGATGTATGTCATTATGAATCAAGTTTTTCATGCCTCAACATGCTATAACCTGTAAACAGAACATTCCCACTATTATCAGTCCATGCCCCTAACACTAATGCTGTTGCTTTGTAAAACTTCCTTTTAAAGGTAAGTAGAAAACTATAATAATCTCACAATGTATACTCAAAAGCATACATTTGTCATGATATAACCTGTCCTTCAGACATGTTCTAAAAGGCAATATTAAACAATATACTTTTTTTTTTGCAACACCTATGCAATGTGTGGTGATTAGCATTCCTATCTTAAAAAACACTTCTACATGCTGGCAAACCTCAAACTCTTCCAGTTCTATTGAAATATATCAAATTGTTTAGATTACAGTTATGTTATTGTGTCCCACCTGTACTGTTCTAATTTTAATATGTGTGCTTCTGAAAACAATTCCTTTTTTAAACTGGTATATTAGTACTGTTGTTCTGAAAACACAAATGTTTTAAATTCTAAATTAGACACAAGGGAATGTGTGCATAGTGATATTTAAGTGAGATTGTTTTTGGGATTGAGAATGTTAACTGTTCACAGGATGAAAATACTACTTTCCAGTCTAATTGAAGTCTCCATTTCATGGAATGTTTGCTTTTAATATCTTGATGTGGTAAACTGATTTGTTTTTCTATTGATCCTTTAAATGTGTATTATTGGGGCTGGGGTTGTGGCTCAGTGGTAGAGCACTGGCCAAGAATGTGTGAGGCACTGGGTCAATCCTCAGCATCACATTATTTAATAAAAAGTTTTGTTAAGTATATTGTGGTTGGGAATCCAAAGTAAACTTTTAAGGTACTAATTCTTCCTATTTTGAGTAGTTTCCGAACTTTTACTTTGATCTACAATAAGAAACACATTGTAATCTAGACATGCAGAATCACATACAGCAAAATTTTTTAAGAAACCCATATTTGGATCTCACAAAACAAACTCACTACCTGGTTTTACTAGTACTACCTAAAACAAATAACAAAAAGTGCAAAGTATGACTTCTAAAAGGAAAAGAAAAAAAATACACATTACTCACCTAGCTGTGTACATTTTACAAACAAAACATTTTCTGGTCCATAGCCAGTGTTTCTTGGTAAGAAGGGGATAAAGTGTTCTATCCAGGCAGTCATCATAATGTACAAGTCTGTTCATTGGAAAATAAATGAAGATATTAAAGTGCAAATTTTCACTTCATCTCTTATTCAGTATCAGGGACATAGTATTTATTTAGTTTTTTTGGCATACACAAGATTTTTGTTTGTACGTGGTACTGAGGATCGAACCCAGGGCCACACGCATGCCAGGTGAGCGCGCTACCGCTTGAGCCACATCCCCAGCCCCATTTTCCAATTTTTGATTACAAAAAAATTAGGGAAACTTTAGTTTTTGGCGGACACAACATCTTTCTTTGTGTTACTAATCAGCTGCGTAGCTTTGGGTAATTCTCTTCCTCTGAAAACTGAAAGAACTGCAAGGCTATCAAATTTGATTTTTTACTTGATTATTTAATTTTGGTTAAGAAAGGATACCAATATATGAAAACTTCATCTTCAAAAAAATGATTAGACCATAAAGACTTGTACTGTGGAATGGCATTAAATGGTTAAATCAATCTATAAGATGAAAATGACCTGAATTATAAACTGCCTTTCCTTAGCACTGAGACAAATAATTGTTTCTTTTGTTGACCAATTCATCAACATGTTCCCTTGAGTTTAAGTGCCATGTTTTATTCTACAGCCTGGGAATGACACTGGTTACAGCAGTATGCCCACACCTTCAGAGAATAGTGGCTGTGACCTTCCATCTTTTTCCTTTTTATTGGTGGTGCTGGGATTGAACCCAGCTTCAGACATGCTAGTTAATCTGGTCTACCACAGAGCCAGGCTTCCTCAACCCCTTTCCATCTTATTTTGTCATAAGGCAAGCACATTCCTCCTCCTTTGAATGGAAGAGTAGGCTTATATATTACCAAAGACAAATATACCATAATTAGTTTTAAAGGTCAGATTTCAAATAAATCTGATGTTAACTCTCCTGGATCTTGCCTCACCCACTAGGGAAAATTTCTTCCATTCTTAATTTAATCCACCTAAGTCATACAATTAAAGATGGATGCACTATATTTTTATGTGGTGCTGAGGATTGAACCCAGTGCCTCACACATGTGAGGCAAGCGCTCTACCTCTGAGCTCTACCCTAGCCCCACAATTTACTCTCTTGTTTTTTGGGGGAGGGTGGGGTACATGGGAGTTGAACTCAGGGGCACTTGGGCACTGAGCACATCTCCAGCCTATTTGGTATTTTATTTAAGAGACAGGGCTTATTGAGTTGCTCAGAGCCTTGCTGTTGCTGAGTCTGGTTTTGAACTTGCGATCCTCCTGCCTCAGCCTCTGAGCTACTAGATTACAGGCATGTGCTACTGTGCCCAGTTTACAATTTCACTTATTGCGTAACATTTTGTTTTCTAACTACTAAGTTTCTCATGTTTCCATTTGTTTAACTTGCAATGTACATGTCACTAATTCAGTTTTCTATTTTCTGACTTAATGGGAACAACGTATCAGGGTTAAACAACAAAAGGAAGTTCTTTGGGTCTATTTTCTTCTCACACATGCCTCTTCAGTTCTCCAAGCATATGGCTGCAGTCTCTGGATCTATCATGTTGGATTTCACTTTTCCATTAGAATAAATAATTCTCTTTAGGCCTTACCACACATCTTACGTATTTATCAAGGCTATTTGTGAAGTACTTTCAGTGGTAGCTTCAAGAATGATTAATAAGGATATAAAATTTTAGAGACTGATCACTAAGACCTGAAAGCAGAAAAAGGGACTTTCTAGAAGCATCAGTTCCTATTATTTGTATAATAAAAACAGGTATATCTGTCCCATGAAAAACTTAGATTACGGGCATGTACCACCATGCCCAGCTTCTGTTTTCTGATACTGGGAATTGAACCCAGCTTCACACATGGGGCACTGACAGAGCATACATCCCAGCTCCTTTTATTTTGGATTTTTAGAGTAGCTGAGGCTGGACTTGAACTTGCAATCCATCCTCCTGTCTCAGTCTCCCAAGTCGCTAGAATTTCAGGCATATGCCTATACCCAGCTCCAATTCTTTTTGAGTTTTGGCAAAAAGACAAAAAACTTAAGAATTAGGGTTGGGAGTGTAGTTCAGTGATACAGCACTTGCCTAGGATGCATGAGGTCTCAGGTTTGATTCCCCAGCACCACAGAGAAAAATGAAAAATAGAAACCTAGGAATATCCACATAGTAGTAACATGTATAAAGCAAAGGGCCTACATGATATACAGAATGGATGAAAACACTTTATATACAAATGGAGAAACTTTTAAAAGAATTTACAGATTTTTAAACCAGTAATAAGTATCTCTTGAAGATGCAAATGGACACAAAGAATTGGTCACTACATGGAAAACAAAGACATTTTTTGCTGCTCCCAAGCCAAGCTGCAGTGATGATTCCTTTTATTAAAAAAAAGAAAAAAAAAACTACTTGTGCTTTTATAGTGTGAAATAAAGAGAAGAAAATTGAATAACAAAATGTGCTGCCACTTACCTTATGTCTGTAATGACAACAACATGTTCACAATCTCCCTGGTGACAATATAAGTAAGGAAAACCCAGCTTAATATTCAGGTCATTGAAGGTAAAATCTTCCATTCTAGCTGTCTGAAACTTTCCATATCCTCTATCATGGGACTCTGACCACTCAATGATAGTTCTGAGGGAAGAAAAAAAATGCCAGAATCTATCACTGCTCCACAGAAATTAAAGGATTATTGGCAGCTGAATTTCACATCAGCTGGCTCATCCAATTAACTGGACAGATGCCACCTTGACAGGAAGACCATATCAGTATATACATTCTGGAATCGGACACAATGAATTTTCTTCATCTGTTAGTATCAGTTCTCAAAGTGTGGTCCCTGAGGTCAAAATCATACTAAGCCTTATCTCATCCTCTCACAACCAACCAATTTACTGGAGGCTGGGTGATGCTTATCACTTCAGCTTGAAATGCAAAATACCTAACAATGCTACTCTTATCATTTTATTTTGGACAATGTATTTTTCACAAAAAAGTAAATGTAACAAGATTAACTATCTTAAATATTTCTTAGTTTCACAATTTCTAATATAATAGATACAGCTATAACCCATAAGTGATAGCTCTTTGGGAACCTCAACTTTTTACCCCATGAAGGGGAGCTAAGACCAAGTTTGAGAACTGCTGTACTAGAATATATACTGAGGCCAAGTACAATGGTACACATGTGTAATCTCAGTTACTAGGAAGGCTGAAGCAGACTACAAGTTTGAGGCTGGCCTCAGCAACTTAGTGAGACTGTCTCAAAATAAAAAGGGCTAAGAACACATCTTAGTGGTACAACACCCTGGGTTTGATCTCCAGTACCACAAAAATGTGGGAAGGGCGGGGGCTATAAAGCAAGCATTTATATTAATTGCTCAGAAAAAATACAAATGTAGGGTCTTACCATGAGAACACTGATAATGGAAGTATGGTCTAATTAAAATGGTATTAGAGGTGGGCTAGGGCTATGGGCTAGGGCTATGGCTCAGCATGTGTGAGGCCCTGGGTTTAATCCTCAGCACCACATAAAGATGCATAAAATAAAGGTATTGTGTCCATCGACAATAAGAAAATATATATTTTAAAAAATAAATAAATAAAATGGTACTAGAGGTAAATTTTTATGTTAAATACCAAAACACCATTATATATTCATTCACCTAGGGCAAACAACAGTATCTTCTGAACAAGCAGAAGAAAGAGTTTAAACATAAAAACTGGAGACTAATAAAATCTTAGTCTTGGACATAATTTTTTTTTTTAGATATGTGTAATTTCAATATGAAATTTATAAAATTCCTTGGCAAAGATCCTTAATGGACTAATAATAGGATTTGTGGAGCTATCTGTTTTTAGAAGGAGAAAAAGGAAAGGACTTAGAGAAAATTTTTGTAAACTATACCTGCTCAAATCTCTGCATTCTGGGTATCTTTTATCATTGTAGAATGTTCCCTCAAAATAGAAGAAGGCTGATTTGTATAGGTCCTACAAGAAAACAAATGGTATTGAGAGAAAGCCTACTCTTAATTATGGAATTGATCTAAGTATATAGAATTTATATAGCATAAGATAACATATATTAAAGCAATTTCTGGAAACTCAGGTCATACATTTGTCTAAAATTTAATGGGAACCTACTATGCAAAAAGTATTACATTAGTTTTCAATGCTTTTTCAATTTTACCCTATTGCTAGAGGTGGTTTTTCTTTTTTCTTTTGGTACCAGGGACTGGACAGGTACTGAAACATTAAGCTACATCCCCAGCCCTTTTTATTTTTAATTTTGAGACACAGTCTTGCTATGTTACTTAGGGCCTTGCTAAGTTGTTAAGGCTGGCTTTGAACTTGCTATCTTCTTGCCTGCACCTCCAGAGTTGCTGAAATTTCTATTCTTAAAATAATCTTTCCTTGGGTACCGTAGTAGTAGGCACAGTAGTGGGGTCTGAACTTTTTACAGTTAACTTTCAATCTATCAGACTTTCCATCAATCAATCTTCACTGCATAACAGAATCACAAAAACATCAAAGACCAAGTCTCACCTCAGACTCATTAAATAAGCACCTCTAAATGAGGCCCAGGTCATAAGTATTTCTCCAAACCTCTCTAGGAAAAATATGCAACCAGAGCTAAGAATCATTTTATTAGATTTGTCCTTTACCAATATGTAGAAACAGAGCCCTGGCTGAGCATCAGAGAATCTGAATTATTTTCCTTAACCTACCACTTACTTACTATCAGTTTCTTCACCTATAAAGTGAGAATAATATTATTTCCTAGGGTATTTTACAAGGACTGCAGTGAGAATCAAAAGCAAGAATTTAAGTTTCAGATATTAAAATAATTTTAACCTAATCCTGTAACTTCTTTGTAGCTCTGATTTTTCCTTCTTAATAATCTTTATTTCCCCATTTGTAAATCATCTTACATTGGCAACAGACACAACTGGTTGTGCTGTTTCACCTTGGATAGGTCACTAAATCTCACTGACCCTGTTTCCTCTAAAGTAGAAGCCATCACATTCCTCACAGGTTGTTGTGGAGATAAAAAGATATGATGTATTTGTCTGCTCCAACAAAATCTATCACTTAGTATACTTGTAGAAAATTCAAAGTGGGGAAGCGAGGGTCGAAAAAGTTCTGACAGAATAACTTGTTTTATTTTGGAAGCAAAGTGTAATGAGGGTCCATTTCATGCTTTGAACATAACCCTTGCTGCTTTGCCACTGCAGCTTCTTTTAAAACTGACATTTTCCCCCACTTCTTTTCTTCCCTTGCTCCCTCACTAACCCTGGTAGAAAGCAAGCTTACCTTTTTTCCTGTTCTAGGCCAAGTTATCTGTTCTTAAACACACACACACACACACACACACACACACACACACACACACATACACACCACAGGAATAAAGTAATTCAGACTTCAGGAAGGTGCCAGAAGACTAAAGATATGGCTATCTTGAAAGTCTACAAAGAATCATGATCTCTGACAAGTCACAGCTGAAATGTAGCCTTTAAATCACCTCTAAAAGTCCTCTAGTTTCCCCTGAGAGTCAAAATCACAGTCTCTGAGACAGAAGTCCCTGTATTTGTCCTTTGTTAGCAACGCAATAACACTTTTTCGTTTTTCTCAAAACCTTGTTCTCATTATTGGATTGGCATTTGGGAAAAAGGATGGAGCTTTTGGTAATAAAAGTTTGGTGTATATAAAACTTTTGATCATTACAAAATACTTATAGAGAAGTAATTCTTATGTAATTTAAACAACTTAAAGCCTACTGACATAATTAATTACAAAGCACACACATATAATCCCAGCTAACGAAAGGCTCTAGATCACAAATTCAAGGCTAGCCTATGCAAATTAGTGAGTACCTGTCTCAAAAAATTTTAAAAGGGCTGGGATAGCTCTTTGTTAAAGTGCTTACATAGCATGCATGAGGCCCTGGGGAAGGAGGGCTGGGGGACGTAAATACACAGGTTGTTGTTAATCTAGTGTAACCTAAGTTTGTAGTTACTGTTTTCATTTACAAATTAACTATCACTAGTATGGTCATCTGACAATTTTTTTTTTTTTTTTTTTAGAATTTTAGTATTTTTTTTTTAGTTTTTAGCAGACACAACATCTTTGTTTGTATGTGGTGCTGAGGATTGAACCCAGGCCGCACGCATGCTAGGCGAGAGCGCTAACTGCTTGAGCCACATCCCCAGCCCAAGATAATTTCTTGTATGTAATTTTAGGCTATTTACTAGTAATTTACTTGCTCAAAAACATTCAAATCAGCTACATTAGAATTTCAGAGATATTCTTGTAATCTGCTGTGAGGAAAATGATCTTGGAAAAGAAGTGCTGAAGAAGCACGGTTATAGATTTTTTTTAAAAAAAAAAAAACATACTTTTTAATTGTAGATGAACACAATACCTTTATTTATTTTCTATGTGATGCTGAGGATCAAACCCAGTGCCTAACATGTGCTAGCCCAGCATTCTACTGGGCTTAGACACTAAGCCACAATCTCCAGCCCTAGATTCTTTTTTTTAACTTGAGGGCTGGGGCTGTGGGTCAGTGGTAGTGCTCGCATAGCATGCGTGAGGCACTGGGTTTAATCCCCAGCACAACATAAAAACAAAATAATAAAGATATTGTGTCCACCTACAACTAAAAATAAATGTTTTTTTTTTTTAAAGATTGACTGATTGGGGCTGAGATTGTGACTCAGCGGTAGAGCGCTTGCCTAACACAGGCGGGACCTGGGTTCAAGCCTCAGCACCACATAAAAATAAAAGCCATTGTGTTGTGTCCATCTACACCTAAAAAAAAATATTAAAAAAAAAGATTGACTAATCTATGCAAAATAGAAATGGTAAATAGATTAGACATTAAAACATGAGGAACCATTAAAAAAATTTATTAAAAAACTTTTTTTTTGGTACTGGGGAATCAAATGCAGTGCTGCTTTACCACTAAACTACATCTCCATCCCTTTTTACTTTGAGACAGTTGCCAGGTTGGCCTCAAATTTGTGATCCTACTGCCTCTAACCTCCCATGTTGCTGGGATTGCAGCTGTGTATACCACTGTGCCTGGCTACTGGCAGTGATGTTTATTTTAAAAACCTACTCTATTCTTAAACTATTATGGACCAAAAACAAATAGCAAAGCATATTACATTTTAAGGCTTTAAAAGAGATTAATGACATTGACCAAACTCTCCCAGTCCTATCATATGAAATTTATTTAAAAATATTTATTGGCTAGGGGCTGAAGTTGTAGCTCAGTGGCAGAGTGCTTGCCTAGAGTATATGTGAGGCACTGGGTTCAATTCCCAACACCACATATAAATAAATAAATAAATAAATAAATAAATAAATAGACGTCCATCAACAAATAAAAAAAAAAAAATTAGGGCTGGGGTTGTGGCTCAGTGGTAATGTGCTTAACTAGCATATGTGAGGAACTGGGTTCAATCCACAGCACCACATAAAAAAAAAAAATAAATAAAGGTATTTTGTGTCCATCTACAACTAAAAATAAAAAATAAAAAAAATTCATTGGTTGGAATAAAAATTCTTATTTCCTCAGTCATAAAATCTATAGCTTCCTAATTTGTTCCACCGTTGCCAATGAAATATATGCCAAATATATCCCTGTCCCTGACAGCATGAGAACTCCATTTTTTTCGAAGTTTTTAGGTATCATGATACCATAGGGTGAATACATGAAATAATTTTGTCAAGACACTGAGAAATACTGAAGGTGGGTAATGGGTACATAAGAGTTCTTTATACTATTCTCTTTCTTGTTGGTTTGTTTGAAATCTTCCAAGAAAAACCTTAAAAAAAAAATTCCATAAAATACAAAGGCTCCAATCAACGAAATAAAAATCTTTCCAAGGCTAAAAGATAACATTAGCAAAATCTAATTTATATGCATTTGCCTTTCTAAAATATAGCTGAAGAATCAGAAGTAAACAAGACAGGTCTCTGAATACATTCCAGGAAGTCCACGCACTAGAAGCCTCTGAAGTATTTTATTCAGCACTGCTTAAGATTTCACTCATGGATTAAGTAAACAAAAGAGGAGAGAAAGACATCTAAAACCAGGTACAATGCCAGCCACATAGCAAAGAAGAAAGAACATGGGCCTCTCAAGAGGAAACAAAAGGAATCTGAATTCAGCCTCCATTGCTGCTTATTGAACTACAGCAACTCCTAACAGTACTCTGAACTCTTCCTTACCTGTAAAATAGTGGTAGTTCTCACATACTTAGTTCAATAAAAGAAGGTATTATCTTACCAGATGGAAGAGGCAGAAACAATACTACAGTAGATGTGTAAATATTTTGAAATGGTACCATGCGTCATTTAGCCTCTGCTTAGAAAACAAGGCATTAGCATCAATGCACAAACTATAAATTAACTAAACCTGGTTGAAAACAATCTCCATGGTTTCACGGAGGTTAAAACTGATTCCCAAATCCGACTCAAACTACTCAGTGTATTGATGACAAGGTGGCAATGACAAGGGTGAATTCAGATTTTTCTTGTTAAATTGATTTTATCACTTTGTGTGGGGGAAGATTAAGAAACTTTGCAGAAGATTGCTGTTTGCTTTTCCTTTGAAGAAAAAATAAATCTCATATTTCCTGCTTTGTAGAGTCTTGAAATCCCTCTTATTTCTCATCATAATCATCTTCAAAAGCACTGAATCTGGCAGCTCTGAAGAACCTAATTATCTTTTTTTTATAATCTTTTTTAAATTTATTTTTTAGTTGTAGTTGGACACAATACCTTTATTTTATTTATTTTATTTTTATGTGGTGCTGAGGATCGAACCCAGGGTCCTGCACGTGTGAGGCAAGTGCTCTATTGCTGAGCTACAACCCCAGCCCCAGAACCTAAATATCTTAAAAAATCATTTTCAACATAACTCAAAAATATTTTAAGTTTTTAATATGTATATAAGATATTATGATAGTCTCCATGTCAATCACTGAAAAGACTATAAGACAGCCAGCCTGTGGGCCAGACAGACATACATCAAACAGCATCAGTATATTGTAATATGAGCATGGAATAAATCAAAAGGTGCTAGAGAGGCAAAGAGAAGACAGTCAAGAAAAACTGTATAGTAAGTGAATTTTGAGCTGGATTTGGAAATATGAGTATGAACTCACCAGATGCATGGAGGTGTTGAAATACCCAGAGGCATGACAAAGTATGGGATGCATTAGGAAGACACACAAATTCAATGTGCTGAATGAAGCCCAAGATATAGAGATAGGAAGTATGAAAGGAGTTAATTTGGGAATAACTATTATAAAAGGCCTTATATGTCAAACTAAGAAGAGATAAAAATTGATGTAACTGGTGGAAAAGGAAACGGCAAACAGGAGACTGTGTTTGTTCTTGTCCAAACTCTATCTCCATCTTTACTGTTCTAAATCCCTCTTTACATTTCTACAGAAGAGATTCTTTCTCCTGCAGTGGGTCAGTTAGGCCTGGGGTTGTATTAGGTAACAGAATTAGTTCACCTGTGCTCTATGCTGAAACACAGAAGAATCTTGCTTAGATGAGCAATGAAAATTTTGAGGACAGCCAGCTTGTCAACTCTGCTCCTTTTAGAGGGATATCCAAGGTTTCTCTGTCCTGTGGAGAACACCACAGGACAAACACTAGCAAGGACCAACTCCATCTATCATCTCCCTGTTTGGTGTTAGTCACTGTACTGACAGGCCCTTTTACATTCCAAGAAATGTGAAGAAGGGGAGCAATTATTGAGGCTTTCAGGCAATTTTATGCTAAGGGTAGTTATGACAGATTAAAACTCCCAGAGTTTGAAACAAGAGGGAGTGAACAGCAAAGTCAAATGCAACAGTGAGGCTGGGTAGCTTAGTGGTAGACCACCTGCTGAGCATGCCCCAGCATCAAACAAAAGCACTAACTGGTCAAATAACTGTGTGGTCAAGAGCAGGAATGTTCTTAGAATAGATGAGAAATGAGGAAGTCAAAATAAGAATATCACTTCTGTGAAAAAGTTCTGATGATGTAGAGAAGGAAAGGCAGGTCAGCAGCTTGATGGAATAACAGAAGGAAGCACTGACTAGAATACTGATGAACCTGCCAGAGTAACCACTATTTCCTTAGTTTACTGTTGGTTTTTTGTGGGGAGGAGCAGGAAATCACCTTACTTTGCTGATGTGCTCAGGAGCTTGGTCAGGAGTATTGCTGAACTCTCCACCAATCTGGAGGTCACTGACACAGCAAATCGAATCCCTCAGTTCGGTAAGCTTTTGACTGCCCAGGACCTGCATCGTCTGGTATGGTTTATGTTCTTTGTGCTAAAAGTCAAACAGTAAATAAGTAAATGTCCACTTATTGTAAAAGTATTTAAACCAGAAATCCTGTTATAAACAGGTCTAAATGAAGTTACTGATTTTCTTAATCCTTATAACTTGGTGTTCTGTTTTCTCAGACTGTGAATTTGTCTGAAAACTTCCATGAATTATATCACTAAACTAATGATAAAAGTTGTTCACAACTCCCCTGTGGCCCACAGCCCATATTCTAAAACCACCTCCTTTGTCTAACCCTCAAACCCAGCCAGTATTTCCCTGGTGCTCTGTCAGTTTAAATTAACCAGGGTTAGGCAGCTGATGACAAGGGCCAGCCTTATGTCCCCAACTCACTGCAATTACTGAAACCACAGAGTCCTAAATATTTTCCCTGCCCTACCTGGCTGCTGCTGTAGAAACTCCTGCAGGTTGTGCTCTAGGTCTCCCCTCTCCTTTCTGCCCTCTGTAGCCCTGTGTGGTGCGCCCTCTCTTAGGAAATTTAAGTAATAAACATCTTTCTATGGCTTTAATCTCTTTCTCAGTCACTTCCACAAATTAAAATCCCATGAGTACAATTGAAATACCTGGCCACAGAATTCTTCTAGTTTAAGTGTATGATCAAGATGCCACTAAGCTGATTTAAGGATTAAGAGCCTATAGAATGTAACTTTATCTGCCACATCTCTCAGCTTCGTCTTTGAAATTTTCCTACAGGTTGTATCACTGAAGTCAAGCACTCAGGTTATAAACCCAAAAGTTTTATTTTTTTAAATGGTAATTTGAGATACTAATCAAATAAAGTAATTAGTATTAAGTACACTCCAGACACTTCATAAAAGCCTGTTTATTTATAAGTACAATGTATGCATAGCAATATTTTTCTCTCTTTTTTTTTTTTTGGTACAGGTGATTGAACCCAGGTCACTTGATCACTAAACTAAATGCCCAGTCCTTTTGATTTTGAGATAGGATCTCACTAAGTTGCTGAAACTGGCCTTTAACCTGTGATATTCCTGTACTGGCCTCTCAAGTCACTATGATTACAGGCATGAGCCATCATGGACAGCTGAACGGTAATATTTCAATCAGAGTTTAGGACACATTTGAGGAATCAAGAATATGTACTCATGCCAGATGTAACATACCTGTATGTAATATCAGCTACTTAGAGATGGATGTAGTAAGATCACAAGTTCAAGACCTGCCTCAAAATAAAAAGGGCTGGGATGACACTGAGTGGTAGAGCACCATTTCATTTCCCAATACCAAAAAAAGAAAAGAAAAAAAATAATTCATTGAGGCCAGGCACCATGGTGGCACATGCCTCTAATCCCAGAGGCTTGGGCTGGAACAGGAGGATGGCAAGTTCAAAGCCAGCCTCAGCAACGATGAGGTGCTAGTCAACTCAGTGACACCCTGTCTGTAAATAAAATACAAAATAGGGCTGGGGATGTGGCTTAGTGGTTGAGTGCCTCTGAGTTCAATCCTCGTTAGCAGGAAAAAGGGGGAAAAAAAAAAGGAAAATAAAATTAACTGAGTAGGTACATATATATAATGGAATATTACTCAGCCATAAAGAATAATGAAATTATGACACTTGCCAGTAAATGAATGGATTGTAGACTATCATGCTAAGTGAAATGAACCAATCTTGCCAATCCTAAAAAACCAAAGGCCAGGGCTGGGGATGTGGCTCAAGTGGTAGCGCGCTTGCCTGGCATGTGTGGGGCACTGGGTTCCATCCTCAGCACCACATAAAAATAAAATAAAGAAGTTGTGTCCACCAAAAAATTAAAAAATAAATAAATAAATAAAAAACTCCAAAGGCAAAATGTTCTGATATGTGGATGCTAACACACAAGGTGGGGTGGGGTGGGTAGGGAAGAACAGAAGTACTTTGGATTAGACAAAGGGAATGAAGGGAAGGGAGGAGTGGTGGGAACAGAATGAACTGGACATTACTTCCCTATGTTCATATATGAATACTTGACCCATGTAACTCCACATTATGTACAACCGCAAGGAAAGTTGTACTGCATGTATTTATAATACGTCAAAATACAATCTATTGTCATGGATAGCTAAAAAGAACAAATAAAAAACAAACAAAAGAATTAAGAACCACTGTGGGGGCTGGGGATGTGGCTCAAGTGGTAGCGTGCTCGCCTGGCATGTGTGTGGCCTGGGTTCGATCCTCAGCACCATATACAAACAAAGATGTTGTGTCCACCAAAAACTAAAAAAAAAAAAAAAAAAAAAACCTAAAAAATTCTCTCTCTCTCACTCACTCTATCTTTAAAAAAAAAAAAAACAAACCACTGTGGATTTATATATACTTTCAGTTGCTTCTAGTAAAGAGAGCAGGTATGCATTCCAAGCCTATAAGTATAATCAAGAGATTGTTTGAAATTTGACCTTATTTCTATTATTCCTCATTAAAACAACAACAACAACAACAAAAAGCCAAGAATATGGATTGTCAGCTCTAAAAATAATATGCCTGAGAGACAGCATATACTTATGTTTATTTTGAAGCCTGAGGAATGTGACTCTGAATAATTAAACCTTTTGTGAAAAGTTATCTGTAGAGAGGCTGGGGGTATATAGCTCAGTGGCAGAGCGCATGCCTAATGTGTGCAAAGCCTTGGGTTCAGTAAGCACAATAATCCAAAAACAATTTCCATGAAATTCAAAAGGTTTTACTACTGACCTTATGAAATATAACAGGATACAAGATATTCACAGACAAGATAAGCTCTCCTTCCTCAATCATGTCGGCTGAATTTTTAGGTTTTTTCCCCATAGCATGTGACTCCTGAAGAAAAAAATATGGAGACCTTGAAGTCAGATACTATAACTCAGATAAGAGGTAGTATGGTACAATGTTTAATAGCAAAGGCTTGAGTCAAACAGCTCAAAGTTTTAATCTCATCTATGAAAAAACAGAAAATATTTATTTCGTATAACTGTTGCTGGCAATGTGACATAAATCACCTAAGTAGGGCTAGGGATGTAAATCATTGGTAAAGACCCTGGGTTTGATCCTCAGATCTCTCTCTCTCATACACACACACACACACACAGAGGCAGGATTGAACTGGAATCTCAAAGGTAGCCACAAGAAAATACCTACAATATATATAGAAAAGCAGAATCAAAATGGCACACCACAAAAATTCTATACATAACATGAAAGTACATAAGACATACAAATAGTTAACTGGCAGAAGTAAAGTGTTCCTTATTAGTAATTAGTTCAAATACAATGGATTAAACTTTCCTATTAGAAAGGCACATTGGTAAAATGGATTTAAAAGCCTTGATGGGGGCGGAGTGGTGCACACCTATAATTCCAATAGCTCAAGGCTGAGGCAGGAGGATTGCAAGTTCAAAGCATCAGCCTCAGCAATTTGGCAAGACCTTGTCTCTAAATGAAAAATAAAAAGAGCTGGGGATGCGGCTCAGTGGTTAAGTGCCCCTACGCTCGATCTCTGGTACAAAAAAGAAAAACCTTGCTTCTCTCTATGTTGTCTAAAAGACACTCACTTTAGAAACAGATTGGAAAGTTCAAAAAAAGTATATCCCATGTAAATAATAAACAAAAGACAGTTGTTGCTGGAGATATATATATATATATATATATATATATATATCATACACACACACACACACACACACACACATTTTTTGGTCAGAGAAAACAAATTTCAAGCCAAAAGATTATAAGAGACAAAGAAGAGCATTATATATTAATAAAGGTACCATCCAGCTAAGCACAATGGTACACCTATAATCCCAGTGACTTGGGCGGCTGTGGCAAGAGGACCACAAGCTTGAGACTAGCCTAAGCAACTAAGTAAGACTGTGTCTCTGGGAAAAAAAAAAATTGAAGAAACAGTTCTACAATAATGGTTAGAAATTTCAATACTTCACTTAGAGTTATAAGACAGAAGATTAATAAAGAAGTAGAAGAGGGGCTGGGGATGTGGCTCAAGTGGCTGCGTGATCGCCTGGCGTGCGTGCGGCCAGGGTTTGATCCTCAGCACCACATACAAACAAAGATGTTGTGTCCGCCAAAAACTAAAAAATAAATACTAAAAATTCTCCCTCTCTCTCTCTTTAAAAAAAAAAAAAAAGAAGTAGAAGTGAACACTTTAAACAATTTGACCTAATAAGACATATACAGAACTCTTCATTCAACAATAGCAGAGAGAGATTAAAAAGGAAATAATACAGAGTGGAGATAAATGAAACAGAAAATAGAAAAATGATATAGGAAAAAAAAATCAACAAAAATAAGCTGATTTCTTTGAAAAAACATCAAAACTCTTACTGAGTGATTAAAAAGAAAGAAAGAAGCCTCAAACTATTAAAATCATTACTACTGATTTCACAGAAAAAGAATTTTTTTCCCCCTTGGCAGTACTGGGGACTGAACCCAGAGTACCCTACCACTGAGTTGCCCCTCAGCCCTTTTAATTTTTATTTTATGACAAGATGTCACCAAGTTCCTTGAGATTCTCTTGCCTTAGCCTCTTGAGTGGCTGGTATTATTGATGTGCACCACCATGCCTGGCAGAAAAAGAAGGATATAAAAGAAAAGTTTGAACTCTCGGGTTTGGCGCTGGGGCCCAGTGGTAGAGCACTTGCCTGGCATGTGTGAGGCACTGGGTTTGATCCTCAGCACCGCATATAAATAAATAAACAAAATAAAGGCATGCTGTCCATCTACAACTATAAAAGGAAAGTCCAGGACCAGAAAACATAACCATGTGAATTCTACAAAATATTTAAGGAAGAATTAATACCAAATGTTTCTCAGGCTCTGCAGAAGAAATCTGAAAAGGACTGAACTCCTCATTCTATAGGCCCAGAATTACCCTGACACCACAGCCAAAGATCCCACAAAAAAAGAAAACTACAGGCCGACATCCCTTATGAATATAAATGCAAAAATTCTCAACAGAATACTAGACACAATTCAGCAGTATATTTAAAGGATTATACACTACAATCAAGTGGGATTTGTTCTTAGGATGTAAGATAACATAGCAAATCAATCAATATAATACACCATACTCACAGAGTAACAAGGAAAAAAGCATATTACCTCAACTGATGTAGAAAAAGTCTTTTACAAAACATGACACTGCCTTGTTTTTAGTTTGGTCTTTTTCTCTCAAATGCTGTATCAGCTAGGAATCAACACAATACAAGAGGTCATATACATCATATTCAATGGTGAAAGACAAAACCTTCCCCCTAACATCAGCAACAAGACAAATGTGCACTCTTCCTACTTGTACACAACACAGTACTGGAAGCTTTAGCCACAGGAATGGGGAAAGCAGTGAGAAAGATAGAATGAAAGATGACCAAACTGGAAAAGAAAAAATAGTTATATCTCTGTTTGCAGATGACAGATGACACAGTCTTGTACAAAACCCTGAAGAATACATACACACACACACACACACACACACACCCAAAACCAATCAAAACACAGCTAATAAACAAATTCATCAAAGAAGCTGGATACAAAATCAACACCCCTTTAAGACAATATACTAAATAAGCCATATAGAAAAGGACAAACATTGTATGACTCCACTTATCTGAGGTACCTAGAATAGGCAAATTCATAAAAATTTAAAGGAGAAGAATTGTCACCTGGGGCTATGAGAGGGAGACTTGTGAGTTATTGCTTAATGGGTATAGAATTTCATCTGGGATGATGAAAAGTTCTGAAAAGTTATTTTGTTCAAATACCTGTGTTTTTTTAATTTTAGCTTCTTCTATATCATTCTGATTTAATTAGGAGGAAAAAACCGAACAGTAATTTGAACAGAGAAAACTTAATCTAAGAATTATTAAGTTTAACAAAAGACTGGAATAAAGAGAGATTTGCAAGGAAGCAAAGGGAATGACTACAATGGCGATGACTACATACTTTTATGAAATATACTTAATGTTATTTTATTGAACACTTAAAAGTGGTTAAAACAATAATTGTTATGTTATGTTAAGTCTACCATAATTTAAAAAAATAAAGTGGGAGAAACAATTCCTGCCCTTCTGCACTATCAAGTGCCCAGCACAGAGTCTGACACATGGCAAGTGCTAAGCTCAGTGTGTCTAGTAGCTTCTAATTCCTCAATATTCAACTTCTTAAATTTTTCTTAGGGATTTATTCATGACATAATGAATTAAGAGTGTGGTTAAAGTAAAATCAGAAACAGAACAAAAAGGGTAGGAACAGGATGGTAAAAAGGACACAAATACAGCATTCGTGAGAGTAAGACCAAACCAAAAGCAGAGATAAAGGGAGCCATCTGAGTCAAGTATGTGCTTAACTGAGTTCTTTTGAGTCCTTTTCTCTAACTAGTTCTTAGTCTCAATGGAGTTTTTGTTTTTCAACTAAGCACATCTAATACAAAGCTACCATATAGTCATTACTAATAGCATCCAATGACTGAGTTGAGTGTTTCTTGGGAAACACCGGTAAAAAAGATGAGAGTCTTACCATCTCATAAGCAAATGTTTCTTGTCTGCAAACACGATCTATCGTTATGGTTTCTTCCCGATGTTCCAGGAACCTCTTTCTAACCCTGTTGTAGATATACAAAAAATCAAAGTTTAACATTCTTTTCTGGGACTTCAAAAAAATAAAAATCTTTTTAAACTTCTTATTGTAGACTAGTTTTAGACAAAGAGAAGTTGCAAAAACAGTACAAAGAGTTCCTTTATATCTCTTGCCCAGCTTCCCCTAAGTTAACATCCTATATGATTAAACAAGGATCAAGAATAGGACAATGAAATTAATGTAACATCATTAACTACAGACCTTTTCCAACCTTCACACAATTTAATTCAATGACTCTCCGTTGCCCATTCCAGATTCCTACTCAGGATCCCACAGGCATCACTTATTTTTCCTTCCTCCCCTTGAGTCTGTCCTGAGACAGGAAGGAAATATACATATGTATGCTAACTCAAGCCTGCACAAGGAACTGTATTTCTATAATATATTTAAAACCAAGAGCTGGGTATGGTAGTATACAACTGTAATTCCAGCTATTCTGAAGGCTGAGGTAGGAGAATCACAAGTTCAAGGTCAGCCAGGGCAACTTAGCAAGTTCCCATCTCAAAATTAAAAAATAAGCCAGGTGTATGGCACATACCTATAATCCCAGTGACTAAGAAGGCTGAGGCACAAGAATCACAAGTTCAAGGCCAGCCTCAGCAACTTAACGAAACTGTCTCAGAATAAAAAACTGAAAATAAATAGGGAGACAGTTCAGTGATAAAAGTGACCCTGGGTTCAAACCCCAGTACCAAAAAATAAATAAAAATTTAAAGGATCAAGAATGTAACTCAACAGTAGAGCATTCCAGGGCCTAATCGCCAGTTTGGGGTATAAATGAGGGAGTTCAAACTAAAACCACAGGATTCATTGTAGCCTTCTTTGTTTTCAACTTCTTTTTCCTCAAGAGAGAAACCCAGCTCTCACGATTGGCAATCTACTTATTAGTTTAATTCTAGTAAAAATAAATCCCATGAATCCTATAAGAAAAACTAACTCATGAACAGTTCTTTTTGTCCTCGGTCTTACATCAGTAGAGATTTCCTTATGTAGTAGACTTAAGTTAATTCCTTCTTTCCCCTCCTCTTCAGTGTTGGTACATTATTCATTTGGAATAGAGTTAGGTTCATTTGTTAGACTTTTTTATTCTATTTTGGGGTCCCCCTTGTACATCTTGGTTGGTTTTGTCTGATTACTTTTGGGGTATGCGAGATGTAAAACTACTATGGCATGAAAGAGTCAGAGGTGTCAAGCCTTCTTTGTCCTTAGTAACCTGATTCCATTTTCTTTCTTCTTTTTGCCCCTTTCCCACCTGCCTCCTACAGGCAATCAATCTCTATACTTCTGGTTTATCCTTTCCATTTCTTTTATTCAAATACCTGTGTTTTTTAAATTTTAGCTTCTTCTATATCATTCTGATTTAATTAGGAGGAAAAAACCGAACAGTAATTTGAACAGAGAAAGCTTAATCTAAGAATTATTAAGTTTAACCAAAGACTGGAATAAAGAGAGATTTGCAAGGAAGCAAAGGGAATTGTAGACAAAAGGAACACCCTACTCCTAGCGCTGAGTAAGAAGGCCCAAGAATTCCTTTTCTCCTCTAAGGACTAAGATCCAGAACTAGTGCAGGAGACCTGGCTATGACTCAACCAATGGAAAAAAAAAAAAAGTTGCTGCAGTGCTGTATCAGTGGAACTTGCTGGAAATCCACCTTTAATGGTGCCAAAAAAAAAAAAAAAAAAAAACTGTTTAAGGAAGTGGGTGGCAGGGAAAAACTGCAGTGCACTGCAAGGGCTGGGCACTGGGGAAGCTATGTGCACTGTGGGATCATGCTGAGCCAGCACATCAGATCCCTCAAGTGCCCCAAGGTCTCTTCATTGCCCTTTTTCACTGGAACAGCTGAACAATGCGCCAGTTCCCAAAGGAAAAATATTAAGGGGTCATGGTCTATTTTTACAGAACAGGCAATAAAAATGTAAATTTACAGATGAGAACCAGTGAATTATACCCCGCACATCATTTTGCATGAAGGGTGGCATCTGCTTTGGGTTTTGCTTTCTTCACTTACTATAAATCCTCTCTGGAAATCATTCTCTGGGTTCATCCTTCTTCATCATTTATTATAGCTGCAAAATATTCCACTGTGTGAATCTCCCAGTGTGTTTGATACTCTTTTATGTATGTGGAGATAAGTTATTTCAAATATTTCACAACTGCAAACAATACAATAACCTTATACACATTTACTTCCTTATTGCTGGAGGGATATCTTCAGTATAGATTGCTATAAGTGGGACTGCTGAGTCAAAAGGGAAGTGCATATAGGTTGGATCGATTTGCATTCTCATCAGCAATGTTTGAAAATACCTGTTTCCCACAGCCTTATCAAAATAATGCATATTTTAAAATTTACGGTCACCGATAGGCTATTAAAGGCAACTCAAAGCAGTTTTAATTTTCACTTCTCTAATGAGTATGGTAGATAGAAAATTTAAAAATGTTTGTCAACTTCATTTTTAAACTTGTTGTGCAGGAAATTAAACCCAGGACCTTGTACATGCCAAGCAAGTGCTCTACCACTGAGCTACATTCTCAGACCCTACTTTTATCTTTGTGTGTGTGTGGATGAATTATTAGTTTGTGTCTTTTTTTGCCTCTACTGTTAGCAGATCCCACATATTAGAAATATTACCTTTTTTGGGGTGTGTTTCCGGTGCTGGGGATTGAACCCAGGGCCTTGTGCATGCGAGGCAACTACTCTCCCAACTGAGCTATAACCCCAGTCCACGAATATTAGCTATTTATGGTGCTTATTATAAATATCTTTTTCTAAGCTTGACAGCTGTTTTGGATTTCATGAGTTTTTGTTTTTTTTTTGCCATGAAAATATTTTTAATATTAGGTAGTCAATTTTATCAATTAAAAAAAGTTCCTCGGGAGCTGGGGTTGTAGCTCAGTGGTAGAACAAACACTTGCCTAGCATGTATGAGGTACTCGGTTTGATTCTCAGCACCACATATAAATAAATAAATAAAATAAAGGTCCATCAACAATTAAAAAATTTTTTTAAATGGATAAAATAAACATTTAAAAAAATTCCTCTGAATTTCAATCAGTTTTATTCCACTAAGGTTTATATGTTTCGGACTCTACATATATTTTGATCTCTAATCTGTTTGGAGTATGTTCTTGGGAAGAGTGTCATACTTAACTTTCTTATGTATTTTACTAACTCGGGACTTTATTCTGCTTTGTTGAACAATTTGTCTATTCATAAGCCAATTCCCATTGCTGTAATTTACAAAGTCTTAAGTGTATTTTATTATCTAATAAAACCACTACTTTTTATAATTTTCCTTCTACCCCAAATTTTCTTAGGTCTTCTTCCATGTTTTCCATATGAACTTTATTATCAACTTGTCTAACTCCATAAAATAACTTTTATTATTAACAATACTTTTATTGGGATTACATTAAGTTTATAAATTTTAACTCAGAAAGAAATGACTCATTGTGTTTAGTCTTCCTTTCCAAGAACAGGGAGTATCTTTCATTTATTCAAGTGTTCTGAGTCTTTCGGCAGTGTCTTAAAATTTTCCTCTATACATAATTTTTATATACTTCTTGTTAAATAATATTTGTAAGTATTTGACTTTTTGCAATTGCAAATGACATTTTCTCTACTATTATGTCCTCTAACTCTATTTTTTCCCAATATATGAAGGCTATTTTTTCCTTTTCTTTTTTATCTTTTTTTGCAATACTAGGGATTGAACCCAGGCCCTTACACACACTGAGCAAATGCTCTATCACTCAACTACATCCCCTTTATTTATTGAGACAGGGTCTCACTAAGTTGCCCAGGCTGGCCTTCAGCTTATGATTCTCCTGCCTTAGCCCCCCAAGGAGCTGGAATATCAGAAATGAAACACTGTACCTAGCAAGGCTATTGATTTATATATATCAATTTTGTATTCTTCTCTTTCACTAAATTTCTTAGTTTAGTTTTTTTTTTTTTTTTTTTTTTAAAGAGAGAGTGAGAGAGGAGAGAGAGAGAGAGAGAGAGAGAATTTTTAATATTTATTTTTTAGTTCTCGGCGGACACAACATCTTTGTTGGTATGTGGTGCTGAGGATCGAACCTGGGCCGCACGCATGCCAGGCGAGTGCGCTACCGCTTGAGCCACATCCCCAGCCCCCCTTAGTTTAGTTTTAGCATTAATTTCTTTGGGATTTTCCAGGTACACTTGTATCATCTACAGATGGAGTTTTTACTTCTTTTTTTAAAAAAAAAAATATTTATTTTTTAGAAATAATTGGACACAATACCTCAATTTTGTTTATTTATTTTTTTATGTGGTGCTGAGGATCGAACCCCAGGGCTTGCACATGCCAGACAAACGCTCAACCACTGAGCCACAATCCCAGCCCCTAGTTTTTACTTCTTTACCTACTCTTATATCTCTAATTGATTTTTCCAGTAAACTGCAACAGCTAATACCTGCAGGAAAATGTTGCAAAGTAGTGGCAATAGTGGGCATGCTTGCCTTGTTACAGATCTTAGTTGAAATTCCCGGATTACTTCTCTATTGAATAAGACACATGGTTTACAACTAAGTTACATGTATTTCACCATGTCAGAACAGCATTCTTCCGATTTCTATTTCCTTGAATGTTTTATAAGGAATTGTGTTAAATGTTTTTAAGCCTCTCAGCATCTCTGGAAACAAGTGATTTGTTCTTTAGACTTCATATTAAACCAAACTTCCATTCCTGAAATAAATCCCACTTGGAAATGGCATAGAGTCTTCTTAATATAGTGTTGGATTACCTGATATTTTGTGTTGAATAACACTGGTATCAAGTTTTCTTTCACTGTACTGTCCCCATCTAGTTTAAGCATCAGTGCCATGTCTGCTTCATAAAAACAATTAAGCTTTTCTTGAGCTGGGTGCAGTGGTACAAACATGTTATCTCAACTATTAGGGAAGCTGAGGCAAGATCACAAATTCAAGGTAGGCTTAGGCAACTTAGCAAGACCTTGAATCAAAAAATAGCCAAATAAATAGACAGGCTGGAAATATAGTTCAAAGGTAGAATACTTGCCTAGCATGCATATAACCCTGGGTTCAACCCTTATACCACCAAAAAGATAAAAGTGTCTTTCTTCAAGGCTTTGGAGCATTGGGACTGGTCTCTGATATACTTTTGTTCAACTCTTTTTATTTTTAGCCTCTTTGAGTCAGGATTTCCCCCTATCCCCTCAGAATTATTTAAAATCCATCTAATGCCTACACATTAATCTCTTTTCTTTCTTTTAGTTGCAATATTATACTTCAACACACAAACACTGTACATTGGTCTTTCACACTTATCCTCACCTTATTAGTCATTTTGCTGAAAATTTTTCAATCATCAATTGGTTGGATGAGGCTTATCCTCCTGTCTTTCCTCAGAAATGCTGCAGGAATTATGTTCTTCCATGTTGAAAAACTTTTTCCATATCTTCAATACTTTATATACCTCAACTGAATATAAAGTCCTTAGTTCAATGGCTGGGGGCGTAGTTCAGTGGCAGAGTACTCAGCTAGCATATGCAAGGCCCTGGGATTCAATCCCTAGCATCACAAACCAAACAAAAATAAATAAAATTCTGAAAATAAATAAATCCCTAAAAAATAATGCTACATTGTCTTCTTGCTTTTTATGTTAGCTCCGAAACATCTTCTGCTTTTTGTAAGTTTGCCTTTGTAGGTTATCTTCTTGCTCTGCCTAGAAGACTTGCTGATTTTATATTTATCTCTGATAAATATGGCAGTTTTACTAAGCTATATTTCCAAGTTGATAATTCTGGGTTAATCCTCCCACATATGCAGTGAGCCTTTCACTTTGTAAATTTTAGCTTTTGTTTCCTTTATGGAAATTTTTCTTAGATTCTATTTTTTTTTTTTAAAGAGAGTGAGAGAGGAGGGAGAGAGAGAGAGAATTTTTTTAAATATTTATTTCTTAGTTCTCGGCTGACACAACATCTTTGTTGGTATGTGGTGCTGAGGATCGAACCCGGGCCACACGCATGCCAGGCGAGCGCGCTACCGCTGAGCCACATCCCCAGCCCTTAGATTCTATTTTTAAACATTAATTCTGTTTCACTGCTTTATTTTCCTTTTCCAGGGACTCTGATAATACATCATCTTTACTTGTCCTCCATTCTCAACACTTTCTCTCATTATACTTTTTTTCTTTATATAATTTTCAATTCTCTTGGTTGTTTTCAAGCCTTCCTTCATAGACTCTCATTAAATTTTCATCTGAGTATCTCTCTAGGGTATCTCCTAATTTATTCACTTACAATTCTACCTTTTTCTTTTTATTTCTTTCTTATACATGCCACAATCCCTTTTCCATTTCTCCTTTTCACCATCATTTTCACTTAGTTTATTTTTTCTTCCATTTAGTTTTTAAATTTCTAATTCAAGGTGTTTCTATACTCTCAAATGCTTGAGTATATTCAATTGTGTTGAGTATAGACCTAAGCTTGCTTCTGTTTCCTGGTTATTTTCTGGGAAAAGGAAATAGTTTCCCAAGTTGATCTGAATAAACAGTTGTTTCCTGATTTTCTGCAGTAAATTCTCTTTGGATTTTATTTCCTCTTGTTTGTTTTAGTGCTACTTTGGAGTTGTGGTGGTAGTTTACAAGATTCCTAATTTAACAGTATTCTTTTCTGTCAAAGTTCAGATATATAAGAATTTAGTTTTTAAAAATTGTTCATGATTGTTTTGGTTATGAGATAAGAATTGTAAAGCCTGGGGGCTGGGGATGTGGCTCAGTGTTAGCGCGCTCGCCTGGCATGCGTGCGGCCCGGGTTCGATCCTCAGCACCACATACCAACAAAGATGTTATGTCAGCCGAGAACTAAAAAAAAAATAAATATTAAAAATTCTCTCTCTCTCTTAAAAAAAAAAAAAAAGAATTGTAAAGCCTTTAATTTTGTGGTTCTCTTTTTCTTGCAGGACTCTAAAATGTCTCCTTTTCACCTTTTACTGGTCCAGTATATATTCTAGTATGTACTGGATCAGTAAACGGTGCTTTTTTTGGCTACAAAAGTGAGAGGGATGGGCAAAATAATATAACAGAAATTATTATTGTTTAAAAGTAAGGGAATTTGCTGGGTGCAGTGATGCATGCCTTTAATTCCAGCAGCTCAGAAGTCTTGAGGTAGTAGGATCACAAGTTCAAGGACAGCCTCAACAACTTAAGTGAGATGCCATCTCAAAACACAAAATAAAAAACAGGCCAGGGGTACAGTTCAGGGGTAAAGCCCCTCTGGGTTCAATCTCCAGTACCAAAAAAAAGTAAGGGTGCTGAAACTTTTGGGAAACAGCTAAATTTTAATAGCACAATGTACAGTAGTAATAATTCTCATTCTTTGACTCCTAAGAATTAAGATCTTCTGTTTTAAGTGGTCAAAAAATTTCAAAAGTATTGGAGATAGTTATTTAACTTGTTATGGATTAAGGAGGGTAGCATGTATCAAAGAATCAAATCTTTAGTAACTACATTTTTTTTCCCTTACATGCATAAATTGAGTCAAGTAGTTCTTTCATCAGATGCAAGGAAGAAAAGGCACCAGAAATTTACTTACTTTAAGGTTTTGTTTTTACATTAAGTTTTTAGTAGGGTGGGGAGGGAAAATTTACAGAAGGAGGAATAGACAAAAATTTAGGCTTGGGGGCTGGGGATGTGGCTCAAGCGGTAGCGCGCTCGCCTAGCATGCGTGCGGCCCGGGTTCGATCCTCAGCAGCACCACATACCAACAAAGATGTTGTGTCCGCCAAGAACTAAGAAAAAATAAATAAATGTTAAAATTCTCTCTCTCTCTCTCTCTGTCCCCCTCTCTCTCTCACTCTCTCTTTAAAAAAAAAAAAAAAAAAATTTAGGCTTTTGCAACAAGTCTAATGTTTTATAGGATTATTAAATTAACATTAGCCGGGCTTGATGGCTCATGCCTGTAATCCCAGCAGCTCAGGAGGCTGAGATAGGAGGATTTCAAGTTCAAAGCCAGCCTTAGCAAAAGAAAGGCACTAAACAACTCATTGTCTAAATAAAAAATACAAAATAGGGCTGGGAATGTGGTTCAGTGGTCGAGTGTTCCTGAATTCAATCCCCAGAACCAAATTAAAAAAAAATAATAATATTAGCTAAGTTTAAAACACAACAGTTTTGCAGTATGTCAAAACAATCCCAGCTAAGTACTCCACTGACAACTTTTACATTAGATGATATCTATAATTTGACCCACATATCCTAAGATTGCAGGGACTGGAAGACAATGAAGGAAACCCATGTGTTCTAGCAGTAGAAAGCAATCAGAGGAATCAATGCGTTAAGCAGTCTTAACACTGCTATTTAATATGGCTTAATAAAATACTTTTAAGTCAATTAATGTGTTAATAATAGTAAAAGCATAATACTGCTTTGCTTATGATTATCGCCAACCATTTTTCTTCAGTCTATCTCTAAAAATCATTTTCACAGTCATATGAAAGCTTCATTTATTCCATTGATTCTACAAATTATTGACTCCCTATTATGTACCACAGATCTAGGACCTGGGGCAAGAGCAATAAGTGTGACAGATATAGTTTATGGAATTAGAGACTGAACCCAGGGCCTCAAGAAGGTTAAGCAAACACTATTCCACTGATCTATATCCCTGGACCTGCTTATGGAACTTTTAGGTATAGCTAAGACAAAAAATTTTAAAAGTATAGATGAATACTGCAATAGAGAGGCATGGGGTGCTACACAAACATACAAGCAATCTAAGTATTTATTTAGCTAAGGCTTGAAGGATGAGTTGAAGTCAGCAAGATCAGGAGGGTAAGGAAGAGTAATTGTTCTACGAATATTCCTGGAGGGAGAGAGCACATTCCAAGGAATAGAAACACAGCACAGTATAGCTGGAACACCACAGAGATAAAGATGAAAAGATCAGCAAAATCCATTCCACAGAGGCCTTTGTGAGCCACTTAAGGATTCAGAACTTTAGCCTAAGGGCATCAGAAGTTTTTAAACCAGAGAATAACACAATCAGATGTACATTTTAGACAAATCCAACAATAGTACAAAACAACTGGAGCAAGGCAATACAGCAGACTTAGGACAATACATGGATGAAGGAATCTGCATTCTCATGTGAAAAGCTTCAATGTCTAGATAAAAAAGTTTAAAATTTTTCACACAAAAGATGTAGAGTCACTGGCAATTCCTAAACAAACAGCATACTCAAGTGAATTGTGAACAAATCAGAAGAGAAAATGATGGGACTTAGGATGACAGAAGCCTTTCATAGTACTCCAAACATTACTAATGCAAACACTAGTATTGGATTTCAAGGAAACAGATTTGACAAAAGAAACCACGGCAGAGTTGAAATGACTGCCTAAATATTTGAGGAGACAGCAGAATGAGGTAGGATAAAGGATGACAAAACATAGCTGAGGTGGTATAAGATCAGTGGACCATAAACTAGCAGTTACAAATTTCACTATTATACACAATTTCTCTATAGCATTATCATAAAGCAAGGCTTCTCAAGATGTGGCTGGCAGAATGGAAGTGATCTGAGACCTATTTCTATTCAATCTGAACAGAAAAGAAAAGCAGGCATTTAGAAACTTTCATTTCAAGCAGAGAGTAACTTTATGTCTGTTGAATTTCATTAACAATAAACATTTGAACTTACATTTGTTTTTTTGTCTTGGGGGGCTGGGATGTAGCTCAGTGGTAGAGTACTTGCCTAGCATGCATAAGGCCTTGGGTTTGATCCCCAGTACCGTTAAAACAAAAATATTCATTTTAATTGTATTTCACAAAAATATGGATCTGTCAAAGATTAAAAATTAAAAAAACAAAAACTCATTCTCTACCACAGATATTGAGACCCACTTTCAGAGTATTTAGCCTGCACCTCAAATCTAAGCAGATTAGCTACCTTTGTAAATACACAAAGTAAACACAAATTTGAAAGTGTGCTGGATATGAGGGGCTATACATTTATTGTTAATTTTCTTAGGGGGAATATGACCCTGATGATGTACAAGAATAATACTTAGAGGAGCTATATGCTCATGTACTTAGGGGCAAATTATCATAATGTTTGCAACTTATTGAATGGTATAGCAAGAGAAAAAGACATATGGCTGCACCTCATTATTCACACAGCTAAAGCAAATATGGCCAAATGGTAACAATATTTGAATTTATTAAGTGGATATATGGATAATATTACTTAGTAACTTTTTAAAATTATTAATTAACTTTTCAAAATACAATGTTCAAAAAATGTTTAAATTAGGCTGGGGTTGTGGCTCAGCAGTGGAGCACTCGCCTAGCACTGTGTGAGTCCCTGGATTGACCCTCAGCACCACTAAAAAATAAATAAGAAAAATAAACATATTGTGTCCAACTACAACTAAAAAATAATTGTTTAAAAAAAATGTTTAAATGAATAGTACATGGACTGGTGGTGTAACTTTGTGTAGTTTGTGTGCGTAGCAGGCCCCAGGGTTCAATTCTTGACAGTTAACAATAAACAATATATGACAAGAACAAAGTCATCCATACCCCAAAGTCACCAGGTCAGTATTCTCTGGAATAACTTCTGGATCCTCACCTTCTTCAAGGCATTTCAGTTTATCAAGACTAAAACAAAAAGAAGGAAATGAAAACTTTAAAAAGTCACCAAAAAATCTTGTCAATAGTAATAGCATGGGGGCTAGGGATATAGCTCAGTTGATAGAATGCTTGCCTTGAATGCACAAGGCCCTAGGTTCAATCCCCAGTACCAAAAAAAGAAAGAAAGAAAGAAAAGAAAGAAAGAGCACACCCCTAAATACATCACTGAATAATTAAGAAGTCAGGAAAAATCCAGCAGGCAGCTAAAAGGAAGCTGGAAATCAGGTAATAATTTCTATGCAGATATTTTATAAGGAAAAGGACATAGACCAATTGAAGGCAATCAGTACTGTGAAGAAAGAGCTCATTACAAGTTATTTTTTATATTTTCACCTCACATAAGGAACTTTTTGGTAATTTTTCACTAATAGCGTACTCAGGAGACTCCCCAACAGTCCACAGTAAGGATTTTAATACTCCTCTGATTAAGTCCTCTCCAGGCTCACCACTACTTCAGATTCTTCCACTGTCAAAGTGTCTGTGGCAGACACCGGTCGCTGTTACCCAGGCTGCTTAACGAGACCTTTAAAATTGGCGAATAGAAAAATTAGTCGTTTTTGTTGCTATCTTGTTGTTCCTTTACTCTTAACTCGCAGAAACTGTATGCATTTGGATCCTGGGACTTCTCCCAGGGTTCCAAGAAGGTTCTGGAGGTTGAAAGATTTTGCAAGGAGGTCCTTTAATCGCGGGTCTAAACGACAGGCCCTCAGCAGGCCCGAGTCCCAGGGGACCGTGAAGGCAAAGCTGCACCCTTCCTGGCCAAGATGACAAGTCCCCGACCCACACTCACCTGCAAACCATCCTTAGCTCGGCCGCTGCCTCCAGACTGCAGCCCAGATCCCGGGCCACTGCGGAATCCTCCAGGTCAGAATCAGCAGACCCCCAGCTCCCGGGCAGCGAGGACGCCGGAGGCTCCCTTAGCGACAAATCTCCGGCCCCACGCAGACGGCCCCGCCATAGCTCCCCAAAGGCACCCACGTGGAAAGCGCGCGTGTTTAGCTCGGGAAGCTCGTACTCTGGGAAGTTGCAGCCTCCAGGGCTGGGGACCGGGTCCTGCCGGCCACCCATCCCACTGCACGTTGGGACGGCCGAACAATCTTCAGCCATGTTCGCCGCACTCACTTCCCTGCAGAAGCCTAGCGAGCAGGACCTCGCGGAGCGTGACGGGACTTGTAGTTGCGAGCGGCGCCCGGCCGGCGAGCGGCGGCGCGGTGCGGGCGCGGCTGTAGGCACTACATTTCCCGGCGGGCTCGGCGGCCGCCCTGGGCGCGGCCTCGCCAGGCTTGGTGGGCAGGGCCCAGTGCATTGTTCTCCGCGCGGGCGGTGCTGGGGACGACAACGATTCTCGTCGGCCTGGCGGGTCTTGTTGGTTCCCCACCCCGATGGTTACGTAGCCGCTCGCTCGAGTCAGGTCTTAGCTTCCTTCTGGCCCCGCCGGTGGGTGCGGAACTTTTCCTCGACTCCGGTGTTCGCAGATTATGTTGCTGCCTTAATAGCCCTAGAGCCTGAGAGACACTGGGATCCAGCCCTCCAGATCCTGCTCCTTCAGAACCTCCCCAAAGGCCCCATGTTCGTGCATGTATTTATGCAGTGCTGCATATATGCACAGTAGTGCCTATGGAGTGTGGCCACCACTCCCAACTCAATGACTCCAGCAGGAGCCAACCACTAATCTGTCTTTAAAATTAATCTATTCTGGACACTTAATATAAATAGAATCATATAATAGATAGTCTTTTTAATGACTGTTTTCTTTCACTTATCAAAATACTTTCAAGGTTTATCCATGTTGTAGTATGTACATTGTTGTAGGAGACATCTGTTTTTGTCTGTCTAGCACCATTTCTCAGTCCTGACTTTCCTTACTCCTGGGGCTGCCAAGCATATAACCCTTCCTACTCTGGCCACAGTGATTGGTCAAAGGATGAGCAAGCGACTTAACTAAAGCCAATCATAATATTCTGGGATTTTAACCTGTTAGTTAACTAAGAAGCTCTCCCTCACTGTTAGAACCTAAAATTGTATCCTAGACAGAACCTGTATCTTCTCGTAGTAAAGTTACAAGGAAAAGAGGCAAGAATTATATAAGCAAAGGCAGAAAGTGGAGAAAGAAGCCAAGTGACTTGGAGCTATTGCTGCTGAGACCATCTCCTCCACTATACTTTCCCATTAAGTTCTGAAGGCAAAATTTTACCTCTCCTGTCAGCTGGACTTGGGAATTAAATCGACATTAGAAGGTCTGGGAATATAACTCAGTTGGTAGGGTGCTTGCCTTGGATGCACAAGGCCCTGGGTTCGATCCCCAGCACCACCAAAAAAAAAAAAAAAAGACATTAGAAATATTAACAGGACAAAAACACAGGTATTGCTTAATACAAGCTTTATGTGACAAAGGAGCCTTCATTATGATAATGAAAACCCAAAGAGAGTTAAATGCTTATGCAATGAGATAAACTGAAGAGTAGTAAACTATGACAAGGGAAAAGGGGCTCAGGCTAGGAGAGTTAGTTGGGTAGAGAATGACTAGGAAGATATGGGTGAGTTTAACAAGTTTGGGTTGTACAGATTTCCTTCATCTCAATTCCCCATATTTGATTTTAAGAATGAAAATTTCTTTCTGGTATAGGAGGACATCTTTGGGTTTTTTCCTGGTGGAGGAGGGCATCTTTCACATGGAAATTTTTTTTTTTGTAGTTATAAATAGTAGTTGGGTTCATCCCGACAAAATCATACATGCATTTCACATGGAAATTTCATTTTATGCTTTTAAGAAACAAGATAAGTCACAATATTCTTGCACCTACTGCTTTTCAAGTACCTTTAACTTAAAATAGTCAATATGCTAGAGAGTCACCTTTGGGAGTGGCATGTTCTTCACTGCTTCATTAGTGACTTTTTTTTTCTGGACAGAGATGTTTTATTTGTCAATTTTCTAATATATGTTGGGGTGAGGAAAGCGACAGTTGCAGCCACCTATGTTATTTTCGCCAATAATCCTTTCAAAGTGGGTACACAAGAAATAAACTTCCTAAATTCTTCCATATCAAAAAATATCTTTTGTTTAACCCTGGAAATCAAATGCCAATTTGGCTGGATACAGGATTTTAGGGGGAAAGTCTTTATCCTGAAGCACTTTTATGATGTTGCTCCATTGACTTCTTGCATCCAGGGTGCCCAGTGATAAGTCGGTTGTCACTCAGATTCTTGTGCCTCTGTAGGTGATTTTTTTTTTCTCTCTAGAAGCCTTTAGGATTTTCCCTATCACTACAATTCAAAAACTTCACCAAGATGTGCCTAGGAGTGAGTCTGTTTTGTCAATCACGCTGGGGATCTGGTGAGCACTCACTATCCCAAGACTAGAATTGCGAAGCTCTGGAAAATTTTCTTCAATTATTTTCTGCAGTATGTCCTCTGCTTTATTCTCTTCACTGTTTTATTCTGGGATTCCTATCAAACAGATGTTGGCACTTCTGAATCTATCCTTCCTCTCCCTTAGAGTTTCTTTATTAATTATCTGCTTGGCCATCTGTATGGTATCTTTAGACAATTCTTCCATCTCATCATCTAGATTACAAAATCTTTCTTCAAGGATGTCTATTCTACTTCTCAGATCATCTATTGAATTGTTAGTTTCCAAGATATCTGGAAGGCATTTTTTATTTTTATTTTTCCAATCTCTTCTTCCATCTCTCTGAAGATTCTGATCACAGTTGTTCTATAGTTTCTTTGTTTCCTGGATTAGGTCTGCAACTTTGGATGTGTGTTGAACATTCTTCCATGTTAAAAACCCTACTTTCTTTCTCCTCAGTCAGAATTTCATTCCCAGTTGAAAGTAATAATCTTTTCATAATCTCCCTCCATTAACCTTACAGTTGTCTCAGGAACATGGCGTTTCTCACATAATATTGGGAAATATCCACCCTCCTCCTCATCCTCCCATCACTCACACTCCCACAGCTCTTCTTCCCCAGAGGTATCAAATTTCATCTGCAAAGCCTCTTGTCCCTCCTCTTCTATGGCACAGGTCCCTTCTTCCTCTTCTGCCCTCTCGTAAAAGATGTCTTCTCCTGGGTCTCTGAGTTTTCTCCTGTCACCTCAAAGGTAGGGATTCCTTTATCCTTCCACTCTGAAAACTCTTCCTCCAGAGTCTCTAAGCTCTTCACTTCTGGCCTAGTGAATTTCACCTCTTTGATGAATAAGGAATGCAAGCCTTCACTTTCTGTTCCTCCAGCTTCCTGTTTTGAATCTACAAGAGCGTTACCCTGAAAGTCAAAAGAAAAGTTTTGTAAATTGTATGGCTCTTACAGAATTAAAATTTTCACTTCACTCTCTAAATTTAATATGACTACCACTTTGACAATGAGCAAGTACTGGGAGAACTGCTTCAACATTTGTTCCTTTTTTGTGGTGCTGAGGATCAAACCCAGGGCCTTGTAGTAATGACATGTTTGTGAAGGCCTTATCCCCAAGCAAGGCAAGTTTGTCTATGATTATTCCAACATTCATACCTTTTTTAGTAGTACTGGCAACAAATTTTCATGATGTCTATGCCTACCTTAGTCCTTCTATATCCCTATCCCTAATGCTTTGAACATAACAGATTTTAAATGACTACTTACTTTCATCACTTGTCTGTTTATTGCAATAAGACCTTGTAACCAAGTACAGTGGCACATGCCTATAATCCTAGTAGCTCGGGAGACTGAGGCAAGAGGATGTGAGTTCAATGCCAGCCTCAGCAAAAGCTGAGGCCTAAGCAACTCATCGAGACCCTACTTACACTTTACACATAACTTTATACATTCATATGCTTACCCCTTTTATGGGGATCCCATATCCTCCTCCTAGATTTGGTTTTTCCTTCTGTCGGAGCACACAGTTCAGTAATTCTTTTATGACAGGTTTTTGGCTGGTAAATTGTAAACTTTGCAGGTCTTCATTTCACCATCATATTTAAATGCTAATTTGAACTCACTCAGAAACTCAGGTTCAAAGCCATTTTCTCTCAAAATGTTGAAGATGTCGCCCCACTGCTTACTGTCTTCCAAGGTGGCTGATGCCAGAGGGTCTGCAGCCAAGGTGAGCACAGCTCCTTCATCCATCAGTTTCTTCTTCTCTTGATATTTTGACGGTCTTCTCTTTGTTACTGAGGCTCTGGAGGTTTTCTTCTTCCATTGCTTTTACTGCTCCACCCTCCCTATGCTTTGGCTTCTCTTTGTCGGGCACTTGTATGTGGTGACTGCCTTTTCTACATGTGTCGTCATTCATATCTGAAGCTTCTGCCATCCCTCCAATGGCTTGGTAACTTTGGGGCTCATTCTGGGATAATTCCTTACCTTGATTGCTAGTGGACATCTTGGCTTTGTCCCATTTACAATTCGGCTCGTCTATTTCCTTCTTTATAAAAATTAAGTTTTCAGTACACTCAGCAAATTTAGAATTTTTTTCTTCTTGTTCCCCAAACTCTGTATTTTGTGAAGCCAAATCTTTCGCTTCCTGCTATTCTTCCCTGCTACCATAGTGCTCTGTATCTTTTGTTTCAGATATCTTACTTTTTACTAGCATTGCCTTTAGGTCTTTTCTCAGGGTTTCCCTCATCTCAAAAAACATCACGTCCTGCATTTCCAACAAGACCTTAAATTTCTCCACAATAGTTGTTGATATATGATCTTTGTACTTGAAATCTAACATCCGAGGTATCTCCTCATCAGTTCCTCTTAGCTGATTTCTTTTGACCCAGGTGGTTTGTTTCTGTTCCTTTGCAAGCCTAGACATTTTTGACTGTACAGGCGACATTGTGTCTATATTGTCCAGATCGTATTGTTTTCCCTTGTGAAGAGTAATTTTAGTTCTTGCATGATGGCTAGGCTCCAGGAATCTAGAATCCTCAAAAAACTCTCATCCACTTGCGTGCCTCGGCCAGGAACAGACCAGTTTCACAGAGCACGATGTGGTCTACTGTGCAGCAGTCTCTACCTGGGAGGAGATCACTACCACAGTGCTGTGCAGTGAACAAAGGTCTTCTTTTTTATTAAGCTAGTTTGTGTTGGATTCTCTTGCAACCTTTAAGACTATGGGTGTTCATAGAGCCTGTAACACTTGGTCCAAAACTCTCGACAGGGGGAGCTCTAACTCCAGAGAATGAGATCATACTTCAAATGGAAGAACTTGGTCTAACATCTCTTGGAGATTATTAGTAACATTGGTTTCAGGAGTAGAGAGGATCTTGTGCAGCAGTTGATGAGAGTAGGATCACAATGAGCATAGCAGAGGAAGGTGGTTCATTGTCACTGTGTGGTGTTGAATTGGGGAGTAGCAGCTTGAGATGTGTGAATGGCAGGAATTCATGGGGAAAGAAAGATTAGTGGTAAGCACCAACAGCAGTCAGGACAAGATGGCGGTCAGCTAAGTTTTATTAGCAGCTGCCCCTTCTTGGGAAAGGGTCATGGTAAAGACATCTTCTGGTCCATGGCATATTTGGTAGATGGAGGTGTTACGAGGTCTTGCACTGGGACTAGACAATAGCAGAAAGGAAGTGGAAAGGTTCCAGGGTTCCAGATGAACAGACTTAGTATTGGGGAATAGGAATAGGGACCCATGAGCTGTCAGTTGAGTATAATGCTAAGTGAAATAAGCCAGTCTCAAAAAGTCAAAGGTCGAATATGCAGAAACTAATCCAAAATAAGGGGAGGGGGAAAGAAAAACAGAAGAAAGATCAATGGAATAGACGAAGGGGAAGGAGGGGAAGGTATGAGGGATGGAATAAAGAATGATAATGGAATGAATCTGACCTAACTTTCCTGTGTACATGTATGAATATACCACAGTGAATCTCACATTGTGTATATCTACAAGACACTAATTAAAAAAAAAAAAAAAAGCTATCAGTAAATAGATCAGTAGAGAAGAGGAAAAGAAAATGGGCCAAGGAAGTGAACAGACACTTCTCAGAAGAGGATATACAATCAATCAACAAATACACAAAAAAATTTTCATCATCTCTAGCAATCAGAGAAATGCAAATTAGAACTACTCTAAGATACCATCTCACTCCAATAAGAGTAGAAGCCATTATGAAGTCGAACAACAAAAGTGCTGGTGAGGATGGGGAGGGGGGAAGGTACACTCATACATTGCTGGTGGGACTGCAAATTGGTGCAGCCAATTTGGAAAGCAGAATGGAGATTCCTTGGAAAGCTGGGAATGGAAACACCATTTGACTCAGCTATTCCTCTTCTTGGACTATTCCCCAAAGACCTAAAAACAGCATACTAGAGGGACACAGCCACATCAATGTTTATAGCAGCACAATTCACAATAGCTAAACTGTGGAGCCAATCTAGATGTCCTTCAGTAGATGAATGGATAAAAAAAAAATGTGGCTTTTATACACAATGGAATATTACTCAGCAATAAAAAAGAATAAGATCATGACATTTGCAGGGAAATGGGTGGCATTAGAGAAGATAATGCTAAGTGAAGTTAGCCAATCCCCAAAAAACAAATGCCAAATGTCTTCTCTGATATAAGAGGGGGTGACTCAAAATGGGGTTGGGAGGGAGAGCAAGGGAAGAAGATTACCTCTAGATAGGGAATTGGGGTGGGAGGGTTAGGGAGGGAGAAGGGGAATAGCATGGATGGTTGAAGGAGACCCTCATCATTATACAAAATACATGTATGAAGATGTGAAAAAAAAAAAAGAAAAGAGGAAAAGGAACAGGGGAGGAAGGAAGGGAGGGAAAGGGGAAGTACTGGGGACTGAATTAGAACAAATTATATTCCATGTTTTTATAACTATGTCAAAATGAATCCTAATGTTATATATAATGAAAAAGAACCAATTTTTAAAAAAAGAGAGAGACACTGTTGAGTGAATAAACAGTTTTACATTCATCTAGAAAGAATATATATCTATTCCTATATGTAAAATTACTTCGTCAAAGGTCTTTTACAATTTTAAAGCTTTTGAAACTTAGTACCATGTTTAGTGCCAATATTTGCACTAATTTATTGCTAAGAATATATGTAGATTATGACACTGAATTTAGAAATGTATTGTTGAGGTATAATTAGTATACAATAAATCCACAGACCTTACAAAAAAAAAAAAAAAAGGTTGCCTCTGAGCACTGGTTTCCTCTCTAGAGATACTTACATGTGCTCAGTAGGTGATCAAATGATCAAATGATTAGAAATGCTGGTCAAAACTTCAAACTTTTTAAAGCAGAAACTGTAATGGTACCATGCAAGAAGACAGGCTTTACCTCCCTGAGCTGCCAAAATTTCAAAAGAATCTATATTTTTAGGTGTTTTTTTTTAATGTAAAATCATCTGCTCTTAAAAAGTTGGCAATTAACTCATATTAAATTTGAAAACAGCAGTCAGAAAAAACATAAAACAAAAGCATCTGACCTGTAGCCTACCAGTTTGTGATCTTTGAACTATTATAACTCTACAATCCATTCAGCTCTCAATGTATGTAATCCCACATGTGAAATCCTTTCAGTTTGTTTCTAAAGTAATATTCTCCCACTGTCCAAGGCTTTCCTTCTCAAAATTAGACTGTGAATAACTGGGAGTCTTGCCTGGGGTTGCAAATAATATCTGTATCTCACATTTCAATGTTGGCTGTCCAAGTTGTATTTCCAACAAGATGTCTCTGATGTCTAAATTTTTCCTATTGCTAAGTCATTTATTACTCTCCTCTGGATTCAGTCCCCACATCACCCCTCCATGTAGAATTGATTTAAAAAATAGATTTAAAAAATATTTTGAATAGGCAGTAGCTTCACATGGCACATAATTTATTTTTACTTTTCTCTCTCTCTCTCTCTTTTTTTTTTTTTGGTGGTGCTGGGGATTGAACCCAGGGCCTTGTGCATGCAGGGCAAGCACTCTACCAACTGAGCTACATCCCAGACTCCCCCTCCCCTTTTTAATGGGGGTCTCACTGTGTTACTGTGTTGCCCAGGTTGGTCTGCAATTCCTTCACTAAGCAATCCTCCCACTTTAGCTTACTGAGAAGTTGAAACTGCAGTACATGCTATCATGACTGGCATATAGCATATAATTTAAAGGATACAACTATTGTACAATGAAAGATGATTCTCTCTTTGGCCCCTTCCCCCCGTTACATATAGTCTCTTTCTAAAGGAAACCATAACCTTACTAGCAATTTTTTTTGCATATGTCTACAGATAAAACATACATCTATACTATACACACAGTACAAAATATAACAGGGATGTAGGTTGCTTTTGCTAAAAGCAGTGATTCTTCATTTAGTCCTATAGTTATCCAATTGATAACTAAAAGTGGGATAAAGCTTGGCATCCCTGCATTCATTTTATATCTGTTTCTTTTATTACCTTAAACTTTGGGTCAGGTCCCTGCTAAGCTCTACACATAAGCATGTGAATCATTTAAGGAATGTTCATCTAAAAACTGGTAATATGAGGTTTATTAGCCCTAAATTTACCTATTCTATCTCATCCCTCTTCAAGACTGAAACAAGATTTACAGGGTCATCCGACTGTTACCATTGAAATCATCAGACCCCTGAGATGACCCTTGAAGTCTTCATTCACTATCCCACTCCTTTTAGAAACAGCACTCCTGCAGGCACATCATCCCACAATGATATTGCCCCTTCCAAGCATGAGCAGCCATCTCATGGGAACTGGATTCCTCCCTTCCAGGACCCCAGGTCTGATAGATAAACATCCTGAGCAACAAATAGAAATCGCCCCCATCAAGCAATAAGGACTTCTCCAGAACCAGCTTGCAGAACCAAAACTGAAATAATGATCAACCAGACCACAGTTTGATCAAGACAGCTTAATTAAGCATACCTCACCCCCTGTCCTGGTTCTTTCTTTATTCAAACCTAAAGTTACTGTCAATACACTGAAGTTAGGACTGAGATGCTGGATCTCACGTTTCCTTCCCAATAAGGCATATTGATTAAAAATTTCCTTTTCTGTTTAGTTTTTTGGGGAAGTAGCTGGACCTGGTATCTTGGAACCCCCAGAGGCAGACTGCTGGTAACAGTAAAACACACTCACATGTTGTTTGTATGAAATGGTAGCACACTACATGGATCTCTGATACCAAGTAAATTTTTCTTCTATTTGAAAATTATTCTTTTGTACTCTCTTGGGTCTCTCACTCTGAGGGAAGCCAGCTGTACTTCATGAGTCACTTAGTGCTGTGGATCTGTCAATGTGATGATGAACTAAGAAGTGAGAAAAGATATAATATCTGTTAACTGAGAAGGACAGGATGCAAACTTCACAGATCAGCAAAAGCCTTTATTCAGGATCAGAGTCAAGAGGCACACCTCTGATGGACCCATTTTCCTGATGGTAAAGGAGTCACTGGCTAAAGGGAGAGTTTAAGCTTATATGGGTTATATTGAGAGGTGACTTTAATTAATGAGCATATCAGTTTGGGCACTCAGGAATTTGAGATCTATTCTTACGGGTGAGATGGGAGGGTGCTCTGGGGTCAATGGTCAGTATCTGAGATTCATCTTTGGGGGGCAGGGTACTAGAGATTGAACTCGGGGGTTCTTGACCACTGAGCCACATCCCCAGCCATGTTTTGTATTTTATTTAGAGACAGGGTCCCACTGAATTGCTTAGCATCTTACTGTTACTGAGGCTGGCTTTGAACTCTCAATCCTCTTGTCTCAGCCTTCTGAGCTTCTGGGATTACAGGTGTGTGCCACTGCGCCCAGTTTGAGATTTATCTTTATTGGGCCAGATGGAGGTTCTGGGGTCAGTAGTCCATACCGGGGATTTGTCTTTACTGGGTCAAATGGAGGATCTCAGGAAGGTTTTGTTTTGGGAATGAATAATGCTTTGGCCTCTTCCCAGAGGCTGTCATTCCAGACCTGATGGATATCTCCTCCCCTGGGGCCTATCTTGTCACTGGGAAAGAATATGCTGGGAAAGGATCAATGTATTGTCTTTTCTCCCTCATTTCCTTTCCCTAGGCCACACTATTTTGGGGTTTGTCATTTTCCATTTCCAATGCTACCCAGTGGAGCCTCCCCCCACAGAAGAGACAACCCCCCCCCCCAGTGGAACAAAGCCCTGGGGCTGAAGCCAGCACAGCATAGAGGGATACATCTTAGAAAGAGAGGAGCTTGCTGAGGTGGGGTGAGAACCATGTGTAACAACCAAAATGCACAAAGATTCATATGCTTGAACAGCAGTATCTCAAAAAAATGACTCATTCAGAGTATTAAATGCTATTCAGTCTATTAAAATGACCTTTCAACTATGAATTTGATTAGAAAAGCTTTTCATACTGAGTGGCATATTTATTCCTATGATCATTATTTTTTTGACTCTATTGGGTCCCATTTTTTTGAATATTTATTTTTTAGTTGGAACAATATCTTTAGTTTATTTATTTATGTTTATGTGGTGCTGAGGACCGTACCCGGGGCCTCACGTGTGCTAGGCGAGCAATCTGCTGCTGAGCCACAACCCCAGGCCCCCCACCCCATTTTTTTAACTTCATTTCTAATTGTGAGACACCTTTTTTGGTAATATATATATTTTTAGTTGTTGATGGGCTTCATTTTATTCATTCATTTATATGCAGTGCTGAGAATCCAACCCAATGCCTCCCACATGTGAAGCAAGCGCTCTAACACTAAGCCACAACCCCATCCCTGGGGGACACCATTTTTACTTGAAGTGCTTTCATCTTTTTTTGGTTTGTTTGTTTTAATTAGTTACCCATGACAGTACAATGATCTTGACATATCATACACTTGAATCAGAGGGGTATAATTTCTCATTTTTCTGAGTGTACTGGTTGCAGAATCACATTGGTCATGCAGTCACCTATATATATACAGCAATAATAATGTCTATTTTATTCTGCTGTCCTTCCTATACCCCCTTCCCCTCCCCTCCCCTCCCATCACTTCTCTCTACCCAATCTAATGTGACTCACTTCTTTTTTTTTTTTCCTCACATCGTCATACCTGTATTCTGTATAACGATGAGGGTCTCCTTCCATCTACCATGCAATTCCCCTTCTCCCTCCCTTGCCTTCCCACCTCTCTTCCCTATTTAGTGGTAATCTTCTTCTCATGCTCTTCCTCCCTATCCCATTTTGAGTCACCCCCCCCCCCCTTATAGCGAAGAAGACATTTGGCATTTGTTTTTTGGGGATTGGCTAACTTCACTTAGCATAATATTCTCTAATGCCACCCATTTCCCTGCAAATGCCATGATCTTATTCTTTTTTATTGCTGAGTAATATTTCATTGTGTATAAAAGCCACATTTTTTTTTTATCCATTCATCCATTGAAGGGCATCTAGGTTGGTTCCACAGTTTAGCTCTTGTGAATTGTGCTGCTATAAACATTGAATGTGGCTGTGTCCCTGTAGTATGCTCTTTTTAGGTCTTTTGGGTATAGTGCGAGAAGGGGAATAGCTGGGTCAAATGATGGTTCCATTCCCAGCTTTCCAAGGAATCTCCATACTGCTTTCCAAATTGGCTGCACCAATTTGCAGTCCCACCAGCAGTGTATGAGTGTACCTCCCCCCACCACCCCCCATCCTCACCAGCACTTCTTGTTGTTTGACTTCATAATGGCTTCCATTCTTACTGGAGTGAGATGGTATCTTAGAGTAGTTTTAATTTGCATTTCTCTGATTGCTAGAGATGGTGAGCATTTTTTTGTGTATTTGTTGATTGATTGTATATCCTCTTCTGAGAAATGTCTGTTCAGGTCCTTGGCCCATATGTTGATTGGGTTATTTGGTTTTTTGTTGTTTAACTTTTTGAGTTCTTTGTATACCCTAGAGATTAGAGCTCTATCTGATGTGTGAGGGGTAAAAATTTGTTCCCTGGATATAGGCTCCCTATTCACCTCACATATTATTTCTCTTGCTGAGAAAAAACTTTTTAGTTTGAATTCGTCCCATTTGTTGATTCTTGGTTTTAACTCTTGTGCTATAGATGTCTTATTAAGGAATTTGAGGCCTGACCCCACGTGACGGAGATTAGGGCCAACTTTTTCTTCTATTAGATGCATTGTCTCTGGTTTGGTTCCTAGGTCCTTGATCCATTTTGAGTTAACTTTTGTGCATAGTGAGAGAAAGGGATTCAATTTCATTTTGTTGCATATGGATTTCCAGTTCTCCCAGCACCATTTGTTGAAGATGCTATCCTTTCTCCATTGCATGCTTTTAAGGTGCTGTCATCTTGTTTGAGAAAAATTCAGAAAGAGAGAGAGAGAGAGGGAGGGAGAGAAGAGAGAGAAAAGGGGGAATAAGCTGACTTACTCCTTTTTGGTCTCTCTTTCCTGTGCTTTTAATATTGTGAAACACACACATACAATTCTCTTTTTTGGTTGAAAATCGTTTGCTTCAAATAACCGATGAATTTTGTTTGAAATGTAGAAATTTTATTTCTGAATTTAAAAATATTCTTTTGCAATTCTCTCATCACCTTAAATAAACACAAGTCCCTATTGATGAATTGCCAAAGTTACATTGCTGTAACAATATTCTCAGCCAATTTGTAGTGGCACCCCCCTCTTCCACAGAAAAATCTTAATTGTCTCCAAAATCTTCACCATAATTTATTTTAGGACTATTAGCAAAAGAATCTCTACAAAAGAGTTCAATGTAGTTAAGCTTCCTATTTCCTGTTGCTCTAGCTTACTTGCCCACACGCCTGAAAGAGATCAGCACCCTAGGTGCCCAATACCCCTTTATTAGTTTTTCACAAACACTTATGGACTATCTAGTATAGTAACTATATATATATAATAGTTTGTAGACCAATAAAAATAAAAAAGTGTGTTTGCAAATGCAAAGAGTGATGGGAAAGGCAGATCTTTTAATGAGGTCTCAGGCCTTGGGCTGGAGCTTCACAGAGATGTTTACATTTCAAAGATAAGCAAAGAAGTTACCAATTGGGCTCCATGGTAATAGCTGGCAGGAGGGAAGAAAGGGGAGAAGAAACTCTTCCCTTCTCAGGAGCTGTCCAGAACAGTGACAGAAAAAGCTGCTTTTGTGAGAACTTCTGCAGATTGTGAACTTCTCAGCCTCTCCCCTTACACAATGGGTATAAAGTTCTGAAACTGCCTGAACTTAGGGTTCAGGGAGATTGATTGATTACAGTGAAAGCTTTGCCCTCTGAACCTGGCTGCAGCCAAATAAATCTGTTTCTTGTTGTCAACTGTTCCCTGCAACAAATTGAGTTTTTAATTGTTTCCATTCAACTCAGCAATGAGCAGGAAAGCTGCTATTCTCTGAAAGTTTGTGTTCCCCCCCACCCCAAAATTCATATGTTGAAACTCACCAATGTGATATTAAGCAGTGGGGACTTTTGGGAGGTAATTAGGTCCTGAGGGCAAAGCCATCATAATGTCCTTCTAAAAAGCGATACCTGACAGAAAGCTAACCCTTCCACCATGTGAAGACCCAGGTAGAAGGTGCCATCTGTGAACCAAAATGTGGGCTCTCACCAGAGGTGGAATCTGCGAGCTGCTTGATCAGAATTCCCAAGCTTCCCGAACTGTGAGAAATAAATTCCTGTAGTTTATAAGTCACCTTGTCTGTGGTGGGTTTTTGTTGTTGTTGTTGTTTGTTTGTTTTTGCAGTGCTGGGGATCTCACCCAGGGCCTAATGCTAGTTGAGCACTCTGCCACTTCACTATACCCCTAGCCCTGTGTTAATTGGCTGTTGCAACCTGAATAGACTAAGACAGGAGCGTCCCTCAAATCCGATTTTTAATGGTAATCCCAATGTGCCTGACCTTTCTTTCTGGCCTCTGTAGGCAGGCATTTCCACCAGTTTCAGAAGCCCAGCAAGCTGGGGAGTGATATTGGCCGAATTACATTGTTATATTGTGTGCATGCATGAATACGTAGCAACAAATCCCGTCATTCTGTACAACTATAATGCATCAGTTAAAAAACATGTGAAAAGAAAAGAAAGGGCTGGGGTTGTGGCTCAGTGGTAGAGTGCTCACCTAGCACATGTGAGGTACTGAGTTCAATCCTCAGCACCACATAAAAATAAATAAGTAAAATAAAGTATTGTGTCCATCTACAACTAAAAAAAAAAAAAAAAAAATTAAAAAAGAAAAGAAAGGCCCAGCCATATTGACTGTGGAAGCAACTTCTGCTAAAGCCAGCTCCCTTTGGCATTGCTAGTGAGAAGTAGAGAGGACAGATGCTTAATACTAACTTTCACCTTAGACATTATGAGATTTTAGAAAATAAGAACTAGCTGACTCTTCCCCACAAAAAGCTTCGGGACTCAAAGATACAAAATGAAGAAGATACTTTCTTGGTATTTTCTCTGAAGCCAGAGGGCCATGGAGGGGTTTCTATCTGCCAAAGAAGGGAGTAGCAGAGCCAATAGAAGTAGACTCATGTGCATAAATGACAGCTGCAGAGCTCATAGTCATTAAGGCTACAGACAAAGGTAGAATAATCATAGTCATTCAGTAAGGAATAAGATGTCTGACCATTCACAGATCTGACATTAATTATAAGGAATTCTAACAACCCAGGTGGAAAACCTGAATCTAGTGTCTTCTTCAATTCTAAGCAGTGCTTCTTAAAGGCTGAATGACTGTTAATAGATACGCATTTGCATAATGACTTTCCTTTCATTATTTAAACTGCCTCCTTCTGCTTTGCCTTATTTCTATACTTTCTCCCACCACTACCATCCCACTTCCATTGATATGTAAAAACTAGGTAATTGGTTTTTGTTTTTTCAAGAACTCTGCCAACTTCATTGAAAACTGTTTTAAATCTTGGATTAGCAAAGAAAGCAAGAAAAGTCCACTGGTAAAAGGTACAGAATCAGAGAAAAACCACATCAGAAATCCTCCAAGCAGCTTTAAGCTATGAGGACTATGAACATGGAGGGGAAATTCAGGAGAAGCAGCAGGTTTTGGAGAGAGACTTGGACCAGGACATTGTCTAGTTCTTGTGCGTTACCTATAAGGTCCTTGCTTAGCATCTGGATGACCATCTTAAGTGACAGCTGCCATTTTAAGGAAAAAGCTTCGCTTTCCCACCCAAGAGTGTTTCTGAGAAAGGCTCACCTCTCCCTTATACCAACCAACTTTTAACTGCCCCCATTAGACCCACTGGGCTCTGATTCCCGAGCCTGCCCTGTGAAACTCCCAGAACCCAAGCCTGTTTCGCCTCTCCTGCAGAGAGATGGCCTTTATTTGTCAACTCTGACAAGCAAACTCTTATATGTATCTCTGCCTTGTCTCCATCTTTCATTTCTTGCTTACCCGTCTCTTATTCCTTGCTTTCCCTTCATAATCCTAAGCTGGCAAGCATCCATTCTTTTTATTTGCTTAAATTACCATTGACTGAAGCAAGAGGCTTCTTTTGCAAAAAACACTAACTCTTCACTTGGGCCTAAATGTAAAAACTTGGCATTTCTGTCTCCATTTTGCATCTGTCTCCTTTGCTCTGAATCACTTTGGATTCCAGGAACAGCAGGTTTGATCAATAAATATCTTGCAATGAATTGAAATTATCTCCCAGGCAATAGCAACTTTATTATTACTGCCTTCAAGACCCCACATGACCAATACTGAGATGATCAACCAGACCACAGTTTAAGCAAGACTGCTTGCTGTGCATACTTCTGGGCCCTTTTGTGTATTTAACCTGAGAGCTCAAGTCAGTACTCCTGAAGATAGGCCTGAAACTTCTTGTTCCCTTGTCTTCCTGGCATAGCTATACTGATTGAGGTTCCTGTCCTACTTTTAACTATTACTTTTTCTATTTGTCTTTTTGGAGTAAGTGACTGGACCTGATTTGTTGAGACCCCTAGAATTGGGCTTCTGAACTAGGACTCTCTGGAAACAAGAGGAATAGATCTTGGAAATGGTAGAAAATTATTAAGTCTGGGCATGGTGGCGCATGCCTGTAATCCCAGTGGCTCAGGAGACTGAGGCAGGAGGATCTCGAGTTCAAAGTCAGCCTCAGCAAAAGCCAGGTGCTAAGTGACTCAGTGGGACTCTGTCTCTAAATAAAATACAAAATAGACCTGGAGATGTGGCTCAGTGGTTGAGTACCTCTGAGTTCAATGTCTGGTACACCCCCCTCTACCTGCCACAAAAAAGAAAATTATTGAAGGTTAAAACTAGGGGAATAGATAATCCAGTATATTCTGCCCCCATCTTGAAAGAAAAGCATATTTCCACTGTAAAGTTACTTTTCCCTCTCTTCCCATATTTTACCCTTTGGAAGGAAATTACCCAACACAGTACATATTCGAAAGGTGAAGATTAATCTCCAACTCCTGAAGTGGGGAGGTGTTACACACAAACTTTTTGGAATTCCATGAGGGAGATTTTTCTCTTCTCTATTTCTTATTAATTCAATCAATTATTTATATCAGAATGGGTTTATAAATATTTATTTTATACTTTGGTCAACATCCGATACAACTTGCATTTCTGATATTTTGACATTTGTTGTTAATGAACCAAGTCTGTTTTGCCTACTGCACAGTATGTCAATCACTGAAATGATGAGTTTGGCCAAAGAGAAAAGAGTATTCATAAGGGAATCAGTTGCATGGAGACCAGAAAACAAGCCTTAAATCTGCCTCATTGAGAATAGGGTTAATGGATATTTATGGGATATAGAAGCAGGATAGTCTGAGGAATGGAGAAAGGAGATTGATCTTAAGAATAAGTGCTATGTACCTGTATAATCGAACCTCATAACACTTCATAATACACATGTGTTCAGAAAATGGTGACATGATGTGCTCTGAGAGTATAACCTGGTAATCTCTAAAATAGGAAATAAAAGCAATAGCTAAAAAAAGTGTGGCTAGATGGATATTCAGGTTCTCCCTCAGTAATTCCAATTCGAGAAACAATAAGTAGCTACTTTTAAAATAGTTTTATTATTTGGGTATGGTGAAGGTGAACAGACCCAGGAGATAATTTAAAAGATGGTTTGTTCCTCACAGTTCTAAGATAAGAGGCATGCCACACCATGCAGGGGCCATATAGAGAAGCACCAGTGTTGGTCAGGAGTGAGAGTAAACGTGGGCCAAGGCCTTTATTGTGAATTCCATAGGAGGGAATGGGTGAAGCAAGGTGAAAGGGTTTAGGATTGGCTTGAGTGATTTCAGCAAGCTCTGGAGTATAAGGGTTGTCGCTGGATGCCAGGTACCTGGCTCTGGAGAAGAAAGGGCAGAGGAATTGTAGCCCTGAGTAAGAGAATCCAATGAAGAGATAAGGAAGTGAACTCTGGATTAGTTGGTTGGTATATGTCAGGTACCTTCACAAGAAAGTTCCTTACTCTCTGTAGGAATTGATTATCCCCGGGAGGAGATTATTTCCAGGCCCAGAAGGCCCTAATGAAACCAAGGGAAAACCTGAATAAACCCTGTAACTTTACTTACCTTTAATCACTTGCTTTTATAACCAATTTTAGGTATCACCAAGCTAAGCAATAAACTCCCATTAGCTTTTTAAAATTTTTTTTATTTGTTCAAATTAGTCACATATGACAGCAGAATGCATTTAGACTCATTGTACACAAATGGAGCACAACTTTTCATTTCTCTAATTGTACACAATGCAGAGTTACACCATTCATGCAATCATACATGTACATAGAGTAATCATGTCCGTCTCATTCCACCATATTTCCCACCACATGCCCTCCCCACTCCCATCTGCCCAACCCAAATTTCCTCCATTCTTCCCCTGCCCCCCTCCCCCAAATTTTTGATCAACATCCACTTATCAGAGAAAATATTTGGCCTTTGGTTTGGGGGGACTGGCTTACTTCACTTAGCATGACATTTTCCAGCTCCATCCACCACTAGCTTTGCTATAGATAACACCTCCCACATAGTAGTCAAGATGATAATAGTTGGGCTGGGATGTGGCTCAATCGGTAGCGCGCTCGCCTGGCATGCATGCAGCCCGGGTCCGATCCTCAGCACCACATACAAACAAAGATGTTGTGTCGGCCGAAAACTAAAATAAATAAACAAATACTTTTTTAAAAAAATGATAATAGTTGCCTAAGTTGTTTTTCAAGAACTTGGAGGTAGGTCAAACCAGTAAAAAGCACCAATCTTTTACATGTGCCTGTACAAGTATTTGATGGGTGACCTTTTGATGTCAGAAGGTTAGAACTCTGCCCTCAGAGCATTCTATGCCCCATTTCCCTACCTTTCTTCTTTCTTTAGCTCTTTCTTTCTTTGGGCAGTGCTAGGGATGGAGCCCAGGACCTCCTGCATGCTAGGTAAGTGGTCTACCACCGAGCCACCGTATCACCAGTTCCAATGCCACCATTTTCTGAACACATAGCGAATGAAAAACCGTAACATTTGACTATGCGTGCATAGACAACTGATTGCTTCACTTTCCCTTAAATTTAATCACCTTTCTTCATGCCCCAAGCCACCCAATTTCTTTATTCCATGAACACCCATAAACTCTTTCCTCAGGGAGGAAGATTTAAGACTTGGGTTTCCATCTATGTTTGCTCTCCTCATGAATAAATAAACTCTCTTTTGCAAACCTAGTTGTTTCAATAATTGGCATACTGTAAAGCAGGCAAAATGGCCTAGTTTGGTAACAGATTTATTCCAGGTTTGGTCTCCAATGTATCAGGACATGTCCCACCAAATTGTATCACTCCAAATTGTACCACCCCCTCCAAATTGTACCACTTGAACATAGAATTATTTTTAGCTAAAGACAATTGAGAATCAGCAGATTCAAGGAAAGTTTTTTCTTTCTCCCAATTGCCTAATAATAAACTATAAATTTCCTCCTTTAAAAAGGAAATTTCCATTTGGAAGGTTACTGGAAGAGAGGTACTGGGAGAAAGCAGTTAGGCATGTAACTTGTCTAGTGCATGCACGTCCACAGGACGCTCCCTCTCCAGTGCTCCTCCTCTCTTCTCTGCCTCCACACAGAGGAGGCACCCCTGCTACTTCCCCTTCTCCCAGGCCCATGCTCCTCCCTCAGTCTCAGGACTCCCAGACAGAAATCTTATGATTTGGGGCCTACTTAACCACCTCTGACCTCATTCCCAGTTCCAGTCAGGGTGACTTTTTTGCCTGCTTCCTTTTCTGCATTTTTTTCTAGTAACATCCCAGCTATCTAACATGTGTTCATACTTTTCTCTTTTCATCCAGATCATCCAAAATTATTAAATTAAAGTCCTTCAGTACTACGCCATCTTTCCCCCACTTCACTTTGTACTCTTCCATATTTTCCCAAACTTTAGAAGTTATCTGTATACATGAGCACTTCAAAAATCCAACTGGTACCTGCTACGAACAAGGCCTTTTGCACTATGACATTTATTTTCAAATTTGAAAAGAAAAATAAACATAAGTCAATTAAAGTTTTTTGTTTCTTGTTTTATTTTGTTTTTGCAGTGATGAGGATAGAACCCAGGGCCCTGCACATGTTAGGTAAGTGCTCTACCTCTGAATTCCCTGAATTACATCTCCAGCCCCTAAGGATTTTTTTTTTTAATTACTCATAATGCCAATAGCTTAAAATAGCTTCTTAAACTTTTTTTTTTTTTTGGTGTGTGTGTGGGGGGGGTGGTGGTGGTGGTATTGAACCCAGGAGCCACATTTCTAACACTTTAAAATTTTTTTTAATTTTCAGGGGCTGGGATTGTGGCTCAGTGGTGGAGTGCTTGCCTAGCATGTGTGAGGCACTAGGTTTGATCCTCAGCACCACATAAATAAATAAATAAATAAATAAATAAATAAATAAAAGTTATTGTGTCCATCTATAAATACAGAAGTTTTTTAAAAATTGTTTAAATTTTCAGGCAGGGTCTTTTTCCTAAGTTGATTTAGGTCTCCCTAAGTTGCTAAATTTCTTTCCAAGTTTTTGAATTTATGATCTTCCTGCCTCAAGCTCCTGAGCCAGTGGGATTGCAGACATGTGCCATTTGGAGTAGCCTTGAACATTTGGAGTAGCCTTCCAAATCTTATAATATATGAACATATATTATGGCTGCTGACTGCCCCATATTCATGTCCTTTTAGATTTTGTGAACTAAGAAGAAGGGCCCCTTCTCTTCTACTTTCAAATAGCAACAACACGAGAAGATGATGAATCCAACTCAGATGCACACCACAACTATCTCATTCCTTTGAATAAATGACCAGGGCTTAGGAATGAACCCACAACGCAAAGAAAATATCACTGACTCCAATTTTAAACTGAATTAAAGCAAGCTTATATTGTGTACATAAGAGAGTTGGCCAGCAACTGTCTCACCCAAAACCCAGGCCAGAGAACAACCCAGCTCTCAGGGAAGAAAAGGTTTTTATAGCACAAAAAGTTACAAAGAGGGGAACTTACAGTTTACAAGGTCCTAGCAAATATAATACAAGGGCAGATAGCAGATTCATGATTTACATGGCTTAATATTTCAAGGTAGTGAGTAAATTCAGATCCCAACATCAGAATTTATGAGGCATCACTGAGGTTTCAGAGAGAGAGAGAGAGAGAGTTGTTATCTGGTCAGGGAGAGCCAGGATTTATGAGGTGCCACTAAGGTTTTAGGGAGGGTTGTTATCTGGTTAAGGAGAGTCAGGCATGGGTGAGTTCAGAGCGCTGGCAGGAATTCCAAATAAGTTTTTAAAACATCAGGGACAATCTCAAAGTATGGCCAGACCAAATAGAAATCCTAGTATTTTATAGAAAAACAGAAATAAACTTTTTATGACTTTGTGATGAGATGTCTCCCAATATTAAGATGGAATTAGGCTGTGTTCATCATTACTTCATTTGGCCAGATCTAGGTTACCTTGTGTTTTTTTTGTTTTTTTTTTCAAAAAAAATTCTTTTTTTTTAAATTTTTTAGTTCTTGGCGGACACAACATCTTTGTTGGTATGTGGTGCTGAGGATCGAACCCGGGCCACACGCATGCCAGGCGAGCGCGCTACCGCTTGAGCCACATCCCCAGCCCTCTAGGTTACCTTGTGGCCACATGATTGGGTATGATCGACAGCCCTCATTGTAACTTTTTGTGCTATAAAAACCTTTTCTTCCCTGAGAGCTGGATTGTTCTCTGGCCTGGGATTTGGGTGAGACAGTTGATGGCCAACTCTCTTATGTACACAATATAGATTGCTTTAATTCAGTTTAAAATTGGAGGCTGAAAGGAAGAAATGTAGTAATGGACAGACAGAAACACTGCCATCTATGAACACGAAGGTTTGAGAAACCAGCCTCTATCTCAGAGTAAAGCCTGTCCAAGGAAGTGGGCATGAACCCTTGTCCTTGGAAAAACCCACAGAGCACTCCTAGGCACATACTCACCTTGCTGAGTTGTTTATCTACAAATAACAGGAGACATCTGAGACACCAGGTGTTCCTGAGTCAGTTAGGCTAGGTGGGGACCCAAAGCAACCCCCTAGCAATCACCAATCAGTATGAGACAGGGAAATACCTGGGATGCCAGATGACCCTTCCAGTAGTTATTGGTGGTTGATAACATGTTGGGAAACCACGTAGTTCAGCACGTACTTAAACCAACCAGTTCAAAGGAATCCCCCTCTTGTGCCAAGGCCAATGTCTCGGCTTGGCACCAGAATCACGAGGCACTCACAGCTTTGTAGGTTCAAACAGCAATTCTTTATTCCCGCTCTCACACCGCCTCCACACAGGTCCAGGGGCAAACACGTTCTCCCGTCTGCCTGCACAATTCACCTACTCCACGAGGCTATCTCCAAATCTCATGTTTTTCTCATGAGAACTCAACGGGAACAAGCAGCAGGAACACCCTAATCCCAGCAATAATCTTCAACTTCCAACTTCCCTAAAACCCATTATCTTAAACTAGCAACGCCTTAAACTCAAGGAGCTGGTTACTTCCTCAAACCTGATCAGCTCTAAACCTGGATCCGCCTTGGTCCTTGAGCAAGGTCACCTTATTAAAGCATGCATGCAATGTCCCACCGAATGTCCTCTAAGCAGCATGGGGTACGCTTGGCAAGGAAATTTCGATGCGTCATTCCTACTTGGTAATGGCCCTCAGCACTCTTGTACTAACCAATCACCCTTACTCAACTTGTTTCCGCCAGTGAATGTGCTAATCATGTTTTAGAATTGGTGTATGATGACTTGCTAAGAGATGCTATGATGTATATGAAGTCCCTGTCTCCCCCAAAGAGTGTATTAAACTGCTGCAAACCCTGGGCTCGAGGCCTCTCAGCATCACCAGTTGCTGTGTGCGCAGAGGACCAAGCTAGCTTGCAATAAACACCTTTTTTCTGCTTACATTGATCTTGGTCTCTGGTGGTCTTTGGGGGTCCAGAACTCAAGCATAACAGGTTCTCCTGAATTTCTCAGTCATTCTACCAAATGACTCCTCAAATCTGGTCATACTTTGGTGACCTGAAAACAAAATTTTTGAAACTATGAAATTGAGAACTATACTTTCAGTTAGTGATAATTGTCAGGAAACACACTAATTTTAAGAATATTGATTTTACTAAATTAGACTTCTTTCATTTGAGTGTCTGAATGACATTCATTTATTTATTTTATTTTATTTTTTCCCAGGAGCGGGGAGTACACTGGCGATTGAATCAGGGGCACTCAACCACCAAGACACATCCCCATCCCTATTTTGTATTTTATTTAGAGACGGGTTCTCACTGAGTTGCTTAGTGCCTCGCTCTTGCTGAAGCTGGCTTTGAACTCATGGTCTTCCTGTCTCAGCCTCTGGAGCCACCTGAATGACATTTATAATAATCATATGGCATGGAATGTCTAAGATGATATTATTGTTCTCCTTTTTAAAAATATTTTTTAGTTGTCAATGGACCTTTATTTTATTTATTTATATGTGGTGCTGGGAATTAAACCCAGTGCCTCACACTTGTTAAGCAAGCACTCTACCACTGAGACACAACCCCAGCCCCTATTGTTCTCCTTTTAAAGAGGAGTGCATTGGGATTTGGAAAGATGAAAAACAACAAAAAAAAAAAAAAAAAAAAAAAAAACAAAAACAAAAACAAATAAAACTGACCCTGACCCTGTCTAATAACATTTGCAGGCCTATTGCCTGGAGAAAGTAAGTTTTTGGTCTTATAACTTAGGCTTTACAAGGGAAGCTTCTAAACTACAATATTTCAGAGGTTTGTTTCCCCTCAGGGCTGAGAACTGAACTCAGGACCTTGCATGTGCTGGGCAACACTCAGCCACTGACCTAATGCCCAACCATGGACATTTTTTTAAAATTGGAAGATGACTTTAGGGTATGCAGTTGTGATAGTCTGAATATACCCCTCTCCCTGCCCAAATTCATGCGTTGAAACCCACCAGTGTGATATTCAGAGGTGTGGGCCTTTGGAGGTGATTAGGTCATGAGAGCAGAGCCTTCATAAATAGGAATTAAGGTCCTAATAAAAATAGTTCTAGAGAGCTGTCTTGACTTCTTCTACCATGTGAGGACACAGCAGGAATGTGTCACCCCAGAGACAGGAATCTACTCTCACCAGTCATGGAATCTGTCAGTTCCTTCCTTCCTTCCTTTATTTATTTAGTTATTTCCTGTGCTGAGGATTGAAACCAAGTCTTCATACATGCTAGACAAATGCTCTGTCACTGACCAATCTCAGCTCCTTGACCATGAACTTTACATAAATAAATAAACTTCTATTGTTCATAAGTCACTCAATCTATGGTATTTTGGTATAGAGCTCCGAGACAGAATTTCTATTTGTTTTCTTTTCCCAGTGTAGCCAATAAACACTCTTCATATCCTTTCAGGAATAAGGCAGAAGAAATGTTGTTTAAACAAAATGAATGTACTTTCATAAGCAGGAAATAAAATTGTGCTTCCAAGTATGTATGGTGAATTTTCCTGCCTATATTTTGCTTTTTCAACCAGCCAAAAGTCTCCATTTGTCTTTTTTTGTTGTTGTTGTTAAATAAAGATATTGGGCTGGGGATGTGGCTCAAACGGTAGCGCACTTGCCTGGCATGTGTGCAGCCTGGGTTCGATCCTCAGCACCACATACAAAAACAAAGATGTTGTGTCGGCCAAGAACTAAAAAATAAATATTAAAATTCTCTCTCTCTCTCTCTCTCTCTCTCTCTCTCTCTCTCTCTCAAAATATACTATTCTCACATTGGGGTAATTGCAGAGAATAGCTATCTACCTACATAATAGATGCTACCTACATGAGAGGGAGGTGAAGCAAAAAATTCTTCCCTCATTTACTTTTGCCAGCAAGTTTCTGACTCATAGAGCATTTTTTAAGAGTGTTGTCTCCTGAGCCCTGAATCTAACTTTGTTGATTCTGTATAATATATTCTTTGAAAACAATTCTTAGCAGATAATATTTTAATATAGTTCAAAAATAAAAATATAAAGGTTGAATGAATCTTATTTCCACACTTTTATTATCTTTTCAATTCTCACCAACCTTTACCCAACAGTAACTACTCTTACTCTTAACAGATATATATAACTCATATAGTTTTTAATATAAATGCAAACAAATATGAATATATGATCTCATTTTACCCTATTTGAAATAAAAGGAGGTATTGTTCTAAACTTTTTTAAAATTTATTTTTAGCCTTTTTCTTTTAAACTTAGCATTGTATCTTGAAAGATCTTTCATACCAATGAATAGAGATATTTCTTGGGGTTGGGGATGTGGCTCAAGCGGTAGCATGCTCGCCTGGCATGCGTGTGGCCCGGGTTCGATCCTCAGCACCACATACCAACAAAGATGTTGTGTCCGCGGAAAACTAAAAAGAAATAAATATTAAAATTCTCTCTCTCTCTCTCTCTTTTAAAGAAAAAAAAAGACCCTGATATCTTTGATGTTAGTCCAATACTAAGTCCCTAGGAATGGGAGCTAGTGGTCTCTTTAAAAAAAAAAAAAGAAAAAAAAAAGAGATATTCCTCATTCTTTTTGTTTTTTACAATTGTATCATCTTCTATCAAGTAAAAATACAATGTTTATTTAACTAGTGCTACTAATTTACATTTGGATTGGTTCCAATCTGTTACTATAACAAATAATGTTACAATGCTTAATTTTGGACATAAGTTATTTGTTACAAGGTGGAATAAATTCCAGCAATGAGATTGTTAAATTTAATAGTTAACATTCTTGCAGTGTCTTTGTTTTTGTTTTGTTTTGTTTTTAGAGAAGTACTATCTTTCTTCTTTTGGTAAACTTATTCTCCAATACTCACTTAAACATTAGCTATTCTTTGAAGACATTCCCGCTCCCCTTTCTGAGGATAGTCACTTGCTTCCATTTCTGTGTTCTCATTGTCCCATATCACTACCTCCATATCTGCTTAACCCTTTGTATTGAGATTATTTATTGGTATGGCAGTCTCCTCCATTGATCTATGATGTTGAAAAGCAGTGTTCCTGTTCCATAGTTTTGTAATCCTAGGATCATGGACAGAATCCCATGTTTTCTAGATGTTCGATACAGAAAAGATGGATGGATAGATGGATAGACAAATGTATGGAATAGATAAGTGGATGCCACCAAAGAAATTACTTTAACTAGAGTAAGAAGAATTATGGTTCCCATGGAGAAGCTGGAACAATTTCCAATGTTAAAAACACTGTGTTTTGTTATGTTTTAGTATTTGGCTTGAGTGGGTAAGCAGACTGAAAGAAAGTTTCTGGACCACTGAGTTCAAGTGAGAATTGGATAAGGTTCATATTAGATGCAAGCACCAATAATGGATCTTCTATCAGTTATGCAAAAAAAAAAAATAGATTTATTGTGCAAGCTTAAAAGAGAAGATTTTTTAGCTGAGTGCAGTGGCACACACCTGTAATCCTAGCAACTCAGCAGACTAAAGCAAGATGATCACAAGTTTGAGGCCAAAAATTTAGTGAGACTCTATCTCAAAATAAAAAATGAAAAGGTAGCTGGGAATGTAGCTCAGTGGCAAAGTGCCCTTGAGTTCAATCCTTAGTACAAAAAAAAAAAAAAAAAATTTTTTTTTTCTTTCTTTCTTTTTCCTTTTTCTTTTCATGCTGGGAATTGAACCCAGGGCTTTGCACATGCTAAGAATGTAGCAACGGAAGACATGATCATTTAATTTTCAAGACCCTGTTTAGTAACAAAGTCAGTACTTCAGAAACAGAGCTAATAGGCTTCTCCTTTGGACATTGCCAGAGATGACTTGGCTCTCCCCATTTTCTGTTTCTGATTAAGTCTTAAAATTCTCAGGAAAAAGCTGATAGGTCAGTATCCTTTTTCCTTGGATCATTCAGGCATAGCTCAAGGACAGTTGTCTGTTGTGTGACTGAGAAAGGAAGGATACTAGTATCCATTTTGTGCCTACTATGTTCCAGACATAGTAATGGGATCATGGACATTTTTGCATTTTCAATCCTCAAATTCACTCTCAAAGGGGATAATTAGGACTCCTTTATAAAAAATGAGCAACTTTATTGAGCTACAATTGACATACAAAAAACTGTGGAGAGTTGAAGCTGTAGCTCAATGGTAGAGCTCTTGCCTAACATGTGTGAGGACCTGGGTTCAATCCCCAGCACCACAAACAAAACAAAAACAAAGAAGCTGTACATATTTAATGTTCACAACTGAATGAGTTTGGAGACAAATATATACCCGTGAAATCATCCGTGTATCTATGCATATACACGTCCCACCTCCAAATGTTTCCTCCTGGGGTCACACCCCTTTTATAGGTGAATTAATTTAGGTCAAGGAAGGTAAAGTAACTTGAACAAAATTCCCTGAGATTCCAGTGCTGACATTTCTCCCTTCATTTCACCTTCTAGATCCTCTTGGCTCTATCACGTGCACACAGGATCCATGGTACCATTCTTGATAGTGACTATGTACCAGTCATTGATGTCATGGGCAGTGGAATACACTTGGAATCATATAACCTCAACATCTGGCCCAGCTCTGCTATTAATTATTTGGTGACTCAGTTTCTTATCTATAAAGTGATTTCAAAGCCCTTAAGATGATTAGAGATTGCTTCTGCATTAGAGACCTTGGATTTGGCTTGTGGATATGTGTCATAATGATGTCACATTTGGTTAACCTCTGAAGAAAATATGCCAGTATCCTTGACATTCTTCTTTACTCCTTTGCTATTCCTCCCCCTACACAGAACATATGATTGAACGAAGCAGTATTGTATGCCCATGGGCTCATCTGACATTCCTGAGGAAGCTTGAACTTACCCATACTGTTTCTCAGGTAAAATTTGGTGTATTGTCTCCTTTACTTCCCTGGGCTGTAAAAGTTTTTAAAATTTTAAAATATCTCCTCCTGCTGGGTGGGTGGTACATGCCTGTAATCCCAGCAACTCAGGAGGCTGAGAAAGGAGGATTGCAAATTAGAGACTAGCCTCAGCAATTTAGTGAGGTCCTCAGCAACTCAGAGACTCTGTCCCAAAAGAAAATAGAAAAATGCTGGGGATGTAACTCAGTGGTAAATCACTCCTGGATTCAATCAACAGTACCAAAAAACAAAAAAACAAACAAACAAACAACAACAACAACAACAAAAAAAAAAAACAGACAAACCACCCCTTCCTCCTCCCATTTTTGGTAATAGAAACTATTTTTTTCCTTCCCAAATGAAGTATCTATTCAGAATTCCAAAATGTAAAAAAATGTAAATGAGTATGAAAGAGTTATCATATCAACAGTTAAGAAAAAAAAATCCTGTTGGAAAAAGAAAAGGTTTTTGTATTGGAAAAGACTTTTATGATAGAGAGAGAGAGAGAGAGAGAGAGAGAGAGAGAGAGAGAGAGAGAGAGAGAGAGAAATTGCATAGATGGAGGAGGGCTTCAGCAATATACTGGTAAACTGGAGTTCAAGGCTCCTGAAATTGGTGAAAAGTAGATGTGTCTAATATTCAATTTTAAAGTGTTAGGTTTCTGTGATGCAAATCCTATGCATTTCCCAAACTTTGTCTGCTATACACATAGGCACTCTTATTGTGAGGGGGGTTCTTTGCTTGTATAAAGTGGGTAGTGGGCATGAAAACTAAGGAAAAGGACTGAAGTTCCCCATAAATGAGATTGATTCATTGAAAGTAGAAAGTTTTCATTATATCAAGTTCTTCTGAGCTCCTGGCAATATAGTTGATGCATTTACTCTTCTGAAGAGCTCTAGGAAGTGAATGCTATTAAGCCCAGAGAAAATAAATTGTTTGTATGAAGTTATCCAAGGAGCAAGTGGTCAAGTGGTGAGTAGGATTTGAATTCAGATTTGCCCGACTATAAGATACATCTTTCTCTTCTTTTATTGCAGTACTGGGAATTGAACCCAGAGCTTTGAACATATTCACAAACGCTCTACCACTGACTTATAACCCTCTCCGTAGAATAAAACACATTTCTTATTCAGTTACTGCCCTAAATGGCTATTCATGTTGTTTAGGGATTTAATCACTGGATTTGGAGCTAATAGCATATTATGTTTCCTTTTTTTTGTAATCTTCCTCCTGAGGTTTTATTTTTTAATTAAAATATTTTGTATTTCACAAGCCAAAGGAATTTACTACCTAAATATAAACATGGAATCATTATTACTAATTTTATTAGTAATAATTTATTATTTTGAAACCTGTCCAGCATTATAATTTATAAGATGTAGAGTCACATCATAGAAGGCATTATAACCACAGTTGTTAAGAGTGCAGGTCTAGGGCCAGGGATATAGCTCAGTTGGTAGAGTGCTTGCCTTTCATGCACAAAGCACTTGGTTCAATCTCCAGCACACACACACACACACACACACACACACACACACACAAAGTGCAGGTCTGGGGCTAGAGCGCAGCTCAGTGGTAAAGCACCTGCCTAGCATGTGTAAGGCCCTGGATTTGGTCCCCAGTATCACTCCCCCTGCCAAAAAGAAAAGAAAAGAAAATCCAAAACCAGAGTGCAGGTCTGAATCCTTGGCTCAAACATTTCTTGACTACATAGAACCAGGCTAATTACTGAACCTATATGTGCCTTTATTGTCTGCTTCATAAAAAAAGGTTTATAGGCTGGTGTTATTACTTTATAGTCACACCTTCTTTTTTTTACCTAAACTGGATCATCCACTTTGATCATCCTTTTTTTTCTTCCAGACTTAGATCTTAACAATTTTATCTTGTTTCAAAAATTAAAAAATATATAAAATAATTATAATATTTACAAAATTATCATTATTCATAAAATGATTATAAAATAATGATTATAAGAATATTTTAAAAGAATAGTAATAGACAAAGCAGAAACAATGCTCTGAAGGCAACTCATAGAAATTTCAAAATGCTTTTAGCAATAATAGCCTTCTTATCTAACTGAGCATGTGGTTTCCCATGGAGGTAATTTTGAATGGGGCAACATTATTTCATCATTATCTCAGGGACTATAACACTGAAGAAATCACACACACCCTCCCTTTCTGGGCATCTGGATCCAGATAGCTGGGAACCCAGAATGATATTCTACAGAGATGTCCAAAGAAGTATTCCCTGGAAAAGATACACCGGAAATTAGTGCACAGAACGTTAAGGTTGAAGGATGTGGTTCTTAATTCCTCTAATAACTAAATCCTCTTAACTACCCCATTGGTATGGTTTGAATGTGTTCATGTATTGGGAACTTAGTCCCAATACAACAGTGTTGGGAGGTGAGGCCTAATAAAAGATGATTAGGTCATGAGGACAGAAGCTTCATGAATACATTATTGTTATTGTGGAACTGGGTTAGCTGTCATGAGAGTGGGCTTTTATACAAGTGAGTTTGGCCCCTCTTGCTCATTTGCTTTCTCAAACTCTCTTGCCCTTCCATCCTCTACCATGGGATGGCAAAGAATAAAGGTCTCACCAGAGGCTTGCACCTTGGTATTGGCCTTCCCAGTCTCCAGAAGTGTGAGAAATAAATTTCCTTTCTTTATTATCCTGTGCGTTGTATTCTGTTATAACAACATGGAACACACTAAGACACCAATGTTCCCAGAGGTGTGCTATATCAGTTGTAACCCACCTCCACCCTCTTATCTGCTGTCTATTCAACTCTTACCAGTTATGTTGCCTACTTCTTTTGGAATTTGCAAGTAGACTGCCTTTTTCCTGTATAGATAGACACCTTGGAACCTGTTCTGTTTAGAAATTAGCCAGTAGCATTCAAGTCCTGTCTTTTGTTTCCATAATACCTGAACACCTGATTGCCAGATTCAAGGTTTCCTAAATGAACTGACTCCCTAGTTTGTTCCTAAGTTCATTTTGTGTGAGTGTGTGTGTGTGTGTGTGTGTGTGTGTGTGTGTGTGTGTTGCTAGGGATTGAACACAGGGCCTTGTGCATGCAAGGCTAGTACTCTACCAACTGAGCTATATCCCCAGCCTCAAGTTCATATCTAAACTTCTTTGGTTTTGTTTCAATCAGATACCACCCATGATCTAGTTACAACATAGTCAACCTGTATTCTACAGCTTGCAGGTGGAGACAGGGACATGCTTACCTTTGTGTAGGAGGGACCAGTAGGTGGAAAACTGGAGCAGAGCCAGATAATAAGGATGACTAGCAGTCTGAAAAATAGGGAAGAGGTCATAGGGTGGAAAAAGATAAATCACAATTAGTATGTCATTGACCAATTGTATTTTAATCCATCCAGGCAGGTATGATAAGTGATCAATATGGTATGGCAAGGTATTTTTCATTCAATATTTATTATTGCAGTGTTATTGATAATAGAGAAGTTCATACTAATTTCCTATTTCAACATAGAGAAGAGTATATGCATTTGAACAGTTTTGTCCTTTTTTTTTTTTTTTGGTCACGTGGAGGTAGGCAACAGTTGTTGCTATGTCGTGCAGTACATTTGAAATTGTTTTGATATTTTAAAATCAAACTTCAATTTAATGAGACAATTTCCCATGAAGAAATTACACCTGTTGTGGGATGGAACAATTATTGTCTTTCATTCATTTATTCATTATTCATTTAGCATTTTCATTCATTTATTCATTCAGAAACTTTTTAAGCTCCTTTTATTTGCAAAGCATTCTGAATATATAAACAAGAATGAATTGTGTGGTCTCTGATTCTGAGAAGCATAGGGTTGTGGAAAGGAGATAAGATTTGTATTCAGTAAGTATAGCACAATGCAGGAGGGACAACTGCCACAAGGAATGAAGACAGAAGGTATTATGAGAGTTCAGAAAAGAGATTACTTTTACCTTGAAAGTTTAGGAAAAAGAGATGGCATGTGGCCTGTTTTTGAGAAGGGCAGTTCAAGGAAAAACTAAGCAAACATCCCTACATAGGAAAGCATAGCATATGTGTAATGATACATTTGCTTTATCATCTTGGGTTAGAAGATGAGGTCATATCCATTTGATAACCAAGTTCTGAATTTTATATCTTATCTGTCAGGAAAACGTCTTTTTTCTCTCTTGGAGTTTCTTGTCTTTCCCATGATGACTAACAATTTGTCTCAGGGCTTATTATCACGTAATATTTTCTCGAGAGGAAAGGGCCTTATGGTTGGTTATAATGTCTGTGTTCAAAAGGAGAAGTTCTTTAGACCCCTATCATCACCCCAGATCAAATGACTATGCATCAGGGGTTCCTTTAGTTTCAAAAAATCTTTTTCCTTAGTAGTATGCTTATTATGATAGCTCTATGCCTCTTCTGTTGTTAGATTTGCATTATTGTAACAAAATATCAGAGAAAATCAACTTAAAAAGAAGAAAAGTTTATTTTGGCTCACATTTTTGGAGATTTCAGTCCATGTTCAATTGTCCTTGTTGCTTTTAGGCCTGTGGCGAAGAAGTACATTATGGTAGGAGCATGTGACAGAAGAAGCTATTCACTTCATAGTGGCTGGGAAGCGAAAGAGAGAAAGAGTTGGAGAGACAGGCATTCTGCAATTCTCTTCAAGGCCATATCCCCAATGGCCTGAGACCTCTCACCAGGCCATATCTCTTTATTATTATTATTATTAATTGTTCAAAATATGACAAAGCTCTTGCCATATCATAGTTCATACATTTGATTCAAGTGGATTATGAACTCCCACTTTTACCCCGTATACAGATTGCAGAATCACATCCATATCTCTTAAAGATTTCTACCGCCTTCCAATAGTGCCAAGCTAAAGGCCGAAGCTTTATTTTGAGACAGGGTGTTGTTATGTTGCCCAGACTAGCCTTGTATCATGATTTGCCTGTCCCAAACTCCCTGGTACCTGGTGTCACAGATATGCACCTCTCTGCCCAGTCTAGGTCTATGCCTTTAACTCATTAGTCTTTAGGAGACATTCTAAATTCAAACTTTAGCACCTCTGTAGGTGTGGGTCTCATTGTCTTAGTTCTTCATTCAAGGTGTTTAATTTCCCCTGTCAGAAGCCGTCCGTGGGCTGTGTGTGGACTGTGTTGCGCATAGTAGCCTCTTGATGGGATAGGCCTGGCTCTGAAATCTCCCTGCCAGGGATTGAATATAGCATGATGCAGGTGCACCTCCTCCTCTAGCTCTGCCTAAGATCCCACACTGCACCTGAGATGGGTGTGACTCTCCAAGATGTCAATCAATCTGCTGACCACAAGACATCACAAACCAAGACTCTACCCTTAAAACCTTATCCCCCTCTGATGTCTCTGCTATAAAATAAAGAAAACATGGGCTCATGCTTTCTTTTCCAGTGCTCTTTACAGTGTGGAAGCTGACCTTTAAGATCTCAGAGCCTTCCCTCCCTGGATTTGAAAACTACTCTGTGCCAAGTGTTTTTTTGCTGCTTTCTTAGCTTAATGTTGCAGCCAGTTCTTTTAAACCCAGTTCATCTCATCTGTGAGGGTCACTGGTGAAACCCTCCCCTCAAAACAGACAACCTATTACCACTCCCCCCCCCCAACACTTACACACATTTATTTTTCCCAAGGTACTAGAAAGTGTCAGGGGTAGTTGAATCAGTGAGCGTTTCTAGTCTCTGCCACATGTGTGCCTGGAACTAGCTCTTTCCCCAACCCTGGAGACATCATCATGGAAAGTAGAAAAGGAAGACTAACTTCTTAATACAAAAACATTAACCACTTTCTAGATCTGAATAAATGTTATTTCTTTTAGAGGTAGATTTTCCCATGCTTAAAAATGAATGATCCACAGAGTTCCTTTTATACTGAGCTATGCATAAGCTCAATGTTTAAATGTTTTCTTCCAACAAGATTTATTGAGTACTGAAGGATTAAACAAGAAAAGAGCAAAATAACTCTCCTTTTTAAAAGTTCTGAGTGTTTTGAACTTGCATGTTTAATCTTGAAGGAATGCCTGGTTTTATACTCTCCCTTCAACCACAAATAATTCTAAATCAGAATAAAGTATACTAAACCATTTTCAAGTGTTGGACAATAGAGTGTATGGGCTATAATCCCTTAAAGAAGGGAAACAAGAAAGGTAAACTCCAGGTTTTGCTGTTTTATGCCAGTGGGAACTCTCTGGATTACAGAGGATAGAACCCAAATAGAGATCAAGGGGTTTCTGGTGCCACCAAGACAATAAACCATTGAGTAAGCACTGCCTCAGAGAAAAGAGAGGAGAAAGGGACCAGAAATGTTCACTAGGTAAAAAACCTTGGCTCCTTGGCCAGGGTTGGACTACATGCACACAAGGCAAGGACTGGCAAGGCCCAGTGAAGGCCAAAAGTGGAAGAACTGATTAGGAGAAGCACACAGGTTCAGGTTATAGCTGGAGATTTTAACCACCTTTTAGTAACTGATAAAAGAAACACACACACACAATCACGGACACAGAAAACTTGAACAATACTATCAGCCAACTTGACATTAGTGAGTACTACCCCAACAACTGGAGAGTACAAGTGCACACAGGATATTCACCAAGAGACTATGGTCTATGCCCAGAGAGAAATAAAATTAGAAATGAGTAGCCAAATATTTTTAAACAATATGCTGGGCCCAGTGGCATACATCTGTAATCCCAGCAACTCAGGAGGCTGAGGATGGAGGATCACAAGTTTAAGACCAGCTTTAGCAATTTAGCAAGACTCTGTCTCAAAATAAAAAGAAAGGGCTCTGGATTTCCAACCTCAGTACCAAAAAAAAAAAAAAAAAAAAAAAAGGAAAAGAAAAGCCCATATATTTTGGATATTAGACTACATACTTTTAAATAACTCATAGGTCAAAGAAGAAACCCTAAATTTCTAAGAGAAACTTAGAAATATTTCAAACTGAATGATAACAAAACACAATGTCAAAATTTGTAGAATGTAGCTAATCCAATGTCTAACAGAGAATTTATAGTCTAAAGTGATTATATTAGGGGAAAAAAAAGGGTTGAAAACAAATGATCTGAATTTCTACCCTAAGAAGTGAGAAGAAAATGAAGCAAATTAAAAAATGAATACAAGGAAGAAATCAGTAAGAAAGTTGCAGTGGCACATGTCTATAATCTCAGGTACTCAGGAGTCTGAAGCAGGAGGATCACAAGTTTGAGTCCAGCCTGGGCAACTTAGCAAGAACCTGTCTCAAAATAAAAGATGAAAAAGGATGGGCTAGGGTTGTGGCTCAGAGGTAGAGTACTTGCCTACCATGCATGAGGCACTGGGTTCAATCCTCAGCACCACATAAAAATAAAATAAAGATATTGTGGGGCTGGGGATGTGGCTCAAGCGGTAGTGCCCTCGCCTGTGTGTGGCTCGGGTTCGATCCTCAGCACCACATACAAACAAAGATGTTGTGTCCACCGAAAACTAAAAAATAAATATTAAAAATTCTCTCTCTCTCTCTCTCTTTAAAAAAAAGATATTGTGTCCACTTATATAACTAAAAAATAAAAATAAAATTAAAAAAAGAAAGAAAGAAAGAAAAAGGATATAACCCAGAGGTAGAACACTTGCTTCAAGTGTGCAAGGCCCTGGGTTCAAAATCTCAGCACTTCACAAAGTTATACATGGACACAATATCTTTATTTTATTTATTTATTATTTTTATGTGGTGCTGAGGATAAAACCCAGTGCCTGGCATACATTAGGCAAGTACTCTACCACTGAGCTGTATCCTCAGTCCCATTAACTTTAAAAAAAATAAATTTAAAATATGTTTATAATACATTCCAGCAACATCAGTACTGGATATTTATCCAAGAAAAACAAAAACAGTTATACATTCAAAAGCCTTTACTCAGGGGTAGGGTTGTGGCTCAGAGGTAGAGCACTTGCCTAGGATGCATGAGGCACTAGTTCAATCCTCAGCACCACATAAAAATAAAATAAAGGTATCATGTCTACCTATAACTAAAAAATAATTTTTAAAAAGCCTGTACTCAGATTTTCATAGCAGTTTTATTCACAATATTTAAAACTGGAAGTGAGCCACACATTCATCAAGTGGTAAATGGCTAAAAATTATAATATTAAAAATTATCACAGAAAAATGTAATAAATAATTTCATTCCATGCAGTACTTCTCATCATTAAGATGGAAAGGACTGCTAACCTACACTGGTGCTGGTGAATCTTTTTTTTTTTTTAAAGAGAGAGAGAGAATTTTTAAAAATATTTATTTATTTTATTTAATTATTGGCGGACACAACATCTTTGTTTGTATGTGGTGCAGGCGAGCGCGCTACCGCTTGAGCCACATCTCCAGCCCCTGCACTGGTGAATCTTAAAAGTTGGTAAGTGAAAGGAAAAACTATCAGGATAGAGAACAGGTGATCTGGGACAGGGGATTTGGGGAGGGAATGACTAAACACTGGCATGAGGGAACTTTTTGGGGTGATGGGACACTCCATATCTTGACTTTGATTATAATTACAAGATTATATATTTGTCAAACTTATCAAAGTGCACATTTAAAATGGGTGAATTTTATAGTATAAAATTACTTTTAAAAAAAATATCTTTATTTCATTTTTATGTGGTGCTGAGGATCGAACCCAGTGCCTCACATGTGCTAGGCGAGCACTCTACCACTGAGCCACAACCCCAGCCCTTAAAATTACCTTTATAAATTGTATCTCAAAAACACTACTCTTCAGAAAAAAAAATATTGCCTTTACAATTCATTTACTTGTCAAATCAAATAAAGCAATGTATAGCTCTTTGTAAAAAAGAAAGAAAGTCAGGAAGGAAGGAAGGCAAAAGAAAGACTGTAGTAAGCTGTAAATGATTTAATAATACTTGGAGTAAAATTCCCTAAGACTTACCAGAGAGAAAGAGATATATAAAGAGGCTGCTTCAGTTGAGGGTATTGCTCAGTGGCAGAGTACTTACCTAGCACGTGCAAGGCCCTTGAGTTTGATCTTCAGCACTGCAAAAAAATAAGTTAAATAAATTAATCCAGAGACTGCTTGAAGATAAGGTTCCTAGGAATTGATCAGCTAGGTTTAACCATACCACATAGGTTTGTGCTCTCTTCCATTTTCAATTCAGGGTGTTATTTATTAACACCTGGCAGTCAGAGTAAACCTGCCTTGCCTTGCTCTTACAGACCACGTCTTTTTTTTTTTTGTATCAAGAATTGAACCTGGGTATATTTAACCACCGAGCCACATCCCCATCCCTTTTTATTTTATTTTATTTTTTTAATTTTGAGATAGGGTTTCACTAAGTTGCCTAAGTCCTTACTAAGTTGCTGACCTCAAACTTGCAATCCTCCTGCCGTAGCCTCCTGGGCTGCTGGGATTATAGGTGTGCACCACTGATTCTGGCTGCAGACCATGTCTTGGTTAAATTAAGATATCAAGAAGAGGGTAGCTATGTATCATCACTCCATACTCGGCATAACCCCAAGTGAGCATCCTTCTAAATGACAACAGGCTGTGTTCAGGCCTGGGCTGGTCCTTAACTGAACACAGACCCAGACTGATATCCTCTAAAGATCTGTCCAGCAAAGCAGACAGCTTGTAATGAAAAGCAAGCTCTTGGTAAGAGTGGAACATTACCATTTTCAGAATTTTCCTAAACTAAATAGCTATGCCATATGTTATTCAGGCCCTTTGGGAGATGCCCTGGAAATTATGCATGAAAGAACCCTCCCATTCAGGGGAAAACAGGAAGGGCAGTTGTTCCTTAATGGGCTTCAAATAAAACAACCAATGAGCTGAAAGCACGAGCAAGCAATTAAGGAGGTCACCAAGGATTTAGTTTCTTCAACCAGCTTGACGCAAAGCCATTCCCAGTGGAAGTTTCAGATCTCAGAGCCAAGCTCAGTTGTTTGCAATGTCCAAGCTAAGGCAGGGTGGTAAAAACAAAACCAATGATGAATCAAAAAGTATTGCTTTCTCTGTTTAGAAACAGTTAATCTGGTATGGAATGATAGTTTGGTGGCCTGATTCACTTAACTACTTTGGGTGGATCCCCTCTTCACATCCTTGCTCTCCTAATCATTCTCTCTCTCTCTCTCTCTCTCTCTCTCTCTCTCTCTCTCTCTCTCTCTCTTTTTGAGGGGGGCTACTGGGGGTTGAACTCAGGGGCACTCGACCACTAAGCCACATCCCCAGCCCTATTTGTATTTTATTTAGAGACAGGGTCTCACTGAGTTGCTTTTACCTCGTTTTTTGCTGAAGCTGGATTTGAACTCAGGATCCTCCTGCCTCAGCCTCCTGAGCTGCTGGGGTTACAGGCGTGTGCCACTGTGCCTGGCCTAATCATTCTCTTTCATTAAATAATATGATAACCACTTTGAAAAGCTATTGTAAGGTTAAAAGAGAAAGATGCAGGCATTCAGCACACAGTCCTGCACCAAGGAACTCATGGTCAATAACTTCTAAACAGCATACTAACTATCACATGCTGAATATGAAATTGTAAATATCATAGGTAAAACAGTAAATATCATTTGTGTGAATGTTGTCTGTGAACAGAGGGAAACTGTCACCATTACAGGATTAATTCCCAGAGGGTTAAGAATGTAAGCATAAGAGATACACTTGTCTTCATCATGGAAGCAGAGATGAGATTCCCAGTGAGGGGTATGTTCTGGTCATTCTTATTGTCCCATACTCATCATTCTTCCAGGAGGCTATCTCCTGATAATTCTATTACTGGAGCTTCTTTGCTGGCCAGAGACGAGTTGAGCTTGATCTGTGTGAGGCACTGGCAGGAGCTCACTGAGCAGGAAGAGCTGGGTGTTTTCTCCTGCCACCTCCCTGTGTTGGTGGTGTGTCTTGCGCAATGTTTGCATCCTTCCAGGACTACACCAAGACCAGGTGGCTGCTCCCTCACAATTGGTGCTCACTGGCCTCTGGTATTAACTATTTCTTTCCCTTGTCCTTTCATGCCTGAGGTGGTGATGACTTTCCCCTGTTATGAATATATGTTTTTTGTTTTTGTTTTTATTTGAGGGGGGAGCAGGAGGTTACTGGGGATTGAACCCAGGGTCACTTTATCACTGAGCTACATCCTCTGTCCTTTATTTTGAGACAGAGTCTCCTTAAATTTTTGAGCTGGCCTCAAACTTGCAAGTCTATCTCACCCTCCTGAGTCACTGGGATTACAGACATGTGCCACTATGTCTGACTTCCCCTGTTAGGAATTTTTATGTGGCACTATTCTTTCTGTATTCTGTTAATGCTGTACATGTCTCTATAAGCATGCCATTCTTTAGCGTCTCTGATTGAACCATCTGAGGCAAGTACTGTTTTCTGCTAGAATCTTGACTGATCAGAAGCTTCCAAAGAACTCACAAATGTACCCATTAGAAAAAGAAGTTTTAAATATTTGGTATTTCCAAAGAGTGACAACTACTTAACCACAAGAGTACAAGTAATAATTTTCCTAGCAACTTTAGAAAGACACCTAACAAGATAGAAGAGGAATAGCAATCACCTAAGTGGGGGAGAAAGAGAAGCGGATAACCTCTGGGGATAAGCCAGAGCTTGAATAAAGAGGAGAGAAGCCTCAACTTAACATGAAATTCCATATTGGTGTGTGTGTGTGTGTGTGTGTGTGTAACTGGAATTGAACTCATGGGTGCCCTTCCACTGAGCTACATCCCTAGAACTTTAAAAAAATTTTTTTTATTTTAAGATAGGGTCTTGCTAAGTTGCCCAGGCTGGTCTCTAACTTGTGATCCTCTTGCCTCGGCCTCCTAAGTAGCTGGGATTACTTACAGGCATGCACCATTATGTGTTGAGCAAATTCAAAGTTTCAACTATTATATAAGGCTGATATAGTAAAAATTAACCAGAGAACTTAGTATTACCTCAGCATAATGAGAAAGGTCACAGGACCTGCTTCAGTTTTTATTCGGGGGTGGGGGGGAGGTGAAAGAACAAGACTTAGTGAATACATTTAAAGGGAGGAAATAGAGCTGAAGTTGCAGCTCACTAGTAGAGCATGGGGGAGGCTCTGGGTTCCATCCCTAGCACCCCCCAAAACTAAGACTAAAAATAAAAGGAGCAAATAAATTTGCTCTACTATATTTCAGGGGCAGGCTCTTCAATATAATGGTGTGAGTCATAGCTCTAGAAAGACTTATTGCACAGAAGCAGTCATAGAAATTGGCTGCATGCCTAGTTAGCTCTGCCTAGATACCAAATCATTAACCTTGGCAGGCTGGCATGACAAAGTGTCTGTTCATTTCCTTGTTATTTTACGGCCAGAGCAACGTTTTCTTCCTATTTCTTTGCCCTTGTATGTTTTACAAATGTCATATTAGCCCCAAAAATGTACAGTATTTTAATCCTTTTTTTTTTCCTGGTACTGGGAATTGAACCCAGGGGTGTTCTACCACTGAACTACACTCTCAGCCTCCTGAGTAGCTTGGATTAGAGTTGTAGATTATAGTAGGTTCAGTATTTTTATTCTTAAGTGGTACCACATTATAAATCACATAATGTTCCCATCTTATTAATTTAATTATTGGTGTGAACTCTCAGAAAGAAAAGATGTGCTGTTGCTGCTGTTGATTACAGAGGAGAGTGTACAGGAGGGCAGTGGTCAGAGACACACTACACAGGAAAGAATTGCCTATTACCCTAACCCAACTCCATGTGGCTGCCATCTTTTTGATTGCCATATTCTGAAATTCAATTGTTAGGCCATCCAAAGGTGTTTGAATTATGGGGAGGCTGACAGCATTTGGACAAACCTCAAGAGTATATGTGTATGTGATATATATATGTATATATATATATATCCCCTGAAGGCCCATCTGTTAATTAAAAATGAGATCTGTTGGTATTATAGCCAAAATAGTTGTGTGGCTGATCAATGTATTATTATTTTATCTGCAGAATATATGTGAAGCCAATATCTAGTAGGATAATCACTCGGTGAGCTTAGAATTAACGAAGAGGGATCCATTGGATGATATTAATGGTTTTTTTTTTTAGAAAGGGAGAGAATTTTAATGTTTATTTTTTAGTTTTCAGCCGACACAACATCTTTGTTTGTATATGGTGCTGAGGATGGAACCCGGGCCACACGCATGGCAGGCAAGCATGCTATCGCTTGAGCCACATCCCCAGCCCTTTTTTTTTTTTTCTAGAGAGAATTTTATTATTTATTTTTTAGTTTTCGGCGGACACAACATCTTTGTTTGTATGTGGTGCTGAGGATTGAACCTGGGCCGCACGCATGCCAGGCAAGCGTGCTATCGCTTGAGCCACATCCCCAGCCCTAAAGTTAATGGTTAATGTCATCCAGTCATGATAATTAGCAGGAATCTGGCTATGTCAGGTTATGTGGGCCCAGGGGCCTCACTAACTAATGATTCATTTGCCAACCCAAATGCAGTCTGATAGACACACTCTTTTTTTAGTGTATTAACAGTGATACTTGAGGTTATTGTTACATTTTACTGGTCCAGGAATCTTGCCATCTGTCTCTGGACCATAACTTTGCTTATCTCTGATACAACTCTTCCTTTGCTTGTATTATATAATCCAGCTCCCAGAGGGTAGTCTTCTTTATCTCCGACTTTTCAGGGAATTCTCATTCTTGGCGATGCATGCCACCCATGGCTACCAGATGGGAATGCAGAATCCTTAGGACTAGTCTTACCTAGTGCAACACTGCTCTTCATTTTAGGCTTCCAAGCAGAAGTACGAGCGGCTGTCTCTCAGCCAATGTCTCTCTCTATTTTTTCTGCCATCTGGACCTCTTTAGTAGTCACATTTTGGACCCCAGTAACTCCACTAGATCTAACACTCGGGAAGCCTGCACTTGATCACAGATTCCTGTCATTCCAGCTATCACACCTTTACTTCTGCAACTCCTAATCCTCAATCCCCAAGGAACTTTAAATTACCTTGAACCCTCTATCTGCCCCCTCCTGGCCATACTTACTTCTTTAGCTATTTTCTCATCTGCTGGACTATCATTTTATCTGCTCAAGGACCACGTCCTGTTGTTCTTCTGTGCCTGCTCTGTAGTCAGTATTGGCCTTTATGCCTCCCCATGGGTGTCAGAGTATTGCTGAAGGAAAAACAGACTTTAAGTACATTGGAACCACTTCAAATTTATGATTTTAATTATATTCATCTTTCAATTTTTCCTCTACTTGATGATGATCACTTCCTATTTAACAGTTACAACATTGCATGATTTTTCAAGGCCCCTAACTAACTCCCAACACTGTCTTTTCCTCAGTTGATGACCTTGCTTATTTATTTCATGGATAAAACAGAGGCAACCCATAGATAGTTACTTATCACCCCCACTCCCCAGTTTAAAAATGTGTACCCAGCCACATGCATCCTGACTAATTTGCTCCTTGCTCAGAGAAGCAGCCATCTCTTCCTACAGCACTCCAAGGCTAATCCTTCCACCTGGGCTCTGACTCAGTTGCGGGTTTTAAAAATCATCCCTTTTCTTTCTAATAATGGTAACTTTCCCCTCCTGCTTCCTTCTCAGCCTAAAAATATGCTCAAATCTCTTTTATCTTCAAAAAGTAGATAAAATCAAAACCCTTTCTTAGTTATACATTGTCTTCTACAAATGAACCTCTCCAACTTACTACCATCTACCTCTGCCCCCAGATTTTCACTGAAACTCTTCTAGAAAATGTTATCAGTCTAGTTGGGAAATTCAGTTGACTTTGTGTATGTGGGGGGCATGGGGAACTGAATCTAGGGCACTTTACAGCAGAGCTACATCCTAAGCCCTTTTATTTTATTTTATTTTTTTATTTTGAAATGGTTTTACTAAGTTGCAGAAGCTGGCCTACAACTTCCAGTCCCTCTACTTCAGCCTCCCTGGTAGCTGGGATTACAGGCAAGTGTCACCACACCCAGCAATTGACAGTTACTCGATCTTGATACAGAAGTTACCACTGTTGCCGCACTTTCCTTAGTGGATTATGTTAGTTAGCTTCCTATCCCTGAAAACTACACATAAGGTAATCAACTTACAAGGAAGAAAGACTTATTTTGACTCATGGTTTCAGAGATTTCAATCTGTGGTTGAGATTGGCCCCTTGGCTTTTGGGCCTGTGGCAAGGCAGCATGTCATGGTGGGGAGAATGTGGTAGAGAAAAACTGCTCACTTGATGGCATCTGGGCAGCAAAAAGAAAAGAGACTGGAAGGGGTGAGGGTCCTAATAGCCCACTTAAGGACAATGCACCCAGTAACCTAATTTCCTTCCAATAGTCCCCACTTCTTTGTTTGTTTTTTTGTTTTTGTTCATGACAGTAGGGTATTTTTTAAAAAATCTTTTTGTTTTATTTATTTATATGCAGTGCTGAGGATCGAACCCAGGGCCTCACACCTGCCAGACAAGTGCTGTACCACTGAGCCACAACTCAGCCCCAGTCCCCACTTCTTAAAAGGTTTCACCAGCACCACCACAGGCAGGCAATCAAACCTTCCATGCATGGACAGATTCAAACTACGCGGCCAGGTGTGGTGGCACACACCTATAATCCCAGCGGCTCAGGAAGCTGAGACAGGAGAATTACAAGTTCACAGCCAGCAAGGCCCTAAGTAACTCAGTGAGACCCTGACTGTGGGGAGCCACTCGGAATGATTTGTGTCATTTGTCTTGGAGTGCAGAGGCTTTGACCATCACTACATCTCTTAGTGACTTGGACATTGCCCCAGTCCCGAAGTTTGAGGACGTGTCTTCAGACATAGGTGTCGCCTTTACTCTGCCCCTTCTTGCCTTTTTTTTTAAAAAATATTTTATTTACATTTTAGTTTTCGGTAGACACAACATCTTTCTTTGTATGTGGTGCTGAGGTTTGAATCTGGGCCGCACGCATGCCAGGGGAGCGCGCTACCGCTTGAGCCACATCCCCAGCCCCCCTTCTTGCCTTTTTTGGATGGAAGTTTCTAAGAATGAGAGACCTCTCAATAAACCCACTTCTGACCGTGCTCACTCTTTCTCAGGTGTGTGCCAGCTTCTCATGACTACCCCTCACTCTCCTATTTGGGGAGCTTGAGGCTGAGAGCGGAAGAGCCATCCTGAAGCTTGTTTAAAGATAAAGTGTTTTATTTGGTGTTCCTGGAAATTTACACGAGGGACCTTAAGTTTAGCTGCCTCTGCGGGCCTGGGGGGTGGCACCTGACTCTAAATAAAATTTAAAAAGGGCCAGCTCAGTGGCTCAGTGCCCCTGTTCAATTCCCAGTACCAAAAAAAAAAAAAAAAAAAAAAAATCCAGGCTACTATATGGGCTTTGTCATCCTTTTGACAACTCAGCATACTACCCTTTTCTTATACTGAGTGATTTCTCCACTTCATGAGTCACAGGAGAAGCAAATACTACATCTCAAAAATTGGAAGCATTTCCAGATTCCTTTGCAGCTAGGGCACAGCCCATGATCTACGCTTGATCATTCAAATAGGTTTGTCCTGGACATTGAATCCATAGCAACTGATGCAAAGAGACTCAGGGACAGCAGACTTCCTTCTGATGGTGAAGAACATGACAGCAGCATTTAGCTTCTTGAGACAGTAAAAGTGGTCCAGACTTTGAGATTGTGGTAGCCTATGAAACCAATTCTTTCATATGGTTTATGGTTGTGATTTAATGGCCTGGCCCCTGGGCCTTCCAAGTGATTCAATGAGCTATTCAGTAGCCTTCATTTTTTTTTCCTTTTATTTAAAAATTAAGAACTCAGACTGATACTACTTCATTTTTTTTTTAACAACTCCATTTTTGAAATGCCTCCTTTGGTTGATAAATTCTTCATTCCCATTTCCTCTTCATTAGCAACATCTGAAGATATAAAAGGAAAAACCAACTCACACTCTAATACATTCAAAGCACAGATCACTTCTGACACCAGAAGTGTAGGGTTTCCCCGCCACATACCAAGAAAGTAATCAGTGTTGCAGGAGATACCAGCTGATTGTCCTCTAATTCAACTCAGTTCTGACACTATCTACCTGAGATAGCATTAGATCCCATAGGTTGAGGCTCAGTTCCCCAAACTGCCTCTACATTTTTTATGCCAATCATAACCCCTGAGATGTTTTACCTGTGCTTCTAATTGACCAGCTATAAATTTGTGTTCCCACAATTCCCTCCTTAGGTTCAATTTATATACTCCAGTGGCTCACAGAACTCAGGGAAACACTTTTGTTTGCTGGCTTATTATAAAGGATACAGATGAAGAAATGCACAAGGTAAAGCATGTGGGAAGGGGAACAGAGCTTCTTTGCCTTCCCCAGGTGAACCCCCCACCAGGAACCTACACATGTTCAGCTTCTGGAAGCTCTCTGAGCTCTGTCCATGATTGAAGAACAAATAACCATATTGAAATATGATTTGACAAAAAGGGTATGTTCTGATTTAGACTGAGTGGGGAAACCCAGGAAGCCTGGTCTGTTCAAATTCTTCTTGGCCTCTCTGTGTAGCATTCTGTTCTCCCTGGTATAAGGCAGAGCCACTTCTGAAATGGGGGTCCTAGGATCTACTCTCAGATAAGGTAGGTCATAAAACTTCTTTATGGCTAGCTCCAAGATAGAAAGGTGGGTTAAGATTAGAGTTTCTATGACATACCTTAGGGAAAAGAAATTCAAATTTCTAATGCCTATCTTGGGGTGAGGATTATGAGCTAGTTATGTACATAATAATATCATGTGGCCATTTCAATGTATGAATATATATATATTTGGAACTGGGGGTCGGGGGTCGAACCCAGGGCTTTGCAAATGCAAGGCAGACACTTTCCACTGAGCTACATCCCAGCCCTGAATATGTATCTTTGAACTTAAATGTGTTCCTGAAAATATGTGATATTTTTGTATGTTTTAAAATTTATATAAATAGGGGCTGGGATATAGCTCAGTTGGTAGAATGCTTCCATGCACAAGGCCCTGGGTTCAATCCCCAGCACCACACACACACACACACACACACACACACACACACACACACACACACACACAAATAATTATATAAAAAGTATTTTTGCTAGAACCTTTCTTTGCTCTTTAATTAAATTACTACTACTACTACTACTACTACTACTACTACTACTGTGCTAGGAATCAAACCTAGATCCTTATTCATGCTGATCAAGTGCTCTATCACTGAGCTATACCCCAGTCCTCTATCTTTTTTAAAAAAACTCAGCTATAAGCTTTAAAAAATCCCGTGTAGTTATATATTGAGCATGTTGCATAGGGGCATTTCTATGTCTTGTCTGAAGTTTAAAACTCTCTTTGTACACATGACCCCATACTAACCTATTTGAGAATGTCTCTGATATATTTTGCCAAAAGTGAAATTGCTGTGACATAAAGAATATATTTATTACATTTTAGTTAGTACTGCTATATTGCCCCCTGCCATGGTAGTTATATCTACCAATAAAAGTCACCTAGTATTCTCATGGTCCACATCCTTACCAATACTTATTATAATTCTTAATGACTTGACAGACTTGGTAGTTTTGGTTTTTTTTTTCACATTTGCCATAGGAAACTAATACAAATCACTCATTTAAAAAAATTTAATTATAGATGGACATAATGTCTTTATTTATTTATTTTTATGTGGTGCTGAGGATTGAGCACAGTATCTCTACATGCTAGGCAAGCACTCTACCACTGAGCTACCACCATAGTCCCCTAGCCCTAGTTTTATTTATTTTAGGGAATTGGCTCACACATTTGTACAGACTGTCAAGTCTGAATTTTGCAGGCTGAAAATTCAAGTACAAGTTGATGTGAGAGCCTTGAGTCCAAAATCTGTAGGACAGACTGGGAAGCTGAGGTGGGATTTCATTGTTTTCTTTTTTGTACCAGGGATTGAACCCAGGGGCTTAACCACTGAGTCACATCCCCAGAACTTTTTTTTTTTTTTTTTTTTATACAGTCTCACTAAGTTAGGGAGGCTGGCTTCAAACTTGCAATCTTTCTGCCTTAGCCTTTCAAGTTGCTGGGATTATAAGTGTGTGCCACTGCACCCAGCCTCGGGTTGGATTTCTATGTTGCAGACTTGAGGCAGAATTGCTTCCTCTTCAGAAGAACCTCAGTATTTGGTTTTAAAGCCTTTGTCCGATTAAATGAGACTTTATCAAGGTAATACATTTTACTTAAAGTCAACTGACTTTAAATATTAGTTATATCCATAAATACCTTCACATGTACACTAACCTTTGACCAAACAAGTGGGCACAACAGCTCAGCTAAGTTGACACACAAAGTTAACATCATAGTGCCTGATAAGTGTTTGTCATATAAATAAATGAACAGATGTCTAATAAATATTGCAGAATTTCAGAGAAGAAAACAATGGATTTGGAATAGATTTATAAACTTGAAATGTTCTCGACAAGTAAAAGAATAATATTGTTTTATTCATTAAGCAAATAGCCACCAGAATCCCTACACCAAAGACAGAAAGAGAAAGAATATGAAGAGCCAATAGCTACATGTATCAAATATGGATAAATGTCACAAATTTAAGAAAAACGATCTATGTGTGGTACATGATGTTACTGGAATCCTAGGCTAGAGATCCAACTTGGAGGGTCCTCCAAATCAAGTTTATTCACTCATTCCAAAAACGAAATAGGAAAAGAAATGTTGAAAATCAGGAAAGGAACTTTAATTAATATGGTCATACTGAAAAGATGACTGAGATCCAGTGTCTCAGACTTGTCTTTGAGGGTACTGTAGGTTTAAATAGAGGAAGAATTAGGGCAAGGGGTGAGATATATGCATAATTAAACAGTTTTTGTCAAACTGTTATCTGGTTGATCATTATCTCAATTCTGGTCACACTGGTGTCAGGAAGCTGCTGCTAAGGAGGTAATTTCTATTTGCTTCACAGAATGTTTATTTACTACAACTGTGATCCTGGGAGGGGGACAAATCAATTCTTATGAGATGATTGTTCCTGCTTGGGAGCAAGGAGCAGTGTTATCATGAGGTTATCTGCCTGTAAGGCTCTGAAGTTCCTGAAAGGTGCAGGGAAATGATTAGAGATTTCTAGGCACCATGCCAAGGTGTCTAGAAGAGTATATTGTAAAAGCTTGCAATTGAGTGTTCCTGAAAATCTGGAGAAAAACCTTAGTTACTCTTGTATTGGTGTTCTTAGTATTGAAGGGAGAAGAGAAGGTATATTTAGGGCTATAAAACCTTGTATTAGACCTACATGCACAGCTGAGGAAGAATCTGAACTGAAACTTAGGGTAATAAGGAAGACATAAAATGAAAGCAAAAATGCTAAGCTTTATTGCTGCTCTTACTTGTTGAGAACAGTGAATGAGTTATAGTCCTTGAACTGCCCAGAGACAGAGGTGATACTTTTCATGGGAATTTCTCAGTGCTGATCTAAGATTGCACCGTTGCTATGGTGGCACCCTGTTCAAAAGGGGATTCTGTGCCAACCACAGAATTTATCAGTTCTTGGCTGGATGTGGAGGTGCGCACCTAAAATCCCAGCAGTTCGGGAAGCTGAGACAGGAGGATCATGAGTTCAAAGCCAGCCTCAGCAAAAGCGAAGTGCTAAGCAACTCAGTGAAGACTCTGTCTCTAATAAAATACAAAATAGGACTGGAGGTGTGGCTCAGTGGCCAAGTGCACTTAAGTTCAATCACTGGTAGGTACAAAAAAAAAGAATTTATCGATTCTTAACCTTGGGTTCAAATGCCAGCTGCCTGGGGGTAGAGAGTTATGGGCACAAGCTGATAATTATAATCAGGCTGCACAGAACTTTGTTCTTAACTTTGAGGGCTTTACAGAAACTTTCTCACAATAAATCCTTTTAATGATATAACTTATATAATAAACGTGCAGAGCTGACTCATTGTGATCACACTCTAACAGAGTGTAGTGCCCTCTGGGTCCCAGCTTGTGCTCTGTTTGTCTATTTGTTTTTTTCTAATCCCCCATGGTCCCTCGTCCAGTTTCCTGACTTTTAAATAGTGTTATCATTGACTACCCCCCCCCTTCCTAAGTTAACAGATTTTTTTGTTCCAAGAGCTCTTCTCAACAGTGGATGCGCTTAGATAGTTAAAAGACAAAAAGAAAAAAAAGAAAGAGGGAGAAGAAGAGAGGGGAGGAAAGGGAGAGAAGGGAAAGGAAAAATATCAACTCAAGTTCCAGCCCAGACAAACTGATGCTTGGCTGTACAGTTACTTCCTATTCTAAAACAATGTCCATGCACAAATGATAACTGTAATTGGGGCCTGTCAATCCTGCCAAAATTTGTTTACAAACTTATTTGCTTTATATAAATTCACCCCAGGCTAGACTTGTTATTTTTACCATTTATTGCTATTTTATCCCATAAAATTTTGTTAAATGAATCTAAATTTGGCTTGAGGTTGCCTCCATACTTTGAGTTGCTACCTAACAACAACTTAACTTGGTAGGAAAACTAACTGAAAACTTAACTTAGAAGTATACTTCTGTAACAAATAGCTAAAACTCAGGCCATCACAGCAGCCAAGCATCAGTCAATCACAGACGGCTAATCCATCAGACCATATTGGAGGCACAGGCTTGGCCCATCAAGCTGTTTCTATACCTTACTTAAACTTTCTGTCTATAAATACTCACTGTCCACATTGTGCAATGGAGCTCTCCAAACCTCTTCTGGTTCAGAGAAACACCCAATTTGAGAATTGTTCTTCGCTCTATTCAACTGTTTAATTTGTCTAAAGTTCTTTTTTTTTTTAATTTATTTTTTTAAGGATTTTTTTTTTAAAGAGAGAGAGAGAATTTTTTTTTTTAATATTTATTTTTTAGTTTTCAGCAGACACAACATCTTTGCCTGTATGTGGTGCTGAGGATTGAACCTGGGCCGCACGCATGCCAGGCGAGCGTGCTACCGCTTGAGCCACATCCCCAGCCCTAAAGTTCTTTTTTATCAGTATCTCTATCATTTAGTCAGGATGAAATTGGAAACTATTTGGAAGGTAAATGAAGGTGACGAAGAGTTGCTGATATAGTTTGGAGTTTTCCAATTCAAGATACAATATCTAAAGAAATTATTATTATTATTATTTTAAATCTGGGGTTCTCCATCACTGAGCAACATTTCTAGCCCTTTTGATTTTTTATTTTGAGACAGGGTCTCCCTAGTTTTCCCTGGCTGTTCTCCAACTTGTGAACCTTCTTCCTCAGCTTCCCGAGTAGCTGGGATTGTAGGCATGTACCACAGGCGGCTGGCAAGAAATAAGCTCTGGATATGGTTTATGGAAGCTAAGGGGGCACACACAAGCTGGGAGCATGAGGCATCTTGGTTTTGAAACCCACCTTTACGGTTGTTCTTAGCCGCTAGGGCAAAGAGAGGTGCTTATTGGATTAAGAAATAGGCAATTCTGAGCAACACTAACTGCAAGTGAGACATTTGACACTTTAAAAGAAGATAATAGAAATGAACAGTGGGGACCGAAGGGGCGTAGCTCAGAGGTAGAGCATGCCCAAGATACTGGCTCCATTCCCAGTATCATCTTAAAAAAAAAAAACAAAAAAAAAAAACTGGGTATAGTGGTACACACCTGTAATCCCAGCTCCTGGGGGCAGTTGGGACTGAGGCAAGAGGAACACAAGTCTGAAGTCAGCCTGGGCAACTCAGTGAGATCTTTGTCTCAAAATAAAATGAAAAGGATTTGGGATGTAGCTCAGCGGTGCAGTGATTGCCTAACATGCTCAAGGCCTTGGGTTCTGTTCTCAACACCGTGAACAAATAAGCAAAAAACAGCAGAGGTTTGTAATGGACTTAAATGATTGGAAGAATATAGGAAACTTTCTTTAGAAAAGATAATGGGAGTTGGGCATGGTGATGCATGCCTGTGATCCCAGCAGCTTGAGAGGCTGAGGCAGGAGGATCATGAGTTCAAAGCCAGCCTCAAGTGAGGCACTAAGCAACTCAGTGAGACCCTGTCTCTAAATAAAATATAAAATAGAGCTGGGGATGTGACTCTGTGGTCAGGTGTCCCTGAGTTTAATCCCCAGGGCCAAAATAACAACAAAAAAAAAAAAAAAGGAAAAAGTAAAGATAGTGGGAGAGGGCTGGGCTTATGGCTCAGTGGTAGAGCGTTTGTGTAGCATGTGTGAAACACTGGGTTCGATTCTCAGCACCACATATAAAGAAATAAAGATCCATCAACAACTAATAAAATATTTTTTAAAATATATAGTGGGAGAGATAGTGAAGGGAGGGGAGGATTATGGAGGTAGGAAATGTTGGGGAAAGGTATAATGGCAGCCACACCCCAAAAACCCCAACATGGTGCCTGAGGAGCTTCTCTTCCTGCCTCTCCCTTTCCCGCCAGTGCCAATTCTCCCACCGGCACCAATATTCAAATCCCGCTGGCGGGAAACCTTAGCCCCAATAAGAACTAACTTCTTGGGCTCTGGAACTGACATCTGGAAGAACTTACCAATAAACGGGTGACCTGTCATTTACCTAAGCCCTGCCACCTCTCCTTAGATCTATATAAGCCCACAGCCTTTTGTAATAAAGCGGAACCTCTCAGGTGATCCATGTCATGTGGTGTCTTTCATTCGTAGTGCAGTGTCTTTCAGGAAAGAATAAAATGAATTTGACGTTATTGCCCCATGTGCATGTATGACTATACAAGCATTGTGATACTCCATCATGTACAACCAGAAGAATGAGAAAGAATTCTGCATTTATGTATGATGTGTCGAGATGCATTCTACTGCAATGTGTAACTAATTAAGACAAATTAAAAAAAAAAAAAGAAAATGGAAAGAAAAAAGATAGTGGGAAAAATGTGTATGGTATTGTATCAAGCAATGGTTTAGAAGTTTAGTGTGTAGCAAACAGATGAATGGTTAGGAGAGTAAAGACTGTCGGGAACTAGAAGGAAATTCTCCTTCAAAGATTAGCTTGACAGCCCCCTGGGAGACATCCTGCCCGGAAGGCATCCTGCAGCTACCTATCTCCCTGGAACATCCTGAGGTTATCAGGATCATCAGACATCTTGCAGCTGGCAGTTTTACCACCCACATCCAGCAATTGCTGATTAGAGACCTTCCCCATCCCCAGCATATGAATACCCACCCACATCCAGTAATTGCTGATTAGAGAGCTTCCCCATCCCCAGCATATAAATACCCCTGTGTGAACAATAAAAGTTTGCAGCTTGATCAGAACTTTTGTCTTGCTGTCACCTTTCGTGTCTCTTGTCCCTTCATTCCTCCCCATCTAGGTTCGCTGCCCACGTTGATGTGTCCTGCTGGACGGGACATTTGGCGCCCAGTGTGGGGCTCGAGCCTTTGACTGAGAAGGAACACCGTCCTCCAGGAAGACTTGGCCAAGCGGGAGCCCGAGATAGCCTCGGCAGACACGACCGAGAGACAGATCCGGAGGAGAGCGAGGATGACGCAAGGTGAGTGACCCACCATGGGACAAGCAGTTTCGTCACATGAGTTGTTTTTGTCAGGCCTCAAGGAGGCCCTCAAGACACGGGGGGCGCGTGTTAAGAAAAAGGACTTAAAATTATTCTTTTCATACGTAGGAGAATTGTGTCCATGGTTTCCCCTTGAAGGGATCATTGATGATAAAAGATGGCTTAGAGTAGGAGACTGTTTAAAAGATTATTATGAATCCTTTGGCCCAGAAAAGGTGCCTGTTCCCACCTTTTCTTACTGGAACTTAATTACTAAAATTCTTAAAAGTTCACCCTTTGGGGCTGGGATGTGGCTCAAGCGGTAGCGTGCTCGCCTGGCATGCGTGCGGCCCGGGTTCGATCCTCAGCACCACAGACAAAGATGTTGTGTCCGCCGATAACCAAAAAATAAAAAAAATATTAAAATTCTTTCTCTCTCTCTCTCTCCCTCTCTCGTGCTCTCTCTCTAAAAAAAAAAAAAAAAAAAAAAAAAAAAAGTTCACCCTTTGATTGTAAGGGTCCAGTGGAGCATCAGAGGGAGAGACCACACAAGAGACCGGCTCCATGCAATTGGCAAAAGGGGATTTATTGAACCAGCGTGTTGGGGCTCAAGGCTCACTCAGGAAGGGAGAGCAGCCCAGAGTCCAGAGCAGAGGTCAAGCAGAGCTTAAGTACACTTTTTGGAGAGGGTGGGGGGCTTTGCATACATCAGAACAAAATCATCTTGAGGCGCGGGAAAATTGAACAACAACTCTGAGCCATGATTAGTACATTCATTGGCGGGAACAGTCTGGGCAGGGGTGATTGGTCACTATTAAGCGGGGTACACATTTAAACTGATTGGTTTTGTGGCCTGGATGCTTACCTACCGAGCTATTTGGAGCCCTTAGCTAATAAACAACCAGGGAATCAATGGAAATATTTACTGGGCAGTTCAGGTATTGTCCTAACAGCTACAGAGATTACAGGTTCTGGGGGTAGCAGAGGAATTTTAACAATACCTGGCCTATTATTATTTTTTTTTAACCCAAGCCTTTCAATTTAGAAACCTTACAATGCCCAGTCTTTTACACTTTAACTCAGACTCTTGCAGCTTAGAATCAGCTTAGAAATTTTACCTTTACAGATAATGGTACCTTAAAACTTGTCAGGATTGGGGAAGAGGCTATGCAAAAGACCTCTCGTCCCCCCTCGACATGCCCTTTAGTTAATATAGACATAGACCCTTCCCAGTCTCCCCAGGACCCTGGGAACCTTCCCTCAAAATCCTGCCCTAATAAATAAAGCTCCAACGGTTACCAACCTCCTTTATCCAGTTTTAAATCCCGGAGACACATTAACCCCTGGGGATGAGGCTACCATTCAGAAGACCCACCACCCCTCAGGACCCTGCCACACCCTATTGGACTTACACATCCACCTACCTCCTATATCCCTCCTGCCTTTTGTGCTCTGGCCCTTCAGGGGCCAACTGCCCCCTCAGATATTTTTTCCCCACTTCCCCTGCCTAACCAGGCCCGACCCTGCTTAGTCGGTTTTCCCAGTTCCTTCCAGACCTCAGCCAGGACTTAAGTTGATAATGCAAATAGAAGAAGCCTGGATTCTGCTCAGTAGGAGATAGAGTAAAAGTGTCTTTTTACCTGAACTCAAACTAGACCAAACCAAAAAGTAAATTGTATGGTATTTACTAATTACTGGCTGATCATCTTTTTTAGGAATCTTGATTTTTCTTAGATTCTGTATTTTTTTTTTTGAGCTCAATATTTTGATCCTATAGACAAGTTAATGTTTTCTGATCAGTTCTATTTTTGATCAACTGTGGAGTTTTTAAACATTGCAATGGAGATTTCACCTGAAAAAAAACAGCTACAAGGCCTTGTATATGTGTACACACTTGTGTTATGTGTTGTATGTCGGTATGTCTGTATGTGTTTATGTCCACATATCATGCAGTGATATGACAATTGACAGATGAGGAGCACTCATGAAAAATTAAAAATGGATCCAAATATCTTTGATTCACGTGATTCAAATGGCTCAATTTAAATTTGGTAAATAGATAAAAAAGAGGTCTTAAGTTAAGCTTAAGTTTTTCTAGGTGTTCAAAAAGGCCCTAATAAAATATTGATGTCTATGAAATAATCTGCTTAAATTCAAAAGTTTACAAGTATTGTTTCAAGATGTGAACAGAAGGAGGTTAACAGATGAAAAAGAGAAACTAAAAGGTTCTAGGTATGTATTTAATACAGGAAAAATGTGTTTCTGGATACGAGTCTATATAATTAAGTAAGTAATAGAGTTTAAGTAAATGATGTAAAGAAGGTCTGTGTAAGTTGCTTATAAGTGTAAGTTTTTGAGCAAGTAATCTTAAAGAAATTAAACAGCTGGTTAAAAAAGTGCTGTTGTTTTAGAAAATTGTGCTATGTTATTTCTTTAAAAGCTAAACTTGGTTAATATAAAAACATTAACGTAATTGGTGCTATTAATATGTTCATATCTTCCAGGTATACAAGTCTGTAAGGTAGAAGCTTTAGAAAGAGCATTATATCAAGCTGGTGTTCTAAAGTTATATGGTAATTTTAGGCTTAAAAGAAAAACATGTTGGAGATTTAATCATATAATTTGTGTTCTATAACTATACTTATTATCAATAAGTTATGTAAAGTTCCATGTTACTTTTTACACTGAGATAGAATTTAAATGTATTTTTAAGATTTATGAAGAGCCCCGCCTTACTTTAGATAAGGCTCTATGTCCCATCTCACTACATGTGAGAATGACTATGAAAGAAGTAGACCAAATTTCAGTACATTTAAAGTTGTGTCCAAAAGTTGGTTTTTGTCACGATTGCCAGGATCTCAAACAGGGGATATACTCCACCAAAATTCAAGGTAGCTATTATATGAACTAAATGTTTTTACTCTTGATAATTTTATCTTGTAGTTTTCTTATAAATGGCTTAAAGATTGCCTATTAATGTTTTGCAGAGGTACTGATTTAAGAACACACAACCTGGGTTAATTTAAGATAATGAGTTATCACCTACAGGAGAGAGATAGACATTAAAGTCCAGTACTCTTAGTATAAGGCTGTTGAAACTTATTTGCTAGATGTTTAAGATTAAGTTTTAAAATTAAAGTTAAAGGGCCAAGAAAACCAATATTTGGCTCTTGCCCTCTGAGTCAGTCTGAATCAGGGAATAGGGAACTTCTCCAAAGAGCTTTGCAACTCTGGGCCACATAACCTCCAGATCAGATCAGGGAGATTAATGAGACGGCTGGAGGACAAAAGGCCAATCAGTGCATTTGCTGTAAAGAGGAGGGTCATCAGAGAAGGGAAACATCCCTGATGCTTCCGAGGGAAGCCATATGGTCAAGCAAGGCCTGGACCCATCCTAGTGCAAATGGCACTAGCAGAACTGAGAAGCTGCTATGAAGTTCCCGAGGACTCCCAGGGTAACTCAGCTGACTGTTAACCATAGATAGAAACAAAGTCAGTTTGACTTGCTTCATCTTAAACACTTAGCAAAGACAGTCAAAGCCAAAACACAGCTATTCCTGGGCATTTTAAATAATAATAATAATAGTTAAGTAAACTGGAGGCTACAAAAGAGATTCTTAGGTAGGAATGCCTGATAACTATCAAAAGAAACTACCAGAGTAGTTCTAGTTTAAGGCCAACAGATATCCCTAACTCTTGTCCCTTCATTCCTCCCCATCTAGGTTCACTGCCCACGTTGATGTGTCCTGCCGGATGGGACAAAAGACTAAAGAATTAGATTTTTTTCTTTTTTTTTTTTTTTTAGTTGTAGATGGATACAATACATTTATTTTTAAAAAATATTTACTTTGGGGGCTGGGGTTGTGGCTCAGCGGTAGAATGCTCGCCTACCACGTGCAAGGAGGCCCTGGGTTTGATCCTCAGCACCACATAAAAATAAATAAATAAAATAAAGGTATAAAAAATATTTATTTTTTAGTTGTAGTTGGACACAATATCTTTATTTTTATTTATTTTTATGTGGTCCTGAGGATCTAACCCAGGACCTTCTCACACATGCTAGGCAAGTGCTCTACTGCTGAGCCACAATTCCAGCCCTGTAATCCCAACAGTTTGGGAGCCTGAGGCAGAGGGATTATAAATTCAAATCTAGCTTCAGCAACTTAGCAAGGCCCTGCCTCAAAATAAAAAAAATTTAAAAGTGCTGGGATGTGACTCGGTGGTTAAGCACCCCTAGATTCTATCTCTGATATCAAAAGAAAAGAAATGCAAGAACTAAATTTAGATAAGAAATTTTATTTTTCTGGAAAAAAAAAAACTTAAGTGGGAAAATATTTCTGTGAAGATTTGGCTACTCAGCTGAGTGATGAACAGAGCAGCCAAGAATATCCTTCTCTTCTTTTAAAGGAAACTGGAAAAAATAATCTAAAAAAAAAAAAATAGCAGTAGGATTGCCATGACCTACAAAAAACTTTGGCAGAATACTGACAGATACTGTGAATTTGAGTCCCTATCTCCAGATGTTTTTCTCTTGGTTTTTTATTTAATTATTCAAGACCCAATTGACCTGTTGGCAAGGAGTTTAATTAGGAGGAATTGTTTTATTCTTCTCTTTGTTCTTGTGTGTTTTTCAAACTCTTCTGTGATCGATTTTGTAGTAAGAAAGTTATTTTAATTCCTAAAAGCTAAGGAGAAAGAGAAACATTAAATTTATTTAACAGTGACATTTAAAGACATGAAACTAGGGGAAAAGACATTCAAATAGAAAGTTCCACCCACAGCAGAAGTTGTAGAGTTCTCACCCAAGAAGACTTTTTTTGTTGTATCTATGGGTTTACTTGTTTCCATAGCAGCAACCTAGATCAACTGAGAGCAAGTGGGTTGACTTTGCTGTTGACTATGCACTCTTTCTTTTAATTTTTTTTTAGTTGTAGATGGACACAATACCTTTATTTTACATATTTACATATTTTACATATACATATTTTACATATTTACATTTTTAATGTGGTGCTAATGATCAAACTCAGTGCCTCACACATGCTAGGCAAACACTCTACCGCTGAACTACAACCCCAGCCCCAACTATACGCTGTTGCAATATGCGATGGAATCAGGGTCACTCCGGGTGGATTGGGCTGGCAACCAAGAAAACCACCCAAACACAGAAAATACCTTTTTAAGGGTTCAGGATGGCTCTTTAGCCTCAAGAATCAAGCTCCCATGTTGGAGGGCAAGGAGAGCAAGGGAGGCAAGAGGCTAGAGGCAGGCAGACAGAGAGCACATCCTGAACTCTAATATTTATTGGGGAAAAGAAATTTGATAGAAAGTTCCACCCAAATAAGGCAGGGATTGGGTTTTGGAGGGTGGAGTCTTGCTGGATGATGTCTTGTGGTCAGCAGTTTGACTGACATCTTGGAAAGTCACACCCATCTCAAGTGTTGTGTGGGATCAAAGGCAGAGTAAGAGAAACAGCACGCCCAGTCAGGCAGCAATGTCAGCCCAGTTCTCTCACATGCTCAAATGCGCGTGGCTCGCACACACAGTCCATGGATGGCTCACAACAGTGCACTCTTAATATCTTATAAACTAAGACTGCCCTATTTGGCCTTATGAGACCAATGACAAGGAAAATTTGAACCAAAGAACATGCCCATAAAAGCAGATTTTTGAAAAAGTTTGTGTAATAGTCTTTCTTTAGGGCTGGGGGTGTAGCTCAGTGGAAGAGTGCTTGCCTAGCATGTACAAAGCCCTGGGTTAGATCCCTAGCACCAACCATAAATCAATGAAAAAATGAGTAAATAAATACATATCAAAATTATTCTGCAAATAATTACCCATATAATACTCCAAGGTTTGTCTATATGAATGAACAGAGCAACAAAGTGTTTTCATGGATGATATTTCTCAAGTTCCCCAAATAGTCAATTGCATTGTGTACTTCATTAGTTTATGTAATAAGAAATGATCTACTAACATCTAAAGGATTGTACAATGTTAATATTTAAATAATACCTCATGAATTTTATTAACTCTTTAGAAAATTATTAACTCCTTAGAGTTAATAAGGTAGTGGTTTGCAGTCAGCTCTTAGGGATGGTAGTGGGAGAAATGCATGGAACTGATTAAAGTAAATGTGTTTAATTTGAAATGTTTGTTTTTGCCTTCTTGCCATTACTTTATACGTGTGTGTGTGTGTGTGTGTGTGTGTGTGTATCCACAGGAAAGTTGAAATGATTTTTTTTCATTTGTTCATTCATTTAATAATTATTAACTAAAAAATTTCCTTTTTTTTTCTTTCTTTGCCTGTACTAGACATAGAACCAGGGCCTCACACATGCCAGGTAAGCACTACCACTAAGCTATACCCCAGCTCCAGGAGTTTCCTGGAATGAGATTAAGTATCTCTTGACTGCTCTTGCTAATCATGGTGTAAGCACTGTACTCATTGTGCTTATAAACCTGAAAGCACGTCAGAGGAATTTGACCAGCTTTAGCCAGTTTAGAAGTTTTCCTAGTGAAAATGAATCATAAACCCTTAACTACATTTAGTAAAGGGAATGAAATGATATTAGCTTTTGGGGGACAACTTTCTTAAAATTTACCTTTCCTTTTTTCCTTCTTTGGAAAAGAGGTATTCCCCCACCCACCCTGCATCCCTGGTCTCTTACAGAAGCCAGTTGTATTAGAGTTCTCTCTCTCTCTCTCTCTCTCTCTCTCTCTCTCCATACATATATATATATGATCTATATATGATCTATGTCTGTCTGTCTGTGTGTCTATCTATCTATCTAATGGAAATTGGCTCACACAATTGTGGAGTCCAAGGAGTCCCATTAAATGTCATCTGCGAACTGTAGGATCAGGAAAGCTGATGGTTGTAGTTCAGTCCAAGCATGAAGGCATGGGAACTTGAGGAGGTCTGAGGCAGAAGAAGATGGATGTCCCATGTCCCACCTCTGGAAGAGAGAAAATTTTCATTTCTTCTACCTTTATATTTTATCTGGGCTTTCAGTAGACTAGATGTTGTGATTCCAGACCAGCGAGGGCTGATTGTCCTTAGTTTGATGACTCAAATAGCAATGTCTTGTGGAAACATCTCACAGACACACCCAGAATTAATGTTTCATCAGTGATTTGGAAGTCACAATCCAGTCAGGTTGCACCTGAAATGAATCATCACACTAGTTCAATTGGTTTTTCTCTGTTCACTCATCAAATTTTACTTAATACATACTACATACTATACACTATGGCTGGCAGTGGGATACAAAGACCCAGTCTCAGCCCTCAAGGAGCTCACACCCAAAGTTTGATTATTGTGATGACAAAGGTAAATCAGAATGGCCAGGTGTGGTGGTGCACACCCATAATCCCAATGGTTCAGGAAGCTGAGGTACAGGGATGGCGAGTTCAAAGCCAACCTCAGCAAAAGCAAGGCACTAAGCAACTCAGTGAGAACCTGTCTCTAAATAAAATACAAAATGGGATTGGGGATGTGGCTCAGTGGTCGCGTGCCCCTGAGTTTAATCCCCAGTACAAAAAAAAAAAAAAAAGGTAAATCAGAACAAAATAGTAAAGGTAAGTAGATGTGGAAGAAGAGGTGTCAAGAAAGGCTTTGTACAGAAAGACAGGGCTGTGTGCATTGTCACTTGCATGGCACAAAAACATTTCAAAATGAACACACCTAAAACTGAAGTCATTATCTCTCTTCCTCTTTGGGGAGCTGGCACCTAGTACCTGTTGTGGCCTCCAGCTACCTAATCGTCTAAGATGGAAACCAAGGATTCAGTCTAGGTTCCCTTTCTCACTGTCACTGACCTTCTTAAGAATTTAGAGCCAGCTGGGTGGGATCTCCACAGATGAGAGTGGCCCTAGGATGGATGGGTCTTGAGCTCATTCAAAGCAGGAAGGGTGTTTTCCTGTGACACAGCAGGTGGAGAAGTAAACTCTCAAGTGAGGTGGAGTTTGCAGCTGGAAAAACAGGATTCAGCACAGAGTTGGAAATGCAAGGAATGGAAAAGGATCAAGGTTGGTAGCTGGCAGCTTTGAAACCAAGAGAGTCTGAGATTCCAGGTTGAGAAGACTGGATCAGAAGGGAGTTATTAATGGTAGGAATGAGTGGCAGCTTTCCTTTTAGGTGGTGGTAGGTTATGTCATGGGGTATAACGTGGTGTGTGATAGTCAAGCCAAAGTGACTCCATTTTGTTTTGTAACTCCATTTTATAAAACAATCATGCCACGTAGAAGGGTCATGACTGGGGCAAGTTGTTCTTTTCCTTTTGCTACAGAAACCTTTAAGAACACAGAACTACCTAATGGGGCATTGTTTCTGTAACTAGGGTAATGGGGCTGTGTTTCTGTAACTGGGGTGACTGGGCTAATTGTGATTGGCTAAGCGTCCCTCCACCTGACTGCACTCTCCCGCTTCTGTAACTTGGCTTGCTTGCATTGGCTAAACCCCTAAAAGGATCCTTTTGCGGTTTTTAGGCTTATAAGGAGCGCCCTTACAATTGTTCAGGGCTGATCAGGTGAACAGCTTTATGTTCTGGTCAGTCACCACGGGTGTGCTTCAATAAAGGCTTGATTTGATTATATGTGAGTGGTCCCAAGGTCAATTTATGAAACCCTGGGATGATGATTTAACTATAACAGTGGCGTAAATGATATGACCACATTCTTATTGGCAATGCTGAAAAGAGGCTCTTTGGATTAAAAATGATCTATGGACCTAGTTGAGAATGATATTTTTAAAAGTTACACAATGTGTACACATTGAAACATTACATGGCACCCCATAAATATGTACAGTCTTTGTTTCTGCATATTAGTTAAATAATTCTAAACTTTAAAGTTACACAAAGAAATTGTGTATTCTAAGTTAAAACATAGAAGCATATATTGATTTCCTAAACTTTTTGTTGCTGGTGATGCTAAAGATTGAACACAGGGCCTTGTGCATGCTAGGTAAGCACTCTACCAACTGTGCTAAACCCACAGCCCAATCTCCAAAAATTTTTTTTTTTTTTTGCAGGGGGTGAGGAATGTACTGGGGATTGAGCTCAGAGGCACTCAACCACTGAGCCACATCCCCAGCCCTATTTTGTATTTTATTTTGTATTTTATTCACTAAGTTGCTGAGGCTGGCATTGAACTCGGGATCCTCCTGCCTCAGCCTCCTGAGCTGCTGGGATTATGTGCGTGCGCCACTGTGCCCAGCTCACTGAGCTATCTTTACCAATGTTTATTGAATAAATACAGTCTTATAATAGCTTTATTTTAATATTTATTTATTTATTTTTAGGTGTAGATGGACACAAAACAATGCCTTTATTTTTATGTGGTACTGAGAATCGAACCTGGGGCCCGCTAGTGCTAGGCGAGCGCTCTACCGCTGAGCCACAATCCCAGCCCCTTATAATAGCTTTTTAAGTGTGTATACAATATCTTGTGCAAGAGTAAGCTCCATCTCATGTGACAATCTTGATGCTGTCTTGGGAAGGTATGTGAGGCGAGAGCTCGGTGGGCAAGGGTGTCTTTATTCTGGGCAGCCATATATTCACTCATCCTGGACTCCCTTTTTTTTTTTTTTTTTTAAGTTTCTCTCTATGGTTACTACCCCAGACTATATAGTGCTTAGTTATATTATAAATTATATCACATGCATCACATGCAGAGAGCCATATTTCCATCCTAAATAGTAATTTGGAGAAAATGAATTTCCCTTTCATGCGTATAAATTGGAAAACTAACTATTTGTGATTCCAACTGTACATTAGATTCATCTGTAGAACTTATACATTTTGCGTGTCTGGGTCCCATTTCAGACCAAATGAACCAGAATCTCTGGAAGGGAGGCAGACATCACTTCTTTTTTTTTTCCCCCAGAGCTCCCCAGGTGATTCTTTGTGTTGCCAGGGTGACAAAAGGATGACTTACATCCTCTCTGCATCCTACCATTGTTTGGCTCAGGTATGAGATTTTCTTAGTCTTTTGGATTCAGAACATAATGGAACATATCAAATGATTGTTATTACTAGTGCAGTTCAGCTGCCTCATGAGCTGCATTGATTGCAAGGCTAGCGGAAGACAGAGCAAATGAAAAGGTTGGCATCTATATGCTTGGTGTTTTGGGTAAAAGAAGGTTTAAGGTCAAATTTGAAGGGAGTGCCAACCTATCAAACTGACCTTTGCTAACACTTATGGTGTCCCTGCTATGTGTTCACCAGTGGGGAAAAGGAGAAACGGCAGAGATGTGGTTCCTGACCTAGAGTGGAGAAGGGGAGTAGAGGGGCAAACAGTTACAAATCTATACCTATGTCTAAGGCACAATGATGTTGGGCACTTACCGTTATCATCCTCATGACAATCTGGAAAATTGTGAAAATATTTACACAAGGAAACAAATTCTTTTTCACAAAATGAGAATACTGTTTTTACCTCCCTGGTTGTTCAGATATATTAAGCTCTTAGCATCATTGGCACATACAAAACAACAAAGTTTGTAATTATTGTTAGTGCCAAGGTCTCAAAACTAGCAAGTGGAAAGAGAAATAGGATTAAAATCCAAGATCATCGGGGCTGGGGTTGTGGCAGAGCCCTCACCTAGCATGTATGAGGCATTGGGTTTGATCCTCAGCACTGCATAAAAATAAGCAAATAAAGGTGTGCTATCCATCTACAACTACAAAAAAAAATTTAAAACACATACACACACACACACACACACACACACACACTACCAAACAAACAAACAATCAAACAAAACAAAAAACCCACAGGGAAACTGCAATATGAAGTTTCAATAGATGCAGCATATAGTGAAGTGCCAGAGGGAGGCTAGGGCAGGACCCTGAGTGCTGTCATTTATACTCAGTGAGGGAAAACACCAAGTGTGGGGCACAGAAGGTAGACACTGAAGGTCTGAACTCACATCTTGCCTTCCCTATGTATTAGTTATCTAATATGGGTTCAACTGTATCTCTAGTAGTCTTATTTCTTCATTTGCAAAAAATACTACTAATAATGCATATTTCATGTGAGTAATTTTGGAAAAAAAATTAAATTTGATCATTATTCAAGAAACTTATGTTAATTAAGTAATTTCTTTTTAGTTAGGTAAAGGAAGTGGTGTGGAAACATGGCTTCTAGTAAGCTATCAGTACTTAGTCACTTTGGGCAAATTCTCTGACAACCTAGCTTTGGGTTCACTCCATGTTAAATAAAGGAGGGAATCAGGGGCAGCATGGTAGGGAAATGTTAGCACCACCTTTCTTTTTTTAGGGTCTCGTAAAATGAGATAACAGAGTATGCTACTGTTTCCCAAACCTGGCCTGCTATTAGGATCATCCACGGAGCTTAAAAAAGAAAGCAGCAGATGAATCAGAACATGTATGTGTGTGTGTGTGTGTGTGTGTGTGTGTGTGTGTGTGTGTGTGAGAGAGAGAGAGAGAGAGAGGAGCAGGAGGAAAGAGAGAGGGAGATGGGGTTATTTTTAACCTCAGGAAGAAAATATGACTTGAGCTTAATTTTAAATTATTTATTCTTTTTCTGCAAATTCTTTGAGCCAGTTTCTAATATTATGCTACAAAAATGAAAATATATGAGTTCTGGCTTTGGCAACGCATATACTAAAATTGGAACATACAGAGAAGAAAAGCATGGCCCCTGCGCAAGAATGACACATAAATTCATGAAGCGTTCCATATTTTTATTCACAATAAGGAGGGGGTGTGCTAGGGAAGAATAATTAGTTTAGGTAGAGGGGAGTGAAGGGAAGGGAGGGGGTCTGGGTTGGAAGGGAAGTACAATGAATCAGACATTATTACCCTATGTACATCCCCAAATATAACTATATGACTGGTGGGATTCTAAATCATGTACAACCAGAAGAATGAGAAATTATACTTCATTTATATGTATCAAAGTGCATTCTACTGTCATGTACAGCTAATTAGAACAAATAAAAAAACTAGACAGGGAAATAAATTCTGTGACATTAAGTGCATTTTATAATATTAAGGGACATTTCATAAAACAATATACACATTCTTTTTTTTTTTTTTTTATGGTACTGATATTGAACTCAGAGGCACTCAGCCACTGAGCTAAATCCCCAGCCCTATTTCATATTTTATTTAGAGACAGGGTTTCACTGAGTTGCTTAGTGCCCCGCTGTTTCTGTGGTTGGCTTTGAACTTGAGACCTTCCTGTCTCAGCCTCCCAAGCTGCTGGGATTACAGGCATGTGCCACCTCACGTGGCGATGCACATTCTTGCTGTTGTATACGTAGAAATAAGATTGGAAGGAAAAGCACCAAAATGTTAACACCTGTTTTTTTGTGTGATGGTATCAGAGGAGCCTTTTTTTCACCACACTTTTTGCTTATTTGCTGGCTTGCCTTTATGAGGTCTATAATAAATGTTCCAGTTTTATAAAAACAAACAAACAAAAACTTTAAAAAGAGAGAGAGAAGAGAATATGTGAGATCAGGGGATTTTTAAATTTTATTTATTTATTTATTTATTTTTAGTACCAGGGATTGAACTCAGGGGCACTTATCCACTGAGCCACATCCCCAGCCCTATTTTGTATTTTATTTAGAGACAGGGTCTCACTGAGTTGCTTAGTGCCTTGCTGTTGCTGAGGTTGGTTTTGTAGTTTACAATGAGTGTTTACAATGGGTTGATGTGTCTGGGTCTTCAGGGAGACTGGCTAAGAGGTGGGACTGCTAGAAAGGCAAGTCAGAGTACAGAAGCTTGAAGACTGAGTAGAAAAGAGTAAATCTGTTGTGCTGGGAGGGGAAGCTGAAGTAACAGTGTCCTAATCCTTAAAATTTAAACCCTTTCTGTTGTAGTTCTCCTTACTCCAACTCAAGCTGTTTTCAAATGATTGTATTCTCTAGCCATATCCCAGACAGAATTAGAAACCTGCAGGTGTGTTCCTCTTCTCTCTTTTGCATCTGGGATTCTCATTAATGTTGAGGATCCTTGAGGTCAGGGACTGAGCTTTTTTTCATCTGCCCAGATGGTGTGCACAGGACTGATATCTGCTAGGAAAATGACCGTAACAGGAGACTTGAGTATATTCAGTGCAAACGTCCTGCTTGCAGTTTACAGTGAGTGTAGAGCTCTTTGTTAATAGAGGGTGACAAAATCTGAATCAGCAGCCAAACTCCCACTCCTACATGGTAACGGTTGCATTTTTTTTCTTGTTCCAAATCCTATTCACAAAGCTGATTGGAAATCTTAAAACAACACTACAAATAAGTGTAAATGTGTATGTGTGATATTCTAAGTTTCTTGGATAAGATTTTTGGAAATATGCTGGTATTTTACCAGTGTGTTGGTCAGAGGGATGCTCAAAATAAGTCATTAAAAAGGTTATTCTGGTCATATTATGTTCATTCCAAACCCTGCCTAGAGATAGAATTGGAGAGATGCTAAACATTCTAAATAACATCCAGAGATTTTTTTTTCCTTCTAAAGCTAAGTTGGTCCACTTCTGATATTTCCTTTCTTTTTTTTTTAAGAGAGAGAGAGAATTTTAATATTTATTTATTTATTTTTTAGTTTTCGGTGGACACAACATCTTTGTTGGTATGTGGTGCTGAGGATCGAACCCAGGCCGCACGCATGCCAGGTGAGCGCGCTACCGCTTGAGCCACATCCCCAGCCCACTTCTGATATTTTCAGGGATGGTTCCTTGTGATGAACGAAAGCAATATGTTCCTTCCTGTTATTCTTGGTCAGTTTGGGGTTGGGGTTGTTTGTTTTGAGAGGGAGTCTTGCTCTATTGCCCAGGCTGGTCTTCCACTCATGGGCTCTGGTGATCCTCTAGCCTCGGCCTTCTGAGTAGCTGGTGTGCACCACCAGGTCCAGATTTCATTTTTTTTTTTTTTTGGGGGGGGGTCCAGATTTCTTGGCAAGTTTTTGTCATCCCTAGTAGAGGCATCTCTGCTTTTGCATGTAATATGGCCTTAGGAATGTATTTATACATCAAATATCTGAAAGTCAAGTAACTGACTCACATATTATAAAGAGCATTCCATTTTTAGATAGCTAAAATCTATCAAGGAATTATAGTTCATGCAAGCTTTCTTTCCTTGGAAATAGGTAACAGGGCATGAGATAGTCAGTTCAGGTACACCTTGCTCTGGGGTGAGGGGAGGGAAGGCAGGAAAGTGAAAGGGAGGTGTTTAGTCCCCGGAAGTAATGCTAGGTGGATTGTCCAGAGTAGGGTGAGGTGGAAGGGTGAGTAGTAAGCTCCAGGGCTCCAGAGACAGGAATATGATAAGACTTGGAGGAACATGTTTGTACTGACGAGATCACTGCCACCATAACTGAAGGAAAGCAACTTTCTCTCATACCTCGCCTGACACTGAAGCCAGAATTAGACAGGCAGTAAGTATAAATAGGTAAATGAGTCAGGTTAGATCAAGGAGGCCAATTTTGAGTGAGTCCAGCAAGTTGGAGACTGTCCCCTGAGGGATTGAAATGTTAATTCCTTCAGAGCCCTTCCTCCACCCTGGCTCCAACCTGTTGCTAAGGTAACCTGTCCCAGGAATTGCCACCCCATCTCACACACACACACACACACACATACACACACACACAAGGAGCTGTAAGGTTGTTAATTAATGTGTCCTGGGCTGGTCCTTCCTGCCCTTCCCCCTTCAGCCCACCTGTTTTTGTAATACCAGATTCGTGGGACCCCAATAGACCTCCAGAAGCCGAACTCAATCCAATCACACAAGAGTCTATTGCAAGCTCCAGCCTGGACTCACAACTGTTTCTGACTCAGCGATCTCGAGGAGTAAGGAGTTCAGTGAGGATTTATAGGTTTTTTGGGGATACTCTATGCGTCACAACATCACACAGCAAATCATTTCACACCGTGGGAAAATCAAACAACAACTCTTAATATTGATTAGCACATTCATTGTCGGCAACAAGTCGAGTAAGGGTGATTGGTTAGTTCAAGTGGTGGGTAAGTTTGAACTGATTGTTTAGGCCATAAGGTGTAGCAAGAGTGTATATGCTAAACTTGCAGGGTTGCCTAATCATGTTATCAATCACCGATAACAAGATTGATAATCATGTTATCAATCTTGCCTTTAAGCTTTGTTATCAATCACCGAAACTACTGGGAGGGCCGCTTGGTATTTCAGGTATTTTCCCTGTCTCACTCTGATTTATTGTTGCTATGGTCCAAAATTAAGCCTCAGACATTCTTTTGATCTTTTCAGGAACTTGCATTTGCTGAGTCAAGGACACCTGGTATGAACAAATGACTCAGCAGGGTAGCTATGTGCCTAGGAATGGGTTTTCCAAGGACAAGAGTCACCCTCTCCCCACTTTGGACAGGCCCTGCTCTGAGATACAGGCTGGTTTTTCACATCAGTTTCTCATTTCCCACCTTTTGGCCAACCCACTGAGCATTCCTGGGCCCAGTCATGTTCGCAGGAAGGAGAGAGACAAAGGGAAGAGGGCAGGAGAACAAAGGAAGCCTAGGACACACAAAAAGGACAGAACACCTGCTTCTTGGGATACCAGGATACCAGCTATGGTCCCCTCTCCCTCCCGGGAAAAGTCTATGTGACCCCTTTTTAAAATAAACCCTGCCTTATATGCTTTCCTGGGTGTGACTCTCTGATGTTCAAACTTCAACATGTGAGGGAGCAGAACTCGTCACCAATAACCAGCAGTATCACATGCTGATAAGTCCTTTAAGTTAGCGGATTCCGGTCTTAATTATTCTGCTTCCCCATATCTGAGAATCTCTGGTCTGTGTCATCTGTGCAGGACCTTCCTTAAGATGTCTTATGGATTAGGTTCTTTTGAACAAACATATTCTTGTGCTTTGGTTCTTGTCCCCTGAATTTTGCATCTGGGATTTTCATTAATATCGAGGATCCTTGAGGTCAGGGACTGAACTTTTCTTTCATCTGCCATTTATACCTGGTCCAGATGGTGTTGTAAAAGGAATAGATTATAAAAGGGCTGAGATCAGGCAAGAGTCCTGATATAGCAACTTGTCAGATCTTGTGGTGTCACCGAGGCAGGGCTTTTGATTAACTGATTTGTTCTGCACGAAATATTTTCTTGAACTCCTGACCCATTGCTCATATCTAACTGCTACCTAGGTTAATTAAGCTTCTTGGATTCATCAAATTTGGAAAAATTTTATTCATGATTCAAATTTTTTTTCTGAAAGGCTGGAGGTGTGGCCCAGTGGCAGAGCACTTGCCTACCGTGCACAAGGCCCTGGGTTTGATCCCAGCACCACATAAAAATAAACAAAATAAAGTCCATCTACAACTAAATATATATATATATATATATATATATACACATACATATACATATATATTCATTTATTTATATATATTAAAAACAAAACAATGGGGTTGGGGTTGTGGCTCAGTGGTAGAGCTCTTGCCTAGCACATGTGAGGCACTGGGTTCAATCTTCAGCACACATAAAAATAAAATAAAGGTATTGTTTTCACCTACAACTAAATATATATATATATATTAAACAAACAAACAAACAAAACTCTGTATGTGTGGTACTGGGAATTAAACCCAGGACCTCAGGCATATTAAGCATCCACTCCACCACTGAGCTACAATGCTACACTTGAGTCCATAATAACAGTTTAAATATTTTTGTCTACTAATTTGAAAAAACAGCCTCTAGCTCAGAGCAAAGCCTGTCCAAGGAAGGGACATCACCTTTGTCCTTGGAAAAACCCACAGAGCACTCCTAAGCACATTCCCAGCCTGCTAAGTTGTTTATCCACAAATAACAGGAGAGATCTGCTGTGCCAGGTGTCCCTGACTCAGTCAGGCTAGGTGGAGATCCATAGCAACCCCCTAGCAGCCACCAATCAGCATGAGACAGGGAAATACCTGGGATGCCAGATGACCCTCCTAGTAGTTTATGGTGGTTGATAACATATTGGGAAACCACGTAGTTCAGCACTTATACCCCTCTTGGCTTAAACCAATCAGTTCAAACGAATACCCCTTTCATACTGACCAATCACCCCTATCCAACTTGTTCCCGCCAGTGAATGTGCTAATCATGTTTTAGAGTTGTTATTTGATTTTCCTGCGGTGTGTGATGATTTGCTATGATGTATGTTTAGTCCCTGCCCTCTCCAAAAAAATGTATAAAAATGCTGCAAACCCTGGGCTTGGGGCCTCTCAGCATCACCAGTTGCTGTGTGTGCGTGCGGAGGACCGAGCTAGCTCACAATACACACCTCTTTGCTGCTTGCATCGATCTTGGGTCTCTGGTGGTCTTTGGGGGTCCCGAATTTGAGCATAACAAATTCATCTATGTTGTTTCTGGATCAGTGTCTATTGATTGATTGATTTTTTTTTTCTATTCATTATGGGCCACTGTATTAGTCAGGGCTCTCCAGATAAAGAGAATCAACAGGAAATTCAATGATGGATCAGTTGATTGATTGACTGGATTATCTCATATGATTGTAGAGGCAGAGGAGACCCAACATCTGCAATTGGCAAGTTGGAGATCCAGAAGACCTGATGGTATAGTTCTAGCCTAAGTCCAGAGGCCTGGGAAGAAAAAGAAATGATGGTGTAAATTCCAATCCTAGTCCAAGCCCAAACGCAAGGAAATATTGAGGTCAGACAATGAGAACAAGTTCTCCACTACTTAGCATCTTTGTCTATTTTTGCCTTGATAACTTGAACTAGGTCCCACCTACACTAGGGAGAGGCTCCAAATTCAAATGTTAATCTCATCCAGAAATAGCCTCACAGATACATCTGGAATGTTTAACAAAACATCTGGACAACATGTGACCAAATTGACACATAAGAATTGAACATCATAGTCATTTTTTCCTATTTTTTTTTTTGGCTGCCTGGTAATTTTATGAAATGCCAGACATTGTGAATTTTATCCTGTTAAATGCTCTATATTTTAATATTCCTTTAATTCTTCTGGACTGGCACATAGTAATGTTACTTGTAAATATTTGTATCCTTCTGGGTCTTGCCTTTAAGCTTTGTTATGCAGAATTAGTCAGCTGGGCACAGGAACTGTTAATACAGCTGTGATCCCCCAGGATTATTTGTGTGTGTGTGTGTGTGTGTGTGTGTGTGTGTGTTACTGGGGATTTAACCATTTAACCCAGGGGCACTTTACCAATGAGCTACATTCCCAACCCTTTTTAAATTTCTGAGACAGAGTCTTGCTAAGTTGCCCAAGCTTGAACTTGTGATCCTCCTATAACAGTGATCTATCTCATGCCCTTGCTGCTCAGTCACTAAGGCTTATTTTAGAATAGACTTTTTTTCTCTCTTCTCCCTCTCTTCCACCCTAACCTCAGGAGAGGAACAAGATTATCTTTTCACATTCTAGGCCAAGTTATCTGTCTTTGAGAACACATCTACCACAGGAACCAAGTAATTCAGACTTTTGGGATGGTCAGATCTAGGGAAAGGCCATCTCCCAAATTAATAAATGGATTGCAATCTCCCTACAGGGGACATCTGGAATGAAGTTGGTTTTTCTTTTTTTTTTGGTGCTGGGGATTGAACCCAGGGCCTTATGCTTGCGAGGCAAGAACTCTACCAACTGAGGTATATCCCCAGCCCCTGGAATGAAACCTTTGAATAGCTTCTTCAGTCATTTCTTTTAAAATCCTCTCTACCCCCTTACTGGCAGAATCACAGCTTCTGGGACAGGAGTCCCCTGGGCTTCTACTTTGCTAACAAAGCAATAAACCTTCTTTTTCCTTTTTCTCAAAAATCACGTCCTCCTTATTAAATTGGCATCAGGGACAAGAATCGAACTTTTGGTAACACTCCTGCCTCTCTGCCTCAGCCTTCTGAGTCACTGAAATTACAGACAGACATATGCCACCACACCTGGTAAGAACTGTCAGGCATTATGCTCTTTATTTCTCCTAATAGCCAAAAATAAACTCTGAATTCCCTCCTATTGTAAAGAAAAATTGCATTTACAAGAAAACTTCCATTTGTAAAGGTATTTCTGTACCAACAAGAAAACTACTTTGGGAGATAGCTATTATCATTTCATCACTCATGTGCTGATAAATAATTACCTGAGGACTCAAGGGGATCTATAACAGTGGTCCACTTTAGGATTTGAATATAACCCTTGCTGCTCTACCACTGCAACTTATTTTTTAAATGGACAAGTTTCTTTTCCTCTCTCCCTGCTCCTCCCTAATCTCTCTCCATCCCTAATCTCAGGGGAAACAGGGTTACTTTTCTTCTCTGTCCTAGGCAGAGTTCTTTTGGTCCCTGAGTACACACCCATAGTAGGAATCCAGACTTTGGGGATCATACTAGAAGATCTCAGAAATAACTCTCCCAAATTAACAAGTGAATTACAACTACAGAGAACATGTAGAATATAGCAGTTGAGTCACCTTTAAAACCCCCCTGTTCCTGCTGATGGGCAGAATTTTAGCTTTTAGGGCAGGAGTCCCCTGTGTTTCTCTTTCACCAGCAAAGCAATAAACCTTCTTTTTCCTTTTTCGGAAAACCTTATCATCGTTATTTAATTGGTATGGGGGACAAGGACCACTATCTTGATTTCCTGATGCTAATATCTAAAAAGCATTGTTTATATACACGTGTTACATACACAATTTTTCAGTCATTTCAAGCAGCCAGGTAAATTTGGAACTTGTTACTCTTTTTTTTTTTTTTAAAGAAGTAGATATCAGTTTTTTATTATTTTTGAAGTTGGCATTGAACAATGTCAGAAAAAGCCACGCTGAAATATGCCTTTTTGACAGATGAATTATTTTGAGCTAAAGACAATTGAGAACCAGCAGCTGCAGGAAAAGCTCTTTATTCCCTTTAAGAGCCAAAAATAAAGTATAAATTCCCCCTTTTGTAAAGAAAATTTAAATTTATAAAGAAATTTTCCATTTGTAAAGGTATTTCAGTACCAAGAAGAAAGCTACTTTGGGAGATAATGCTTATCACCAGGAAGAGACTCTTATCTGCATAACAAGACATGCCTTATTTTCTGTGTGTTTTCTCCTCCCCTTCCTAGAAAAAACTTCTTTTCTTATATTTAGCCTAAAATGTTATATAAGCCCAATCTTGGGGTCACCTCTCTGAGAGTCATTTCTTTGTACATAAACATTTAATTAACCTTTTCTTCCTGTTAACCTCTCTTTTGTCTGATTAATTTCCAGGGCCCCAGGCAAAGAATCTGGGAGGTTAGAGGGCTGGGGTTGTGGCTCAGCGGTAGATCACTCGCCTGGCCCTTGTGAGATCCTGCTTTTGATCCTCAGTACCACATAAAAATAAACAAAATAAAGATATGTGTCTATGTATAACTAAAAAAAATTTTAAAAATCACAAAAACCCTAAATAAATTCCTTCAAGGACAATACAAACAAAACAAAATACCCCAATTTCCAAGCCAGTGTGATGGCATGCACCTGTAATTCGACCTATGTGGCCAACCGAGGCAGGAGAGATCAAGTGTGCAGCCAGCCTGGAAACTCAGACAGTTCTTGAAATTAAGAAGAGATAGCTGGGTGTGGTGGTACATGCCTGTAATTCTAGCAATTTGGGAGGCTGAGGCAGGAAGATCCCAAGTTCAAAGCCAGCTTTAGCAATTTAGTGAGGCCCTAAGCAATTTATTGATAACCTATCTCAAAATAAAAGATAAAAAGGATTGGAGGTGTGGCTTAGTGGTTAAATACCCCTGGGTTCAATCCCTGGTACCAAAGCAGGGCAGGGATTTAAAAAGGGCTGGAGGCTGGGGATGTGGCTCAAGCAGTAGTACACTCGCCTGGCATGCTGGCATGCTTGCGGCCCGGGTTCGATCCTCAGTGCCACATACAAACAGAGATGTTTTGTCCGCCAAAAACTAGAAAATAAATATTAAAAAATTCTCTCTCTCTCTCTCTTTAAAAAAAAAAAAAAAGGGCTGGAGATGTAGCTCAGTGGTAGGGCACTTAAACATGTGTAAAACCCTAAGTTTGATCCTCAGTACCAAAACTACAAAAAACTAAATGCATTATGAAAATAATTTTTTTTTCATTTTTTTCTTTTCTTTTCTTTTTCTTTTTTTGGTACTGGAGATTTAACCCAGGAGTACTTTACCAATAAGCCACATCCCCAGACCTGGGCTTTGCATATGCAAGGTAAATACTATACTACTGAACTATACCAACAGTTCAGAATTTTATAATTTTTAAAATTAAAAAAAAAATTTAGTTGTAGATGGAAACAATACATATGTTCCTGCCTCAGCCTCCCGAGCCTCTGTGATTATAGGTATCATTGTACCTGGCCAGTGCTTTTTTTTTTTTTTTTAATTTTATTTTTTTTTAAGAGAGAGAGGGAGAGAGAGAGAATTTTTAATATTTATTTTTTAGTTATCGGCGGTCACAACATATTTGTTTGTATGTGGTGCTGAGGATCGAACCCGGGCCGCACGCATGCCAGGCGAGTGCGCTACTGCTTGAGCCACATCCCCAGCCCCCTGGCCAGTGCTTTTTTATTTTATTTGTACATGGTGCTGAGGATTGAACTTAGTGCTTCACATGTGCTAGGCAAGTACTCCACCACTGAACTACAACTCCAACCCCAGAATTTTATGATTTTAAAAATTGCAAAATTTTGCTCTCTGTTCAATTTGATGTCTTAAATATTATCCAGGAAGACAATAACATACATACAACATAATGTTGTATATTATATATATATATATGTGTGTGTGTGTGTGTGTGTGTGTGTGTGTGTATGAGATTTCATGTATATATACACACTCACATATATACATATGTTTGCACATATCACTCAGAATCCTAGTTGCAAGTAACAGAAACCATTTATTGATAACTGAAGCATAAAAGTAACCCATTAAAAAGATAATAAGAGTAGTTTGTTTGCTTTCCAGAGGCTTCAGAGAACTAAATCAGAAGCTTCACAACCAAAAACTGGTACCCAATGGCTGGCCATAGTTAAGGTCCCATGAAGATATCACCAGTGTACATAGACACTGTAACTGGGGTTGCCAGTTCTATTGACAATGAATGAACCAACAGTCACAAGGACTGTTGCAACTGTCTCTAAAAATTGCTTGTAGGTGCTGGGGTTGTAGCTCAGTGGTACAGTGCTTGCCTAGCATGCATGAGGCACTGGGTTCCATTCTCAGCACCACATATAAATAACTAAAATAAAGTCCATTGACAACTAAAAAATATTTTTTAAAAATTGCTTTAGTAGCTTCTACTACCACTGCCCATTTCCAGAATGAATTTTTCCTTACTTGGTCATATACTAACAATTCAATACCTGGGTTGGACACTTGTGATTTGTGGAACCCAGCTCACAGCTCACATCCTAGGAAGTCTCTGGCCAACTCTGCCTTGTAGGGTGAGAGTTCCCTGAACACAGTCAGGGTTTTAGATGCTGGTGGCTAAAGTGAGTGAAAGATGTCTATGCTAGTGACTGATTCTTCTTCCACATTCAAACAGCAGAAGAAATTCATTACAGAACTGAGGGAAAATTTTTGTATGGCTTTAAGTTTGTCTCTTTCTATATAATTCTCAGATGGAGGTTGCTGAGAATTTGTAATTTCAGTGTAATTATTGCTAAATTAGGCACACAAGAAGAGGTAAAAATCTCAGTATTGTATTGAGACTGAAAATCTCTGTATTAACAATAACTCTTTCCAAAACAGCACTTTATCGAACTTTTAAATCTTTGTCTGACAGTTAAATATTAAAAATTACTATAATTAAAGACTTGTGAAGAGAAATAGCATATACCACCCCAAAACATAACACTTTTTCATAAGGTCTATTTGGAGCTGAAGACAATTGAGAAGAAGCAGAAATAAGAAAAACTCTCATCTCTTCTTATTTGCCTAAAAGCAAGGCATAAATTTTTTTAAATGTCCTCTTCCCTGTTCCCATGATCCAGGAAGGACAAAAATGAATTACTGGCAGCAATCCTAGACCCTTATCAGCCCAGAGATGGCACCAGAGGAAACTACAAATTTTATCAACTAGCCTTATCTTCCATTGGTTCCCTCACATAATTATCTTCCCACAATTTGTCAATTCTAGAAGCTCAAAGTCCTTCCTTTGTCCTATCACTTTTCTAAACATCTTGTCTTGTCACTTCTCAGTTTTGGGTCTAGGGATTGTAGTTTAGTGGTAAAGCGTGTGCTTAGCATGTGTAAAACCCAAAGTTTCGACTCTAACACTGAGTAAAAATAAAAGATCTAGCTGGGCTCAGTGGCATAGGCCTGTAGTCCCAGGTATTTGGAGGCTTAGGCAGGAGGATCAGTTGAGATCGGGAATTCCAGACCAGCCTGGGCAACATTTAATATGCTACATAAGCCCAAGTACTAACCATCACTTGGAGTTATTTATTACTGAGGGCTTCATTTGTAAATATAATACACATGTTGATAAATTTTGTTTTTCTCTTGTCCATTTGTTTATTGTCAGTCTAATCTTATAGGGCACCAGCCAGAGAACTGGGAATGAGTAGAGAGAAAAAGGGATATTCCTCTGCCCACATTTTTTACATTAAATATATATACATATATATATATATATATATATATATGTATATATATTTAGAATTTTGTAATTTTAAAAATATGTGATATTTTTAAAATTTCTTATTACTATTTTTTTTTGTAGTGTTGGTAATTAAACCCTGGGCTTTGCATGTGCCAGGCAAATGCCCTACTACTGAACTATATATACCCTAGTTCAGGCTGCTATTTATCTCTAAATGATAAGATCCTAGAGAATTGTTGGTATGCAAAATTTTAAATTCTTGATCCTTGTTTTCCAGGAATATGTATGAATTTTTCCATTTCTACCTAAGGTTAAAAATTACTTAGGTATAAGGAGGTAAAATGCAGTAGGTAGGAAAATATCCTTTAACACATTAGGGTTTAATTTGGATTCTTTTAAATCTTCTGAAGAATATATATATATATTGGGATTGGGGATTGAACTCAGGGGCACTCAACCACTGAGTCACATCCCCAGCCTTTTGTGTATTTTATTTAGAGACAGCATGCTTCTATATATACTTCATTTCATTTCATGGCCAAAGAATTTTCCATTGTGTAAATATACTATTCATTCATGGGAGGACATTGTTTCTGCTTTTTGGCTCTAATGAGTAGAGCTGCTAGGAACTCTTGTGTATCAGTTATTTGTTTGAACACCTGTTTTCAATTCTTTAGGCTATGTACCTAGGAGCAGAATTATTGAGTCATATGGTAATTCTATATTTAATTTATTAAAGAACTACCAAATTGTTTTCCACAGTAGCTACACCACTTACTTTCTTACCAGCAATGGATGAGAGTTCTAGTTTCTCTATATCTGTGCCAATACTTATTTTCTACTTAAAAAAAAAAATTACATCCATTCTCCTGGGTATGAAGTGCTACCTCATTGTGGCTTTACTTTGCATTTCTCTCATGACTAATAATGTAGAACATTTTTCATGTACTTGTTAACAATTTATATGTCTCATATGGATAAATGTCTACTCTCAAGTTCTTTCCCATTTTTAAATTAGAAGTTCTGGCCATGGCTAATTGTTGTGTATTATTATTTGTATGAGTTTTTAAAACTTGTATTCTAGATATTAGACCTGGTTTGAAAATAATTTCTACGATTTCATATGTTGTCTACCTACTTTCTGTGTAATATTTTTTTCAGGTACAAAAGCTTTAAATTTTGATTAAGTCCCAATTTATTTGTTTACTGTCATTGCTTATGCTTTTGGTGTCCTATTTAAGCATTCATTGTCAATCCAATGTCCTGAAGATTTTCCCCGTTTTCCTCTAAGAGTTTTAGACTTTCTTTCTTACATTTATGTCTTTGATCCATTTTGAATTAATTTTTATTTACGTTGTAGGTAGTGGTTCAGTTTTATTATTTGGCATGTGGATATGCAGGTGTCCTTCACCATTTGTTGAAATGACAGTTGTTGTTCTATATTGCTTGTGTTTTCATTCTGGTCAAAAATCAATTGGCCATAGCTGCATGGGTTTATTTCTCGCTTCTCAATTCTACTCCTCTGGTCTATGTGCCTATTTTTATGTCACTACCTCCCGCCCACGTCCTGGGTGGGCCATAGAAATGGGGTTCCCCTCCATGGAATGGGCTGGCTGAGAAATGAAAGCTAGGAGAAATAGAACTGCGATAAAAACCACAGAACACAGAAAGTAGTTTCAAAAACGGGGGCAGGACGGGCAAGCTGATCAGATGATCAAGCTTCTGGCAAAGATGGTACCTGGGCCTGCTTTATTTATATCAGGGAACATCAAAGGCCTTCCACAGAATGTTCTTCTCCAAAAAAGGTTAAAGCTGGGCTGTTCAGTTCCTAATGGGTTCCGCCCATGTCAGGAGCTATTGTGAGAAAACTTCCTAGCAGAACAGAGGGAAAGATTGAGTGCATTGGACAATCTATTGTGGTGAGAGAGCCACGGAAGGAAAGTTCCCAGTGCCAGGCCTGTCTCTCCCTGGCTACCATGCTGAGAGAAGATCCTTGTGTAGTTCACGGATGGTTTCCCACAACTACCACAGTGTTTTGATCATTGTTGTTTTATAGTATGTTTTGAAATCAGAAAACATGAATCCTCCAACTTTGCTGGGTTTTGTACTTCTTTTCACTATTCAGGATTCTTTGCAACTCCAATATTAATTTTAGTATCTGCCATCCTATTTCTGCAAAGGTCATTGGCAATTTTATGGGGATTATAGTGAATTGTAGGTCACTTTAGAAAGAGTGTTGACATCTTTTTGTGTGTGTGTGTGGTTCTGGGAATCAAAACTTGTGCATAAGAGTTAAGTGCTCTACCAACTGAGCTATATCCTCAGCCCTATTGTTGACATCTTAACAGTAATAAATCTAAGTTTTTTTGTGTGTGTGTGTGGTGCTGGGGATTGAATCCAGGGCCTTGTGCATGCAAAGCAAGCACTCTACCAACTGAGCTATATCCTTCCAGCCCATGTCTAAGTTTTCTAAACCAAGAATACAAATTGTCTTTCCATCTATTTAATTCTTTTTTTACTTTCAGCAACATTTTTGGGTTTCAAGGTACAAATTTCATACTCACTCTCTTATTTTTATTTTTAAGTATCTTATTATTTTATGCTATTACAAATAGAAGAGTTAATTTCCTTTTCAATTATTCATTGCCAGGGTATAAATATACAACAGATTTTGCATGTTGATCTTGTGTCTCACAATTTTGCTGAATTTGATTATTAGTTCTACTACATTTTTTTATGTGGCTTCTTTGGTTTTTTATATGTAGGATCATGTCATCTATGATTATGGTTTTAATTCTTTTCTAATTTGCATGTCAGTTATTTATTGATTGATGGCCTAATTGTCCTGGTGAGAACTTCCTGTACAATGCTGAAGAGCAGTGGTTAAAAAAAAAAAGAAAAAAAAAAAAGAACATCCTTGTCTTATTTCTGATTTGGAGGGAATAGTTTTCAGTCTTTCAAATATTAGTTATGATGTTAGCTACAGTGTTTTTATGTATGGCCTTCTCAGGTTGAGGACACTCTATTTATAGTTTGTTAAGTTTCATTTTTAAAAAGATTTTTTTTTTTAGTTGTAGATGGACACAATACCTTTATTTTATTTATTTATTTTCATGTGATGCTGAGAATGGAACCCAGTGACTCATGCATGCTAGGCAAGTACTCTGCCACTAAGCCATATCCTCAGCCCCTCATTTTTTTTTTTAATCACAAGAAGGGATTAGATTTTTGTCAAATACTTTTTCTGTATCAATTGAGATGGTCATTTTTTTAGACCTTTGTTGCATTAAAGTGTTATGTTGGCTTTTAAATTTTATTTTATTTTATTTTTTTGTATGTGGTACTGGGAGTTGAATCCAGGGCCTTGTACACATTAAGTAAGTGCTCTAATTACTGAGATATATCACTAGCACTTTATTATTATTATTATTATTATTGTCATTATTTTAAATTTTGAGACAGGGTCTGGCAAAGTTATCTAAGCTGACTTCTGACTTGCAATCTTTATGACTACCTCCCCATTGGTTGGGATTACAGGCAAGTGCCACATTGCCTGGCTATTTGATTGATTTTTGTATGCTGAACCATCCTTGCATTCATGGGATAAATCCAATGTGGTCAGATATATAATACTTTCAATTTGTTGCTGATTTTAGTTTATTAGTATTTTTTTGAGAATTTGTACACTTATAGTCATGAAGGAAGTAAAATTATTTATTTCCAAAATATGAAGGATTGTTAAGTTGAAGATCATCAAGATGCAAGGGAACTTTCTGCCTTCTGTTTGCCTAAAAGCAGAACAGAGAATCACAAAGACAAAAAAGTCTTTCCATCTTCCTCGTTCCTATTTCACTGCCATGAGTGAATATAAATTCTGCTTCATAATGCCTTGCTTATTAGCTCAGAGACAGTGGCGCCAGAGGTGTCTGAAGTCTGGGACTGCTTTTCCTTTATTTTGTCACCTCTCAAAATTTATTGTTCTTTGTTGAAATAGTACTTGAGGCAGCTTGCTAGGTTATTGCTCCAAGTGACTTTTTCTTTCATGCATGTTAATAACCTTGTTTATCTTTCTCTTGTTAACCTATCTTTTGTTACAAGAGTCTGTCTCAACACAAACTTTATGAAGGTTGGGGACCAATTATATTCCCTACCTTTAGTTGAAAGGAATATTGGTGTATAGTTTTCTTTTCTTGTGATATTTTTGTTTGACTGTAGTATCAGGGAAAATATTTTTATATCAACTTCCTTTCTTTTTGTTTTTTAAATATATATTTATTTATAAATCTTTAGTTTTAGGTGGATACATTAGTTTACTTTTATGTGGTGCCAAGGATCAAACCCAGTGCCTCATGCATGCTAGGCGAGCCCTCTACCACTGAGCCACCACCCCAACCCTTCAACTTCTTTTCTTGGCATGATTTTTGACTATTTAAAAATTGAGCTAAAATATCTTAATGGTCTTTCCTATTAATATTAGTAAAACATGTTGACTTAAAAACATGTAGTTTTAACTTGCAAAACTTAATTTGGATGTAACATTTATAAATTAATGAGTTTTATATATCTGTACCTAGCTCATGGCTAAGTGTTTTAAATGAATACAAATCTTTGTGTCCATCTACGTCTGTGTATTTAAATTGTTTTAAAGATAAACAAACACTCACAAATTGAATATACTTAAAACTGCTAACTAGAGAAACTAACCCAGATGTTTTTCAAGTTCATATGACTTGGTAAATTTTCAGTAAACAAAATAAATTTTCAATAAACAAAAATATTGTTGGTTTAATAAAAACAACTACAGTGGGGGCTGGGATGTGGCTCAAGCGGTAGCGCGCTCGCCTAGCATGCGTGCGGCCCGGGGTTCGATCCTCAGCAGCACCACATACCAACAAAGATGTTGTGTCCGCCGAGAACTAAGAAAAAAATAAATAAATGTTAAAACTCACTCTCTCTCTCTCTCTCTCTCTCTCTCTCTCTCTCTGCCCCCCTCTCTCACTTTCTCTAAAAAAAAAAAAAAAAAACAACTACAGTTATCAGAAAAAAACTAGCAATTTTTTATAAAGGGCTCTCACACTAACCAATTCTGCTTTGTAACTACCTGTATACCTTGACTTAGAGCAATGCTAAATTGTTATCCCTACTTGTATACACACACATACACACACACACACACACACACACACTCATACACACTCACCAAAAACATTCTTTGTTGGCCAGAAAAAGCAAAAACAAAACAAAACAAAATAAAACTCTAAATGACCTTTTGGAAGCCATTCCTAAGGTATTTTCATCCATACCAACCCATGAATTATCCAAACCTACAGATGAAAGAGGAATCTGTTTACTGATTTCCAAGCTTACCTTGGGTTTTTGTTTTACTTGACTTTCTAGCCAATGTAGGAAAATCAACGCTTTCTAAAATAATAGTCCTGTAATTATAATGATTCCAGGGCAACTGACAGCCTTAAAGGAACTTTGGACTTCTGTGTAATAAGTGACTCTTACATCAAGGTGTTTATCTGCTCAGGAGGGCTATATTTGTCCAACATCTTATGAAATTTTCCAGTCTTAGTTGTTAAGAATAAGTAATTTAAAGTGGCATGAAAGATTATAAATTAACTTTTTAATAGTAATTATATTTGAGATAGGGATGGGGTTCAGTAGTTGGGTGCTTGCCTAAAATGTGTGAGGCCCTGGGTAAAATCCCTAGCAGCACAGATAAACAAAGAAAGCAATAATTGTGTTTTATAATATGTTTGCTTTAAAAAAATTCCTAAATCTCTTCAGTAACTATACCCTTAGCATTTTGCACAGTTATATTACATGAGGGATATTCATTGAATATTTAGATCCTTAACAAATAAGATAAAATAGTAAAACATCAACTGCTTAACATAGGTGTAAGTTTACTCACTTTTGACTTCTTTAATTTTATAAAAATACAATTTATATGAGTTGTATAATTTATATGAGTTGTATACACACACACACACACACACACTCACCAAAAACATGTCCTACTCCACATTGAAAACTGTCATATGAGAGACCTTATGTTTCTAAAAATTATAAAATGGGCATTCATAAATTGTTGGCTCTTGATAGTTAAAAAATTGCTTACTTCTTGGGTTTTCACTAAAAATTAAGGTTGCTAAGATTACAATTCTTACATATGTAATTAAAATCACTAGAAGTAAGGGAAACAGTTCTACATACAAAGTATACAAGGAAAATGAGATGTGCTTAATATTTATTTTTTAGTTATCGGCGGACACAACATCTTTGTATGTGGTGCTGGGGATCAAAACCAGGCCGCACACATGCCAGGTGAGCGCACTACGGCTCGAGCCACATCCCCAGCCCGAGATGCGCTTTTTGTTAATAAAAGTTATAAATATGTGTTTTTTCTGAAGGAATATTTTGTCTAGGTAAAGATTATTTCAAGATTGTTTCAAAATGAATAAATGTAGAAAAAGTGATATGGATAAAACTGAATGGATTTAACCCAGTGTTGTTCTGCCACTGAGCTACACCTTAGCCCTTTAATTGTTTTTAATTTCTGAATTTAAAAAAAAAAATTATTTTGAGAAAGGGTCTCACAAAGTTGTTCCATAAAACTGAGTGTTTGAGAAGATTGTTAGTAATTCTTTAAATTTTGGACAGAATTTACCAATGAAACTATGTGGTTCTGAGATGGTCTTTGTTGGGAAGTTTTAATTACAGATTACATCTTTTTACTTATTATACCTCTGTTCAGATTTTCTATTTCTACTTGAAGTTTTGGGGGTTTGTGTATTTCTAGGAGTTTTCCATTTTATCTGGGTGATTTAATTTGTTGGTGTATCATTGTTCATAGTATTCTCTTATATTCCTCTCTGTTTCTGTACGGTCAGTAGTTATATTTGCCCTTTCATTTCTAATCTGAGTAATTTGAGTTGACTCTTTTTTTAGACTAAAAGGAGGACTCTCACTGTTGTTGATCTTTTCAAAGAATCACCTCTTGGTTTCATTGATTTTTCTCTGTTTTTTACTTTCTGTTTCATTTATCTCTAATCTTTATAGTTTCTTTTTTTCTTCTGCTAATTTTGAACTTAATTTGCTTTCCTCCCCACCCTCAGTTTCTTAAGATGTAATGTTAGGTTATTGACTTGAGATCATTCTTTTCTTTAATATAGGTTCTTGATTCTTTTCGCATGACTCAACTTTTAAAAAATCTTTTCCTTCTAAGTAATACTTATTATTATTATTATTTTCATTTTTTTGTGGTGCTGGGGATCAAACCCAGGGCCTTGTGCATGCAAGGCAAATACTCTACCAACTGAGCTATATTCCTAGCCCGTGATTTAGGTTTTTTTTTTTTTTTAGATGTTGACTTATTTTATTTATTTATTTATATGTGATGCTGAGAATCAAACCTAGTGCCTCACACATGCTAGGCAAGAGCTCTACCACTGAGTCACAATCCCCATGCTTTAGTTTTAAATAAAATTTTGGGAATTATTTCAGTGCTCTTTATAGTAGAACATATGTTTCTGAATTTTCTGATAATGAATAAAACAGCATTATTGTGGATGTGGTGAGGTGACAGGGGAGCTTATGAATTTCTAGGGCATATTTGTTGTTTTGAGACAACTTTTGGGGTATTATTCCTTTCCTAATCTCTCTAAAAAAAAATCAAACAAAATAACAACAAAACCCAAATCTCCACACCACAGTTCTGTCCTTCATGAAATACCCTTTAGTAAAAGTCTTTTTTTAAAAAAAATATGTATTTTTCAGCTGGATACAATATCTTTATTTATTTATTATTATGTGGTGCTGAGGATTGAACCCAGGGTCTTGCACTTGCCAGGCGAGTGCTCTCCCTCTGAGCCACAACACCAGCCCCAGTAAAAGTCTTAGTATGTATTTTATTCTCATGCTGTAATGTCTTTGGGTAAGTCATCTAACACTTTAGAATTTCAGTGTAAATGAGGAACACAGCCTAATTCCATTTTAAGATTGGGAGCCATCTCATCACAAAGTCATGAAAAGTTAATTTCTGTTTTACTATAAATTACTGAGATTTCTAAACTTGTTTGGAATTCCTGCTCATGTCTTGAACTCACCCATGCCTGGCTCCCCCTGACCAGATAACAACCCTCTCTGAAACCTCAGAAGTGCCTCATAAATTCTGATGTTGGGATTTAAATTTATTCCTTACCTTGAAATGTGAAGCCACATAGATCATTAACCTACTATCAGCCTTTGTATTATGCTTGTCAAAATCCTATTAGCTATAAGTTCTCAAGATGCTTCCTTTTGCAACTTCTTGTGCTTTAAAACCTTTTCCTTGAGAGCTGGGGGCTGTTCTCTGGCCCAGGATTTCAGGTGAGACAGTCGCTGGCCAGCTTTTGTGTACACAATACAAGCTTGCTTTATTTGATTTAAAATTGGAGTCGATGGTCTTTTCTTTGAGTCGTGTTCAACAGCAAGATGTAAGCCCTGCCTGTCTCATAGTGTGCTGTGAAAGTGCTTGAGAGACCCTCAAACAACAGTTCAGTTCGTAGAGACACAAATGATACTGGCCTGACTCTGAACCCTGGCAGAACTGTTGAACCAGATGGGAGCTCCCAGATTATACCCGAACCCCATCAGCCTACAGCCCACTTCCCAACATGCTTCCAGATAAAGTTCTCTGTTGGGAAATACGTGGGGAATTTCAAGTCAGCAGGAAACTTCAAAAAGAGGTGTCTGTAGCCACGTGCAGTGGCGCCTGCCTGTAATCCCAAGGATTTGGGAGGTTGCAAAGCCAGCCTCAGCAAAAGCGATGTGCTGAGCAACTCAGTGAGACCCTGTCTCTAAATGAAATACAAAATAGGGATAGAAATGTGACTCAGTGGTTGAGTGTCCCTGAGTTCAATCCCCAGTACCAAAAAAAAAAAAAAAAGAGGGTGACTGTTGAACCTGTGACACAAAGAAAAGATCACTGACTACAATTTAAAGCAAATTAAAGCAAGCCTATATCTTGTACATGAGAGAGCTGACCAGCAACTGCCTCACTGGAAAGCTGGGATGGGGAACTGCAACAGTTCTCAGAGCAGGAAAGTTTTTAAAGCACAAAAAGTTACAAAGGAGGGTGTCTTGGGAACTTACAGCTAAGAGGGTTCTGGCAAGCATAATACAAAGGCAGATAGCAGGTTAATGATCTACATGGCTAAACGTTTCAAGGTAGGGAGTAAATTGAGATTCCAACATCAGAATTTATGAGAAGCCGCTGAGGTTTCAGAGAGGGTTGTTATATGGTCAAGGAGAGTCAGGCATGGGTGTGTTCAGAGAACTGGCAGGAATTCCAAACACGTTTAAACACCAGAGTATGGTCAGGCCAAATAGAAATCTTAGTATTTTATAGTGAAACAGAAATGAACTTTTCATGACTTTGTGACGAGGCGGCTCTCAATCTTAAAATGGAATTAGTCTGGGTTCATCAGACTGTAGATATGTAGTATAAAGTACCTAGAATGGCATAAATTATATCATCTTAAAATTCTTTTCCCTGTTAGGGGGACGCAGCTATCACCTCTTTAATGAGGTTTTTCTTCCTGCTCAGAAGGGTTTAAGCTCTCACTTACGTCCCTGTGGGTGATGGAAATGGTGTTCCCCTTGGTGTAATGGGCTGGCTGAGAAATAAAAGCTAAGAAAAATAGAATGATGATAAAGCTACAGGACACAGAAAATAATTTCAAAAGCTGGAACGGGACTGATCAAGCTTTTATACCATGGCAAAATGGAGCCTGTGCTTGCTTTATTTAATATTGGGAAACATCAAAGGCCTTCCATAGTATATTCTTCACCAAAAAAGGTTAAAGACGGGGCTGTTCAGTTCCCAACAGGTTACGTCCATCTCTGGAGCTACTATAAGGTATCTTCCTAGCAGAGCAGAGATAAAGGTCACTTGCATTGGGCAATCTATTGCCATGGGAGAGCCATGGATAGTTTGCAATGCCAAACCTAAATCTCTCTGGCTACCAAGAGAAGACCCTGGCATAATTCATGGATGGTTTCTGGCAGTAAGCCACCTAGGAAATTAAAGTCTAGAATAATTAGTGAAGAACAAAAGACAAAGTAAGAATTAGTTTTTTTTTTTAATTTTTTTTTTATTATATATGGACACAATATCTTTTTTTGTTTGTTTATTTTTATGTGGTGCTGAGGATCGAACCCAGTGCCTCACATGTGCAAGGCCAATGCTCTGCCACTGAGCCACAACCCCAGCCCCAGAATTAGGTTTAAAGGATGGAACACCTGATAGATCCAACTCACACAAGAGCTGGAGCTGTACAATTAGAATTAGAAAATGGCTCCAGTGATTTATTTAAGGGGTACATCAAAGGCAGGGATAAGATTTCAGGGGTGGAGGCTTGCTTCATGCAGGTTGATTGGCATCTTGACAGGTCACACCCAACTCAGAGGGGCTTTGTGGCTATAGCAGGTCACCTCATCTCTGGTGCTGTGTGGGACCTTTGGCAGAGCGGAGGAGAAAGTTCACCTGCATCAGGCAATCTATCCCTGTGGGGGTGCCATGGGAAGTTCCTAATACCAGACCTATCCCCTCACTGGCTGCGATGCCTGCAGATGTATTCCACATACAGCCCAGGGGTAACTCTCAACACCCTCTAGCACATTAACTATTTGACATTTTGATGAAATTATGTGAGATACTTGGTAAATTAGGGACACATAAAATGACCTACTTCGCTATTTCCAGTCAACATGTGTCAGTCTCCATCATAACTGAATTAAGTAGATGTTCCTTCAGTTCAATCCCTAGAATCTCAAAATTGCAGTCAAATATGGAAAGTTATGTTATTTAACCCCTCATTCTGTTTTTTTTTTTTTTGTGTGTGTGTGTGTGTGTGTGTGTGTGTTTGTTTTGTTTTTGTGGTACTAAGGACAGAACCCAGGTCCTGGTGCATGCTAGGCTAGTGCTCTACCAGGGATCTATAGCCCAGTCTATAACCCTTCAAATTATTTTTGACACACACACAAACTTGAAAGAATTGAAGTGGATTGTTTAAGGTTGGGGTGTTGGTCCAGTTTGCAGTATCACAATGAAATACTTGAGGCAGTTTCTTTGTAAAGGAAAGATATTTATTTTGGCTCACAGTTCTGCAGGTGCAAAATCTCAGGCCTTATCTGCTGATGGCTTCCTTGTGAGCTCAAGGTGGTGCAGAGTACCACATGGAAAGAGACAAGGAGCACTTGCATGTGTCTTTCTGCCTCTTCTTATAAAGCCACCATAATCCAATATGAGGGCTCTAACCCTAATGGCCTTATCTAATCCCAGTCACCTATCAAAAACCCCACTTCTAAACACTATAGTTGGATTGTTTTCACCCTCTTAAAAACTCTAAATGGACATTAAATTTCAACCCATGAGCCAGGCCTGGTGGTGCATGCCTGGGATCCCAGTGGCCTGGGAGGCTGAGGTAGAAGGATTGCAGGTTCAAAGCCAGCTTCGGCAACTTAGCCAGGTGGTAAGCAACCTAAGGAGACTCTGTCTCAAAATAAAAAATAAAAAGGGCTGGGGATGTGGATCAGTGGTTAAGTGTGCCTGGATTCAATCCCTGGTACCCCCCCAAAAAAAAAAAAAATTCAGCCCATGAAACCCTGGAGAACCAATTCAAAACAACAGGAGTCAGAAACCTGGGTCTCAAGGAGCTACCACATGAGATTTTCCAACTGGTGGTCTGGTATCTCATGGGAGTCAGGCTGTGACTCTGGAGCAGTGAGAAACTAGTTTCTTTTTTTCTTTTCTCACATCAGTAATCTTGACAAAACAAAAATTTATGAAAAAGAATTAGTTTTATTGAGTAACATAAGATATATTTTTATCGCTTAGATTATTTTCTTTCTTATTTTAAATATATATATTTTTTTAGTTGTCAAGGGACCTTTATTTTATTTATTTATATGTGGTGCTGAGAATCGAACCCTGTGCCTCACACATGCTAGGCAAGTGCTCTACCACTGAGCCAAAACCCCAGCCCCCTAGATTATTTTCTTTATTGTTGGAAGAAAATCAAATAGAAAATTGTGACAGTTTTTCATTTGGATGGAACATTAATATTAGGTCATGTGTGTTAGATAGCAACATGTCTTAATCTTTCAGGGATGTTATAACAAAATACCTTACACTGAGTAATTTATTTTATTTCCATTTTTTATTGGTGCATTATAGTTGTACATAATGGTAGGATTCGTTGTTACATATTTGTACATGCACAAAATATAACAATATAATTTGGCCAGTATCATTCCTCAGAATTAGACTGGGTAATTTATAAATAATAGAAGTTTATTTATCATAGTTCTAGAGGCTAGGAAATCCATGCTTAAGGTGCTGGCAGATTTAGTGTTTGGTGAAGGCCTACTCTCTCCTCTGTAGATGGTGTCCCTTGTTGTGTTCTGACGTGGTAGAAGGGAGAAGGCAGCTTCTTTCAATTTTTTTTTTTTTTTTTAGATTTGCTAGGTATTTTTAATTATATCACTTTCTCCTTGGGATATTATTTCAATTTTATAAACATTAGCAAATTAAATGACCTTTCCATTATAATTCCTAAATACAAATGAAACTTAAAATGCATAAAATATACTGCCGTAAAATTGAAAAGAAAAGTATTACATTAGGAATATCCTAAATTAACAAAGAATTTTCCAGAGAACATCGAATGAGGCAAAGTATATTAATGCTTTATAAATCTACAATATTTTTTACTTGCTTTCTTTGTACAGTTTAAAGCACCATAGCACTGAATGAATAAGAAAGGATCATTTTTAAAATGAAGAAATGGCAATACATGTCACTTAAGGATAAAAGAAAGATAGGCTATTACTTCAATTTGCAAATAATATTCTTTTATTCAAATAGTCCTGTTTCCATTATCCTTAGATGACAAGATTCTTTCCTGTTATGAAAAAAGAACATCCTTTTAGTGATGGAAGGCTTCTAATCTCAATCTGGTTGGATCTTCTGGACGTCTCAAGGCAATTCCATTACGCAGCACCAGCTCAATATATGGTGGCCAAAAGGAATCACTGATTTTGACATATGAATCATGTGGAGCATCAAATAATCTATTTATAAGAATCTCTAATATTTCATGCATTGTTATCAACTTTTGGTTGATTCTTAAATGTTTTTCTTTTTCTTTTTAACATTCCCATCAGGCAGAGGAAAATGGTCTTCTAGAAACTCACCCAAAGTGATCAAGAGTTTCTCCTTAAATGCTTTTATATTAAGCATTTTAGTTTTCAGCTCACTAAAGATTTTTGTTTCAGAAAATATCACGAACTGATTTTTCAATTCACTGTAAAGTGCATTAAGAGATTCCATTATTTGTTGCAGTTCATCCAACCATTGTTCTCCCTTTTTAGGTCTTCCTTTAACTTTCATTCTTTGGCTGAATGATAGATAGTACCATTTCAAGATCATGTCTTAATTTTTGGAACTCTTCTGTTCCCAATGTTATCAGATCATCCTCTGTCAGGGGAGTAATTCTTCCATGTCTTTCTATATTTCTTCATAGTCTTTAATAAGTTATTCTTCAGTATCTGTAACAACTTCCACATCTGTAGTACTATCGGGATCTAGATCTTGCTGACTCACTAACATGTGGTTTGTGATTTTTCTTAGCCTTATAAGAAAAAAAGCTGTGGGACCTTTGGCAAGTCACTTAACCTTTCTATGCCTCAGTTTCTTCACAGAGCTATAGGCTTTGGTTCTCAGCTTTGCTTAGCATCAGCTATGGAGCAGAGCCAATCTTTTTTTTTAATAAAGGCACCAATTGATAGACCCAACCGGATCTTTTATTAAAATTGGGAGCCATCTTGCCACAAAGCCATGAAAAGCTAATTTCGGCTTTACTATAAATTACTGCAAATTCTGAACCTGCTTGGAATGCCTGCCCGTGCCTTGAACTCACCCATGCCTGGCTCTCTGACCAGATAGCAGTCCTCTCTGAAACTTTAGTGACACCTCATAAATATTGGCCTTCCCTGGCCAGACAATGACCCTCTCTGAGGCTCTAATGGTCCTCATAAATTCTGATGTTGGGGCCAGCAAAAAAAAAAAAAATGTAAACTACCATTAGTGTGATGCTTGTCAGAGTTCTGTTATCTGTAACCCCCCTTTTGTGTAACTTTCTGGGCTATAAAGCTGGGCTGTAGGAAAGGTGGGGTGCTGTCTTGTTCCCACCATTTTGGGAGGGAAAGGCAGCCCGGCCGGTTGAAATAATAAGCTTGCTTTAATTTGATTTTAATTGGAGTCAGTGGTCTTTTCTTGCATCCTGGTCTAACACCAAACTCATTAATGAGGGCAAGGCCCTCATGACTTAATCATTTCCTAAAAGGCCCCAACTCTTAGTATTATCACATTGACTATGAAGTTCCAGCATATTAATTTTGGGGAGACATTAATATTCCCACTGTAATACATTAACCAAAGAACCTGTCCAGTTTAGTTGAAGTGGACACTTAGTTGGTGTGTTATGCCATACTCATGGGACCCCAATAGACCTCCAGGAGCCCAATCCAATGCAAGCACGCAAGAGTCTTTATTGCAAGCTGGAGCCTGGATTCACAACCGTTCCCGATGCAATGGTCCCAGGGAGTGAGTCCCTGTCCTTTGTCCAGTGAGATTTTATAGGTTTTGGGGGGATACTCTATGAGTCACAACATCACACAGCAAATCATTCCATACCTCGGGAAAATCAAATAACAACTCTTAATATTGATTAGTACATTCAATGGCGGGAACAAGTTGAGTAGGGGTGATTGATTAGTACAAAAGGGGGATTTGTTTGAACTGATTGGTTTAGGCCACGAAGGGTGTACGTGCTAAACTACATGGTTTCACAACATTTTATCAACCACCATAAACTACTTGGGGGTCCTCTGGCATTCCAGATATTCTCCCTGTCTAATGCTGATTGGAGGTTGCTAGGGAGGTTGCTATGGGTCCTCACCTAGCCTAACTGAGTCAGGGACACCTGGTGCCTCAGACCTCTCCGGTTATTTACAGACAAACAGCTCAGCAGCGTGGATGTGTGCTTAGGAGTGCTCTGTGGGTTTTTCCAAGGACAAGGGTCACGCCCCCTTCCTTAGGACAGGCCTTGAGGTAGAAGCTGCTGTTATTTATTTATTTTTTAAAATGGAGTCACATTAGTTTCTCAGGTGGATGTGTCTGGAAGCCTGATAGTGTTCCTATGCCCAAAGCAGCTCATATTGCTTGTCATGCTTTAGAGCAGTAGTTCTCAAAGTGATTCTTGAATTAGCAGCAGCAGCAACAGCAGTAGTGGCAAGGGGAATCCACCCTAGATTTATATAATCAGGAACTCTGGTGGTTGGGTTATGGCCAGCAATCTGTGTTTTAACTTGCATGCTCAAGTTTGAGAACCACTGCCTTAGAGATACTTGGAGCTAATCAGAGTAGTGTTGAGTTGAAACTGATGTTAAATATAAATGCTACTATTTTTAGGTCTTAAGAAGAGCTTTTGTGTCTGTGATTCTTCTCTAGGTTAGTTTAGAAACTATCTGATATAAGCCCAAAGTGCCAATCAGAAGTGCCATAATACTAGGCCTAAATGAAGCAATGAAAAAAGAATTGCTAAAGATAGACAAAGATAATTATCAGTTTATTCTTATTATGCATGAAACACAATAAGAATGTCATTTAAAGAAGATACTAGGGCTGGGGATGTGGCTCAAGCAGTAGCGTGCTCACCTGGCATGCGCAGGGTGTTGGGTTCGATCCTCAGCACTACGTAAAAATAAAGATGTTATGTCTACCGAAACTGAAAAATAAATATTAAAAAAAAGAAGATATTAGTATCCTTCAGAATATTGAAAGTATTTGGACTTGTGGGACGCTAGTGAAGCCAGATTTAAAGATAGGTAGTTAGTGTAGTTAGGTAAATTGGGTCTAATGTGGAGTAAAATCAAGAATGAAGGCCGTATTGAGAATATAGAGTCCAGGAAAATTCAAAGTTTTTTTTTTTTTTTTTTGGAACTGGGGGTCGACCCCAGCGCTTTGCGAATGCAAGGCAGAGGCTTTGCCACTGAGCTGCATCCCAGCCCTAAGTTCAAAGTTCTTTAAAACACAGCTCAAAGGGGTGTTAAGAGGTGAGAACAGAACAGCTATCGGTCTTTACCACAACACTCAAAAGTCCCCAAGGCTGGGAGCCCATCCCAAGGAAATGTTAATGAAGCAGCTCTCAGCAAACAAAGAGATGCTAATCCAAACGCCCTTCCTGCCCAGGTTACTACCCACCTTTTGGGCCTTCCCACTTACATTCCACCATAGCAAGATAATAGAACAAAGGACAGGAATGCAGGAAATCTGAAAGTAAACCTTAGCTATAAGAAAGGGAAGACCTCCCCCTTCCATGGATTCCACCTCTTGGGTACCCTTCTTCCTCCAGGGAGAAATCTTTTCTACTGTCCTTTAATAAAGTTTCAACTTTCCACTCTAAACTTGCCTGGGCGTGCTTCTCTGGTATTATACTTCAGCATCGGGGAAATAAGCACCGGTAAACAGCGGTAACACTAGAAGACCCTGACAGTATGAGGGGAAAGATGCTGGAAAAGAAGGCACAACTGAAAGAAGACCTGGGGGAAGTTGCATAATTGCTCTAAGTCACTTACTTGTTCTGCTCTGACACTGACCAGAGGTCCTAAAATGATTTTGCTGGAATGAATGGGAGAGTGTTTGGGACATCTATCAAATAAAACTTTGAATTAGATACACATTGAGATTTAGATTTGTGTTCATGTAACAGAAAACACAATATAATAGTGGCTTAACTAAGATAGTCACTGATTTATCATTCATATAATAGAAATCTGAAGGTTGGTAGTCCAAAGACTTGTGTGTCAGCTCCACAGTTTTCAGGAACTCTTTTTTTCAGTGCTGGGATCAAAGCCAAGGCCTCATCCATACTAAGCAAGCACTCTACCACTAAGCTATACTCCCAGCTTAAAGAACCTCGACTCTTGTCTTTTTGTTTAATGATTCTTAATTATGGCTTTTATTTTCAAGATATTACCTCATGGTAAATAAGACAGCAGCAACTCCAATCATCACAGAAGAGCAAAAGGGCAAAAAGGTACACACCCTGATTGAATAATTTCCTCTCAGATAGTCTTCCTGGAAATCAAATATAATATAATGCATTCCATTGGCCAGAATTTAGTTACATTAGCCAGTCTTTTTTTTTTTTTTTTTTTTAAAGAGAGAGTGAGAGAGGAGAGAGAGAGAATTTTTAATATTTATTTTTTAGTTCTCAGCGGACACAAATCTTTGTTTGTATGTGGTGCTGAGGATCGAACCCGGGCCACACGCATGCCAGGCGAGCGCGCTACCGCTTGAGCCACATCCCCAGCCCAGCCAGTCTTAATTGTAAAGGAATCCTTAGCTGAGGCTGGCTTTGAACTTACCATTCTCCTGCCTCAGCCTCCTGAGTCGCTAAGATTATAGGAGTGCACCATCACACTTGGATCAGAAATCTTAAAGATTAGATTGTCCCTTATATTTATTTTGAAACCCAAACAGCTTCCAATATGTGTGGTTTCAAAATGAAACAATTTTAACACCACTCTTGCTTAATCCTTATGCTAGTTACTTCAGGGAAATGGAATATCTGAATAACTTCACTTGACAGAGGATAATGTTACCAGAAATCTGGCAGGGGAAATTCTGTTTTAAAAACAAATCCATGGCCAGGCATGGTGGCTCCGGCCTGGAATCCCAGAGGCTGGGGAGGCGGAGGCAGGAGGATCTCCAATTCAAAGCCATCCTCAGCAATTTAGCGAGTTGAGTTGCTAAGCAACTCAGTGAGACCCTGTCTCTAGTAAAATACAAAATAGAGCTAGGGATGTGGTTCAGTGGTTGAGTGCCCCTGAGTTCAATCCCTGGTACCCCCAAACAAAAATTAAAACAAAACAAAACAAAAAAAGCCCCAAATCCATTCTGATTGTTTTTGAAAAAAAATTTTTTGAATTTGTGATCCATGATCTTATACAATTACACACGTACAGGAAAAGAAAGATGACATCAAGGCAAGCTTGACTAGTTGTTCTAGTCGCTAGAAGACATTTATTCATTCAGTGTTTATAATTAAAATGAGTGTTGCTCATATAGTGACCTGATTTTACAACATATAGTGCTTCAGATTTGATCCCTGATATAAAAAGAAACAACAAAACCCCCACCAAACTCAAGCTATAAGTATAGATTTTTGAAAAATTAAACTTGATTGTCATCATAACAGAGCCATGTCACTAATTAAAGCCAAATTTTTACATCGCTTGAAAACATGGAATTGAAATTCATAACAGAATAACAAAGCATATGGGAAAGAAGAAGTCACCAGTGAGATAATTTCACATAAACAATATGTGATATTAATTTAAGAACCAATGTACTTTAAGTAATGGCATCAGACATGACTAATAGAGTAGAATCCGGAAATTCAGACAGGAAATCTAGCTTTGGAAAGTGAGGCATAAACAGGAATGGGGATAGGGTAGTAACAGAAACTTTCACGGGTCTTAGAATTAAGGGATCTCTAGTTGCTTTAGCACCCAAAGGATGTGTTAACTCATTTTAAAAACAGCTTTATTGGGCTGGGGTTGTAGCTCAGTGGTAGATTGCTTGCGATGCATGTGTGAGGTACTAGGTTGAATCCTCAGCACCACATAAAAGTAAATAAAGAAATTGTGTCCAATACAACTAAAATACTTTAAAAAAACTGCTTTATTGAGATACTTTATATAATCACAAATGTCACCCATAGGAAATATACAGTGATTTTTAGTAAATTCAGTGCTGTGCAATTGTCAACCTCAACTAACATAGTTTTTCAAGTTTTTTTCTGGGGTACAAACCATTTTTATCTTTCTTGTATAAAGGTACATGGTGACTCAATAAAATCACAGAGCAAGTATCAAGAATTCAAAGATGACTCACTGAAATTGTGTGTAATAGACATGTGCAGGCAGCTGCTGTGCTGAAACCAACAGGGATAAAGAGAGGAAGGGTGGTTGGAGGTAGCACTGAGCAATGGTTACCAGCCAGCCTTAGTGTCAGACTGCTGGAGATCTGCTTCTGTCATCCTCACTTAATCAAGGAATTACTTAACTCTCTGAGCTTCCTTTTACTTATCTGTTGTAAAATAATAGCACCCTATTTCATGAGATTATGAAGACTAGATGAAATAATATATGCAATGGGCTTCATATAGTCTCTCATATAGTAAGTATTCAATTAAATTAAGTATTTTTATAATTTTTACTGGATGACTATTAAATAACATTTCATAAACTAGACACAAAGGATCACATACGGTGCCAGAAGAATGATCAATTGCCAAAGGCTAGGGAGGAAGGGTAGGAAATTGACTGCAAAGCATCACCAAGAACTTTTTGGAATGTTCTACCTTGTGATTGGAGTGGTATTTTGTGAACATTTGTCATGGAATTACACCCTTTAACTTAGTGAACTTTGTTGTATGTCAATTAAAACCGATCCCCCTAACCCTATAAATATAGCTTTTAATTTTCCAATTGAATAGTTCAGATGTTTTTTTTTTTTTTTTTTTTTTTTTTTAAAGAGAGAGTGAGAGAGAGGGGGGCACAGAGAGAGAGAGAATTTTAACATTTATTTATTTTTTCTTAATTCTCGGCGGACACAACATCATTGTTGGTATGTGGTGCTGCTGGGGATCGAACCCGGGCCGCACGCATGCTAGGCGAGCGCGCTACCGCTTGAGCCACATCCCCAGCCCCTAGTTCAGATGTTTTATAGATCAGAAGCAGGAATCAATTCTAAATACAGCCAACTATGTGCAAGGCATGGTTCTAAGTCTGAGGAACGGTCTTATAGAAGACAGTATCTCTACCTCCATGGAGCTTTTTCAAGCACGAATTATACACATAGATTTGAAATTTAAAAAGGAATCATTGAGGATACTGGTAGAATAATCTGGGGGTGCGGGGAGACAAGAGTAGCTGTAAGTTATTTAAATCTCTATCCCCCGTTTTTTTTTTAAAATTTCAAACATGCACAGAAGGAAACAGAGTTTCTCCATTAAAAGAGAATGCACTGGACATAGTATCTGGGCAGGTGTGTGTCAGAGGCCTCTCAGTATACAGTGACCCAAGGTTGTCCCCTGCGGACACCATCGGAGAGACGCAGTGCCCACAGAGCGAGGGAAACACACTGGCACCAGACCAAGGTCCAAGAGGAACTCTTCCACGGGCCCCAGGGGCCCCATGACCTTGGCAGTGTGAGCTCCGCACTCTCCAGGCTCCCGGCGTGTGCCAGCCCTCCGCAGGGGAAAAGCTGCCGGTATCCTTGGGATACTTTCCCAGAGGCCGGGTCAGTTTCGCCGCCCTCTCCGCAGGGTGAGCCCGCCCACTAGAGTGACTGGCTGGGGAACCGAGGCGAGTTGCTGGAACCGTATTGGCTGCTCCGCCTGCGGAGGGCGGGGAAATGCATGTGAGGGGCGGAGCTAGTGGAGGGCTGGCGGCCGCCGGGCGTTCGCTCGGGAAATGGATGCTCCGCTGGTCCGCCAGCGCCGGGGGCGGGGAAAGCACGCGCTCCGGTGTGCGCGCCCCGCCCAGGAGTCGGCGGGAGCGCCCTCCCTCTCCTTCCTCTCTCACCAGCCCTTGGTTGAGCACCCAGCGAAGAAATAGAGTACCTTATAAGTTTCTTGATTGGTATTTGGGCGGCCACAGCCGAAAAAGGAACATGGCGCTTGTAGGCAGCCGAGTGGAGCTGGAAGCTGATGAGGTACTAGCGGTGGGCAACGCGGGCGCTACCCCTGGAGCCCGCACCCGGGCGCGGGAGGGATGGGCGAGCCCCGCTAGGGGTGGCTGAGGTCCCGCCCCCTGGGTCCGGGTCGGGGACCTGCCGGCTCCGGCTCTGGCTCTGAGGTAGGGGAAGGGGTGGGGGCTGGGTGCGGGCATCTGGCCTTGGCAGTCTCTTCCTTTCGGGACAGGAGGGACCTTGCGGTGTGCCGGCAAGGGGATGTTGAACCCCGAGTTTGGCCCCGGGACGTGTGGGTGCGAATGAGCGGGAGCGTAGGACCTGGAGCTCAGAGCTGTTCAGAGCCTTCCCATGGACTCCCGGGCTTTCCAAAGTAGGACCCCGAAGTCCTGACACTAGCCCTCTGGGGTTCTGGACCTGGGAATCTCGCCTTCTATGGAAGTTTCCTGGTGGCAGAACTGAAGGGCTTACGTTCGATGAAAAGAGAGGGCAGCCAGAGGAAAAAGGAGCCGAGGGACATCTGCCAGAACGGCCAGGGCTGCCGGAGGAGCTACCCCCCTCCCCCCCCCCCCCAGGCAGTGATGCTTCTTGCTTTTGCTACGGTGCCGGGACACTTCCTTAAGTGAAGGACCTTTGAGAACTGTCGGTGGCCTTCGGTGGTCTCAACTATTTAATTAGCCACTTCTTCTTGTCACTGCGCACCTGGGGCTGAGCACTCTGCGGCCCTGCGGCAGGCGCGCAGGACCTGTTGATTTACTGACAGTTCCTTTCAGCGCTTGCCAGCTCCAGAGAAAGCGCTGTCTTGCTCTTGAAGTTGAAGTTGAGGCTCCTGCGGCAGCCGCAGGAACTGCAAAGTCCCTCAGCCGCGGCTTCTGCCATTTTACCTGACTTGAATTTTACAAGTCGCTGCCTAAGAAGGCTTCAGTTTCAAATGATGCAATAGTGGATGACCTGGAGGAGGCGGGATAAAATTTCTGTTCATCTCTTTAATGCTTGGAAACTCCTGAAAACTAACTGATACTATGCTTTAAATGTGGGCCTAACAACAAAAACAGAACTACAGTACCTTTGCATAACTGGTAGAGAAGAGGGCCAGCACGATGTCCACAACTTTGCTTACATTTTCACAGTTCTTTGATCATCATTCATTTCTTCCTCAGTGTTTTTTGGTTCCTGATTGTATATTACATTAAATATCCATGTTCCTGGCATGCAAATCTCTCCACAGTATGATCTCAATTGTTTATCTCAGGTTCGTCCTCAGCTGTCTCCCTGTATATAATCATTTAGTTCAATCATATTTTAAACAAGGAAGAAAGATTGGGAGTAGTTAGTAAATGTGAAGTGAAATTTCTGAATCCTGGGCTGCTTGTCCAAAAGATTTGCTATGTTTAGGGCGGGACTATGGCGCTATAGACAGGACCCTGTTAATAATTAGATTGGAATAATAGATGTAAACTGGGACTGTTCTAGCATAGTGAGGCATGTGGTAACTCAAGCTGTACTCATTACCTACAAGATGAACCAAAGTGTTGAAATGTGTGAACTGGTGGGGAGTGCTCTGTTGGGGGAAATAGGTTTCAGAGTCGTAGAGAGTCTGGCACAAAGACAGTTGGTATATGTTTGTTGAATGAATGAATGAATGTAGAAAAGATGTTGCTTGGTAATGTCTCAGTTTTTATTAAACAATTTGTTCATTAACTGTTAGATTCCTATTTATTACATGCCAGGTATTCTGCTAGTCCTAGGAGATAGCAAGTACAAACAGAACTCATTGTTAATGCCAAATCCACTTTTGCCCCTCATATTGTATTTTATCTGTTAGTATAAATTTACCAAGCATTTATTGATCATTTGCTCTGTGCTCAAACTTGGTAGGTGCCTTAGAAAAATAAGACGCAGTTTTGGCTCTTTAGGATTCTCAGTCAGGGTAGAAAGATATGACCTATGTAAAAAAACTTCAGAAAATAGCTCAAGGCAGGGTGAGCAAGTAAGAAGTAGGGTGCTGTAGAATGAGTATTCTTGACTTTTTTGGTAAAAGATTTCTAATCGTAAATGGACTGAAGAACTCATCATACTTATGAGTAAAACCCTGTTCTTCAATTTTCAGGGTGTATAAAATGAAAATAGCTATTTTATTTATAAGCTGCCTTGCTTATATCTGGCTCTTGGTTTTTGTGTGTGACTTAATATTTGAGGGTTAGATAAAAGTTTACATGTTACTATTTAATTCTGTTAAAGTAGTCAGCATTTTCTCTTCATCATTTGATAATAATTTTTTTTTAGATGTTGATGGACCTTTATTTTATTCAATTATTTATATGTGGTGCTGAGAATCGAACCCAGGGCCTCACACATGCTAGGCAAGTGCTCTACCACCAAGCCACAACTCCAGCCCCATTTGATAATAATTAAATGCATAAAAAAGAAATTCATTCTCTTAAGAAGAATGCTGTTTTTATCACCATTATATGATATTCTTGAGAAGTAAAAAGGGACAAAGTCGAAAGTTGGAAAAGTATTATGTTTAGAATTAGGTAAACTGGGCTCTCAGCTCTGTTTACCCCATAGTTGTTCACTATTATTATATGTACATTTATGGAGACTAATTTGCTCCATAGTCATTGAGTCATTTATATGTGGAGACATCTGATTATCCTAGGTGCCAAGCCCTGTTCTAGCCTGGAGATATAACAATGAACAAGACAGACAGACCCTGCCAAGACTAGTGATTTTTTTTTTAAAATATTTATTTAGTTGTAGATGAACACATCTACAACTATTTATTTTTTATGTGGTGCTGAGGAGTGAACCCAGTGCCTCTCATTCGAGGCAAGCACTTTACCACTGAGCTACAGCCTCAGCCCTGTGACTAGTGATCTTGATTGAGCAAGTCTGTCAACCTCTAAGGATTCTTTCAGTTTCCTCAACTGAAAATAGTTGGGCTAGAGAACTCTAAGTTTCTCTCAGCTCCAAAAATCTATGCTTTTGTATGTGTGTGTGCGCGTATGTGTTTTGAAGGGGATGGAGAAGGGGGTTTTATGTTTTGGAAGAAAGGCTAATAATATGGAAGTCAATGGGAGCACTGAGGTTAGGATTTGTATCCTCAATGGGAGCAAAAATTTGATTCTTGAAGGGGACAAAATATCTTAGATATTATAATGTTTTGTGGTTCTTCAAAGCTCAATCAACAAAATCTTTTTAACATTTTCACTTTTCTCACCTGTTTTTCCTTAGTATTACATGAGCAACATTGACATCAAGTTCATGGAAAATATACAGATGTGTGCAGGGTCAATACAACAAATTCCTGGCAAATTATCAGATGGCTATCATTAGAGGACCAATTGAGGACATTCTATCAGTTGCTTGATCATATCTTAATTGGTGACTTTAGTTGGCTGCCATCAGTTGCATTGTGGATGTGGCTTACATTTGGCCCTCAGTTTCTTTCTTTTTTTTTTTTTGTTTAAAATAATTTTTACTTTAATTTTTAATTTGCATGACATGAATTCCTAATTTACAAAATAAAAGAGAAGTAAGAAATTATTTATTTACTTGGAGAAAGAAAACTTTTCTTTTTTAAAGAAATTTTTTATTCTAATTTGTTTTATATGACAGCAGAATGCATTACAATTTATATTACATATATAGAGCACAATTTTTCATCTCTCTTCTTGTATAGAAAGTATATTCACGCCATTTGTGTCTTCTTCATACATGTATTTAGGGTAGTGATGTTCATCTCATTACACTATCTTTTTTTACCCCTCTGCCCTATCTACAGTTTGTCTAATCTTCCCATGCTCCCCCTCCCAACCTCACTGTGAATCACCCTCCTTATATCAGAGAAAACATTTGGCATTTGTTTTTTTGGGGATTGGCTTACTTCACTTAGCAATTTAGCATTATATTCTCCTGGCTCTCAGTTTTTTTTTTTTTTTTGGTGTATATGTGTGACTTGAGATTTGAGGGTTAAATGAAAATAGTTTATATTTTATTTAATTCTATAAAATATTCAACATTTTCTCTTTTCAGTATTGACAATAATTATATGAAGTGCTGAAACAGATAATATTGACCATACTTGAATGAATAACTAGTAGCTAAATTTAATATTATTTTATCATGTAAACCAAAAGATCACCAAAATAACTTATTCTTTATTCTTTATTTATGTATGTATTTTGTGATATTGGGGATTGGATCCAGGGCCTTATGTGTGCTAGGTAAAGGCTCTACCACTGTGCTACATTCCTAGTCCCTAAAATAGGTTTTGAATTTTATTTTTTTAATTGGTATTGGGAATTGAACCTGAAGTTCTTTACTACTGAGCCACATCTGTAGTTCCTTTTATTTTGTATTTTGAGACAGGGCCTAACTAAGTTCTTGAAGCTGGCCTTGAACTTGAAGTTTCCTGCCTCAGCCTTCCAAGTTGCTGGGATTACTGGTATGGGCCATGGTCCAGTTAGGTTTTGATTGTTGTTAAAAAAAAAAAAATGGGGCTGGGGATGTGGCTCAAGCGGTAGCCCGTTCGGCTAGCATGCGTCCGGCCCGGGTTCGATCCTCAGCACCACATACAAACAAATATGTTGTGTCTGCTGAGAACTAAGAAAAAATAAATAAATGTTAAAATTCTCTCTCTCTCTCTGTCCCCCCCTTTCTCACTCTCTCTTTAAAAAAAAAATGGTTGTGTTATTATATAGTTACATGAATTAGCAAATTGCATATATGATTTGATACATTTAAATTGTTAGTAAATTCTTGAAAGGTTAAATGTTAATATCTTTAAAGTTTTGAATTTGACATTTACAATTTTTATTTAGCTATTCTGAATATATTCTGAATAAAAGCTCTACTTTTTAATTTTATGTTTAAAATATGTAATTAAAATTTCATGGCGAGGGGCAATTAGGAAAATAAATATCTAAACACTCCTTAGGGAAGTGATGATGAAGAAAGGTTGAGAAACACTGAGGGAAAGAAATTGCTTATGTGACAGATGCTTTCATGGACTGCTTTACTTTTTAATTTCTTTTTTTGAGATAGAGTCTTGCTATGTTGTCAGGCTAATCTCTAACTCCTAGATTTAAACAATCCTCTTACCTCAGCCTTTTAAATAGCTGAGACTATAGACATGGGCCACTATGCTTGGCTTCATGGCTCTCTTTTTGGTCCAGGATATTTAAAACCTAATTCTGATCTAGAAATTTTTTCCCTTTAAAGTTTAGATGAAGGCTTTGTTTTGGTCTCTTGGCTTTTTTTTTTTTTTTTTGAGGCAGGCCTGGCTAAATTGCCCATACTGGCATTTAACTCACCGTCTTTCTGCCTCTACCTTAGCCTGAGGAGTAGATGAGATTATAGGCTTACTCCTGTCTGGATGAAGTTTTGATAAAATTGCCACGATTTTCTTAGAGTCAGATTCATTCTTTCATCCACTGATGTTCATTGGGCACCTCCTAGATGCCCAAAGTCTGTAGATGCTGAAAAATACCCACTAGAGTAAGACTTACTGTCCTTGAGTGCATTGTCTAGCAAAAGACAGTTACACAAAGCAACTAGTTCTATCTTTGTGTCAGAGTAGGGTTTAGGTCATTGGACTTGGTCCTGAAAGAAGATCAGGATTGTGCTAGGCAGAAAGCAGGATAAGGTGCAGGCCTTGGTAGAAGTTGAGGTTGGTAGCAGTGAAAGCAGAATATCCACATGGTGGGAAGGAGAACCTGGAAACTGAAAGCCTGGTTCAGATTGCGTGCTGAAGTATCTAATGCCATGCTAAGGACTTTGGGATATATATATATCCTAAAAAATGGGAATCTGGAAGGTTTTTAACCAGGCAATATGATCAGATTGTTTATTTTAGAAAGATAAGCCTGGTGATGTTGATGTAGCAGATTGTGGAGTTGGCAGCAGGTGGGACTAGGGGCTGTTGCAACAGTTCACTTGGGAGATAATGAGGACTGGAGTAGAGCAAAGGCTGTGGGGTTGAAGAGGAGAGGCCAGTTTGAGGGTCATTTAGTGAAAACATGGAAGAGGACTTGGCTTCATGGCCTGTACCCCAGTTTGAGGGTCAATAATACAGGGAGGGAGAGAGGAGCCATTTAATTATAATGCTGGGTTCTTTGTGTAACCACAAACTTGAATGGTGATGATGTCACCTAAGGAAGAAGAGAAGGGTTTGCGTAGGTGCAGAAGATGGGGAATGATACAAGCAGAAAAACCTGTGGTTCAATGAGAGTTTTCTTAGTGAGGGGGCATAGGTGGTTAGTTTTTGAGGGTTTGGATTTGAGCAAAGTTAAGAAAGGGTATTTATAAATTGGTAATGCAGGCTAGTGGAAGGAACACTCAATTTACTATCAGTCTCAACTCCAGCTCAGGTTAAGCAACAGGCAATTTTGCTGAAACAATTAGTCTTGAATCTCTTTTGAAATCCCATTTATTCTTTTTTTGGGGGGTGGTGGTAGTGGTGCTGGGAATTGAACCCAGAGCCTTGTGTGCATGCAAGGCAAGCACTCTACCAAATGAGCTGTATCCCCAGATCTAAAGGTACTCTTGAAGCATGCAATGCCTGGGAGTTCATAATGCCACTCACATTTTCAGCCCTTTAGTTAAAGACTGTGTGTGTGAAAGAGAGAGAGAGAATGTGTATGTGTGTGTGTGTGTGTGTGTGTGTGTGTGTGTGTGTGTGTGTGTGTGTAGTAAGTATTTTTAGCTGTGATCTGTGGATATGTCCCCTTGGTATTGCTCATATTATACTGATACACATAGGACCTACATATTGAATATTTTAGAAAAATGATAAATTGTGTGTATTTGTGGGTTTGATAGTAACTAGTAACTAGTGGGAATGATTCTGTCTGATTTAATATATTGAATACTGTGCTGGTTGGGGGGAAGGCTAGCAGAGCTCTTGCCCTAGGTTGTAGTCTAGAGGGAGATAGGTGACAGCCTTAAAAGGAGGGATGCCAGCATGCTTTAGGAGCAAAGAGGAAGGCACCTCACTGGGGGAAGGAATCAGGGATAGCTTCCTGGAGGAGGCCATTTCTTAGAAATCTGGTATTACAGGATGAATAGGGTTAGCCATGTAGAAGTGATATAGGGATGAGGAGAGCTTTTGAAGTGTTTTACAGGGAGGGAATAGCAGGATAAGGTACAAAGTTGAGGGATAGCCTATAGTGCTTTGGGTGGCTGAGAGGAAATGAGGATGGAGGGATAGTATTTATTAAGGTTCTCGAGAGACAGAACCATAGGATAGGGCAGGTAGGTAGGTAGGTAGGTAGGTAGGTAGCTAGATAGAAGAGGGAGTTGGAGGCTAAGAAGGTCTCACGGTGTGCTCACTGCAAACTGGTGAGCCAGGAAAATTGGTAGCATGGCTCACTCCAAGTCTGGAAGCCTCAGAACCAGGGGAGCTGGTGGCATAACTCTCAGTCTGAGACTGGAGGCCTAACAACATGAGGGGTCCATTAGTATAAGTCCTGGAGTTTGAGGGATGAAGAACCTTAACTTCTGATGCCCACCAGCAAGAGATGGATATCTCAGTTCCAAAAGAGAGAGAAAAAAACAAATTCATATTGCCTCTGCCTTTTTGTTTTGTTTAGGCCCACAGCCAATAGAATGGTGCTTGATGATGGTGAACCTTCGTTACTCAGTCCACTGATTCAAAAGCCAATCACTTCTGGAACTACTTTACAGACATGCCCAGAAATAATGCTTTGTTGGCTGTCTGGGTATCTCTTAATACAGTTAAGTTGACACCTAAAGTTCACCATCATGGGTAGGAAGGGCATTTAGTCTTACACATCACACAGTGGAGTATATTGTGTGTCTTTAAGATTCTGAGTTGTGGGGATTGGGGTTTTGGCTCAGCCTAGCACGTGTGAGGTGCTGGGTTTGATCCTCAGCACCTCATAAAAATAAATAAATAAATACATAAAAAAATAAAATAAAGGTATTGTGTCCAACTACAACTAAAAAATATTAAAAAAAAGATTCTGAGTTGTGGAGGGATATGGAGAGGTGGCCTGTTAGGTATCTGAATGATAATACATAGAAGCGGATGGGAGGGAGACCTGCCAAAGTAGGGAGAGAGTTGGGTTTCCTGTGTTGTATTTGCAGAATGAGTATTGGAACCCACTGAAGGCCTGGTATACGCTAGGCTTACTAAGTACTGACTAGTCTATGATGGGTAAGCTGTAATTTTTGACCTCTCTTGAGAAGATGGTCAGGAATGTGAATATAAATAGACACCTTTGACAGGACATTAGAGAGCATTTGTAAGTCCTATGCTCCAAGGAGAAGAAGAAAAGCTTTTATGGGGCATTCAGCTGGGATGTCACATCAAGGGTCCCCTAACTTTTTGGCCCTTGGTTTCCTCATGGGCAACATGAAGGAGTTGAAATTGATTATCTGACTATAATGTTCCTTTCAGCTTTAACATCTATCATCTCGAAGGTGACATTAGATCTGGAGTTGAAGGGGTGAAATTTCAGCAGGCACTGAGGAAGCAGATCACCCATTCTCCAGGCAGAGGGAATAGCAGGGGGAATATGCCTGGACATGGATGAAGCATGAGGCCATGTGACTGCAGGATTGGGTATGAGGGAGTTAAGTGGCTAGGCAGGAAAACTATGGTGTGTGTTCCAGCCAGATTTTGGTAGGCCTTAAACTAGTTCAGCTAAGGATGTCCCCCGCCACCTCCCTCTGTTTTTGTTTTTGACAGTTGCGAGAGGTATGTATTCTGTATTTGGGAAATGTTTTTCCTTTCTCCTCCCCTCCTTTTTTATGATAAGGGAAATAACAGTATCCCATTTCAGTAGTTTCACTTGCCCCTTTCTCAATCTCAGTTTCTAGACTGTAAACTGAAATACAGTGAGTAGGTCAGACATGTTTGAGGAATTCCAGAGGCTTACATTTCACCACATAGATTCTCAAGTTCGTGCCAGAGCCCACTGGACCTGCTACTCCATGGTCAGCAGGACTAGTCACCATTTTTCTGAGCATGTGCTGGGCATTCCTTTGCTCCTACCCTGTTTCTTCCAGCCACTGCGGCCTGCAGTTCTGGAATTCCTGGACTTTTTCAATACATGACACAGTCCTTCCACTCAGAGCTTAAACAAAACAAAAAAAAACAAACCTCAGATTCTCACATAATTTTTCAAACTCAATGCGGCATGTTCTTTTTGAGAGGAGGCAGGCAAGATAGATAAGGAGAGAGTGAGAGAGTCTTGAAGAGAAGAAAGTAGGGCTTGACTTAAGGATCTTATCCCCAGAAGCTTTCATATGTCATCTGGTCGGAGCCATCTGTCAAATATTCATTGACCAATACCAGCCACCTCCTGTGCAGAGCAGCATCAAGCTTCTTAGGGAGCAGCCAGCTGGGTTCAGGTCCTAGTTTCCTTGTTGTCTGACCTTGGGTTCATTATGTAACTTCTCTGATGCTGTTCATTTATGAAGAATGAAATCAGATTATGCTTTGCAGAAAACCTAGCACATGAAAGTATTCCTTTTCCCTTATGCATTTACTTTGAGGTATCTCATCACTGTTCATTATTTATAAATTTGATGAATAATCTGCAGATAATGTTTTGGTGTGTTAAAAACAATTTTATCTTATATTTACAGACAATTGAGAAGAAAATCTGCAGGAATACATGCTTTAGAAAAGAAAGTAAATGACAAGTTTGGGTTACTCAGTTGGCTTAGGTACTGAATCAGAGTTAAGAAGCCACGTGCCCTGACTCTAAATTTATGCCCTCTTCCCAAGGTCAGGGGCCTGAAAACTTCATAAGAAGCCCAAATGCAGCCTGTACCCTAGCGGTTTTTGTAAGTAGAATTTTTGGGGACATAACCATGCCAATTTGTTTAGGTGTTGCTGTGGTTCTTCTGTACTACAGAGGTATAATTGAGAGGTTGGAATTATATGATTCCTACTGCTGAAATACCCATAGGTCCTTTGTAGTTTGCTGACCCCTGGAGTAGGGGATTTCTGGGGATATGTGTAAGTTTGTTTATGATGTGTTGTAAGTCTTATAGACTAAATTTGCTTATTTCCTTAATACTTTATTATTATTATGATATATTTTATTATTAATTATCATGATATTAATATTAGATATTATTAAGGGTTGAATGTGGTATCCCCTGAAAGCTCATATGTGAGATAATCCAGGAATGTTCAGAAGTGAAATGATTAGATTGTGAGAGCTGGGACCTAATTGGTGGATTAATCCATTTGATGAATCAATAATTTGAAAGGACCACTATGCTGGGTAATAACTGTAGGCAGGTGGGGCATGACTGGATGAAGTAGTTAAGATGGGGTGGGCTGCCTTGGGGATTTTTATTTTGTCCCTGATGCCTGGATTTCCCTCTCTGCTTCCTGGCTGCCATGAACTGTGCAGTTTTCCTCTGCCACACTCTTCTCCGTTATGTTCTGCCTCACCTCAGGCTCAGAGCAATGGAGTTGGCTGACCATGGAATGAACTTCTGAAACCATGAGCTAAAATAAACTTTTCCTACTCTAAGTTGTTCTTGTCAGATATTTTCATCGGAATGATGAAAAACTGACTAGTATATATTAAAAAAGAGAGAAAAATAGAAATTTATTTGCTGTGTCCTTTGAAGTGGTGTGGTGCAAGTTCTGGAGTCAGATGGACATGGATTTGAATCTCTGCTGTTTCTTGCATAGCCTCGGATACGTTACTTAATCTGTCTTCAGTTTCTTCATCTATGAAATGGAGACAATAGAAGCTACTTCATGGGGCTATTGTGGATTAAAGGTCCACATAGTGCTTGGCACTTGAGAATCAGATGCTGGCTCTTAGCACTTGGTTGTTAAGGCTACTTACTCTATGTTGCTGCTTGGCACTGTTTTCTCAGCAGTGTAAGGAACAGGCATTGGATAAAGGTTGGCCCATGCAGGGTACTGCACAACAGTCCTGCTCCACTGGTGGAGCCTATAGGATGGGTACAGTTGACTCTTAGGCTCATCCCCAGGACTCCAGCTGGGTAAGTTCTACAGATATACAGCCCTCATGGCTTTCCTTTCCTGAAGAGAGAGGAGAAACCACTTAACACAAAAGAGAACAGTAAACAGATTCAAGGGCCATCTATTCTAGCTCCATCTACAACTGAACAGTGTTAGTACTTATCAGCTGGGAAACTCGTCATGTCAGTAATGTATAGGAAATAGCATTTGCCACTGACACAGAAATGGTGTTGTAATCTCTTGTTTCCCCAAAAACAGTCTTAGAGGGTTTTTATGTAGCACCTATATGTTAATAGGAGACTCTGATCTGTAAGAAGCATGTTTATATTAACTACTCTATTAGTCCATTTTGTGCTGCTATAACAGAACCTCTGAGACTGGGTAATTTATGAACAGAGATTTGTTTCTTATAGTTCTAGAGGCTGGGATAGTAAAGACTGAGGGGCTATATCCAGCAAAGATCTTGCTGCATCCTAACCTGACATCTCATGCGAGAGAGCGTGCATGCATGTAAGAGAAAGAGGAGGCTGAGCTGGTTTTTGTCAATTTCACTCTTGCAATAAATAACTTCTTTAATATTAGCATTAATCTATCACTCTTAAAAGATCCACCTCTCAACACTATTGCATCCGGGATTAAATTTATAGCACATGAACTTTGGTGGATACAATTTAAATTGTAGCAGTTACCCAATATGAGAAGCTGAAAGGTAAAGGGAGGTGACAAGTATGCAAACACTCCTGGGTTCTTGAGGGAGCTCTAGGTTCTTGCTGTGCCCCAGAGCAATCCACTTTCACCTTGTTTCTCAAATTAAAAATTTGTCCATAGCTTCTTATTGCCTTTGAGGTAAAATGTGATCATTGCAGCATAACACATAAGGCCTTAATTAGGGTCTAGTTCAGTGTTTCTCACATTTTAATGAGTATAAAAATTATCAGGATGGGAGCAGGTGGCTTGTTAAGATGCACATACTGGGTCCTACTGCCAGCATTTCTTAGTAGGTCTGGGGCCAGTCCTACAACTTGGAGTTCCTAACATGGACTTTTCACATTTGCTGTTTTGAAGTGATTGTAGTTTCTCTTATGCCCAGTTTCCCAAAAGGTGGTCCTTTGTCATTTCCCAATTCTTTCATCTGCCGTTCTCTCAACTGGCTTATTCTTTTCATCCTTTAAGATCTCCTGTAGGTATTCTTCTTCTTCTAGTCTTCCAGATTCTGCTTCCTGCCTTCCCTCCAGATGCTAGCTAGCTTCCCTGGCTACCTATCCCTTTGGCTTCTGTGCCTTGGTGTCCAACTGGGATTCAGCAGGAAAGGAACCCTCTCTCCCTTAGAGACAAAGCAGCAAAGGAACTTCTTCTAGTGCTAACAGCATAGTACTTTTATCCTCTCCGAGGAGGGACAATTTACCTGCATAGTCCATTAGCATTACCTCTGTACACTTAACTCCCACATTATCAGATGTGATTTACATATAAAATTCACTCTTTTTTTTTCTTTTGGTTTGTTTTTGTGGTGCTAGGAATTGAGCCCTGAACTTTGCACTTGTTAGGCAAGCACTCTGTTACTGAGGTACACCCCCAGCCCAAAGTTCACTCCTTTTAAGTGTTCTATGATTTTATTAAATTAATAGAGTTGTGTAGCTATCACCATAGTCCATTTTAAGAACATTTCCTTCACCCTGTAAAGATCCCCTTTGCCCTTTTCCTTTCAGCTTAGTTTAAAAATCATCAGGAGAAAATAAAATTTCCCAAGCAGAAATAAAAAAATGAGCATCTGTTGAAAGCAAATTAAAGAGAATACAAAAAGAAAAAGAAATGGAGACAGACCTCAATGGTTCAGCAATGCTTTATTAAGCAAAGGAGGGGCACATTTTCAAGGACAAAATGTTGATGGGCTACTAGGGTCTGAGTTTTATAGGGTTTAGCAGGGCCAGGTCATGGGCGGAATTTTGGTGGTGGGCTCATTTAGGGTGGGTAGATAAGGGAAGTTTCCTGGGGCCTATTGGACTGGAAACAGCCTGTTCAGCTATAGGTGGGGGCCAGGTGCAGTGCCTCCTGTGCTCTTCCCCATTTTCCCTTCTGCTTTCCTCCCGCTGGACTTCTATTTTATCCCACTGCAATGACAAAATCTCCAAATTTATCACAGACATCTTCGCACACACTTGGCAGGAGGGCAGGTAGGGGAACTATTGTAGATAAGGGAAGTTCCTTGGGGCCTGTTTTCCATATCTGTCATCTGTAATAGGTGATGAGGATAAAGCACAGGTATTAGGTATCAGTAAGCCAGATTGGAGAGCAGGGTGCATTTGGGTCAGTGGTTGACATGGCTTACACATTGTGACATCATCAGAAGGAAGGTTGCTGAGCTTTGTGCATTACCCCTGCCCACGAGAATAATTTGTTCCATATGTGAGAAAGCAGATGTGTATGTAGTTCATATCAATGTCCGCCCCCCTCTGGTTTTCTAGTTAATTCCCCAAGATACTTGCTATTTATCCAACATGTTTAGGTTCCCGCTGGAAGAATGCACAAACAGTTGACATTTCTAAGCCATTGCTGGTTGAGTAAAAAGAACTATCACTGTATCCAGTCTCAACTAGGACCAAACAAACAAACAAAGAAAAACCCATAAAAAAAAAAGCCAAAACAAACAAAAAAGACCCACCAAACAAAATCAGCCTTTTTACCAGCACACCCAAATTTCAGACTTGTATCTGTTCCAAGCAAGGCATGTGGAAGTGAGGAAATAACATGGACAGGCTTGGTCAGCAGGCATGATTGTACTTCTGCTTCTTGCTGGCAGCGTGACCTTGGCCAAATTAATTAACCTCTTTGTGAGCTTCAGTCTTCTCATCAGTCAAATGGGGATTCCAGTGCCCTCTTCAGAGTTGCTGGATGCTGTGGCACCTTATTCACTGCCTGGCATATTATAAACACTTAGCTACAGCCATTCATTTGATTAGCAATTAGGTATAGACTTTGCTTTTCATAAGTGCATTTATATGGTGAGGATTTTATAGAACAGGAAAAGAATCATGTATCAAGGTTAGATTGTTTTAAATGCTCCACTGGACATATAGAATATATTGGTATTAAATATTTATTTGCTGATAATAATTTTAAAATCAACTTTAAGAAGGTAAGATTTTTGTTTTTGTTTTTATTTTAAATCCAGACAATGGTAAATGTCATTTAGGAGTACTGGCTCAAGCCAGGGAGCCAAGGGCAAGGTACTCCAAGCCAGTTTCCTAACTCATGCAGTGGAGCAGAATATAATGACATCTATGCACCCTGAAACCTGGGGTGAATGAAGAGCACTCACAAAATAGGGATGGTTGTACTTTATTCAGTACTCTTAAAGCATTGTTTGAATGTTCACAGTTCTAACAAGTTGCTTATTTAGCAATAATAATATATGTATTATTTATTTTTCACTTTTTTTTTTTTTTTTTGGTGCTGGGGATTGAACCCAGGGCCTTGTGCATGTGAGACAAGCACTCTACCAACTGAGCTATATCCCCAGCCCCTTCACAACTTTTCAAGATAGAAAGTGTTGAGATTTTTTGGAATTCTTTGTCAAACAATGGCAAACCTAGTTTGACTTCCTAAACAAAATTAGGGATGAGTTTACTTAGATGTAAGACCCTAAAAGTCAAATCAGAGAGCCAATTATGTTTGAAATTTAAAAGGCACAGCTACTAACTTAGAAAGTAATTTTCTTCTAAAGGTTTTCCTGTCATTACCTTCCTTTACAGTTTCTGGTGGAAGAGGTTACATTTTAATTGACGTAAGAGGGCCTTGTTTGAAGTATACAAAGCCCAGTTCAAGTAAGAACTTTAGGTCCTAATGCTCGGGAAGCAGATTTCACATGGGAGTAGATTAGGTTTAGACATTTTAAGACTGAGGGACCTGTGATATGTTTAATGAACTCTGTTGAAGGCTGCAGGGCTTTCCATTTCTTTCATGGCAGTTGGAGACAATCCTTCTTTTTGTAATTTTCAGGAGCAAACACAAGGCTTTGAAGATTGACTCAAAACAGTAATGTACAACAGAAAACAGCATTGCTTAACCCCCCCCCCCCAACCATTGCCTCATCCTTAATTCTATCTGTTCCTCCTCAACTTTCCCTTCCTTCTGCCAACACACTTCTATCATCAGTTAGTCTTGCTGAGTCCTCCTCCTGAACATGACTCCATTCCAGTTCCCTTTTTTCACCCCTTTTGCCACCTCCCCAGGTCCCATACCATAGTTTTCTCTTGATCTCACTCCTGGGAGAGCCTCCTGTTTCCTCTCTGCCCTCAGCAATCTGCTGTCTACTCTGCAGCCCTAGTGGTTTTTTTTAGATGTTAATTACATATTATTCTCCTGCTGGTAGCTTTTTAGTGGCTATCCATAGCATTTAGAAGAAAACCCATGCTCCTTCCTGTGACCTGCATAATCTGGCTTTTGCCTTCCTCAGTTTGTCTCCCAACCTTCCTCCTGTTTCTACTGTAGTTACCCTAGCTCCCATTCAATTTCCTGAACATTCCAAATTCCTTCCCACCACAGTGATCTTGCTTGGGTACTTTTGGCCTGCTGACTCATGTCCATCTTCCCAACTTCCTGTTCTTACTATGAAGGTCAAGTGCAGAGTGAGGCTGTCTTTAGGTCCCATCTTCCAAGCAGACTTTCTCTTTTCTGCACTTTATATCCTGTTTGTTTCCTCTCAGCTATGATCACTATCTGTATGCTCTTAATTATCTGGCATCTCTCTCTTGGTCTGTCAAGTTTCAGTTGCAGGAAGCATATTGCTGTCTGTAGTTTAAGGAAGAAGAATTTAAGAAAGGGAACATGCTGCTGTAGGAGTGCTTGGTTCTAGGCTGGTATTCAGGAATGGCTGCCAGTCCCTTACAGAATTGGCCTATTTGGGGAGATGCCTGTATTTTGTGGCTGATGATTCTAGGTCTGTGTTAGCTTTCTGTGGATGTGACAAAATATAATACCTATAAACAACTTAAAAGGAGAGAAAGGTTATTTAGACTCACAGTTTCAGAGATTTTAGTCCATGGTTGCTTGACACTGTGATTTTGGGCCTGTGGCAGCACAAGAACATCATGCCAAGAATTGTGGGAGTAATTACCTTACTCTAATCACTAAGAAAACTGCTCTTCTCATGACAGCTAGGAAGGACACACACACACACACACACACACACACACACACCAGGGTCCCAATATCTTCTTCAAGAGCATGTCTCAATACTAATCTTCTTTCCAAAGACTCCATCTTCTAAAAGTTTCCCAACCTCCTTACCAGTACTATCAGCAGGGGACCAAGCCTTGAACACATGGGGGAAATTTGGTGGCCATTCCAGATACAAACGATAATGAGGACTTGGAGTTCACAGTGTTCTGCAGTAGTTAATGATCCAGGGATGGGGTGCCAGAGTCAAGAAGCTTTTCTGCCACTGTCTTTTATATATCTATGTCTATATATCTATATCTATATTTATATCTATATATATGTCAAGTGAGAGAGTGGACACTAGAAATAACCTCAGTTTTATTACCTCTGCTAGACAGCAGAAGTAGTCAGAATGAGACAGGAAAATGGCCCCAGCTCTCTGAAACTCACACAGGTATCTCATAATAGGTAGAACCTAATTCATTCTCAAACATTTAGAATAATGATTTAAGAAATCAGCTAAGGATTAATAATGAAACTCAAACTTCAGACAGTAGCAACTCAAGCAGACCCTTAATATCCTCATTTTAATAAGGTTTATTTTAGAATATACATTAGAGCATCAAATATGGAAGTCATTGGCTGTATATCTCAGTTTTCATTAAGAGAACTGGAAAAATAAGTGAGTTTTATTGCTAAAGTTTAGATATGCCTTAATCATATAAGGTTAAGAATTCTCACAAGGGCTGGGGATGTGGCTCAAGTGGTAGCGCGCTCGCCTGGCATGCGTGCGGCCCGGGTTCGATCCTCAGCACCACATACAAACAAAGATGTTGTGTCCGCCGAAAACTAAAAAATAAATATTAGAATTCTCTCTTAAAAAAAAAAGAATTCTCACAATATGAATTCTCATAATAAATAAGTTCTAGATATTAGAACATTTCTCAGAGGGAGTAAATTGAGAATTTAAAAATTATCCTGGGGACAAATTGAGTACTGTAATAATTAAGGGCAGTAGTGTATAGTAGAGCATTGAAAATAATAGGAACCCTTAAATCCATATTTATGATAAACAAATAACTATATGAATATTTAGTAATTATATATAATGGGGGAAACAGGGTTTTTGTTTTAGTAGAATGCCAAAGGCAGAGTGGAAGGAATGGAGGGAGTGCTAAAGTTGAAAACTCAGTTTTTAACTGTCACCATTGATTCAGGAAGGCATCATCCTAGCTGAATCTAGGTGAGGAGCATGATATCTTACTTGGTCTTATACTATCTCATCACTGGCTCCTTAGTAATAGATAAAAATAGTAACTGTTGCAGAAATGGGACAACTCCATACCATGTGATCAAAATTAACATCACTGAACAGGTGGATGAACATCTGTCTCCAGAGATAAATCTCCTGAGAAGGACACAGTGCCCCTTCTGTAGTAGTCTAACCTGATTATTCACAAGGATACATCAGAGAAACTTTTTTTTTTTTTTTGTACTAGGGATTGAACCCAGGGGCAATTAACCACTGAGTCACATCCCAGCCCCTTTTTATATTTATTTGTTTATATTTTTGGTATCAGGTATTGAACTCAGGGGCTCAACTACTGAGTCATATCCCTAGTCCTGTTTTGTATTTTATTTAGAGACAGGGTCTCACTGAGTTGCTTAGCAACTTGCCATTGCTGAGGCTGGCTTTGAACTCGTGATCCTCCTATATTAGCCTTCCAAGCCCTTGGGATTACAGGCATGTGCCCCTCACACCTGCCTGGCCATCAGAAACTTTAAATGAGGAAGTTTATAAAAAAAGAGAGGAGGGCTATATTCTCTAAAGTTGTCAGTGTTATAAAAGATAAAGGCTGTGAGAATGATTAAATGATTAAAAAAGGTTAAAGAGACATGACAGCTAAATGCAATAGCTGACTCTAGACCAGATCTTGTTGTGTAAGAGAAAAAAATGCTAGGAAGAGTATTCTTTGGTCAGTTTACCAAATTGGATAGAATTGGGTAGAAATGTAAAATAGTTTAATGTATAGAAGTGAACGACCATACTTGAGTTATGTGAGAGAATATCCTTGTTTTTAGGAGACATACCCTGAAGTATTTAGGGTCAAAGTCCTGCAGTGTTTGCAGTTTATTCTTAAATGGTTCAGAAAGAAAAGCTAGGTAGGGTGGAAGGTAAAGGGAAGTGGATTTGAGGAGAGGGAGTAAGAGATTATAAAACAAATAGGATAAAATGTTAATGATAAATAAATCTGTATAAATTGTATATAGGTGTTCTTTGCTCTAATCTTATTCTGGCAACTTTTCTATGAGTTTAAATTAATTCTTTTTTTTTTTTTTTTTGTGGTGCTTGGGATTGAACCCAGGGCTTTGTGCATGTGAGGCAAGCACTCTACCAACTGAGCTATATCCCCAGCCCTTGAATTAATTCTAAATAAAAATTTCCTAAAAGTTGTCTGGAGACTGAGAATATTGCTTGCATACACTCTGTGCAAAAGGATCTGATTTGTAAAACAATTTGAGGTTAAGAATCTCTAGAAATGGGTCTCATTAGAACTGTGTTGTACAAGGACTTAGATGAAAGCCATTCCAAAGAATGTATTAGCTTTAAGGTGATACTTTTTTTTTTTCCAGAACCGTTGCACATAAATAACCCACAGATGCTATAACAATTATGGACAAAATTAGGAAAAGATCTTTTGACTAAGCTGGGTGTGGTGACTCAAAACCATACTCCCAGTGGCTTGGGAGGCTGACACAGGAGGATTGGATCTGGAGTTCAAAGCCAGCTTCAGCAATTTTGTGAGGTCTTAAGCAACTCAGTGAAACACTGTCTTTAAATAAAATACAAAATAGGGCTGGGGATATGGCTCAGTGGTTAAGTGCCCCTGGGTTCAGTCCCTAGTACAAAAACAAAACAAAACAAACAGATCTTTTGAATAAAGAGGGGAAGACAGTATAAAACATTTTCAAAAGGAAAAGAAATTCAGAATAAATAAATATTTATAGGATGTTAAAAAAAATTCACCTTTAACCATAATGGGGCCCCTTCGAACTCCCAAGACCTTTGCTTACTCCTTTTGTTTTTGCTAGTGTTTCTTCTATTGCCCTTCCCTGGTCTGGAAATGAGGTAATTTTGTTTTCTTATAGGCTGACTCTTTATATGTTCATTCAGAGATTTGTTTTCATTAGATTGCTCCATGGTTTTAGCTTTCCTTTGCATGGCTCCAGTTGAGGGATGGAGACACAAAGTTGCTTTCAGATCATGTGCTAGTTTCATACTGGAGACTGGAGTCTGTTGCCATGTTGGCAAGTGATTGGGTTAATAACAACAGCAGAATCCCCTTGGTGATCTTCAGCTTGAGTGCCCTGAGCACTGCCTGGCTTTTGGGATACTCCCAGATGTGGTCACATGGAAATTTTCTGGTTGGAGCCTTGGTCAGCGAATGCTTATGCTCATTATCTATAGTAGCAACTGAAAACTTTACATTCAGTTTAGTTACTAAGAAAGTGGTGTGCTTGACTGAGCCCTTCAGACACAGCCCTTCCACTTTCTCCAGGAACTGTTTCATTGTTTCAATATATTCATCGGTGAACTCCATTTCCTTAAAACACACCTGGAGAAACTTCTTACAGTTTGAAGTGGTGGTCATCCTCTTCTGCAGTCTAGGCAACACTGAGGCTCTGCCCATGAACCTAAATAGTACCTTTCAAAACTCTGGTACCAGTCTAAGCATTGACCATTATTAACAATCTTACAATATATTTTTGCCAACTATATGGGCCAAAGTAATATTACATTTTAAGTGAACATTTCCAAATTGTTGGCTATTGGATTTCTTCAGTGTACTGTGAAGTGTGCACATCATTGCTTTTATCTGTATTCTTTTTGATTGTCTCTTTTGTTTTTGGTACTGGGGATTGAATCCAGGGGTACTTTACCACTGAACTACACGCACAGCCTTTTTATTTATTTATACATTTTTTTTTGAGACAGGATCTTACTGAGTTGCTGAGGCTAACCTGTAACCTGCATTCTTCCTGCCTTAGCCTCCTGACTTGCTGGAATTGTAGGCATGCACCACCATTCCTATTTTTTTTTTTTTTAATATTTATTTTTTAGTTTTCAGCAGACACAACATCTTTGTTTGTATGTGATGTTGAGGATCGAACTCGGGCCGCATGCATGCCAGGCGGGCGCGCTACCGCTTGAGCCACATCCTCAGCCCAATTCCTATTTCATATTGATGCTTTTCTTTGTGGTTTCTGGTTCTTGTGTCTTGCCTGAAAGATTATGTCGGTTTCTTTCTTTTTTAAATATATTTTTTTTTACAGTTGTACACAATAACTTCTATTTATTTATTTATTTATTTATTTATTTATTTATTTATTTATTTATTTATTTATTTATTTATTTATTTTTATATGATGCGGAGGATTGAACCCAGGACCTTGCATGTGCGGGGTGAGTGCTCTACCGCTGAGCCATAATCCCAGCCCCAAGACTGTGTCTATTTCTTTTCTTGTTTTTGATTCTAGAGTTGAACCTAGGGCCTTGCACGTAACCTGAGCTATACCTTCAAGCCATATTCCAATATTGTAAAAAAACTTCCCTTAAATTCATCTATAATATTTCTCTTTAATCTATCTGGAAATTTGTATGTGGATATACTTTTATTTGTGCCCCAATAAATAACCAATTTCCTTAGCATCATTTGTTACATAATTTATTATTCTCTTCCCAGTGTAAAATCTTTGTTTTTGTACTGGAGATTAACTCAGGGGTATTTAACCACTGAGCCACACCCCCAGCCCTTTTTAAATATTTTATTTAGACATAGGTCTTGCTGAGTTGCTAAGTGCCTTGCTAAATTGCTGAGGCTTCAATCCTCCTGCCTCAGCCTCCCAACCTGCTGTGATTACAGGCGTGCGCAACAATGCCCAGCTCCCAGTGTAAAATCTTGACTGAATAATGAAATAAATTTTTGTGTATAGGAATTTGTCTCATATTCTGTTGATTTCTTTCAACATATATACTCCTGGGCCAGTTCCATAGTTTTTGTCAGAGCAAATCCTATAAATTTTTTCCTTCCAGATAACTTAAGAACTACTTGTCACATTCCACTGAAAGTGATGTTGGGATTTTGAATTACAGAACTCTATGTAAAAAAATTCTCTCAGCATAATGGATAGGCACTTAGGCTATGGAGCCAGACAGGCCTCAGCAGAATCCATTTATTAGTTCTGGGATGATAATCACACCTAGTTTAGAGAAATGTCATCAGGTTCATATGTTTAAATTTTATTAGTTGTTGATCAGAATAATCTACATTAAATTAAGAAATGATGTATATATACACACAAACATGTATCCACATATGAATACAATTTCTATTTATGGTAGTACTTGATATGTAAACAGATGCATTGTGTATTCCTGGGCACATTCATTTGTTCTTTTTTCATCCTTGAAGTAGTCTTGCTGGTTCAGGTGCTGTGTGTAGGCACTGTGCTTGGTGATTGTGGATATAGCTCAAGGGTAAGCCTCATGATACCTGTGCCTGGAGGGAGAGCAGATGTGAAACATAACTACACATCTAATTTTGTAATTACGATTAAGATATGTGTTATAAAGATAAGTTAGATTATAACTCTGGACTTGGTGGGAGGAAGTTCACTTTGTCAAATATCTCAGTTTGTTGACTTTACAGAATTTCCTTCTCATGAACAGTTTTAAAATCTGTAAGAGAATGACTGTCAATCAGATTCTGAGGTTGGACTCTGTGGCCTAAGTCCTGTTTCTGCCAACATGCTGTGACCCTGGGCAAATTACTTACATTCTGTGTACCCTAGTATTTTCATTTGTAAACTGGGGCAGTACTAAGCCACTCCAGAAGGTTAGGAAGAATGAATATACATAAAAAAATGTAGAACAGGGGCTGGGGTTTTGGCTCAGTGGTAGAGTGCTTGTCTAGCATGTATGAAGCACTGGATTCAATCTTCAGTACCCTATTAAGAAAAAATAAAATAAAATAAAGGTGTTCCGTCCATCTACAACTAAAAAATATTTATAAAAAAACCATGTAAAACCATAACAGCATCTACATTTTTAGCATAAATTAAAAAAATTTATAATATTTTCCCCATATTACTTTAAAAACCAACTTTCATCAAAGTGTAATGTATATGCAATAAAATGAACCATTTTAAGTGCATAGATTAAGTATCTTAAAAGTATAAACTCATTTAACCATTACTACAATCCAGATAAAAGAACATTTCCATTGGCCTCAAAGTCCCCTGGTATCTCAGCATTCATTTCAAATTATATTTCTTTTTTTTTGTACTGGGGATTGAACCCATACATACACAGTCCTTTTTTTTTTTTTTTTTTTTTTTACTTTGAGACAGTCTTGCTAAGTTGCCCAGGCTGGCCTTGAACTTTCGATCTTCCTGCCTCAGGTTCCTGATTTCCTGGTATTACAGATGTGTGCCATTGTGCTTAGCTTCATTTCAAATTCTGTTTAATGCATTTTTTTACTAGAACTTTAGTATTCATTTTTTAGCATGTTTAGAATTTTTAATTCATTTTAAATTTGAAATACTAATTATATCATCTATTATACAAATGATCCCTTGTGGCATTTCTCTATGCTAGATTTGAGTAAATTTTTGTATTTAATTGCTTCTCATTAGAATTCAGAATGTCAGATTATAATGGTATTGATTCAATTAATTTGTTTTTTGTATAATTGAAAGTTTTTTCCTACATAATAAAATGTATAGGGAGGTATTAGCTTTTTGCTGTAAATTTCTTGCTGTTGAGGGTAGAATGCTGGTGGAGGGTAGAGGAGAATTTAATCTCGACACAAATGATGTGTCATTTTTAGGCTTTTTTTCTCTTAGGTTGGCCTAAAGGAATGGATTACAGTTTGCAGTATTTCTGCTTTACTAACACCTATAATTCTGTGAGTATAGAGCCCATGAGAGGGAAGGTATTGTTCAAATGGTCCAATATTTGGGCAAATAAGTTTTCCTTGTAGCAATTACAATGAAAGTAATAATTTAATGAGAGCTGACATTATTCAGTACTGCTTTGGGCCAGGCATGACCAATGGCTGCTTACATCTCATTTTATTCTTTCAGCCCCACAGGTTTGGTACTAGTGCACAGATGATGAGTATGCATCTCGGAGAGTCTAAGGAATGTGTCTAAGGCCACACATAGTTAATGGGTGAAGCTGATGGTGGGACTTTAGCCCATATTTTTAGTATTCATTACTCTTTGTTTAAAGCTCAAAGACAGCAAGCATTTTTTGGTTAATAATCTCCTATCTGCCAGCCCTTAAAACTTTGTTTTATGGACTTTTCACATCTATTTCTCATTCTGTCTTCAAGGCTACCAATGGGTAGGGAAGGAATTCCAATGTTTCATTTGTGCAAAGGTAGGTAGACTTTTTCTGTAAAGGGTCAGATCAGATACTAAATATTTTTGGGGACCTTATTATCTCAGTTGTAACTGCTCATTTCTGCATTTTAAGGAAAGCAGCCTTAGAAAATATATAAATTGTGTTTCAATAAAACTTTATAAACAGCAGTCAGGATTTAACCTGCAGGTTGTCATTTGCTGAGCCTGCAGTGGTAGACATCTATTTGGGGGACATTATAACCCTCATCCAAGAGGAGGCAGAACCAGGATTCTTAGTGCCAAATGCTGTGCCCTCTCCTCTCTAAACTCCAGGTTGCAGTGCATAGTATCACTCAGCGGTGCCGTTAGGACACTCAGTTCATAACAGTAATTGTGGTAACAACTAATGTTTTCTACTGAATGATTTGTTCTAAGTGTTTTTCATTGTGACATTTGATCTGTGCACAGCCCAGTAATGGGAAACTGAGGTATGTTTGCTCACAGAGCTGATGGCAGATGAAACTGGGGTTTGAACCCAGACAGTGATTACAAGCAGTAAGCTCAAGTTTTCTTACCTTCTGTGCCTACATTTTGGAGTTTCTCAGATTGAGGACCCTGTTGAAGCCTCATTTTTCAGAAGCTACCTTCCTGGACACTCAAATTATGTGACAAGATTCTTGTGTTCTCCTTTTAAGGCATTTAGTATGGAGCAGAGCTATAAGGGAGGGAATGCTACCTCTTCCTTTTTTTTTTTTTTTGGTGGGGGGTGATAACTGGAAAGTTTGAGGGTCAAACAAGGTAATGCAAGAGGTTTCTTTGTTTATCTTGGGCTTTACCTGAGACTTTAAGCTGTAGAAACATTTTAATGATAACAGTAGAGATTATTTATTGAGTATTTTGTCAATGCTATGCTGGGTGGACACATATCTCAGATCTCAGCAATGCTAAGATTTATTATTTCCATTTCATAGGTGAAAAAATGGAGGCTCAGCCATAGGTAAATTAATTAAATCTCTCTTAGTTTCCTCATTTTAATGTCTCATGTAGTATAGTTGTGAAGATTAATGAGTCAAAACATCTTAAGGATCTATAGCAGGGGCTGGGATTGTGGCTCAGCGGTAAAGCGCTCGCCTAGCACGGGTGGGACCTGGGTTTGATTCTCAGCACTACATAAAAATAAAGGCATTGTTCTTAAACAAACAAACAAACAAACAAAAAATTAAATAAATAATCAAAGGCTCTATAGCAGTGCTCAGATTCAGTTGTGTTACCTGTTATCAGAATAGAGTAGTAGTAGTGGTAGTAGTAGTAATTGTAGAGGTGAAATGCATGCTCATTTTTAAATGATTTTTTGTGAATTAGAAATAAGCATATAAGTATCCAACAAAATGCCTTGGTATTAATAAGTGGGATTTGTGAATATTCCATAGAAGAAGCTGTGTAAACTCTCTGGCACTTAATTTAAAAATATCTCCATCAGTGATCTTTTTAAAATTAAATAACTTAAAACTAAATTTCTTGGCTCTCTTTGTTATTTGCTTTGGATGGAATTATTCTCCTGCAAAAACAGTGTGCCCTAAATGTTCCTTTGTTCACCTTAGATTGGGTAGATAAGGTAGGGCCAGCCCTAGAGGGTAGGAGATATTAAGTGACATATTAAGTGATTTACAAGGTTCATTTTACAATTTTAAGAATAGCAGCTGAGCAATATGCACAGGGAAGTAAACTTGCTCATTTATGTGAAACAAATTCAACAATACGCAGTTGTAAACACCCACATTTTATATGTACTCTTTGTTATATACTGGACATATTGAACACATTGTGTTTGTACCTACCCATTCTTCTATGGGGTCAAGTCCAAAATTATGTGTACTTTATTATAATTACAGTTTAAAGTATTTGTAATTTAAACGAATACTTTTTTAAATCAATGATAATTTCTTTTCTTTTTTCTTAGAGAGAGAGAGAGAAAGAGAGAGAGAGAGAGAGAGAAAGAGAGAGAGAGAGAGAATTTTCTAATATTTACTTTTTAGTGGACACAACATCTTTGTATGTGGTGCTGAGGATCGAACCTGGGCCGCACGCATGCCAGGCGAGTGCGCTACCGCTTGAGCCACATCCCCAGCCCTCTTTTTTAAAGATATTTATTTTTTAGCTGTAGATGGACACAACACAATGCCTTTATTTTTATGTGGTGCTGAGGATCGAACCTGGGTCCTGCCCGTGCAAGGCGAGCCCTCTACTGCTGAGCCACAATCCCAGCCCAAATCAATGATAATTTCGGTTGCACATTTTTTCAAGTACTGATCTTAGTACTTAACTCTCAACTCTGTATTTATTTTTATTTATTTATTATTATTATTATTTAATTCTGTATTTATTTTTATTTATTATTATTATTATTATTATTTTAGTTGTAGTTGGATACAGTACCTTTATTTTGGACACAATACCTTTATTTTGTTTATTTATTTTTATGTGGTGCTGAGGATTGAAACCAGGGCCCTGCATGCGCGAGGCGAGCATTCTATGGCTGAACCACAACCCCAGCCCTGTCAACTCTGTGTTTATAATGAAAGGCAAAAAGGGGAAATTTTTCCTCTTCGTGAAGTTTATTTTTTTCAGTTGTAGGTGAACACAATGCCTTTATTTTTATTTATTTATTTTTATGTGGTGCTGAGGATCAACCAAGTGCCCCACCCAAGCTAGGCCAGCACTCTAACACTGAACCACAACCCCAGCTCCTCCTCTTCATAAAGTTAGCTTTCATTTTTAAAAACATGCTAATCTAAATGGAAACTAAAGTCATGCTAGCCAATGAAAAAAAAAATTTTTTCTTTGTGAGAGCGACATCTGGTGGTTTGTTTTTAATTCTCATGGTTTCCTGGTTCTTGACCAGAAGTTGTTGAAAATTCCAAAGAATCATAGTGCAAACTGCTTTCTTTTTCTTTTTTTTTTTTGCTTGGTACTCCACACTAGTTGGCTATCCAGGATCAAGTTAGTATCACTAGTGTGGCTTGGACTTTAGAAAAGCCCAGTGCTCCTTTTGAATGTAGTCCCTCTGAATGCTAGGTTTCCCTGAGGGATTTTGTTTTAGTGTATGTGATGGACAAACGGATGCTTTGGAAAAAGATTTTTGTTTAATGCAAAGAATTTAGGGTTTTGAATAAGGGATGGAATCTGTGTTAACCTCTCCGTTTTATTCTTGAGGCTGCTGGAGCCCCAGAGTTTGAGTGCATTGGCCAAAGTCACACTGGCCAAAGTCGCTCTGTGTTGGCTCAGGTTGCTCTGTGTGAGTCAAGGTTGTGCTCTGTTGGCCAAAGTCACTCTACTGGTTAAGGTTGTGCTGTGTTGGGCAAGGGCACTCTCTGTTGCCAGGGCTGTACTGTGTTGCACTGGGTTGTAAGGTCACTCTGTGTTGGCCAAGGTGAGCTAAGGTCCTGTGAGGCTTATGAAGCTCTGTGTCTGAGTTATGTTTTTCTTGTTGGACAATTCACTCAATAAAATGGATGTATATGTGAAATAAAGGAGGCAAAGGCATGTTAAGACAGAGAAAAGAAGGCATATAATATTTTTTTGAATATCTGTTTGCTACAAATATTCAAACATTTGACTTTTTTTTCTCTTTTCTAAAGGAGGTTCAGAGTCTCTGATGTGAAAAAGAGCTGTTGAGGAAGTACAGTAAAGGACCCCTGTGTCTTCTTGAGTGCACTGATTCATGTTATAGCTGGGAATTTAATATCCTATGGGATTGTATTTTTGGAGCCTGTTTTGAGTCAGACCTGTTCTATATATTATCTCATCAATCCTAGAGGGGATTGGAATCCCTATAGTACCTAGTAAGAAATGGAGCATGGAAAGGGCCTGGAATCAAGGGTGGAGTCAAGATTCAGACCCAGAGAGGACTACCTTCCAAGCCTAAATTTATGTTTTGCCCTGTACTACATTAGCAGTGTGACTAAAATTATTAATGTATATTGACTTTTACAGTGATAGTACTTAGGGAGGAGAGTCCAGTTTGCTCTTTTAGACAGTTGAGCACATGCCATTTAGAATTTCCATCACGACCTATGGAAACTTACGGGAATATTCTTTTGTTGTGAAGAGAGGAGGGAGGGCTCGTGTCATCATCATATCATAATTGCACTGATGGGCACTGACTGTGCCAGAAACTGCCTAGCACTTTACTTTCTGATCTTCCTAATGAGTCTCTGGGGTGTAGATACTTTGGGTATTCCCAGTTTACAGATGGTAACACTGGAATGGAAGGAAAGGATTTGCTATGAGGTAGAAAAGAAGAGGGAGAAGGGAATGGGTAGATGATGGTAGAGGCATAGATTGTATCAGGTGCTCCTGGGCCCTGTCTGGTAAACCTGATGGGAGAGCAGGAAGGCACACTCTCCTCCTGTCATTATGACCTGCTTGCCACAAATCTGAAGGGCCTTTGTACCTGCCAATGTATTTTTCCAGCTTCCCCCACTGTAACAGTTAAAATTAAGGCACAGGGCCCTTCTGTATCAGCATCCGCCCTCTCACAGACAGGGCCCTCCTGGGTAAGGCACAGCTCCATGGCATTTACATGGCAGCATTTGTTCCTTACAAACATGAAGCTCTCTAGTGCCCCTGATGTCTTTTTTTTTTAAAGCATTGTCTGTGGTCACCTCTAGGCTGCTTTGCTACTGGGTGCTTATAGATTTTGTGCACATGGACGGTCTCTCTGTCTGCCTTGGCTCCCATGATCTGTCGTAGGGAGCTGTGTGTAAATCATTATTCCTGTGTCTGTAAAGAGATAGAGTAAACTCCCATCTTGGAGCCTTATCTTATGCAGTTCTCTGTGTCTCCCCTTTCCCACCAGCCTTTCATTCAGTCCATTCTCCCTTCCCTATGCAAAGTTTGGTCCCACTTTTTGGTGGTCTCATTGTGGGTTTATACTCTCCTTTCCTTAGGAGACTGGAATTTCGAGAGAGCAGGGACTGTATCTTTTTTTCTGTTTGACTAGTGATTGGCATGCTGATGCTTAAATGTTTGAATGAAGCATTTGAATAAAATATAACTTGCTGATATTTAATAGTTATTATATTAACCAACTTTTCATTGCTGTGACCAAAATGCCTGACAAGAACAAATTCTAGGAGTAAAGTTTATTGTTGCTCATGATTTTAGAGGTTCAGTCCATTGTCATCCCACTCCTTTGCTTGGGGCCTAGGTGAGGCAGAACACCGTGACAGAAAGACAAGGTGGAGGAGCAGTGCTCACCTCATGGCAGCTAGGAAGCAGAGAGGAGGGAGAGGAGTGGGCTGTAGGCAAGGTGAACCCTACCAGAGCACCCCTCCCCTACCCACTCCATTCCTGGGCCATTTAACTGATTGGGTCACATACAGCTCTCATAATCTATTCATTTCACTTCTGAATATTAACACAGGAGCTTCGGGGAGACACCTCATTTCCATACCATAACAGTAGCTTAGTAAAAATGTTCTCAATTATTTATTTGGCATAAGAACACCCAGAGAACTAGACTAATGCTCTACTTGGAGGATGTGTGAAATTCTTTTCAATCTAAATGATAAATATCTAAAATAAAAATTTCTGAGAACTTTTTCTTGTGTATGATTTTACTGTTGCATTATTAAAACATTTTTTTTTAAACCTCCAGGTGTTTCTTGTTTTTTTTTTTTTGTCTGCTACTTTAGAATTAAGTTCATAGTCTGACCTTTTTTTTTTTTTTGATCCTGGATATTGAACCCAAAGTCCTATATGTGCTAGGTATGTGCTCTATCACTGAACTATCCCCCCAGGCTTTTAAAATTTTTAGACAAGGTGTTGCTAAGTTTCCTAGACTGACTTCAAATTTGTGATTCTCCAACCAACTTCAGACTCCCAAGTAACTGAGATTACAGGTATGCCCTATACCTGGCTATTTAACCTCTCAAACCTCAAGATGGTCCGTTTTGTTCAGTGAAAGAGCTAGCCATAATTATAGGTGGAGACTTGGAGTATGAGTAGCCTGTGGTGTGTTGGCTCCTATGGCTTTCTTTCCCTTTGATTAAGAGCTCTGTGGGTTAGCTGAGGATTCATGAAAGGACTCACTTTGATGCTAATTCATTAAGAGATTCCCTTTTCCAATCGAGTTGGAAAAATACAGCACTGACTCTAAGAAGCAACTGGTGGTAGTCCTTGGGATCCAGTTGGGGAGCTTAAATGTTCCGGAAGTCCATGGGCTGCTTTTTTTTTTTTTTTTTTTTGGTACCGGGGATTGAACTCAGGGGCACTCAACCACTGAGCCACATCCCCAGCCCCATTTTGTATTTTATTTAGAGACAGGGTCTCACTGAGTTGCTTAGTGCCTTACTAAGTTGCTGAGGCTGGCTTTAAACTTGTGATCCTACTGTCTCAGCCTCCCCAGCTGCTGGGATTACAGGTGTATACCACTGCACCCAGCCCCATGGGCTACTTTTTAAGGTTGAAAAATAGATGGCAAAGAATTGGATGGCAGATGTGAGCAGAATGCAAGATTATTCCTGACTGAAGAGCTCTTAGGCATCTGTGTGTGTGTGTGTTTGTGTGCTCGCTCACGCAGGATTTGCTTGATCTTTCTTCTAAAAATCACTTCATAGCCAGATGTGGTGGTACACACCTGTAATCCTTGCTACTCCAGAATATGAGGCAGAAGGATCCCAAGTTTGAAGTCCAGCCTTTGCAATTTGGCGAGACCCTGTCTCAAAATAAAGTAAAAAAGACTGGGGATGTTACTCAGTAGTAGAGTACTTGCCTAGCATGCATGAAGTCCTGTTCCATCTTCAGTACAGCCATACCTACATACACACATACATGATAAAGTAAATCCATAAAAAGTCATTTCATGGACACACAGTGAAGGTGTACTTTAGTGTACTTTAAATTAATCCTGATTGCTGGGCATGATGGTGCACACCTGTAATCCCTGCAGCTCAGGAGTCTGAGGCAGGAGGATTGCAAGTTTTGAGGCCAGCTTCAGCAACTTTGTGAGGCACTAAGCAATTCAGTGGTCTCTAAATTAAAAAAAAAAAAAAGAGCTGGGGATTTGTCTCAGTGGTTAAGCACCTCTGGGTTTAATCCCTGGTACCACAAAAAAAATTAATCTTGATTTAGAAAAATTAATATTTTATTCAATAGAGAGGCATGTCATGCTTATGTGTTTCTTATACGATTCCTTACTAACATTGTACCCTTTCTCTATGACAAGATTTTTATTCAATAGTTGAGTCCTTTGTATGTGTTGCTATGATGACAAAGTATAATAACTAATGTCCAATGTGGCTTTTATTTTGGACCTCTTGATTCACAGTGATGAATTCATGGTGAGGCGTGTTTGCAGCCCTTAAAACACTAGTACACATGGCTCTCTCTCTGTCTCTTTTTTTTTTTTTTTTGAGAGAGAGAGAGAGAGAGAGAGAGAGAGAGAGAGAGAGAGAATTTTCTAATATTTACTTTTTAGTGGACACAACATCTTCGTTTGTATGTGGTGCTGAGGATTGAACCTGGGCCGCATGCATGCCAGGCGAGCACGCTACAGCTTGAGCCACATCTCAGCCCACACATGGCTCTTAATCCCTGCTCTAATGCCAAGGGGGATGCTGGGGCACCTTTCTATATCTCATCTCTCTGAGAATGGTACATGTACATATGTACCCCAAAGCCAGGTGTAGAATCTGTACTTCTCAGAATTCTGAGCAGCTCTAGAGTTCAGCTCTAGAGTTCTGTGAGTTTATGGTACCAAATTGTTTCATTGGTTAGTAGGACAGAATGTTGGATGAACACTCCAGTGAGGAGGTGCTAAGAGGGGGTCAGTAGGGACTTTCTCATTGAGAGGAAAGTGTCTGTAAGCCCTGTCAAACCTCTTCATCTCTGTTAAATGAACACATAGTAGCATACACTCATGGGACCATGAAGTTATCCATATGAAAAAGAAGGAAAAATGGAGGAAGGGACAGAGGAAGATGAAGGGGAAGGAGGAGGAGAGTTTAGAGAAATGATTCAACTTTGTGGATATATAGTATATAATTTTTTTTTTTTAAAGAATGAGAGAGAGAGAGAGAGAGAGAGAGAGAGAGAGAGAGAGAGAGAGAGAGAGAGAGAGAGAGAGAATTTTTAATATTTATTTTCCAGTTCTCGGCGGACACAACATCTTTGTTGGTATGTGGTGCTGAGGATTGAACCCGGGCCGCACGCATGCCAGGCGAGCGCGCTACCGCTTGAGCCACATCCCCAGCCCTATAGTATATAATTTTAATTTTCCTATCTTTACTTCCTTTTCTTTCATGGAGTAATATTTGCCACATATTCCTTTTCACATCACAAAATGAATTGAGGGTGATGCATGCCTGTAATCCCAGCGACTTGGGAGGCTGAGACAGGAGGATTGCAAGGCCAGCCTCAGCAAAAACGAGGTGCTAAGCAACTCAGTGAGACCCTGTCTCTAAATAAAGTACAAAATAAGGCTGGGATGTGGCTCAGTGACCGAGAGCTCCTGAGTTCAACCCTGGTACCCCTTCCCCCCCCAAAAGTCAAAATGAAGAGGCCTGAAAAATAGTAAATCTATTTGGTTTCTTTGGAAATTAATACAGAATATTGAAATTACTACTCTTAATAATATATTTGTCATCTTTACTCTTTGCCTCTTTACCCTAGGGATTAAAAAAGTGTAAATATTTTCATCAGTATCTTTTTATTATTTAAGAGTCTTAAATATTTATTAAGAGCATGCTGTCACTTAAATGAACCTGCATATATTTTTGCTACTCAGAATATGGCAAAATTAACAAATTAAGATGAAAATTATTTGGAAAAACCTTAGTGCTTGATGCAGCGCCCTATCCCTTTGCTTATTCTGTGTCAGTTTCTGTTTGGAGCCTCTCTCCATCAGGGAGCAGGGTAGATTATAGGCTGCCTTACCTGCAGGGAATTGGCAGGCTCTTGGGTACTAGCCTTGCATCTGGTAGTCCATTTGCTAAAGCGCAGAATGAACTGCTCAAGGTAAGGACCTTCCATTTCAGGATGAGGTATTGAGCCAGCCAGCCAACAATAATTTGCTAAGTGTTGGTAAAGTATCAAGTACTGTGCTGGGCTGTCAAGTGGATTCAGAGAATATAGTGGCTCTTCACTCCAGCCGGGGAGTCAAAATAGACTCTTAAAAAAATTGGTGTCAGATGTGTAATTAGGAGTGAGGGGTGGTTCTATTCAAATGCTGCCACCCATGCCCAATGGTTGCTCCTCAAGTTTGGACCCAGCATGGGAATGGGGAGTCAAATGCAGTTGCCTTCGTGGAAGGAACTGTAAGTGCAGGTTTTCCTTTCAATATATCACATTTATTAGCAGCATGAGCTTTCCTGTCTTACTTTCCTCATACTGGAAGGAATCTGGAGGCTGCTCTAACTATACATGTTTTAAGTAGAGAATACATGGTGCTCCTACCTAGTACTGAGGGGCTTAAAGAGGAATCAGCTATAGTGCTTGCTGTGAAAACCAACACTGGAGTTGTACTAGGAAGTGGATAATGGGTATAGAGAAGCAAAAATACTATAGGTGGAAAATTTAGTTATGCTACATGATTCATGTAGGTACCAGATGGAGACTTGTGTAGTTGTAGCCAGCTTCAGTCCATGCCAGCCCAAGGGTCCTAATGGGACTCTGGTAGAGGGAAGGGGCTCACTGAGGTAGGTGCAGGAAAGGAATAGAATTTGAGTCGTGTGTTGGGACCTTGAGTGACCCCCAGGGGTCAGGGTGTAGAATGGGTGAGCAGTCTGTTTGACTTCTGGCATTTCCTCCCTCAGGTGGTACCCACATCAGTTTTCCCAAGAAGCTGGGAAAAAGGTATTGGGGAGAGAGTGTGTTGTCACTATTAATGTCAAAGTATAATTTCCCCAAGTTAGAAGTATGACTTTCATAAAGATACAAAAGGAAAGTCAAATTTTATTTAACCCATCAATTAGGAAACTGGTGAGATGGTGAACTCATTCAAAAGGTATTTAAGGAACTAGTTATTTATTAACTTTAAAGAAACTGATCAAATTATGTTATATGCATGTGCAAATGTGCCACATGAAACTTTTCACTTGGTATAATAAATATGCACCAATGAAAAAAGAATTTAAGATTACTAGGCTATGCACAAATCTGGATAATGTCCTACACAGCAATGAAACCAGACTCTTTTGGTACTCTTTTTTTCTGCCATCCAGAATTCCATAAATTAAGTGGTAACTCCACAGGGTTTGCAGTCTACTCAATGAATAGTAAGGTCAAATACAAGTACATTGTTTGGAGAGTTAAATAAGCCTTGGCAGGGCTCCTTAAACAATGCTGCAGCCTGGCATTGGGAGGGCTCCCTGCCTCCTCATTTCTCACTCCCTCCCCATCTCACCCAACTGCCTCATTCCAATTTTTGTATATATTTTATTAACATTAAAAAGAATACTTTGAAGTTAAAGAAACCTTAAATTGAGCCCCAGTTTCTTCACTCATTAGCTGTGTAATGTGGGGCAGAGAATTACTTACAGTTGGAATTACTTGCTACAAATTGGAAGAAGCAAGTGGCACAGCTTTTGTAAAGTGCCTGGGATATGAGAGGTATGCAGTAATGCCTGGTTCTTTACAAATACCCTCTTCTTAAAATGAAAAATGTTTCATTTTTTGGTCTGCTTTTCATAGAGTGTGACTTATTTACAGAAGTCAATGGGATGTTTCAACAAAATAGAGGGATGTTGCTTAAGTGACTTCTTACTATTTGATAGTCCTTCTTTTTTCAATTTTTGAAGGTGGGTCTGGGGGCATATTTCTTGCTCTATGGAAATATTACCTGGTAGCCATGGTATATGTCTATAATACTCAGGTGTGTGTGGGGGGTGGGGGCACTGAGGCAGGAGGATTCCAAGTTTGAGTTGCCATCCCAGGCAACCAGCCAGACCCTTTCTCAAATGATAAAAATGGTTGGAGATGTAGCTCAGAGGTAGAGCATCCCTGGGAGGGAGGGAGGGAGAAAATCAGCTTGCCTCCTTTTATATGGAGAGCCGGTTTTCCCAAGTTGTGAAGGGAGGGAGGGAGGGAAGAAGGAAGAAAGGAGGGAAGTTGAGGTTTGTGAGAAGGGTGGAGAACTGGAGAAGGCATGGAAAACTCTTGCCTACAAGGATACATGCCTTGGCAGTCCAAGCTTGAGTCTTTAATTCATTAGGCAACAAGTATTTATTGAGCAACATTTCTGTGCCAAGCCCTGATGATTTTCTGTTTACATGTTGAGAGCCTGCTCTGGTGGAGATGGACAGTAACTATATAAACAAGGAACATGATTTTGGAAAGTATTATGAATGAAATAAATAAGATGATGAGAAGCTGTAAGTAAATTTCTGTTCTTAGTAACTTTAATTAGGGTGTTGGCTAGAGACAATATCCTTGAAGAAGTGACTTTTTGATTTGAAGAATGAAAAGGAGTCAGCATGGGAATGGTTGAGAGAAGGAGAAAGAATGAACAGTGCAGAAAGATACAGGATGAATATGGCCTGTTCAAGGAACAGAAAAATCTGTGGCTCATGTGGTTGACAAGAGGAGGATGAGTGGAGATGTGATTGGATAATTGGATAATGGAAAGGCTGTTTGAGGGCTCCAAAGATTGTGGGAAGGAGTTTGGGTTTACTCTAAGTGCAGTAGAAAGCTCTTAAAGAGGTCTAGAGCAGTGGAATGGCAAGGTGCTTATTAAAAGAAGAGAGAGAAAAAGGATGGAATGGTGGGTCTCATGAATAGGAGTAGGGAGACAGTGACATGATCCTTGTAGGAGTTGTGGTGAATCCCAAACCATAGTGGATGAGGGGCTTGGTTTTGATTTTGCTGCTATGAGGGAGCAATTGTGTATGTGTGAGTTTTTGAGCTAGGTTATGTGTGTTTGTGAGTGTGTGTTGTATGACTGTGAGTCAGTATATGTGGAGTGTGTATGGATTTGTGAGTGGGTATGAGTGTGTGTGTGTGTATTTAGATTTGTCTCTTGTTATAGCTTTTGAACAGGCTAGTGGCATGAAGGAAGGGGCTCTTGTATTGGTACAGATTTAGCTAGAGGAAAGCAAGTGGCAGAAAAAGCTAGGAGGGTAGTTCAAGTAGCTATGAAGTGAAGGCCTAGGTGATGCTATCTTGGCTAGCACAAAAAGAAGACTGCATTGGGAAAGTCCTGTTGTTTATGTGTTGTATTCTATATCCAGAACGAATGAGACTGAGAAGTGAAAGATAGCTCTATTAAAGAAGTCACCTTCTTTTCAAAGCAGTCCAGTTTGATTGCAGGCTGAATATTCTACCAGTCTTAATTACAACATATGTACATCACTTAAATTCACAGATTTCTGTGAAAGGAATTCCACTTGTCAGAGATGGATGATTCTACTGCATGCTTTACCCTTCTGCCAAACCCCGCCCCCAAATGCATACTCATTTTCTTTTTTTACATTAAAATCCTTAATTCTTGAGAAATTCATTGTGTTTTTTATCTCCCCCCTCCAGGATATCTTTGAAGATGCCTTGGAAACCATCTCCATGTAAGTAATAATATAATAAAAACTAAGTTATAATTAAAAATTGATGGTTTTCATATGTAAAATGTAAATTTCATTCTCATTTTTTAGAGTAGTGACCAGTGTCGAAAGTCACTACTCTGTAATTAAAAAGAGTTAGGATGTGATTATCCTAAAGAAATAATCTACCTAATGTTACTCTCTCTCTTTTTAAAATATATATAAAAATATAAATATAAAAAAATATATATACTTGTAGATGGACACAATATATTTATTTATGTGGTGCTGAGGATCCAACCCAATGCCTCACGCATGCGAGGCAAGCACTCAACCACTGAGCTACAACCTCAGCCCCTCTAATGTTATTTTCCAATGTATTTTTTAGTATTATTTTTTATAATATCATAAAATAAAATGTTTTCCAACAAATTATTTTATTTATAGCTAACCTTTTTAATACTTGCTCATATTTAACCTCTTATATTTGCATTTAGTTTTGTTACAGGCATTTACTCTAAGCCTCTATAATTTTTGTAATAATTTTAAATGACTAAATTATATTAGAATCAAGTAGAATACCACAACTTAATCACTCTTCTTTGTTAGACATTTAGGTTGTTACTGGGAGTTTACAAACTTAAAATTAAGTAATGAATATTTTCATGCATATAGCTTTATCATATTTTGAATGATTTTCAAAGATCAACATTACAGAAGTAGGATTTTTGGATTAAAGGATACGTGTTTATTGCTCTTCATATATTTAAATTTTCCTTTCTATGTTTGTTAGCTTAGGCTGCCATACAAAATACCGTAGTTTGGGTGGCTTACATAACAAGTTTATTTTCTCAGCTTTTTGGAGGCTGTAATTCTGGGAGTAGGGCATCAGCATGGTTGGGTTCTGGCGAGGATTCTCTTTTTGCTTGCAGATGGCCACCTTCTTTATCTGTATTTTCACATGACAGAGAGAGAGAGATGGAGCAAGTTCTCTGGTGTCTTTTCTAGTAAGGGCACAACCCCACCATGAGGGCCCCTGCCGCAGTCTTGGCTGGGCACTAGCCACTCACACCTTGTAGATTCAAACAGCAATTCTTTATTCCCGAACTCACACCGGCCCTCTGCAAACACGTTCTGGGGAAATCCAAGTTCTGTCCGCACAATTCACGTCCCAAATACTTTCTGAATTCCGCGAGAACTCAACGGGAACTCAGGCAGCAGGAACGCCCTATTCCTAGCAGGAATAACCTTAAACCTGGAACCGCCTTATACCCAGATTGTCTTAAACCGGAAAGCCTTAAACCCAAATTATTCTAAACCAGGATACTTCCTAAAACTGCAGGATACACCCTAAACCTGGATCCACCCTCGTCCTTGAGCAGGGTCACCTTTCTCAAACACACATGCAATGTCACAGCAAATTTCCAAGGCAAGTCCATTTAACATGGGGTACGCTGGCAAGGAAATTTCGATGTGTCATTCCTACTTGGCAATGGCCCTCAGCAGGCCCCATTCTCATGACTTCATATAATCATAATAATCTACCCAAGGCCCAGTCTTTAAATATGAACATATTAGAGGTTAGGGCTTCAAATGTGAATTTATGGGTAACAGTGTGGGCAGACAAGTGATTTAGTACTTAGCACTTTGAAAAAGAATTTTATCTGTTTACAAGGCTACAACACTGTGAAGTGAAATCATTTAAACTGTATCATTACCATCACTGGATATTATTTGAAAAATAGTTTGCTACTGAAATGATACTGGTTTTAGTGTCTTTGATTTTTCTTATTCTCTTATTCATTGCTTGTTATAGAACACTTCCTTTTGTATGACTTTTTATCTTCTAGCCTGTTTAACTTTTCCTTCAACGTTTCTTTTAAGTTCTTTATGGACTTTAGACTATATATGCCCTAATTTTTTGTCATATTTGTTATAGATATTTTTTTCAAAGTAGTATTTTTTTAATATTTATTTTTTAGTTGTAGTTGGACACAATACTTTTATTTATATGTGGTGCTGAGGATTGAACCTAGGGCCCCGCATGTGGTAGGCAAGCACCCAGCTGCTGAGCCACAACTCTAGCCCTCAAAGTGGAATGTTTATCTTAGAATTACAAATTTTATTTTGTCCCAAAATTTTAATGTTTATGTTGTCAAATATTTTTATGATTACAAAAAGTTTCAGTGTGTTTAGGAGTTCAGAAAAAATATTCTATTTTGGAACAGTTTCAGATTTACAGATTATTGTGAAAATAGTGCAGAGTTCCTGTATGCCCCACACCTAGTTTTCCTTGCTATTAATTTCTTAAATTAGCATGTTACATTTGTTACAATTAATGATCCAATATGGATACTGTTGTAGTTTGAATCTGGAATGCCCCCCAAAGTCTTCTTCCCCAGTTTGGCACTGTTGGAAGATAGTAGAACACTTTAAGAGATGGGGCCCAGTGAGAGGTTTTAGGTTACTAGGGATGTGTCCTTGAAAGGGATTAGGGTACCCTGGCCTCTCTTTCTCTGCTTGGCTGCCATGAGCTAAATGGGCTTCCTCTGTTATGAGTTCCTACTGTGATGTGCTGCCTCATCACAGGTCCAAAAGCAGTGGGACCAACTGACCATGAACTTAAACCTCCAGAATTTGAGCCAAAATAACTTTTAACTCTTTTTAAATTGATTTATCTCAGAAACTCATTACAGTAATGGAAAATAAATGAACACAGATACATTATTATTAGGGACAGTCCTTACATTATTCATATTTCTTTGGCTTTCAGCTAGTGTCTTTTTTCTGTCCCAGGATCCTGGCTAGCAAACTACATTATGTTTAGTTATCATGCCCCCTTAGGCTTCTCTTGATTGTTACAGTTTCACAGACTTTCCTTGTTTTTGATGACATTGGCAGTTTTAATTGGTGAGTTATTTTGTAGAATGTTCCTTAGTTGAGATTTTTTTTTTCCTTATGGTTTGTTTGAGGTCATGTGTTCTTGGGAGGGAGACCACAGAGGTAAAGGGCCACTCTCAACACATCAAAGGTACATGATATCTGTGAGACTGACCATTGTGATATTAAACTTGATCACCTGGCTTGAGATAGTATTTGTTAGGTTTCTCCACTGTAAAGCTACTTTTTTCCCCCTCTATTTTTTCATATTGTGCTCTTTGGAATAAGTTTATTTGTGGTATTATGATGTGTGTGTGTGTGTGTGTGTGTGTGTGTGTGTGTGTGTGTGTGTATGTATGTGTATTTGTTTATTTGTTCCCCGATCACAACTCTTTCCCCAAGGCTAACCATAGGAACTAAAATTTCTTCTCTTGAAGGCAAGTAATATCCATAGACCTACCCTGTCTGACAATGGATCATTAGATCCCTATTCAGAAGGGATCTTCTCCTATACCTGGGAAGAAGGAATGCTGCTTGGAGAGGCCAAGAAGAATCTGAACAGACAGGGCTTGTTGAGTTTCGGCTACATTACTACATAGTTGTTTGTGCTTCCATCATGCCTATGCTGTGAAATTTCCATAAGAGGCCAAAAGGAATGTTCAAAGAGCTGGATAGTTAAACATGTGGAGGTATATAGGAAGTTGTTTTATACCCCTTGCCCTGTTCTTTAATTCATCTGTATCCTTGATGATATCCTGTATAATAAACTAGTAATTGTATTTCCCTGAGTTCTGTGGGTAGCTTGAGCACATTAATCACACCTAATAAGGGGATTTTGAGAGCTCCGATTTATAGCTGGTCAATCAGAAGCACAGATAGAACAACTTAGGGCTTGCAAATGGCATCTGAAGTGAAGGGAGCCAGGCTTAGAGACTGAGCCCTCAACCTGTGAGATATGAAGCTATCTCAGAAAGAGTGTCAGAATTGAGATAAATTAGAGGACCCTCAACTGTTTTCAGCTGCAGAACTGATTACTTGTTTGCTGTTGGGAAGAAATCCCTGTATCTTTTGGAATCACAGAGATTTTTTATGTTGATGGCTATGGTGTGAAAGCAGAGGAAAAACAATTTTTCCTGTGCTCATTGTGATGTTTTAAAAAAATCACTTTTAAGATTAGTGAGTTATTGCCATACAGAAATCTTATAACATTCAACTGACACTATGGCTCTACTCTGGGTACTGGCAGAAACTGAGCTTGGGCCACAGAAGGAGTCAGCAGTTCAGGTGATGGGAAATGTTTGGGCTGTGGACTGCTGACTAGAATTAATCAGTGAGGTACTGCTGTCCCCAGCAGGAGGCTGGAACACTAGACACAAGCCAGGAAGAGGTCTGGCCTCACAGAGGGAGACGGGCTGTTGCACCTGATGAGATCCAAGGAGCAGCACATATTAGTACTTGTGTATCTTCCAGCATGCACTGGCTGCATTAGGCTGGTAGCAGCTTTACCTTTGGGGTATATGAGAGGCTCTGAAAGTGATTCCTAATAGTTTTTAAAAATTGGATTATACCAAAAAAAACAAAAAAGGGATCAAAACAAAACTTGAGTTTAAGCCATTTGAAGTTAATTAAAATCCCTATGTCATGCCAGCCCTAAAATTATTAGGCTATTACATATCCCAGCATCATTTTCTAAGTCCATGAAAAAAGAAAATTTATGTATGATGCTTCTTTTATAGAATGATAAATATATTAAAATAATAACACTGTTTTGGGCTTCCTAGTCTGTTCCTTTGATTTGTATGTCTGTGTTTGCACAATAATTGCTCTTTTATTCAGCTGTTTTAGATGTTTTAATACTAGTATGACTGATTCTTAGGAAAACAGCGTCCAAAAGGGATCCTTGTGATGGAGTTGTTTTTGTTTCATATCTATCAGATGCCTCTTCATGTGCTTTTCACATGAGGAAATCAGCAAGTCTGTGTGCCTTGACTTGGTTTTTTAAAAATTTTAAATTTGTTTTTATTATACATGACAGTAGAATGCAGTTATGCACTTTGATATTATATCATACATAGATTGGATATAATTTCTCATTTTTCTGAGTGTACATGTTGCAGAATCTTATTGGTCATGTGGTCACATACATACATACAATAAAAATGTCTGTCTCATTCTACTATCTTTCCTGTCCCCACATCCTCTCTCTTCCCTCCCATTACTTCCCTCTATCTAATCTAAGGTAAGGCCATTCTTTCCTAGTGCACGTGTCCGTGCCCCCCTTCCTGCCCCCCCGTGGGGCCCCCCATTATTGTGAATTAGCATCTGCATATTACAGAAAACATTTGGCCTTTGGTTTGGGGAGATTGGCTTATTTTACTTAGCATGATGTTCTCCAACTTCAACCATTTACTGGCAAATGCCATAATTTCACTCTTTAAAGCCGAGTAATATCCCATTGACTTCTTTTATTCTATTGTGAACCATATTATAGTTTTTCTCATCCTGAAAACAGTAGTTCCTTAACATTTCTTCACTATCTAATTATCTAACATTTTCCCTTCATTGCCTCTTTGCCTCTCTTTGGATGTATTTTCTTTCTTTTTCCTACTTTTAACTTCCCTGTCCTGCTCAGCTTTACAAATCCAAAGGCTTGCTGTGTTAGTTGACATTCTATCACTTTAGCAAAATACTTGACATTATTAACTATAAAGAGAAAAGCTTTATTTCTGGTTCACAGTTCTAGAGGTTCCAGTTCCAGTTCATGATTTAGTGGCCTCATTGCTTTGGGCCTGTAGTGAGGCAGCACATTATAGTAGGAGCACATGATGGAGCAAAACCACTTTCCATGTTGCCAGGAAGCAAAAGGGAGGAAGGGGCTGGTGTCTCACTGTCCCCTGTAGGGCTTGCCCCTGGTGACATAAGTTCCTTCCTCTAGGCCTCACTTCTTAAAGGTTCTACCACTTCCTAAAAGTTTTTCCACCTCCCAGTAGCATTAGCTTGGGGACCAAGCTTTTTACCACATGCACATTTGGGGGACAGTCAAGATCCAAATTATAGAATTTACCCTTTCTAGAATTTTCTTTGCTTTTTTAGATTTCTGTGTGCATTATTTCTTATGTCCTCTAAGATTGTTTCTGAAACACTTTTATGTTCTCTTTTAATGTTGTGGAAATGTCCCCATACAGACTTCTTTCACCTTGGTCATAGCAGTACAGTATAGTAACACTTCACCTGATAGAGAACCTCAGCTTTGTGAATTAGAGCCTGGTCACAAGAGTCAGGCATTGCTGTTCCTGCTCTAAAAATTTTGCACTTTACTTCTATTATTGATTTGTACTGGAGTTTCTTTACAATTGATTTTGATCTGATTCTAATAAACTTTGCTTTTTAGTCTCTTGAAGAATTTTACCATATAGAGTTCAGGGAGGTGGTGTGTGTGTGTGTGTGTGTGTGTGTGTGTGTGTGTGTGTGTGTGTGTTAGGGGGATTGGGTTTAGAAGTCAGTTTTTTTTTGGGGGGGAGTGGGTTGGAGTATGGGGATTGTACTCAGGGGCACTTGACCACTGAGCCACATCCCCAGCCCTATTTTGTATTTTATTTAGAGACAGGGTCTCAGTGAGTTGCTAAGTGCCTCGTCATTGCTGAGGCTGGCTTTGAACTTGTGATCCTCCTGCCTCAGCCTCCTGAATAGCTGGGATTATAGGTATGCGCCACCGCGCCTGGCTTAGAAGTCAGGTTGTTGTTAATAGCAAAACTGGTAGTGAAAGAGGAAAGTAACTATTCCAAAAAACCATAGAGTTTCAAAGCACAGCAATGTAGTTTCACTTTGTTTACATGCACATGCCTACATGAGCTCTAGTCCCAGTCTGCCTGTTGTTGACTAGAAGGCCTTGACCAGTTTCTCTGAGCCCATTTCCTCATCCTCTCATAAATTTATTGGGTGGATTATATGAAATTTAATTTGAGTAAATATAAAGCACATCTATTGTTCCCTTCATGTTAGTCTAGGTTCTCCAGAAAAAATAGGACCAAAAGCTCTATATGAAGAAATTTATCATAAGGATTGGCTCATGTGATTATGGAGGCTTACAAGTCCCAAGATTTATAGTTGGCAAGCTGGACACCAAGGGAAGCAAGAAATAAAGGGAGAGAAGTCTGTATGGGGGTATTTCCACAACATTAAAAGAGAACATAACAATGTTTCAGAAACAGTCTTAGAGGACATAAGAAACAATGCACACAGAAATCTAAGAAAGCAAGGTCTTTAGGTGTAATACAAGTCTGTATTGAAGAAGATATGATGGTGTGAGTTCTAAAATGTGTCAGAGTCCAAAAGCACAGGAAGACAGATGTTCTGGCTAAAAGAGAGAGGGAAAAGCCTCCTGGAAGGATCCTTTTATTTCTCCAATAGACAATGGTGATGCTTTCACTTGGGTGTCCTCCATCACTGAAACTTTTTGAGATTAAAAATGTTGCAGAAATAATTTGATAGTGTTTTTTTTAAAATTTGAATATTTGTTTCTTCTGATTGTAATTGCATGTTAATTGTAAAAAGTTTTTAAGTCTCTTTTTTTATGTGAACTTTCAGTTAATCCTAATTTCAAAGTTTGTCAATATTTCTCTCCTGTTCCTCTTAGATTTATAGTGCTAAACTTTCCCTTGGTGACCCAGTGGCTGTTAAATTCAGTAGATTTTTTTCCTGATGCTGAATGAACCACACATTTTGGTTTTGTGTTCTCAGTGCAGATAGAAATACTTAAGCAAGCTAGGGTGTTCTTGCCAAGCTGATGATTAATTTCTCTTCAATTCCTAATGAACAGATTCATGCAAACAGATGAAGGGGACCTTAAATTGTTTTCACAAAGGAGATTCCTTTCTATTTTTCTTTTTTGCCTAATGGATTTACCACTTAGACATAGATTTTCCTACTTCCAGGTCTTTAGGACAACAACTCAGTTCCCAAGTATCTTGGGAAATTGCTAGTTTTACAAACTGGTAGATCACACTAAATTCTCTGCCACTTAGAACTTGAGGAAAAATTAGAGATTAAAAACAAAAGTGGCACATTGACCATATCCTTTTGCAAAATTAAAATTGTTTATGAATAGTATGACCTGCTTGGCATGAGGAGGTGACTCCCTAGGGAAGGACTATAAATTTGCCCAATCTCATGATATTTAGAAATTTGCTGTATGTAACTTGCAGGTCTAGATTGCTTCCTGATTTAACAACTCCTGCTGGCATTGGCTTCTTAATGCTCTGCCTGGTATTCTCCTTTCTCAGTGTTTGTGCCCAATTACTGCATCTGACAACATAGAGGTGGGTGTAATAAAGTCTGTTAATAAATCCACTGACATGGCACATGAAGAATAAATAAAAATAAATAAATACAGCAGTTTTGAAGACAGTGGCCAGAGGATAGGGCAATGGGTATGGAGTTCCTGTAGGTCATGGATGCAGGTCACAGAAGATTCCTGTCCTTACATGTGGGGAAGGGACTAGCCACTTGAAACTGTCATGACTTGTTGGTTTTTTTTTTTGCTTTTGTTGATGCCTTATGTTTATACATAATAGTTGGGTTCATTTTGACATAATCGTACATGTATAGGGTTTATTTCATTTCAGTCCCCTGTGCCCCTGCTTTCTTGCCCTTCTCTTTCCCCCTCTTCCCCTTTCTTTACTAATTTTCCTTTTACTCATTTATTTATTTATTGGTGCTTTACTAGGTATATATAAAGGCAGCATTCACTGTGTTTTATATATATATACACATATATACACAAATATATACAAAAAATTTATACAAATATATATACAAATATATACAAATATACAAAATATATACAAAAAATATATATACACACACACACACAAAGGGTAATTTTGTCACATCCATTCTGCCTTTCCTCCCCTTTTCTGTCCCTTCTCTCTCCCTCTCAATCTCCTTCTTCTGCTCTACTGATCTTCCCTATACCTTCATGATATCCAACTCCCCTTGGTGGTGTTTTTGATGAACCTCTTTCATGAAAACTACAGTGGGCAATGGGACAGAACTCTTAACACTGGGAGGTACTAGTTAATCAAGATTTTCTTCTCATGGTAGTTTAGTGAAGTCTGGGGAGACACAGCAAACTTAGTTTAAAGACTGTGAGAACAGATGCAGGTTTAATATGTTCTCAGCAGTGATCTCTCATATTCCATTGCATCTTATTAAAGTTTTGGATTTATTTTTAGTAGAAATTTGTAGGTGTTTAATGGACCCAAGACAGTATGAAAACAATGGTGATGAATGTGTGTATGTGCAAGAACTGCTGTGAATTTTTATTTACCTGTAGAAGGCGAATAGGCAGACATTTTTAGCCAGGTAATTTGATGCTTATAACGAAAATAAAAATATTTTGTAATATAGCATTTCTCATGGACTTTTTACTTCTTCATACCTTCTCTTTTGAACCATCTGTTGTAGACTAGAATAAGATAAGTCCTTTGGGGCCATATTTTTTTCTCGTTAGATTAGTTGATGATGATACCATAGTTTTTTCTGTTTTAAGGTAAATTAAGGATGAATATTGCTGAATGATAGCTGGAAAAGCATCTAATTGGTATTTTTCTTCATCCTGCTTAAATTATAAATGGTAACAATAGAGTTGTATTTATTTTCATTTTTGTCTGCTCTTTTTTGGGGGGAGGGGGTGTTGGTGGTGCTGGGGATTGAATCCAGGGCCTTGGGCATGCGAGGCAGGCACTCTACCAACTGAGCTATATCCCCAGCCCTGTCCTTTTTGGGTTACAATTAGACAGGGGCATTTTTCTTTTCCTTAACTTTATTTTCATAATCAGGCTGACAGTTATTTTATTGGCTCTAAAATACTGTTGATATTGTTATATATCACTAAGGAAAGAAAAAATACAATGAGGGATTTTACAGGAGAATTTATATAAGGAAAAGGAGAAAACAAAAAACAAACCTATTATACAGAAGGAAAAGTAAGAAAATGCCTCTATTTCATCCTTGGTAATGAGTAGAGAGGAAAAATACCTCTCATGATATTCTCCATGCAGAAAAATTTCTAAAACAGCCTTATTGTGATATTCCTTTATATTCCATGAATATCCCTATTTTAGGTATATAATTTTTATGAATTTTTGTATATTTAAAGAATTATACCACCTTCACTGCAGTGTAATTTAAAAATATTTTTATTACCCTAAAAAGAAACCTGTACCCCTTTTCAAACATTCCTCATTCCCACCCCAGACCAAGGCTGCCACTTACCTAATTTTTGTTGGTAGATTTGTCTCTGTAGACATTTCATGTAAATAAAATCATCTAGTATGTGTTCTTTTCTTTCTTGCTTTTAAAGTTGCAATATGTATTGGTACTTCATTCCTTCTTATGACTGAATAATATTCATTTGTATCCATAGACCATATTTTGTTTATTCATTCATAAGCTGGTGAATATTTGGTTGCTTCATTTTTGGTTACTGTGAATAATGCTGCTATGAATAATTATATGTAGGCTTTGTGTGAATTCATGTAGTAAGTTCTCTGTCATTATATACTTAGAAGTGGAATTGATGGATCATAAGCTGATTTGGGGTCTGGATAAAAGTTATTCTAGTGATCCCTATGACTCCAAGTAGGTAATTTAATTTTAAATGGATTAGGTTGGTGGTGCCCTCATGTGATTGGCAGAAACAAATTACCCCCCATCCCAAAGAACTTAACTTTGCTCTAGGGTGATCAAGTTGTCAGTTTAACCCACATCTTGTTTTCAGCGATATTTGAGAATGAAAAATTATGTATCATAGAGTCGTAAGGTCACTGATATGTAGTAAACAGAAATAAAAGTTCTCTAAAAAGCTGATAGTGAACTGCACCCCATGCCTTTACCATGTATTTGTTACTACTTGGATTGTTTCTTTGTGTATTTTCTTTTGTACTATTAGGTCTGCTATTATTGTCTGGTATTGTGTTTGTTTGGACCTTCCCAGTTTTTTGTTCTTTATGTGAGGCTTTGTGTGTGCATTATTTTAAGATTTAGATCTTGTAAATGTTCCCTTTCACTGTGAGTAGTGACAGGATTTCATAGCTCCAAGAAAAGCTCCTTTTGGTCCAATCCTCTCTTGTAACAAGGAGACCCAATGGAGAAGGAAGAATGGTCACTGTCAGGGTATTGTTGGTAGCAAAATGACCTGTGAACTCCCCTAAGTAAGGCCTTTACCTTTGTGGCTGCCTTTCTGCAGATTCAGGAGCTTATCTGACTCCCTGGACCTGGAATAGTAATGGCCTGATTTGTGTCTTAAAGCCAGAAGGATTCTGCGTTTAGCACTAAATTCTTTCCTTCCCTTATTAAATAACTCTCTGGATAGAGATACTGCTCCATGCTCTTCTATCTTAGGGCTATTTTGTTAGCTGTAAAGGGAAAAAACGCCACACATTACTTATTTGATCACCCATTTGAATGTTACTATCATCTTAATTTGTATGTTCCAAATAGACTCTTGGTATCTGCCCCCTCCTCTATTAGGTACCTTTTCCTCTTCTAGTCTTCTTTTCTTTTTCTGTAAATTTCTCCACCTATAGTACTCAAAACAGATAATGCTCAAAACAGATACCTAGGAGACATTTTCAGTCTCTTCTGTTTCCTTTAACTTCCATATTACCAGGTCTGATGTTTTCTATGCCCCAAATTACATTTTCCAACTGTTATTTTTTCTCTCTCTACCCTATTACATTAGCTTAAGTTGACTATCACATTTTTCCTGGCTATTTTAGGAGCTGGCTAATGGCTAATATATTTTCCTGCTTTCTTTGCTCTCTGTTCTGCCTTTCCAACCGCATCTTACTCATATTTTACACAGCAGCTAAAGTTATCTTGTTTTTAACAAGAATTTTTTAACACAAACAATTATAAACATATACAAAAAGTAAAAAGGAACCCTTATGTACTCATCCCTCAGCTCTAACAGCTGTCAACTCAAGGTCAATGTTATTTCATCAATAATCCACCCCCAGATTATTTGAAATCCTAGACATGACAGTTTTTTTCTACCTCCAAATATTTTAGTATGTGCTTCCTAAAAACAAAGGTGTTTTTTCACATAATTATCAAGAAAATTAACATTGATATTGAATTATTATCTAACCTACATATGCCTTTATGGTATCATTTTTTCTGTATTTTATAAAAGACAATGTCTCTTTTTTGGGGGCTAGGAAAGTGCTTGGAGTTAGAACACTCATAGTATGCGTGAGGCCCTGGGTTTAATTCCCCAGCACCAAAAATAAAAGGTCTTTTTTAAAAAAAAGTCACAATACAAGACAGTTACTATACCTACAGAGTAACAGTATTCATCAGATAGCCTTGTCAGTGCTCAGATTTCCACACTATCTGATGATTTGTTTATTTGTTTGTTTGTTTGGTACCAGGGATTGAACTCAGGGGCACTTGACCACTGAGCTATAGCCCTAGCCCAATTTTGTATTTTATTTAGAGACAGGGTCTTACTGAGCGCCTTGTTATTGCTGAGGCTGGCTTTGAATTCTCGATCCTCCTGTCTCAGCCTCCCCAGCTGCTGGAATCACAGGTGTGCATCACCCTGCCCGGCATGATTTATTTCTTAACAGTATGTTTGAATTAAGACAGATTGAGCCTTTTAGAAAATGGAAAGATGTCATTACTTTGCTTAAAAATCTCCATGAGTTTGCATTTCTCTCAAGATGAAGATCCCAGTCTATCTTAGCTGTTAAGGCTTGAGGTGGTCAGGTTCCCCCAACTGCTTTCACCTCATCTAGGGCAACTCTTACCCTCACTCTCTACCCTCCAGTCCTATAAACCTTATTCAGCATTTTTGATTGCATGAGCCATTGTTGCTCTAGATTTGAGCACGAGGGTTTCTCAGACTGCTGTGTGCTTCCTGCCACAAGAACTTTTTATGGCCATCTGCAGCATTTAGCTGGCATGTTCACTCACCTTCTTAATGACTGCACCCAAGTAGGTTAGTTACTCTTTCCCCATTTTTCTTTCTTGGCATCTTATTTCTCTCCCTTCATTTCTCAAAAGATGACTGTTCTATAGGATCTGTGTTCCATAGAGATGGGTCTGGTCTACTTTACTCAACATGGTGTACTCTCTGTGTAAGTAAACCATTCGTGGCACATAGTAGGTACTCAGTATATATTTGTTAGATTAATTAATTTGTTAAATTAATACACTATCTTAATTTGTTTGGGCTGCTGTTACAAGTTCTTGGATTTGATAGTCCATAAACAACAGAAATGTGTTTTTCACAGTTCTGAAGGCTGGAAATTCCAAGATCAAGGGGCCAGCAGGTTCAGTGTCTGTTGAGGGCCTGTTCATCACAGATGGTGTTTTATATGTGTCCTCAGTGGTGGAAGAGGGGGATAAAAAAAGCAAGCCTCTTAAAAAAAAAAATATATATATATATATATATATATTTTATTTATTTAGTTGATGGACACAATACCTTTATTTTATTTATTTATTTTTATGTGGTGCTAAGGATTGAACCCAGCGCCTCACACGTGCGACGCAAGCGCTCTACCACTGAGCCACAGCTCTGGCCCAAAAGCAAGCCCTTTTTTAAGGGCACTTATCCTATTCATGAGAGTGAAGTCGTCATGACCTGATTGCCTCCCAATGGTCCTGCCTTTTACATAGTCATCTTGGGAGTTAAGTTTAAATGTATTAATTTTAGAGGAATGCAGATATTCAAACAGTAACATGTACTATTCAGAAAATATAGATATTCAAAGTAGAATGCAAGGATTTCAGTGCATTAAAAATATCAGCCATCACCAAGTTACGGCCTCAAGTGGATGGCACAATGGTCAGTGAGGTGGTGGTTTAAAAGGGGAGTAAAAAGGTCTTTTTGGATGTATGCATTTTAAATAATGATCCATGGCTGGCTGTGTTCATCAACTCAGATGCATACAAAACTCAGTATTGTCCAATTGTTTGGGAAAAGAAGCACTATCCTGAACTGGTAGTATCTCTTTGGCATTTTTCAATTGGGGGCTGACTCAGTTTTTGTTTGAAGCTTATGTAAATGAGCTGTCAGAATTCCAAGCAATACAGTGAGCTCATTTCCTTTTGTTAACTTTGTACCATCTTTTATCTGCCCTTTTTTTTCTGACACATTCATACTCCTTTTATCTACCTTTTGATAAAAATAGCAACTTAAAATGACTAATAAAACATCCAAAAGCACATAGTTGGGAATTTTTGTCTTTTGAAATGTGCCAGATTTCACTACTGTTTTGAAAATTAATCTCAATTTCCCCTTCTCCTTTCTCTCTCCATTTTGATTCTCATTATTTTTGTAGAACTACATGAATAGAACTCCTTAAAGGCATAGCAATACTTGGTTTAGGTACATTTTTGTATGAGGTATAGTTTAGTATCATGTATTTGTACATTTGATAAATGGTCTGAAGACTTACATAGCCACTAATAAATTGGAAGGACTCTGCAATTACTTAAAACTGAAGAGGGATTTGAGGATTTACATATAATTTTCATTATTGTATAAAGTAATTTCAGTGTACTTTATTTAATTTTTTGTGGGGGTACCAGAGATTGAAGTCAGGGGTGCTCAACCACTGAGCCACTTCCCAACCCCTATTTTGTATTTTATTTAGAGATGGAGTTTCACTGAATTGCTTATCACCTTGCTTTTGCTGAGTGTGGCTTTGAACTTGTGATCCTCCTGCTTCAACCTCCTGAGCTGCTGGGTGCACCACTGTGCCCAAGGTCATTTATTTTATTTTTATTGTCTAGAAAGAAAATATTCAAGGCAGCATTTTTTTTTGTTCTTGTAACTTAAGAGCAGAGTGTTATAATAATTACAAATAGAAATATAAATGTAGCTCTGATGAATTAGCCTTTTCAGAGATAAGGGAATCGTTTTGGTCTCCCTTATAGGCAACTCAGTTGTAAGCTTTTAGTTTTACTTATTTTGGAAGTTATTAAGGTTTTTTGCAACTTTAGCTTTATGCAATTAAAAAAAGTGTGTGCGTATATAAAGTTCTGCATGTCAAATCTCTCATTGATTTAAGAGATTATTTGCCATTTAAAAATTTTGGACCCAGTCAGGCACAGTGGTTCTCATATGTAATTCCAGCTACTCAGGAGGCTGAGGCAGGGTTCACATGTTTAAGTATAGCCTCAGCAACTTAGCAAGACCCTGTTTTAAAATAATAGAATAAAAGAACTGGGGATGTAGCTCAATGTAAAGTACCCTGGGTTTAATTCCTACCAAATAAAGGGGGGCAATTTAAAATAAATTATACTCATAATGTACATTTTTCTTTGATTAAAATAATCCTGTGTAATCATTACAAGAAAGTTAATTCCATGATTGGTTGTTTAAAGCATATGTGTTCTAAAAGAGCATTCTTATTGTTTTAGTACAATTCAGTAATTGAAATAGTGTCAGGATGCTTTTCCAGGCAATTCCATATGAGTAAACATTGTTTTGTAACACGTGTTTTTAATCTATGAAATAATTTATTGGAAAGCATTTTGTAAAACGGCAACATGCAAGTGGGCATTAGTGCATGCTTGCAATCACAGTGACTGAGGAGGCTGAGGCAGGAATATTGTTAAGTTCAAGGTCAGCATTGTCCCAAAATTAAAAAAAAGGGCTGGGGATCTCAGTGTGTTTGTGTCTGTATGTGTGTGTGTATGACGCTTGCACAAGGACACACATACATTTAGTATATTTGGGATTGGGTATTTCAGTGTGTGGGATTAAAAAGCATTTATTATTATTATTATTAAAATTTTTTTAAGTTGTAGATGAACACAATACCTTTATTTTATGTATTTATTTTTATGTGTTGCTGAGGATTGAACCCAGTGCCTCACACTTGCTAGGCAAGTGCTCTATCGCTGATCTACAACCCCAGCTCCACATTTATTATTTTTAAAAAGCCTCTTCTATAAATTTTTTTGTATTGTCAGAATTTTTATGGGATACATTTTATTTTGTTTTATTTTTTGGGGCACAAGGGATTGAACTCAGGGGCACTTGACCACTGAGCCACATGCCAGCCCCATTTTGTATTTTATTTAGAAACAGGGTCTCACTGAATTGCTTATTGCCTTGCTTTTTGCTGAGGCTGGCTTTGAACTCATGATCCTCCTCTCTCCGACTCTGGAACCACTGGGACTACAGGTGTGTGCCACCCTGCCCAGCTGGCTGTGTCACTTCTTAGACTGTCCTTGTTTTGATGACCTGTACAGAATTGAACAGTGCTACTAGTCAAACATCTTATAGGATGCTTTTCTGTTGAAATTTGTCTTATGTTTTTCTTATGGTGTTATGGTTTGGATGTGAGGTATCCCCCAAAATTTCACATGTGATACGATGCAGGAAGGTTCAGAGGAGAAATGATTGTATTCTGAGAATATTAACCCAATCATCGAATTAATCCCCTGATAGGGATTAACTGAGTGGTAATTGAAGTGGTAGAGTGTAACTGGAGGAGGTGGGAATTTGGGGCATGGCTTTGGGTATATATTTGTATCTGCCAAGTGGAGAGCTTTCTCTCTGCTCTCTGATCACCATGTGAACTGCTTCCCTCTGCCATACTCTTCTTCCATGATGTTCAGCCTCACCTTGAACCCCAAGGAATGGACCTGGCTGTCTGTGGACTGAGACCTCCTAAACTGTAAGCCTGCAAATAAACTTTTCCTCCTCTGCTGTGCTGGTTGGGTCTGTTAGTCACAGTGGTGAAAAAGCTGACTAAAACATGGTTAGACTTGGTTATGTATAGGTTATTTTGGAAGGAAGAGCAGAGAGGTAAATTGCCATTTTCATTATAACCTATCAAAAATATATACTGTTGGGCCGGGGATATAGCTGAGCTGGTAGAGTGCTTGCCTCACATGTACAAGGCCCTGGGTTCAATCCCCAGCAGCTCGTGTGTGTGTGTGTGTGTGTGTTTGTGTGTATGTGTGTGTATACATATACATACATTTATACAACAATGTCAACATGGATTTACATTGTTGATGTTGCCCTTGATTATATGGCTGAGGTACTGTGTGTGTGTGTGTCACCTCTTTCCACTGTAAAGTCATTCTGTTTCAGTCTTTGGAAGGAAGACACTATGTGCAACCCACTCTTTTTTTTTTGGAAGTGCTGGGGATCAAACCCAGGGCCTTGCACATGGTAGTTAAGCCCTGTATCACTGTAATCTACTCTTAAAGAGTTCGGGGAGTTGTGCTCCTTTTCTTTTAGGGCAGGGTATCTATGTAAACTATTTGGACATTTTTTTCCTCTTAGTTTACATCAAAATGTAAGAAAAACAAATCCACATCAAGTTGTTATATCTCTTTCAACATTCTCAAAGGAGTCTTTTTAGCTTTCATGGGATTCTGAGCATGTCTCACTTAAGTTGAAGATGCTTAGAAACCTGTGGTAACTGATCAGTTAGGAGATATCTGAAGTTATGTGGGTGGCCTACCTTTTGTAATTTTTTTCTTATTTCCTTTTGGTACTTGGGATTGCAACCAAGGGCACTCACCACTGAACAAAAATCTAGTTCTTTTTTTTCTTTTTTTTGTACTGGGGAATGAACTCAGGGGCACTCAACCCACTGAGCCACATCCCTAGCTCTATTTTGTATTCTATTTAGAGACAGGGTCTCACTGACTTGCTTAGTACCTCATGATTGCTGAGGTTGGCTTTGAACTCACGATCTTCCTATTTCAGCTTCCTGAGCTGTTGGGATTACAGGCTTGCTCCACTGTACCCAGCTTATACCCAGTCCTTTTTATGTTTTATTTTGAGACAGGGTCTCACTAAGTTGCCCAAGCTGGCCTCAAAATTTACAATTCTCCTGCCTTAGCCTCTGGAGTTGTTGGGATTGCTGATGTGTGCCACCTTGTTCAGCCCTTTTTTAATTTCTTAAAGCTTGAGTTTTAATTGATTAAATGCATAAGATCTATATAAGTTAGATCAGTTATCCTCTTACATATTGCATATTATTCCAAAAATATAGATTTAAACTAGTCATAATTTTTTTTTGATGAAAAGGAATATTAGATGAGAGATATTTATATTGGTGGAAAAATGAAGGTCTGTTGTACTCTGTACTTATAATTTTTCATTTGGGCTTGCTATTCTCTTTTCCTCCCTTAAGAAACTCCAGCCATCACAAGACCAGGCCACTTGCATATTTCTGACACGTCTGTAGTATTCTTTTGTTGTACAATACTACCACATTTGCTCACATTTGGTGAATATCTGGCTTCCCTACTGGAACTACAGTTTCAGGGGAACAGGAATCATGTGTGTTCTGTTCATTCTCTATCCCCTCTGCCCATCATATAGTAGGCATAAAAATAGATATTGACTGTTATTGGGTATTCTAACCTTTTTGAGCTCTTATAGAAATATAGGTGGTTGACAGTAAGTCACATATGTGAGCAAATCATCATCATTCGTGGTGAAAAGATTAGTATATACATGTAAAGCAATGGTATTTAAGAAAAAAAAATGCATCTAGTTGTCAAGTCATCTTAATATATGAAAGAAGACTAGAAGTAAGTTTTTACAAAATATTAAATAGCTCTAGATTATGATCTTATAACTGATTTAAATTTCTTCTTTATTTTATAATTTATTCCAAGGAGTTTATTATTTACAATCTGGAGATATCAGAATACATTACCTAGTATAACTTAAATAATCGAGTCCCATAGGAAAAATGGTTCACTCCTATTATGTGCAAAAGTCCTTGAGGTAAGACAGAAAACCTGCCAAATCACTGACAGTCTCATTCCCCAGTAAAGCTTTTAGCTACTCAAACAAAAAAGGTATAGCTGAACTTTGGAATTTTGCTCATTTTAGAATCTTTGAATTATTCTCTAAGTCTAATTTTAAAAAATTTCATCAAAGCCATTTCAAATATTATTCATCAAATGTCAATTTAAAAGTGACATTGATGTGACTATAACATTATATTACATTGATATGACTGTAACATTATTCACTTCACTAATTTAACCTGTTAGACTAAAACCTCCAGAGAAATTGGTTTTCCCCTATTTAGTATTTTTAAAAAGTCCATGGGATTTAAAAATCTAAGTCTTGGAGCAATAGCCTATTCTTATGTTTTCCTTAAAACAATTCATTTTATTCTTGAGATGAGAGATGAATCCCTAGATTAAGTTCCTATAGTTTTTATAAATCCAGACCATTTATATTTTTCTTGCTTGTTTCTCTAGTATAATTAAACAGTGATGGATTAAAACTAGGTTGCAGCAGAGATTGGGGGGGAAAAATCTCCCGGCATCCCTTCCTGCAGAAGCATCGCTAGAGCAATGAGTGTAGCTGCCACTTTAACTGACATGTCTTAAATTCTGCCCTGCAAAGCCCTGGGATGCTGTCAGTCGCCTCGGCAACTTCTTTGCTTTGCCTGATAATTGAGAGTCAATTGGAGCCAAAAGAATAGAACAAATTGAAGACTTTTGTTGGCTCTTAAATTGAGGATTGTCTCTTCTTTCTATTGGCTTTTAAAAAAATCTGGTAGAAGAGAGGGAAAGACATTTTCATAGTGGAGCTGTATTCATTTCTCCAAAGTTACAGCTGCTTTAAATCTGTGAGTATCTTGTATGTATTTAGCAGTTTCTAGAGGTATTATTACAAGGTTCTCTTTAAATCTGTAAGAATTTAAGGAAGCTGTGTAAAAATTTTAAACCAGAGTTAGATTTTATCGGAGGGCTGCATGTTTTGTAAGATAATATTGTCTTCATTAAAAGCCGCATGTCAAGCTTGCTAGGGCTCCCCTGCTGTCCTCTCGCCCCCTTTTAACTTCCTAAGGACAAGAGTTGCAATAGGAGAAAATAGGCGTCTGGCTGCTGCAGAGGCTCTGGTCTTCCCGGGATGCCATGGCTGGTTTATCGCTGCTGCAAGGTGTGCATAGTGGGGGTTGCTGAGTCTCCTGCTGCAGAACAATGGCAGGATGATAATGCTTCACTTTGTATTTACTGTGTTTGTCTTCTGCTGGCTTCATTATGGGTTTTGTTTTGTCTTGTCACATTAATTAAAATATTAAAGATTAGTAAAGTAGTATGTCCTCAGAAATAGTGTGTTGATCATCCTAGACCTTCACCTATGACTGTGCTATATTGACTTAAGCCTGTCTCTTTGTCACAGATTATAGTAAACACAAGCTCCCTCAAAGTAACCCTCACATGACTGTCCTTTTCTAATTGTGCATTGAAATCAGTGCTGGTTTTTTTGTGACGCAGACCCTGAAGTCTAAACATCTGTCCTTAGTCATCATGTCCCACTTTCCTACTTTGGAATTCATTGGAGGCTACAACTGTATCATTGCTGAATTATGTGCAGAGTGAATGAATTGGGCATTTTGTAAAGATAGGAGGCTAATTTCTGATTCCCACCATAACCCCCATATATTCTTGATTTGTCTTTGTTAAATGAAAGTCTTATTATTTTAGTGAACTGGTTCATTCAGTTGGCTACTGATCTCATTCCTTTATCTTAAAACCACATTATCTAAAGTGATTTTTTAAAAGCCGATATGTTCAGAGATTAGTAGTTGGAATACTTTTCAACATCCTTTGGTAACAGTCATCTTTATGGATGCAGAATATGTTTGGCTTAGACTAACATAGTATATGAGCTTTTTGGGTGCCAGGATTTTAGTTGACTTCCTGCAGTATAAAATAAGTAAAGGATTTTAAAAAAGAAATTTGCTCCACCACCCAGAGATCAAACATCTGTTGTTTTTATTTTTAAACATTTTGTCAGACCTAAATGCAGCAACTTCAAATTTAATTAGGAAGGGTTGCTAAAATTAGGAAATTCTGCCTTGTTTAGACTTGAAAAAAACTTAAATTCATTCAGTTATCATTTGTTCATTCAATAAATGTTTATATTTGTTGCAAAGCTCTTACCGCACTCTGGGGAGATGATGCTAAACAAAATATTTTATTTGGTCTTATGGAGTAGATATTTTTAGCAAGTGAGGGAGACATTTAAAAATGAATTACAAATTAATTTTTATTTCAATTGTAGAAATATTTTCAGCTATTGAAGTATAGGTACTTTGTAGCCAAACAAATATAGGCCATATAAGTGCTTGCAACTAATTCTGCCCCAGATCTGAAGCCACAGATCCTTAGAGTGCTTGAACTGGAAAAGGATGTTAGAAATAATTTAATTAGTTCAACAAGCATGTGATAGGCACTATATTAAGTGCTGGATTTAGATAAGAATTAAGCAATGAGCCTTGCTTTGTAGGAGCTCACAGTCTAGTGGGAAAGGAAGGAAATTGGTTTTGTCATATATTCTGGGTCATCATTTTCCTTAGTGGAAAAGAAATGAACTACATCTTTTAAAAAATTTGTTCTGTATCAGTCCAAGTACTTTTGTTAATCTGTTTGTTGTTTTCTCAAATCTGTAACAACAACAGTCTTGCCACTCTGGATTTTTAGATGAAGAAAAGGAGTGCACAAAGGTCAAATCCATTGCCCAAGGTCATTCAGAGTGTTGACCATGACCTGTCATGCTCAAAGTTGGTAAAACTGTGCTCCTTGAAGCTTTGTGTTATCTTTCTTAACCCTAGGTTGATTGGGGGGCGGGGGGAGCTCCCTCATTTTCTTCTTTTTGAAGCCTTAGTACACTTCTGGGTATAATGTATCATGTAAAATAAAGATGCTTAGTTTTTTTGGCCCTATGCCCAGACATCTTCCTAACATTTTGCACTTGCTTTCCACTTGTTAACACCACATTTACACAGAAGTCTTTGGCTCATTTTAGAAAGAGTAGGCCTGCATATATGGGAAGATTATGCTTTAGTGTCAGGTCAGTTAAGAAATATGGAAAAAGTACTTCCTAAAACAGGGATGCTAATGGGAAGAATCAAGGATTTCTTGAATTTTGGGTTTAGATTGCTGCACATCAGCATCAGCAATTCCTTACAGAATTGGAATGCTTAAAGTTGCAAAGATCTTGCCTCTTCAGTATAAGTTAGGATTCTTTTGGATTTGACAATTGGTAAGGGTAGAGAGTAACTTTTCAGATTAGAGATATTCTAGCCAAAGATCTCCCTTGACCTCCCAAGGCCATCTCTCCATTTCTGAAAGGCTGTTAGAAAATTCTTCCTTAACCAAAATATACTTTACCTCTTGGCAGCCCCTAACCCACTAATTCCAGGATAAAATAATTCTGGTATTTTTACAAAGTAGTCTTTCAGATATGTGAGATGCTCACCCCAGCATCCCAAGTGTACTTTTGCAGTTCTATGTTCTGTCTCAGTCCTATCACTTGTTTCTCATGTGATGTATTTCAGATTTCTCACTATTCTAACTTCTTTGCATTTGACCTGTGATAGTTTCTAGATGGTGAAAACTAGAACCTGACATCGTCTGGGGTATATTCTGGGTCAGCCGAGAATGCAAATGGGTTATTTCTTCCCATGACTCAGTCAGTATACTATGTCTGTGCTACTTATCAATAGCTGTTTAACAAACCATTGTGAAATTCAATGGGTTTAAAACAATAATAACAATCATCTATTTGCCTATGAGCCTACATTTTCAGTAGATTGCAGAAGGAAAGGCTCATCTTGGCCCACTTGGAATCACCAGAGGTGGTTCAGCTAGAACTGAAGGATCCGTTTTCTTGATGTCTTACCTGGCCAGCCAGTTAGTGCTGGTTGTTGGTTGGGAATTTAGTACAGCTGTTGGCTAGAGGCTTTGTTCTTCTCCATGTGGTTGCTTGAGCTTCCTCAAAGCATGGCAATGAAGTTCCAAGCTTTAATATTCCAAATAATGGGAAGTAGAGACTACTAGTTTTCAAGATCTGGGTCCCCAAATGAACACATTATTGTATTGGTTAAGTAGTCACTGAGACCACCTAATTTAGGGGAAGAACCATGGACCCCACTTCTTGACAGGAAAAATTTATGGCTATCTCTAATCTGTCACACTTCCCAAATTATAAGTCCCCTTCCAGATATGTTATACATCTTAAGTGTCTCAACTAAAACCCTAATAGTCATATTTGAATCCTTGCTAAGGTGGGTTCCTCATCTGGTACTTGACAATTCATATTTCACTTGTTAGCAGTTTTAAAAAAAATTTGTTCTAATTAGTTATACATGACAGTACAATGCATTTTGACACATTGTAACAAATGGTTGTTAGTTTTGTTCTTCCTTCTGGCATTGCTCTTTTTACACTTATTTGGATCTTGACTGTGGTGTCTCTCATATGAATTGTCCCTTCTTTATGTTATCCACATATATAGTGAGAATATTTACTGTGTTCTCACTGAAGACATGATCAACATGTTGGACAGCACAAGTCTGTGGACACTGGAGACCCCTTAAATCATTAACCAGAATATCTTGTGATACTGATGACTTAATTGGTACGAAGTGACTTAATAGTGCCTTTCTATCACATTATCTGACTTAGCCCTAGAGAGGTAGGTGCTTAAATTGAGGAAGACCAAATTGTAACATGAGTTTGATGGGAATTTCTTATATGGTTTACTTTTCTTTTGATATTCCATCACAGATGTGGAAAGCCTTTGGGGCCTATTCAAGTAGTATGAATGGATTTCTTTGGTGATCATTTTAGAACAGTGGATTATAGAATATCTGATTATAGATAATGTCTTATTACAGGTGACTGCATTTTAGCAAACAGGGAATTATGGAACCAAGAGTTGAATTTCTCTTGTGGTTTGGGATGAAGTCATTATCTTCTTAGCTAGTAGGTGTGGTAGAATTTGAGCCTTTCCATGATCCAGGAAACCAGGACCTAATCTACAGCATAATTTGACATCCTGCCTCCTTAATTTTAGTTTAGGTTTTTGTTTTGTTTTGTTTTATTTTAAGGCATTAGCATCCTGTATAACAAAACCATTTTGTGTACCACAGATTAAATAAATATAGCCTATCAACTGAAAATAGCCATACATTGAAAGGAGATTAAACCCTGGAGCTTAATTACTTGAGTATTTATATGCTTCTCCTTCTGTTTCATTTATTTCTCCTAATGGATGTTTGTAGGGAAAGCCCTTGTATTTACTGAAAGCTGCTTGTTTTTGACTGGAAGTCTCTGTGTGATAGTTTTTACAGGGTATTTTCTGTGACTTACACATATGACATAAAATATAGGAAGACTGTTTAGTTCAAAGGTGCTAATAAAGTCAACAAAAAGTTATTCATTTATCAAACACTGAGCATCTGTGAAATAAGATCATTTCTATCCTTAAGAAGTTCATAAGCTATTTATCACAACTAAAATAGACCCATATGATGGGCACTGCATAATCTCAACTACTCAGGAGGCTGAGGCAGGAAGAATGTGAGTTTGAGGCCATCCTGGGCAATTTAGTGAGACCCTGTCTCTAAGTAAAAAAATAAGGACTGGGAATGTAGCTCAGAGGTGGAGCATTCCTGGGATCAATCTGTAATACTGCACATGTGTGTGTGTGTGCATACACACACACACACACACACACACACGATCAGTAATCATATTGTGATGTGTTATAAACTCCTACCACAAGAACCCAGAGGGGAGCTGGGCACGGTAGCGTAGCCTATAATCCCAGTGGCTTGGGAGACTGAAGCAGGAGGATTGCAAGTTCAAAGCCAGCCTTAGTAATTGTGAGGCACTAAGTAACTCAGTGAGATCCTGTCTCTGAGGATGTGGCTCAGTGGTTGAATTCCCCTGAGTTCAATCCCTGGTACCAAAAAGAAAATAAAAAATAAAAATAAAAAGGAACCTAGAGGGGAGACATACTATCTATTCTGACATAGTAACTTTTGGGCAGTCCTTATGTTTTCTTTCCCTCATAGATCATGAGGTAAATTAAAGGAAAACTTGCTTTTCCCATTTAAAAATTTTTTTCTTGTTATTCTTCGTTTAGGTTGTGATTTTTTTTTTTTTTTAATGATGAACAGCTTCTTCCCATTCATTGAAAACCTACAGTTGCTCTCTCCTTCCTACTTGGAGGGACATGATGAAATTGGCAAAATGCTGCGTTAGTAACTTCATCCTTTGGCTGCTGGAACCATTAAGCAGACTGCTGAGCATCAGGAATATTATGGTCTGTCAGTGGGAAGTTCTTGGCTCTCATCACCTATCTCTACTAATAACATCTCCACCACTTATGTTCCCTTATATTTATGTGATGTTTCAGATTAAAAAGTGATTTTCCAAGGGGCTGGGGTTGTGGCTCAGAGGTAGAGCACAACTTCTGAGTTCGATCCTCAGCACCACATAAGAATAAATAAAGCTATTATATGCACATACAACTAAAAAATAAATGTTTTTAAAAAAGTGATTTTATAAAACAAAAAAGCATTTCTTCCTCATAACATCCTTGTGAGTTGGGCATGGCAGGGATTGTCTTATGTCCTGTGCTTTGCAGTTGGAGACATAGGCTCATAGGGGTAAAGGGATGATCCAAAGTCACACTGCTTACAAGTGATGGCACACCTAAGGGTAGCAACCTAGAGATCTGCCTTGTGTCCCAGCCCACATTCTCCAGAGTTATGTTGCAGTTTCATGGTGAGAAAGGATAAATCTTACATCAGGTAAGAAGTCTTTTACTAGAAGAGTCACATAATAGGAAAGGGATTCTTTTTTTTTTTTTTTCCCATTTAAAAAAAGATCAGGAAAGAGAACCAAGAAAATGAAATCAGAGCTGTGCATATCTCTTGCCAATCTAACATTCCATTTTTGTTTGTTTTAAATAATGTGAGGGAGTATGATTTGCTTTGCTTAAGGAAAGAATTTGAAAAGATACTGGCTCTGGTTTTAATTTCCTACTCTGTTGGTAATTTGCTGTGACTATGGGCAAGGAAAATCGCATCAGTTTCTTTTTCAAAAGAAATAGCAATCCCTACTTTCCATTTTCTTATGAAAATGGCTTATGTTTTATATGAATGTGAATCTTTATTCTTTTCAGCTATTCTAACTTTGCTCTAAAACTGTCATCCCCATTGAGGACAGAAAAATAATTAACTTGCTAAGTTGTCAATTAAATATTACATCTGTTCATATTTTAGTATCTTTGAGTGACTCATGTTTTTTGGAGAGAGGGAAGTGATAAGTGCCCAGTGAAGTAAAAGGCCTATATCTCTCTTATCAAAGGATTTCCTTCCTTCTCCTTCCAAGATGACACTGAGAAGAGGAGGCAGTACTGTGGGGCTGGTGCTCCAGAATGGGAAGTGCTGTCTGCTCTGGGACCTTGTCCTGTGGTCTTTGCGTTGGCCTTTCTCCTCCCTGCCCCTGACTGCTGGCTGTCGGTGTGCCCATGAACTGAGTGCTTCTTTTTCTCCACTGGTGTTGGTTGGTTCACAGGTGACAAAAATCTACTGGTCACTATCATTTGTTCCTATCTGTGTCCTTTGCCACTGAGGTATCTTTTTAAAAAATCTTATTTTGTGGGCTGGGGATGTGGCTCAAGCGGTAGCATGCTCGCCTGGCATGTGTGGGGCGCTGGGTATGATCCTCAGCACCACATAAAAATAAAATAAAGATGTTGCGTCCACCGAAAACTGAAAAATAAATATTAAAAAATTCTCTCTCAAAAAAAAATCTTACTTTGTGATTGTTTTAGTCAGCTTTTTTGCTGCTGTTAGCAAAAGAACTAATAAGAACAATTGGAGGAGGAAAAGTTTATTTTGGGGCTCACAGTTTTGGAGGTCTCTGTTTATAGATGGCCTATTCCATTCTTTGGGACCCAAGGTAAGACAAAACATCCTGGTGGAAGAGTATCAGAGAGGAAAGTATCTGAGAACAAGGCACCAGGGGGGGGGGGGGAGAGAGAGAGAGAGAGAGAGAGAGAGAGAGAGAGAGAGAGAGAGAGAGAGAGAGAGAGAGAGAGAGAGAGATTGATTCCACTCACTAGGGACAAAATGTAAATCCCAAAGGCATTTTTCCAATGACCCACTTCCCCCAGCCACACATAGCCTGTCTACAGTTGCCACCCAGTTAATCCCTATCAGAGGATTAATGTATTGATTGATTGAGTTAAGGCTCTCATAACTGATCATTTCACCTCTATGCTTTCTTGCACTGTCTCATTCAGGAGCCTTTGGGAAATACCTAATATCTAAACCCTAACAGTGATAATTCCCAATATACAGAAGAAGTACAAGAATAATACAGAGAATATCTGAATACCCTTAATCCAGTTTGATACTTGATTACATTTGTTTTATCATCTGTCTGTATAAACATTATACATTTTTTTTCTTAATCATTTGAGAGTAGGAGAAGCTCCAGAGGAGGTGGACTAGAAGGATGAACTAGAACCTTCCAAGTGAACAAGGGCGATTTTATATTTTTTCCTTTGTTTTTTTCCAACTCTTCTTTCTTGCATTTAAGTGTGTCTAAGACCTCAGATAGGCCAGATGTGGCTGTCTTGAACAAAGGAGAGTGGTGTTATTCTTCAGTTGCTCCTTTGTTCATTTATTCAGTTCATCCTCAGGATGTTATTGAAGATTTCCACTTGCAAGGCATGGTGCTATATGCTGTGTGACATTGTTGCCTTCAAGAAGTTTGTATTCTGATAGAGACAATTACTTTTTAAAAAAAGTGCTAATTAAAAGAAAATTAGGACAGACCACCATTAAGACAGACTTTTCCTTACTCTAGACACTACATTTCTCTCTCTCTCTCTCTCTCTCTCTCTCTCTCTCTCTCTCTCTTTCTTTTTTTTTTTTTTTGGTACTGGGGATTGAACTCAGGGGCACTTGTCCACTGAGCCACATCCCCAGCCCTGATTGTATTTTATTTACAGACAGGCTCTCACTGAGTTTCTTAGTGCCTCGCTTTTTGCTGAGGCTGCCTTTGAACTTGCAATCCTCTTGCCTCAGCCTCCCCAACGACTGGGATTACTGGTGTGCCCACCGTGCCTGACTTTTAGACACTGCATTTCTAATAATACTGCAGTTAAATTGGATCAGAGTTAACATTCTGTTGTGTTCATCAGTTTACTTTTAAGTAATTCACAACTTTCACATCTCTTAGAGGGGCTAAGTCACATCTCTTTTATCCTGCTTTTATTCAGTTGGATCTTTCAAATTCAGGAATTTATAATCTATTCTCACTCAGATATCATCTTTCTGAGCAGAGACAGGATGATTTTATATGTCTTAACACCTGGTACAGTGCCTGTAATATGGGGCTCTGAAATGTTTATGAATGAAAATTAAATTTTAATCTGTTAAATGTAACCAATCCATTTAGAGCATTATCTTTTTAGATTAGGGTTCATTTACTGCTGTATTTCCCAGCTTCATCGGTTTCTGCAGAGTGGTTTATTTTATTTTCTCTATTTTAATCCCAGTTACTACTAAAAATGTAAAACAGGATAGAATAAAGGGAAGAACCTTTTGAGTAAAGCTATTCAAACAGTTATGAGTCTGCTTATGTTACGTTATTCCTCTTTTATCTGCAGTTTCCTGCAGTCTACTGTGGTCTGAAAATATAACTAGAGTCCAAAGAGGAATTTATATGTATGTATGTGCATAGGTTTACATATATTTATGTGAACTTTATTAAAGTATAATTTTATATTATTCTATTTTGTTATTATTATTAATTTCTTACTGTGTTAAATTTATAAATTAAACTTTCTCATAGGTATATATTTATAGGAAACCCACATATAGGGCTCATTACTCCCTGCAGTTTCAGACATTGTCTTGGAGTATCCTGCATGGGTGAGGGGGGAACTGTGTCTATACGAACCTGTTACTCCCTTTCATTCATATAGGGCTTATGGACACTTGGCAGATACCTTGCTGATATTCACACAGGTTCCATGTATTATATTTTCCTGATCTCCAGAGATGGTGATTGAGGCTGATTTTAAAGAACTTGTGATGGTGCCTGCTGATTGTCACCGCTTAGCTTCCCGGGCAGTTCCTTCAATAAAGAATAAATCATAGCTAATTTTCATCAAAGGTAGATATATTCAAGACCTGGTTGAGATGGTAAATATATATAAAGTAATAATTTTGAGAATAATTCAGGAATATGAAAATAGAATTATTATAGTTTAAAACTTAAAATAGCACTGAAGTGTGTTAGCAATGTAGGAAATAGAATAGGAGAAATTAGAAAACTACACCATTTAAATACCAAGTTGTTAAAGTAGTGGAAATTTGGAAAATTTCTAAAATAACTTTGGAAACACATTGGATAGTGATGTATTCTGACTTCTTCATGTGGAAAGGACTAAAAATAATAAATTATGCTGTTCTTGTATATTTTTAGAAGAACCATTTTGAGTTATGTGTGACATAGAAGATGATCAGAAGGTAGTTTCTTAAATTAATATTTCTTGAATTTTCACTTAAATTGTTCAAGATATATAGTTTTTTTAAAAAAATTGATTAAAACAATACATGATCATTTTTGAAAATTTGAGAAAACATAAGATAAGTACAGCAAATCTCAACCTACTCAAGCCGTAAAGGTTATATTAAGTTTTATAGTTTTGACTGAGGAAAGCTTTGTAGTAAGTCAACCATAGGTTACTTATGGCAAGATTATCTAGTTTATCAATTTGCCATTTCTCGTTCAAGAAAACATTAATAAATTTCTCATTTACTAGAATAATTATATCTTTATATTGCCCTTTGACAGTTCTTGGCTTTTTAAATTTTTCCTAAAGGGTCACCATCACAGCAGAGAGAAAAAGTTGGAATATATTCATTTGATTCTGATAACATTGGTGATAGGCCAGGTAAAATGGTATTAAGGTTGACAGTAAAATAGCATGGCAAGGTATCTGTTGAATTCTGCACTGTTCTTACTTTCTTCTCATCAGCAGCAATACCTCTTCCTTCTGACCACTGGCCATGAGAATGGCTGTTTGAAAGGATCATCCATTGGGCAGAGTTTGGGGCTGGTGAGCAGTTTTCTTTAATAAGAAAAACAAGCTGTTCATACGGTCAGTAATATTAAGCAATAGATTTCCAGGGGAGTTTCAGTGGATACCATTCAGACTGTGAGATATATAAATGGTGACCCAGGGCAGGTCACTTGGCCTATTTACATGGATTCCTTTTTTCCCCTAGGAAGAAATTCTAACTTTGATGAAAAAGTTTGCTGAACATTAAGTATATTTTTCTTAACTTTTGAAAACTTGTTTCATTCTTCTTCTTCTTCTTCTTCTTTTTTTTTTTAAATGGGCTAGCTTTTATCTTCTTGTATAGGAATATGACAAGATATGTTGGATTTTGGGGGAGAAACTTAACTTTTAATTGGTTTTGTTAATTATGGTTTGATTGAGAGAAAAGGTATAAGCAAAGATAGCTGTGACCTTTTCATTTGAAAATAGTTCTTCTACCTAGTGATTAAAAATTAGAGCAGTTTTTAGGTCAATAATAAAAAGACAAATAATCTAATTAAAAATGGTAAAAGTATCTGAATAGATGTCTCTCCAAAGAAGATGCGCAAATGGCTAATAAGTGCCTGAAAAGATTCTTAGCATTATTAGTCATTAGGCAAATGCAAGTTAAAACCACAATGAGATATCACCATAGCCACTGAAATGGATAATAACAAGCATTTGCCAAGATACAAAGAAATGGGAAATTTCATACATCATTGGGGGGACTATAAAATCACATAGCCACTTTGGAAAACAGTCTTGACAATTCTTCACTTTCAGAGTTACCATATGATATAGTGATTCTGTGTTCATACAGGAACTTGTACATGAATTCATGATATCCAAAAAATGGAGCTAATCCACATATTATGAAATGATAAACAAAAAGTGGTATATATAAACAATGGGATACTATTTGGCAATAAAAAGGAATGATGTATTGTTACATGCTATAACATGAAATGAACTTGAAAACACACCAAATGAAATAAATTAATTATGAAAGACCACATATTGTGTGAGTCCTTTGATATGAAATGTCCAGAAAAGGCAAATTTAGAGATGAGAAAGTAGTTTAGTGTTTGTTTAGGACTAGAGGTAATAGGAAAAATGGAGTGATTGCTAATAGATGGACACATTTGGGCGACAGATGGTAAAATTATATTGTGATAGTTACAAACTTATGTGACTATATTAAAAAAGTATACTGATTGTAATCTTTAAATGTGAATTTTACCTCAAGCCATTTAAACTTTTTCAAAACAATTAGAGTAGTCAAGGGCTGTGACAGTAGCTCAGTGGCAGAGCACTTGCCTAGCATGTGTGAGGCACTGGGTTTGATCCTCAGCACCACATAAAAATAAACAAATAAAATAAAGGCATTCTGTTAATCTACAACTAAATAATAATAATAATAATAATAATAATAATAATAATAATAATAATAATAATTAAAGTAGTTTAAATAAGAGCATATTTTCCAGCTGAATGTGGCAGCATATGTCTATAACCCCAGTGGCTTGGGAGGCTGAGGTAGGAGGATTGTAAGTTCAGAGCCAGCCTCAGCAACTTACTTAGGCCCTAAGCAACTTAATGAGACCCTGTCTCAAAATAAAAAGGACTGGGAATGTGGTTAGGCATCTTGGGGTCAATCTATGGTACCAAAAAAGAAAAAAAATAGGGCATATTTTCCAGTGTAATAATATTTCTAATTGAAACATGTTACTTTGTTTAGCCTCTATCAACCAAATAATACTGTTTTTTCTCTACAAAAAATACACCCCCCCCCCCCGCAACATGTGAGTATAATATTCAGATTATACTCAGGAATGGAACAATTATTTTTTTTTTCAGTTAAATTTTTAATGACTATGCTTATTTTGATGGTATAGATTCTAAAATTAGAGCAATATAAGAATCCAACATGGCTATTTTGTAAGGATACATTATCATCAGTGCAGTGTGCATATACTAAAACCTTTAACAAGAAAATAAGGCTTGAATAATGTTAGCTTTATGTTACTTCAACAAAGTAATTGAGTCAAATGAAAGTGTATTTAGTTCATAGTTGTGTAGGTTCAAAGTCCAAGATCAGATAGGTGAGGGCCCATTGGTTTGATCTGTGGTGAGGGTAGCAGCTGGGCAGCACATTGTGGTGGGAGCTTCTGAAAGGTTGAGCAGTCACATCCTGACAGGAGCAGAGACAGAGTACCAGCAGGTGAGGCTTTCTCCTTTGATAACAGTGGTCTTGTGAGAGCTCACAGGGTTGCAGTTGAACTATTTTACATCCCCCTTGACCTAAGGACCTCCCATTAGATCCCACCTCTCAAAAATTTCCGAAACATCCCACAGTGCTACCTCGGGATTGAGCCTGTAATCATAGGGTTCAAACCATGTTCAATCACAGCAGTATGTGTTGATAGCAATATGAAGAAGCAATCTTGTACGACAACAATTCCCTGCAGAATTCCCCAATAACATAACTTACAGTCACTGATTCTAAAATTCATAAGAATGAAAATAAGAAAAAATAATAAAAAGCAACAACAAATAAGTAAACAACTAAAAAAAAGTGAAGGTTTCATAGTAATGGTCTCATTCCTCCAAAAAGCTTATTTAATAAAGTAGAGGGCTTGCTCCCATTGGCTTACAATTATCAGAGAGCCATGATAATGAAAACTGTGACAGGTGCGGAATAAGAGAATACCCAGAAACTGTCTTGCTTACGCATGGGAACTTGCTCTGTGTCAGCAAGTACAGAATAACACAGCATGTCAAAGAATAATAATTACAAAATCAACACATGGAAAGATTTGAGGAAATCATCAAGATTGTCAAACTGGTTCTAAGAATATTTGGGCATCTGAAGAGAAAGCATTGGAATAAGATTTGTTAGATCCCAAATTGGTTTGTGTCTGTCATAGCAATAAAACTATAACCCCCTCAGACAGAGATTATTTGCATATCTACCAGACCAAAATTATCTGTAAGTTAACATCTCATTTTACAGAGTATAATTCTTAATGTAAATAGCAAGTCAGAGGTAAATCCCTTAGAGAACAAAATATTCCCTGGGTGAGCCTGTCAGGCAGTGCTCTTTGAGAGGACTTGCAGTCTGACTTTTGTCTTCTTTCTAATCTAACAGGAAGCTGAAGGATTAGTTATTAATAGTCTATCTGGAGGAGGGTTAAATTTAGCTCACAGTGTATACAAAAATGGATTCCAGATATACTGCATGTTCTTCATTTTCTCTGTCTGAAACATTTCTTATAAAAAATAAAATGGGAAAATAGGTTCTTGATAAAATACCATACTGTAGTTTAAATGAATGAATTAGATCTGTATCTAAACATACTGTGAGTGTGCTGAATGTGAGTGGCCCATCCAGGTGCACCTGACTGACCTGCAGAGGGTATAGCTTTAGAAGCAGGTGCTGCACCACAATGAGTTGCAGTACATTAGTGCATCTGTGGAGATAAATGCCTGTACTTTGCTTGTTTGTTGAGAGTCCTGTTTGAGGAACATAAGAATGAAAACTAAGTCCACACAGTGACTGAGACGGATAGAGTAATTCTGGCATATTCAGCACGGATAGCCATATGTCTGTGACTCTCCTGGAGGCTTCTCCTGTGAGTCGTGTTTGTGCTGCAGAGTTCCAGCCTTTGCTTGAATTAGCTTCTTGTCACTGTGAGATGATACTTGTGAAAGACAAAGGGGGAGGGTTTATTTTGGTTTACAGTTTCAGAGGTTTCAGTTCATGGTCAGCTGATGTCATTGTTTCTAGGCCTGTGGTGAGGGAGTACATCATGGTGGAAGGCTGTGGCAGAGCATAGCTCCCCTCTTGGAGGCCAGGAAGGAGAGAGAGAAAGAGAGAAGGGCCAAGGACAAGATAATAGTCCCCAAGGGCATACCCCAAGGACCCATTTTCTTCAACAAGGTCCTGCCATAGTTCTCTCTACCTTCCAAATAATCCATTCAGCTATGAATCCATTGATGGATTAATCCATTGATGAAGTCAGAGTTCTCATGATCCAGTCACTTCCCTAAAGCCTGCCTCTGAACATTGCTGCATCATAGACCAAATCTTCAACAAAGGAGCCTTGGGGGAAACAGTCCAGATCAAAATCATCTACAGTCTTACTTATATACATGCTCTCTGTTTTCTATTAGTGAAAAGTTTTTGTGTTGGAGAATAAGCCTTCAAACTACATTTACCTTCATCTGTGGATTTTTCTTCCCTCCCTGACCCCACATACAACTACCCTTTTAAGAAGAACCTTGACTTTCCTTGACTGATGTATAAAATTTAGGGAATTTGATATGTCTAGGATAAGATTTATATCAAATATAAAATATTATAGGGAATTGGAAAATGTGAAAGGTGGGTTATAATCATACTCCACTTTTACTGAGGGCATTTTATATCTTAAAATTAAAAAAAAGATTCCATAAAGTTAACACAGTCAGTAGTCCTTTTTTCTGCCCCTTTTGTTGATAACTGTAGTTCTTCTTATTGGAATGTGTGCTATTAGGTGAGTGGAAGCTGAAAAAGATTGGCATCAGTTATAATACAGGACAGGGCTTATTCTGAAACTTTCTGTTAAGTTTCCTTCTCTGAGTGGACCTGACCCCTAGTTGTATCTACAGGGTACCTATAGATACAACTAAATAAAGTTTAAGATTTTGATCAATAAAGTTTAAGATTTTGATTGGTCTTCACCTGTGTGTTCCTTCAGCTTGCTATGGTATATATAGAATGGGAAATTAGACAGTTTATTAAAAATATAATGAGTAGATTTACTTGGGAAAAGATTTAGGAGGGTATGTACAAGATACAGTGCGGTCTTGAGTAGAAAGCTATGAGATTTCAATTTATCTTTTGTGCATTAGAATAAATTAAAAAATAAGATCAGTCTGTTGGGGCCATATTTCAGGAATATTCAATGCATGGCAGTAGATTTGTGTTACTACATTTTCAGAAAGTGATGAGAATGGAAGTGGTATGTACAAAATAATTGAAAGGCTTACATTGTGAACTTGAATTCTTATAGACTTTTCTCATAGGACAAAAAAATAAAAACTCACTCTGCCTTTTTAAATTCACAGGTCTCCTCAAGCAGATATGGCAACAAATAGCTTTCACTTTGCATCATATGATACCAAACGGGCATCCAGACAGCTTGGAACATCAAGTTCGAGCAGGTTAGAAGAGTGTGTGGGCATTCTTGGGGGATCAGGGAAGAAATAGTCTAACCTTTAGATAATATAATTCTAATATTCCCGAAGTGCCTTGTGTTCAACAAACCAGTGAGGTTGGGAGGGTCTTAGGTAATTACTGTGCCATTTTACAAATTAGAGAAGAGGATATGTAACTGTTGAATGACTCAGTGTTTTATTTTTTTTTATTTTTTTTTTAACATTTATTTTTTAGTTTTCAGCGGACACAACATCTTTGTTGGTATGTGGTGCTGAGGATCGAACCTGGGCCGCACGCATACCAGGCAAGCCCGTTACTGCTTGAGCCACATCCCCAGCCCCGACTCAGTGTTTTAGAAAAGCCAAAAAACTAAATCCAACTTCTGGGGGCACAACTCCCTTTTGAGTTTTTTTTCTTTTTTTAATCTTTCAAAATTTTAATGATTATTTTTTATTGTAAAATAATATAACCACATTGCCAAAATTGGGAAAGGTGGAGGAAATGAGAAACATCAACTATAATTGCAGCCACTATAATAGACTATCAGACTTTGCTGTATTTCATTCCAGTCTTTCTTAGCCATATGCTTCTTGATATAATTATAACATTACCAGAAGTTGAGAGTTAATTGGAGTGTTGTGGTTTAGTCTCAATCCTTGGGTATAATTGTCTAAGATAGCAGTTATCCTGGTACAAATGCAAAAGTATACAATGATGCAGAGACAGATAGTGTGTAGGGCAGGTTTATTACAAGGTAAAGAATAGACAAAGTGTCTCTGGTGGACAGGCAAATTGGCTAGGGACTGACATGCACAGAAATTATTACATTTTGACCTCTTGTTGGGATAGGAGAATGGGAATTTTCATTGGTGTGGACCTTGGCCACACATTTTTGGGCCAGTGCTTTATACAATTATTGCCCAATTGGGGGAAGTCATATACTGAGCTCTTTAAATTGAGGGCAGCTACCCTCAATTTTATACTTGGGAGACTTGTGTTGGGCTTCTTTCTGGAACCTGGTAGAAGACTGGTGCCTTGGGTCAATCACTGTAAAGAGTGAGTCTCTTTACAGCTGCTACTCGATTTTTTTTGTGCCCCACCCCCTTTCTGGCTCATCTACACTAACATTTAATTATTATAAATGTTTTACTGAATATTGTTTTACAATAATTTTTCTCTTTAACATTTTCTTGTAACTTTGATTTAAAAGTGTGTCTATTGTAGAAAATTTAGGAGCTATAGAAAGCACAAAGAATAGAATGGAATATAAAATATACAATTGAAACTTTTTTTCTTTTCATATATAGAAATTTTAAATTTTTAAATTGATATCTTATTAAATATATTGTTAAATTGTCTACCTTTTAAACTTAAATATCATGATATTTTACCTTTCCATTAGATATTTTTATATAATATTTAATTGCTCATTACTGTTTCCTTTCAACCTATTGAACATGTAGGTTGTTTCTTTATGAGTTATTAAGGAAACTGTAAAGCAGTTTTAGTACCATGAAAAAAAGATTTTCATCCTTCCTTTCTTTCAGGTTTATTAAACTTTTAAAATTATACAGCAGGTCTTTAGCATTTGAAATTTCAGGTGTCTTCCAGGGTGTTTATTATACTCCTGGATTTGGCAATTTGTCTTTTTTTCTTTTCCCTCTATTACTGGGGATTGAACCCAATGCCTTATGCATACGAGGCAAGTGCTCTACCATTAAGCTACATCCCCAGCCCTTTTTATTTTATTCTATTTTGAGATAAATTCTCACTAGATATTGATCCTCCTGCCTCAGCCTCCCAAGTAGCTGGTATTATAGGTGGACACCACTGTGCCTGGGCAACAATTTCTCTTAATATGTGAAAGGTGTTGAAAAGTGGGAAAAAAAGTTTGAGAATAATAAATGTCTTTAAGGCATTCATTTCCAACATTACTTTAAAAAAATTTTTTTTTAGTTGTAGATGGTGCTAAGGATTGAACACAATGCCTCACACATGCAAGGCGAGTGTGCTACCACTGAGCCACAACCCCAGCCCCCCTACATTACTTTTTTGTGTGTGTGGTGCAGTGGATCAAACCTAGGAACTTGTGCGTGCAAGGCAAGCACTCTACCAACTGAGCTATATCCCCAGCCTCCCACATTACTTTTTTATTCTATATGTCCCCAGGGAAATCTGTTTGTTTTTCCCCCAGAAATAAAATTTTCTCTCTCATAGTTTTCTTCCAATCTTTTGGATAGTTTCCTAGGTAAGTACTGTATCACCATTGATAACACTGAGTTTGAAAGCTGTAGTAAAAAAAAAAAAATAAAAATTACTTAAGGCAGTAATGGATAAGAGTTAGACTTTGCACAGAAAGCACTGTGCTGGATCTGTAGACTGGGAATCATGAACTGCAAATGCTATTAAGAGAAAGCAAAACAAAAAAGAAGGGACTGGGTGGAGGAAGGAACTATAAGACACAGACAGTAAAGGATTGCTGAGGGAATGAAGAGTTCAAGCAGGAGCTACAGAGATAGTTGCTGTAGGACAGGCAAGGAATTTGTTGGAGGGGTGAGTTCTGGAATCTTGTCAGCAGTGAATTCTGCATGGGTTTAGGCTGAAAAGTGTCCTTTGCATTTTGTAGTCAGTTTATCAGATACCTTTATCTTGGACGGAATTTAGAAAGTTGGGACAGTGCCAGCCTGTAGCAGCTGAAGATGTCAACTTTTTTTTTTTTAAGTTGTTAATGGACCTACCTTTCTTTCTTTCTTTCTTTCTTTCTTTCTTTCTTTCTTTCTTTCTTTCTTTCTTTCTTTCTTTCTTTCTTTCTTTCTTTCTTTCTTTCTTTCTTTCTTTCTTTCTTTTCTTTTCTTTTCTTTCTTTCTTTCTTTATATATATGTGGTGCTGAGAATCAAACCCAGTTTCTCATACATGCTAGGCAAGTGCTCTACCACTGGGCTACAACCTTATCCTAGATGTCAATTGTTTTTTGAAGCTCTTGTTTATAATTGCTAAAACAAATACTTGGGATAATAAACTTATAAAGAGAAAAGATCAGGCAGCAAAAGAGAGTGAGGAGGGAGCTGAAATTCTCACAATCCCCTTAAAAGGCACCCTTAATTACCTACAGATTCTCACTAGGCTCTACCTCTTCCCAGCAGCATCTCCCTGGGAACCAGTCCTTTAACACATGGGTCTTGGGGTGGGGGGCATTTAAGATCCAAACTACACAGAGAAGTTGTGTGGTAGGAGACAACCAAGATTGAAGGAAAGTTATCTTTCTTGCTGGATTTGTTTTAAATAAATAAATCTGTGCATGTCTCTGAGTTGGGAAGTGGTCAGAGAAGGAGTTAAAAGATAGATGTAAAGGAAGAAGTGAAGATGAAATATAATAGCTTTGAGGTGTTTCCATTATAGGATCAATGTTTGCAAAAAAAAAAAAACCCAAAAAAACCACAAATAATGAAAATTCCCACGATGGCTTTTAATCAATAGGCCTTCTAATGCACCAATAAAAGCAAGCACTTATAAACACATTGTGGAGCAGCTAAAAAGACACTTTCAAAGTAGTGTGAGGCTTCAGTTTGTCATTTATTAAAATGTAAAGGTACATACCCAAGGTGCCCTTGATGTAAAGGTACATATCCTTGGTTCTATAGCCAGCAGTGGACGAATTGCAACTTGTCACTCAATTTTCTCATTTCTGGGCAACACACCTTTCAGAAACCCATTTGCCTTCTCATAACAAAAGACAGGTTGACAAGAAGAAAACTTACAGATTTACTTAATTTTTTTTTTTTTTAATATGACATGAGAGTCTTTATAAGGAAAGGAAGATCCATAGGAATGGGAATCCTGAGAGGTTTTTTTTTTTTTCTTTTTTGGTGGTGCTGGGGATTGAACTCAGGGCCTTGTGCACATGAGGCAAGCACTCTACCACTTGAGCTATATCCCCAACCCTGAGTATTCTTAATAGTTATGTGCTGAAGGATTTAGCAAGGCGTGTTTGTTCAGATTTCTTCTGTGTCCTTGTGTCTTCATAGATAAGGGTTGTCCTTTCCTCTGGGCATAGGAAGGGCATCTCATATTTTGTGTAGCATTTCCTCAAACCCAATTATTATTCTCTACCACAGCTGAAAGCTTCTGCAGTAGCTTCTGTAAAATTTATGATTTATGATGCTCATATATCCTTAGTTGAAAAACTAATTAGGATTGAGCCTTAATTACATAGGAATGGATTCAAAATAAGTTCACATTAGAATTACTTTTGAAAAGTTCTAAAATGTTAATATTTATTTAGTGAGTATGCAGTCATTTTAAATAATTGCCTTTGCAAATGAAAATGTAAGGAATAATTTAGAAGTATTCAGATGTACATAATTATTGTATATTGGTTTTGAGAGTTTTGTTTTTTTAATAAAAATCACAAAAATTGCTTCTTTCACTTTTAATCAGCAGGTCTTTTTAATAAGATATGAAGAAAGCAGGTCATTAGGTAAAGTATAGAAAAATTTTGTCAGGTCACAAACATGTGTGTATGTATGTGGTATTTACCAAATAGGGTTGGGTAGTGTGACACTCCTGGAGAATTGTAGTAATGCCTCAGTACATATAAATGCTTGTGCTTTTATTTTCATAAGCTTACCTGATTTTCACACTACCTCATAAAGTATAAAGAACAGTCTTGGCTCCATCTTAGTGACAAGGAAACTTAGATAAGGTGAGGTTGTTCAAGGTTACAGAGCTGGGAAATGGTAGTGATAAGACTTTTTGTTTTCCTTTGAGACATTACTTTTATGTTTTAAAATTTTACAAATCAGTTTTTCATTATAAAAGTAATATGAACAGATTTCAAATAATTTGGAAAGAGGAGGAGGAAAATTCACTAATTCTCTTCCCACACAACATGTCAGTATAAGTTGTGAATTTTCAGAGGGTAGAGACAAAATATCTAGATAAATAATTAGAAATGTCATTAGGAGTCCATAATCTGCTTATCTACAGCTATAGTTTCAGCTGAACAGTATGTTATGCTGAATCTTTGTGACTTTTGAGGCAAAGGTGAATCTTGAACCCTGAGGAAAGTAGGAACTTTCTCTGGATACGCTTAGCAAAGAATCCAGCATTCTCATATGCTCTCTGCTCCCTCCTTGCTCCCCTGATCCATAATAGTTCTCTCCCCAAATACACCCACATTCTCAAATCTTCATAAATAATAAAATTCAGACATGCTGACTACCCTATAGAGAATATTAACCCACATGGCTAGCTTTTCCTACTTCATTTGTCTTTATTGCTAATAAGGTTCTCATAAGAAAAACTCTTTACAAAACTTTGCTTTAGCTATTCTGAACTTATTTTATTCATTCTTCCTTCTATATTGCATATTCTTTCCCCACTCCAATCATTGCTAAATTGTCTGGTATTGTACAATTGATAACATGAATGAACAGATATTTATTACTAATTTCTTCAACTGTTATGTACTTGGCCATTTGGAGTTATTGAAGGCCATTTGGTTACTTATAAATTAATGTTAGCATTAGCTTGGCAATACTTGAGGACTTCTATGTGTCAGACACTGAGCACATTATCTGTATTAATAACATAACCTGTGAGGTGGGTACTTTTACTAGATCCATCTTACTTAAGGAAACTGAGTTTTAGGGAAGAAAAGTGACTTGCCATGGCCATACATAGTTAGGGTTGAAGTCATGAAATGAATAAAATGATCTGATTCCAGAATTGATCCTTGTCCACTATAATAAATGTAGTTCTTTTCAATGGAGTTTATTAAGTCATTAATAAAGGAAGAAGTGGTATTGGACTATAAGAGATAATACTAGTGTAGTCTTAGATTTTATATTATTATATTATTTTATATTATTTTATATTATGTTTGGTTTTTGTCTGTTTTATAAAAGACAAGACTAAGACTCATTTAACTTTAAATTAACGTATCTTAGAAATAGGAAGAAAGGATCTTCACCTTATTGAAGATATATATTAAGAAGGGCATCTGAGCTGGACTCTAACAGGGCTGGAATTTGAGCATATGGGTTGAGCATCCATAGCTTTTAGAAAATTATGCATGGTTGTTAATTCATGTAGGGCTTGAAAGTCCACAAAGCACACTTCTAATAGCCATTGCCTTTGTTTCTCTTACACAAGTTGTGAAATGGGAGAGCAATTGGATATTTCCAAGATGAAGCAAGAGACCCAGGGAGGCTAAGCAGCTCTCTGAAGGTCATGTAGATAAAAAAAATGGCAATAATGTCATTACTAGCAATAATGACAAATTAGTAGGAAAAGCTAGCCATGTGGGTTAGATTTCCAGTCCAGGAAGTTTTTTATTCCATCATCCCAGGCTTGAGGATGATGCCCTGTTGATGAGCCTCTTGCAAGATACTGGGCTGTTTTTAAATAGCCATGCTCATTGCTCCAGTCTGGTTGGACAGGTGAGGTGGGGCCAGATTTCTCAGGCCTAGAAGCCAGAAGAGTTTGAACTTAACATGGCAGGTGTGGTAGCTATTTTTGGTAATTTAATCTAAGGAGGTAGTATCATAAATATCTGCTTTAGGAAGTCTGAGAGTGGAATCCAGTATGAATCAAAGCAGGATTAATATCATCTGAAAACCTGTCCAACTCAGGTCTACTGAGCAGAAATTTTTGGGGAAGGACTCAGTAGTATATTTTAGTAAATTCTCCAGGTGAGTCTAATGCATGATGAATTTTGAGGACCATGAAATCAAAGCAGGCAGGTATTTAGAATTCAGTAATGAAGTGACACACATCTCAATTCAGGTGATGGCAGTACATATGGAGAGGAAAATGTATTCCTAAGAGATGTTGAGAGGAGTCCTGGTTAATGAACACATGGTACCACTAGTGTTGTGTGTGTTTGCAGGGGCAGGGTGTATTGATTCCAGGTGAGTCTCCTAATCACTACTTAGAGGGGCTGTGTTTACTGTGTTTGGAGGTAGTGATCTGGTTTTTAATCTATCTAAGCCGGGACAGGTATAATGTGTCCTTCCAGATGACAGATGACAGAGGCCAGCTGAGATGCAGAGGTGTTGTTGTTGTTGTTGTTGTTTTTTGCAGGGAGCCCATTTCCTTGTGACAAATGATAAAGGATGAGTTGTAACCTTATAGAGAAATGGTATGAGTAAGATGAAGAGATAAGGGAGAAGTAAAACTAGAAACCCTAGTAGTTAAAGGGAAGGGTTGATTAGAAAAGGAGTAGAGATTTCTGAGGCAATGCATGTTCTTTGGTTCTTAGAATACAGTCCATTCTCGCTGCCTCTGTTGTTTCTGGCTTTTGTCTTTTATGCACTCATTTTCTCCTGTTCTTGATCTTACTCTCTACATTTTCTGTTTAGAATCCTTTCTCTATTTCTAACTTAAATATTCCCATGGCTGATTCCATTGTACAGCATATGGATGTTGCCTTCTTGGAGAGCCTTCTGTGACTCACTCTTTCTCTCTTTCTCTCTCCTTCTCTCTCTCTCTCTCTCTCTCTCTCTCTCTCTCTCTCTCTCTCTCTCTCTCACACACACACACACACACACACACACACACACACACACACACACACCATTCTCTAAACTAGGTTCTATGCCAAACTACGTATCCCAATTTGAGATGATCTTAGTTATTGGTCTGCTTATGTAAGTCTGCCTTCCTTTTTCCCAGAGAGCCAGGATTCACTGTGTCTTGTTCATTGCTGTATTGCCAGTGCTGAGTACCTGGCACGTACTTCATAAGTATTCATTGAATGAATTCTAGGTAAACATTTGATGGGGCAGTAGGGGTAGGTGATGGGGAGAAAATAATTCTGCAGCCACTAGGCAACATAGGAGCTAACTTGGACTGTGTGATAGAGATGCAAGCGAATAAATCCAAGGTACATTCAGAAGGTAACACTGACACGGTTTGGTGGACTGTTATGAGAGAGTCAAATAACTTTCTTTTAAAAAATCTTGCTGTGAGAGACTTGTGAACACCATAGTGTAATTTCATCCTCTCATTCCCTGGAAACTTAAGGGCACATCAATTCTTAGCTCTTCAGCTACCCCTCCATCAAGGGCTGGTCTCCTTTCTGCTTTGCCCCAGGAGGAAGGTGCTTTAAGCTCTAAGTATGAGGAGGTTTTTCATTTCTACCCAGAACAGGAACCTACCCACTCAAGTATATTTACTGAGCATGTTCTAGGTACCACCAAAGACACTGATGATGCAGAAATGACTAAAACAGTCTCCTTGCACTTGCATCTTATGTCCACAAATACTACATTCACAAGATCCTGGACTAAGTGATACAGAAGGAAAACTGGAGTATGGGGTGGGCTTAGCCAAGCCACTCTCTGTTGGTGGTGTATTAGGTGAGACGTGAATAACAAGAAGGAATCATTAGCTGGGATCAGTATATGCCTATAATCACAGTGGTTTAGGAGGCTGAAGCAGGAGGATTGCAAGTTCAAGGCTTGCCTCAGTGATTTAGTGAGGCTCTAAGCAATTTAGTGAGACCTTGTCTTAAAAAAAAAAAAAAAAAAAAAGACAAGACTGGGCTCAGTGATGCAGCTCCCCTGGGAGCTCTGATTGCCAATACTGAAAGAAAGAAAAGAAGGAAGGGAAGGGAAGGCAGGATCAGGAATTTAACCCAGGGGCAACCACTGAGCTACATTCCTAGTCCTTTTTATTTTTTATTTTGAAACAGGGTTTAACTAAATTGCTGAGGGCTTTGCTAATTTGCTGAGGGTGATCTTGAACTTGCAATCTTCCTGTCTCAGACTCCCAAATTGCTGGGATTATTGGTGTGTGCCACCACTCCCAGCTCAGGAATTAGGATAGCCATATCAGGAAGATAAGGGGACCAGTACCCTTAGCCCTGTCTTCAAGAAAACTGACACCAGCTTCTATATTATATAGTTAAGTGGAGTCAGAAGTATGTGCAGTCAAGCAGTCTTGGTCAAACTGTGTTCTGGTTGGTATAGGATTGGCGGGTGGGTAGGTGGTGGTTGTCAGAACCTGTAAGAAAGCTACTGTTTCCTGGTTGGGGGGTGGCAGGGGAATTTCCACTCATCACACTGTGTTTATTGATAAGATCTGTTGTTTCTGGAATCCAAAGAGACTCAGAGTAAAGGAGATAGATGCAAAAATGGAGGCAAAGATGCCAAGTTTTTTTTTAATCCTGCTTCTAGTTACTCATTGAACTTTTGTAGGTCCAAGTGAATTGTCAGGTTTTTTTTTTTGTGTGTGTGTGCCTACTCTGTCATTATTTGTCAACTAATATCATCCTTAAGACAGCCTATCAAGTAGGTTGGTGTTTCCCATTTTACACATAAAAAAGTTGAGACTCAGGGATGTAACAGACAAAGTTAGTTTTGGGACTCAGAAAACAGTATTCCAAAGTGTGGCAATTTGACATGCTGGATACTTTGAATGAAAGCAGCAGACTCAGAACCAGGGTCTCTCTAACCTTCTCCCACTCTGTCCCTCCTTCTTCTAGAAAGAATGCAATTGCTATGGCATCCACCATTCCCAATAACCTCATTAGTCAAGGAGGATTAACTAGCAGAAAAGAAGGACACCATACTCAGAACCCAGAAGAACTTTGTCTCAGGCTATTCTCTGTTCTTTGATTCATCTCCCCTAAAAATCATTTACAAGAGGACACAGGGAGTGTTCCCTTTGCCCCTACACTAGTCAGTTGAAGAGTTAGAATTTCAGTCTGCCCTCTGTCTCCAAAGTTCATATGCATTCCCTGGGAAAGTGTGCTAATAATAAAACTGATAAAAATTCTTTGTATTTTTTTTCTTGATCTTTAGTTCATCATCAACCAAAGTGGATCTCAAGAGTGGCCTAGAAGAATGTGCAGTGGCATTGAATTTATTTCTAAGTAACAGATTTACAGATGCCTTAGAATTGCTTCGTCCAGGGTAATTTATTTTTAGATGAAACGTTGTTTTATCCATTTCTTTAATGTCATGTAGGTTAATTTATGTGTTCCTACCTAAATATTTATAAGCCTATTTGGTTGAGACCCCTTATTGTATGTCAGTTTTAAAATTTAGTTAAGAAATATGTCTTTTTAAATTTTATCATTAGAAAATTTCTGATTATTTCATATATTTTAATTTCCATATTTGGCTCAAATATTATCATGTTATGTAGTTTTGTAGGACTTCAATTTTGTTTTATTCAGTGAAATATTTACATGGATGTTTCTTTTAAATATAATTAGAAAAAGATTCATTTGAAATGAGGCAAAGAACTAGAATATGCTAATCTCAATGTTAAATTTCAAGATAATATTACTGGGATTCCCTATATATGTGATTAACCAAGTTGAGTAATTTAATATTTTAATTAACAGTACCCTTAATTTTTCAAATCATGATTCGCCAATTAGCATCTCAGAAGTTAAGAAGAAATGATAAGATAAATGTTGAGACCACAGGCTAAGGAAAATTGTCAGGATTGCCTCCAGTTCTTGTCTCCACCTCTGCCTTGCCAGTGTTCTTCCCTCCTCCACCCTTCTAGGTGCTTTAGACTTCTCTTTCTGTGTTCTGGCCCTCTACCTCCTTTTGTAGTCTTCTTGTCTTTCCTTCTTTAATTCTCCTCTGTCTCCTTTCTCAGCCTACCTACCTATCTTTTTTATTTTTTTATTCAAACAAGTCTTTTTTTCCCCCCTTCTTCCATTGACACCCAGCTGGTTATAATATAATCTTGTATCCAGTCAAGTTTTATAGTCCATGATATTTATGCATGCGTCATTGTTAAAAATACTCCCCCGCTTGAACCTTGTTTTTTCCTTCTTGGAAGAACATTCAGTTAGAAAAATAATAGGTTTGAAGGCACAGTTAGTGAATAACTTCTGGCTGCTCTTATTCCTTGTAGTTCTTTTTTTTTTAATATTTATTTTTTTAGTTGTAGTTGGATACAATATCTTTATTTTATTCATTTATTTTTATGTGGTGTTGAGGATCAAACGCAGAGTCTTGCATGTGCAAGGCGAGCACTCTACTGCTGAGCCATAACCCCAGTCCCCTTGTAGTTCTTTTGAACAACCAGTGGCCTCACTGTTTAGGACAAACTGCAAATTACCAAAGAATTGTTTAAACTATTTATTTCCATGGGGGAAGGAAAAAAAATTAGTGTGGCTTGTATTTGTTTCATATAGTAGCAGGCTATTGAGCCTTAATATTTAAATTAAAAACAAAACTGTGCATTGGTTTTTTGTTGTTGTTTTGGCTATGCTGGGAATGAACCCAGGGCCTTGCTATCTTAGCAAGCCCTTCACCACTGAGCCACATCCCCAGGCATATGCATTGCTTTTTTTTTCTTTTGGTACTGGGGGTGCTTAACTACTGGGACATATCCCCAGCCCTTTTTATTTTTTATTTTGAGACAGGGTCTTGCTAAGTTTCTTGAGACCTTGCTAAGTTGCTGAGGCTGGCCTTGAACTCTTAATCCTCCTGCTTTAGCTTCCCACACTAGTGGGATTACAGATGTGCTACACTGCACTTGGATATGTGTTGGTATTTTTAATATCATAAATAACTAACATCAGAAGTTTTGAGAAGAGATAGTAATGCTTTTACATTCAGGAAATTGAGATGTCTGTTCCACAGTAGAACTAATGAACATTCTTAGATTCCTGAAGCAACCATTGATAACTTAATAACTAAAATTATTAAGAACTTTAATTAGGAATCTCAGATAATGCAATTAGATCAGATACAGGATTTGAGATTTATTTTGCTCAGGCCCTTTTGGGGCTGACCTACTGCCCCCCAATTGCCCCAAATCTTGCTTCTTCTTGATCTCTGGCTGTAGATGAAAGGGAATGATTTTAAATGAGTCTTCCTCTTTCAAAAAACATTGAGGTCAGGCGTGGTGGTGCATGCTTGTAATCCCAGTGGCTCAGGAGGCTGAGACAGGAGAACAGAGTTCAAAGCCAGCCCCAGCAAAAATTAAGTGCTAAGCAACTCAGTGAGACCCTGTCTCTAAATAAAACAGAAACTAGGGCTGGGGATATAGCTCCGTGGTCAAGTGCCCCTGAGTTCAATCCCTTGTAACCCCCATCACCCAAAATGAAATCTCTTTGTCACAAAATATATTTCCAATAGTCTTTATTTTTAGCACTTATTTTAAATCTTAAGGCAGCACATTGCACCTTGTTTAACTAGAAAATGTTGTTTGCTCTGAAACCTTTTCTGGGAAATGAATCAGCAGGCTGCCCCCTTGTGCTGAAGCAGAGAAAGGCATGTTGTCCACTTGAGCTTCTTCTCCTAGAACATTTTGTCCTGCCTGTGTGGTTTTAATTTGGAAAATTCTTGGCAGTAAAGTTCTTAAGCACCCACCTCTCACAGGCTGTAATATTTCAGTGATTATGGTGAAAGACTAGATGTTATTATTGTGGAAGTCAGGGCATGCTTTGGTAGGATTTCTTGTGATTAGTATCAAAAAAGCCTAGATTGTTTTTTTATTTAATTGAATTGTACTAATTCCCTGTGTTCTTTTTAGGGCTAAGGAGAGTATGTACCATGCCTTGGGCTACAGTACCATTGTGGTGTTGCAGGCTGTCATGACCTTTGAACAACAGGACATCCAAAAAGGCATTTCTGCCATGAAGGACGCTTTACAAACCTGCCAAAAGTATGACTGAAGAGTTAAATACTTGAGATCTGACCCCCAAACCCTGATCCTGTGTGATAAACTGAGTCCTATTTGCCTGAGAACTCTGGTTAAGGTTGGCCAGATACAGAAAAGGACTTCAGCTTCAAAACTTCTTGGCCTCATCCAATTTTATATAATAGAGTTTAACAATTCCTACCAGGAATAATGTGGTTCCCAGACTTTTCTTCTTGATAGTTTAGGGCCTCAGCTAAAGAGAAGATTTGAGGATTTCAGTGAGGTTAACAGCCAGCATCTCTCAGGTGTCTCCTGAAGTGGGTGAGATTTGAGTACTGTATGCTGTGCCAAGTCAAGCAAGGAGCTTGTTTTATGTGGGATGCTGCAAATTCCAACAGGATTATTTTGTTCATATAAGAAGAACTTATGTTGGGTACTTTTGGATTGGTCAAAATAAGATAGATTTTTAAATGTATTTTGAGCTTTCCTCTGTATGTTTAGGAATAACATAGTAAAAGCTATTATTAGTGTTAGTAAATTTTAACATGGGTAAATTGACATCTTTATATAATTATGTTGTGAGCCCCTCAAATGAAGAGCACTTTCAAATAGTGCACTTTAACTCCACTGGTGACATAGCCATAGAGATAAGGGAAGGCCCCTAGCAGGTTTAGTATTCAGTGTGTATGGGTTTGTCCCACATGTGGGGTGTAAATATGGGATGACTGTCTGTGGGTTGCTAGCCCTGTGCTAGGAGCTAGGTGTGCAGTTGATGGAAAAGGGTGGCCTTTTCCCTGCAGAAGTGAGGGTTTAGAGTTGCAGCTTGGTGACTCTTTGGTGTGACTGTTGAAATGAATGTCAAATGAAAAAGAACACAGCCTGATTTGTTTTTATTTTTTCTTTGTATTTCCTATCTCCCTATCTATTTACTCAATGTAGATATAGGAAAAAATGCACAGTTGTAGAATCTTTTTCAAGTCTTCTTTCTCGAGGATCATTGGAACAGCTGAGTGAAGGTATGAGTAATTTAAAAGATTAATTTTTATTTTCTTTTAAAAATTAAAAGGCAGTCATGTTCATAAAATTCAATACTGAAGTGTAGAAAGTAAATGGAATCTTTTATCTTCCCCATTGTGCTCACCCTCCTGAAGTAACCATTGCTAATGGTGAATTTAAAGCCTTGCAGACTTTTCTATGTACAAACATATAAGAAACCCATAGGGTTTTGGTGGTTGTTTATGTGGTGTTCACCTTTTGCAAACATGGAATCATGTAATGCATGTCATTCTATAATGTTATGTTTTCCCAGGTTATATAAATATGCTTCATTCTACACCTATGTAGTATTGCATATGATGGATATACAAAATTTAGTTGCTTTTTCTCTATTAAAGAACAGTCATATAATTTTTAGTTTTTCATTGTTGCAAATAATGATGTTCTAAAACCCTTGTACATGTGTCTTCACACATTTAAAAAATATTTCATAGGATAAATTCCTACAAATGGGATTACAAGTTGTTTTAGTCATTTTTTTCACTGCTATGACCAAAAGACTGACAAAACAATTAGAGGAGGAGAAGTTTATTTGGGGCTCATAGTTTCAGAGGTCTCTGTCCATAGATGGTTTACTCCATTTCTCCTGGCCTCAGTTTGAGACAGAACATCATGGCAGAGAAGTGTAGCTGAGGAAAGCAGCTGGGAACTTGGTACCAGGAAGCAAAAAGAGAGAGCTCCCCTCACCAAGACAAAATATAATATAAACCCCAAGGCTAAGCCCCCAATGACCCACCCACGCCTCTAGCCATACCCTACCTGCCTTCAGTTACTACCTAGTTAATCCCTATCAGTGGATCAACATACTGATTAGTTTAAGGCTCTCATAACCCAACCATTTCACCTCTAACTTTCTTGCATTGTCTCACACATGAGCTTTTGGGAAACATTTCATATCTAGATCATAATACTAGTTCTAAGGGTTTGAAATTATAAAAATTTACAGGTATTGCAATTTTTTTCCTCTAAAAACTTAAGACACTTATATTCTTACTTTCCACTTAATGAGAGTTTCAGTTTTCTCTGTTATTAAGAATTTTTTCCAAGGTCAAAGTAATTTTGATAACTTTTAAAAAGTGTTCATACTTCACAGTATCATAGGTATTCTGTTGGTGGATAGGTAGTTAGGAATGTTCAGGAATCTAGGAATGCCCACAGCGTCCTGAGCAGATGGATGGGAAGAAAGGAAACCTGTTGTCGGTTACTTGATGTTCCTCCTGAGATCAGGGCAGAAGTTTCCAGTTGTTTGATTGATGTTTTACCCTAGTGAGGATGGTTTACCAGAAAAGAGTGTGCAGGTAACCCTGCAGAATTAAAAATATGTCCTTCAGAAACTTCTGTCATTTCAAAGGAATCTGTTCCTGCATTGTCATTGTCCGACTTGCTGTCTGGAGGAAGTAACACAAAATACTTGAAATCTTTGTGGCTGATTAAAAGCAAGAGCAGTTTTGAAAACCATCAGAGGCATTCCTCATGGTCAAGTTTACGTCGCACACATTGTTGAGTGTGTTTTATCATGAAGTGTTCATTTTTTTAGACAAGTGTCATCAACTCATTATGGACATTGGAGAACTTGGGAACATTTGCATGGTGTGAGTTTCAAGTGTTGATCACCAGAGAGGATTGATGCATATCACATCTTCAGGACTTGTTCTAAGAGAGTGTGATGTTGCCTCTCCAACAAAATGGAATTTCATTGGTCATTCTGTTACAGGGCAGATACCTACTGTGAAACTAAGGCGGTGCAGAGACCCCCTCTTTTCTTGAAATTAGGCCAGAAAGATTTCAAACTTGTCATTCAGAATAATAGTCATGAGTTTATTAGAGGGGATAGGAAAGAAGAAAGGGGGATACTATTAAGGGAGAGATGGGTCCTTTCAGAGAAGAGAGAGAGATTGTGCCCTTCCTGCTCTCCAGTTTTAGTGGCAGAGGGGGTTTTGAAAGTTTCCAGAGTCCCACCCAGGTCTACCTTTGGATTTTTTTTTTCCCTGACAGCATAGGACTAGATGGACTGTATCCATGGGAGGATGGCATGATGCTCAGAGTTGGGGATTTTAAGGAAATAGAGTCCCCCTGTTTTTGCCTCTGTTTCCTGTCTCCTGAATTGTTTATTACCCTTGAATAGCCATCAGCAAGCTTTCTTGTGAGGGTCTTGATGTTCAATTGCCAAGATGATTGGCGGCTGTGATAGTTGTGACAAGGGAGGTTTCAGGATCCCTGGTTGGGTGTGAACTGATCTTGAAACAATGGTTTTGCTTGAGGGGAGGTAATTATGGGCTGGAGGAGATTTTAACATACTAGGTCCCCATCTTCCAGCTGCTTATACCTGTAGTTTTCAGTTACCCTTCCTTGTCTTAGCTCTGCCCACCCATTCATGGCTGACTAGCTACCTAACAACTCTAGACCCCTGAAACCCATCTTGTTTTTTTCTTCCAGAAACTGACCTCCAGGTATCCATGAGAATAAAAATTTGCACTAGTAGTTCTACAGTCCTCTAACAAAGATTAATAGAAGATTAAATAGCCCCCCTCCCCAAATCCAAGGGAATCTGAGGACTCTGTTTATATTCCCTGTTCTGTTACACTCTATATGGCTTCTCTACTGACCCCTGCTTCCCTCTTTCTTTGTAGTATGAAAATGATATTGGAGATTTTTTTTAACCTTAGTTTTAGGAAGAATGACATGATGTGAGTATAAATAGTAATTAAAAAATAATATGATAATAACCACTAAAAACTACTTTGTCTATGTGCCAAACATTAACCAATCTATTCCATGTAACCTCTTCATTAAACTAGGAGCTAATGTTTGGAGAGATTGGATAGGTGGTCTAGGTCACCCACCTTTCAGAGCAGGATTTAAAGCTGATGTGCCTTTCCTGGTAGCACAGCTCTCTCTATTATACCCATACTTGTTTCTGTAGGTAGCTAAAAAATGGGTGAGGAAAATGTGGGATCACTCCTGTGTTAATCATCTTAAAAACAGATGTTATTCTGTTCTTATCCTTTTATAATTTCTTTGGATAGTGCACTTCAGGAAGTCTGGAATAAGGTAGAAAACTTTGGCTAATTATAAAAATTGTATAGACTGTGACTATAGTCTATTCTGAAATATAGACTTTATACCTAAAAGCTGTACTTGGCTAACATTTCAGTGCACCATGAATTTATTTCCTTCAGTGGCCTAAGGGTTTTATAATTCAGTGGCATTCTACTAGTACCTATTTATAAGTGCCCAATACTAATTTTGAGAACCAGAGAACTGCCCTATGTAAATCATCCACAGTAAAGGAAGAAATAAGACTTGTATAAATTAAGTTGCTTTTTTCTTCCCAGTGAGCTTGGCTGTCACTACAACCCAGACAGACTTTGTGTTCAAGAGAGCATGTCAAAACATTGTCGTTTTAGTATGTGATTTGTTTTCCCTCTTGGTAATTTTCATTTACATCGTTGAGTGTCTGGTTGTCTGCAGGAGTGAGTATATTTCATTAAACTTTTCATGGGCTTAATGTGGAACACACCTGCTCTTCTCTCATGGCTGGCGGATTGTGCTGAACGGGTTTCAAATTGACTTTAAAAAGAGATATTTAAATGCAATGTCTAGGATGTGAGCTATAATATGAAGAATACTTACATGTGGAATATAGAATTGGAATTCTCATGCCTTTTTCTCTTTGCTTTTTTGTTACATCTTTTATGTTGCTCTTTGATTTGTCCATTGTTAACCTAACCATAATCCATTCACTCTTCTGTTCATATCTTTTCAAGGACTCATGGTTACCTGCTGAATCCAGGGCAGACTGTGACAGTCAAGGTCATCCATAGTTTAACTCCTACTTACCTTTCCAACCTCATTGCTCTCTCTTCCTTGACTGCACACCACATGCTACAGCCAAAGGTGGCCTGGGCTTTTCTTGCTACATGCCTTTTGTCCTGCTGATCCCCTCTGCACATGCCCCACACCAGCAATCTGATCCTTAGCACAGCATTAACAGCCCCTGAAAGTTCTCACGGTGTTATAGACTTACCTAGGAAGAGGATATTCTTGTGACTCTAAAAATAAAAGTTATCAGTTTTTATCCCACTGAAACACTGAAAAAATCAAGAGGCATAGTTTTAGGGAAGGTGTTCTAAAGAACTGCAGCTCTGATTATTGATCCTGCTGGGTGTATACACACAGGCAGGTATAGGTCCCCAAATACTGCCTGTTGTGGGTTTGGACCTGTCTGTGTGCTGTTGGGGATCTTAGTTGCTTATTTACTTCTTCATAAATTGCACATTTGGAATATGAGCACAGCAAGAAGTTGAACTCATATGAAAGAGCCAATGGGTTGTGTGTGTGTGTGTGTGTGTGTGTGTGTGTGTGTGTAAAATTAAAAGGTGACACATATCTAGTTTGATCAATAGCATTTACAATTATACAGACATATACCCTATTTTTCCATCACTTACTTGTCATAAAATGCTTTCTGCTTTCTAAGTTTTTACCAAAATGTACATTGGTCAAAGACAGTAATCTTAGTGCAAGTAGCTAACATTTATCAAGTGCTTACTGTGTATAGTGAACTCTACGTGCAGTGCCTCATTTAATCCTTCACCTGTGAAATAGAGACATTATTAGTGGATTTTATAAATGAGGCAACCAATAGAGAAAGAAAGGCTAGCTTTCACAAGGTTCTATAGCTAGAACATGGCAAAGCCTTTTCTCCAAACTCAAGTACTTAAATAACATACTGATTTGCAATCCACAGAGAAGGCAGGAATCTGCTGATTGTGTTTAAGCAAACATGCAAGATTTGTTTCCCTAATCTCTGCAAGTATAATAGATTATTTAAGAAGATAAGGAATGTGTTTTAGGGGCATTCCACATATCCCTGGGACATACATAGCCTCCACAACCCCCTTTTGCAAGGCATCTTGTTTTTGTGCTGGATATCTAATGATAAAGTTACCCTAAAACTGGAATAGTCCTGACTCTCTTTAGATCAAGTTTGATTTGTGTGCAGAACCCTGACCTGAGTGGGTTTTCAGAGAGCTCTGGAGAATTGATGCATTCACTTCAGGTTAATAATGTTTCTAGTCATTGTCATGATTATCATACCTTCATATTTTAGAAGTTAGAGTTTATAAATTTCATATAGTTTTTTTTTCAAACTTTATAACTGTGTTGAGCTTTAATGTTACTGTTAAGTTAAAAAAGTGGTTTTTTTTTTTTTTAAAGACTTAAATATTGGTTCTCCGTATGAGCCAAGTTTGGGTTTTGGACATCAAATGTGGACTCCTGTTGTGTTTGAATGGGGCCAATGATGACTTCCCTGAACTTTGCATACATTCCAGAGGAATGTTGCTGAATGAGCACTAATAATGGGTTAATGTATTCCTTTTATGTCTCTTTTAGGATCATTTATTTATCTTTTCTGAATATCTATGGCAATTACTGTGGACTTGGGATTTTTCTTAACGTATTTTTATTTATTTTTTAATAGAGGAGATGCATGCTGAAATCTGTTATGCTGAGTGTCTTCTACAGAAAGCAGCACTCACCTTTGTGCAGGTAATAAATGTCTTAGAATTGGTATTGGCTGAGAAGCCTGCTAATACTGCATAAAAAAAATGTTAGTGCTCCAGTTATTTTGTCTTACAGTGTTAATGAAAAATATTTGTTATTCTGATAAACTTTGGCTGTAAAAAACCTCCAGAGAACTTTTTATCTACTGAAATGTACTTCAGAGTCTATTTTGAGTTTTTCAGTCTAATGGGACTTACTGCCTTATAAAGAAATGCCTTATAAAGGCCACACCTAATTTCAGACTGCTTTTTCATGTGAAAACTTAGATTATTCCATTTTGTACTTTCTTATGGTAGAGGGCGTCCCACCAAAGTGGCCCAGGCAGAGGAAGGCCCTTTATTCCTTGTGGCCCTTCCTGCCTTCCCTCCTCTCAGGGTTTTGCATGTGCTAGGCGATTGCTAGACCACTGAACTGCATCTCCAGCCTGGCCATTCCTTTCTTGCTTCAGTGAAGCTCCATCATGCATATATCAATAACCACATTTTTTGTGGATACTTCAAATATTATTTTTCCCCACTTTCTATTCTTAGTCCCCTTTCTTTTAGTTCTTCCTTGTGAAAGAAAGTTTTAAAGTTACTAAATAAAACAATGAATCTTTTTCTCATGAGGCACTTTAATTTCACCTCTAAGAACTATTATAGTTGGTATTTTGCCTATCTCTGTATTTTCTAGTACTTCCAAAAAAATTATATTTGCACATGGTAGCCTCTAAGGTGATAGTGAAGGCTATAGGGGTGGGGTCAGGAGTATAAGGAGAGACAGAAAGAAACTCAACTATAAAATGGTAAATATTTCACTCTAAAATCTTTTGTATTTTTTTGAGAATTGCTTCTCTCTTTTTCTGGAAGTTGACCTTTTAGGTTAGATTTTGGTTTAGTGAATCAGTGTGGTGTTTTCTAAAACCCTGTACATTACAAAGTCTGGTTAATAACAATTTTACTATCTCAGTAAACAATATGAAGCTATCCACAGAGGCCCCTGTTTTTTTCTGATGTGTTTTCCAATGAGGATTAGATAGTTGAATATGGGATTTGAAAACTTATTTTATATTTGGGGAGTTAAAATTTAACAGCTGGAAAATGTACATAATTTTCCACTTTTCCTTGTGCCTCATATCACTTTCATATTCATGCTGCTTTTGCCTTTTAAAGATTGCTTGGCTACTCTCTACTTTGTTGTGACTCTCATTGTTGTAGTGGAGTTGCTCATCAGCTCTTGCCTGGACTGTGCAGCAACCTAGTGACTATCTCTAATTTCCATTTACCTCCCACTCATTCTTTACTCTGTCATTGAGTATATTTTAAACAATGAAGACTCTGACCTTAACTTTTCTCTGTTTCAGCATTTAGTCACTCTTACTGACCATGGCAGTGTCCTCTGTCAGAATATCATAACTTGGGAAGGTGTTTCTCCCCAAATTCCAGACTCCCTGCCTTCAGGTGTTACTGATAGGAATGTTGCATACTTGAGTGGCATGAGGGGAGAGGTAGCTTTCCTCCTCCTTGACCACTGCTTTTTCTTAGCAGTGCTGGTGTATGTATGCACAGGTGGCTACGCACATCATGACTTTTTTTTTAAAATTTTTTTTGAGAGAATTTTTTAATATTTCTTTTTTAATTTTTGGTGGACACAACATCTTTGTTTGTATGTGGTGCTGAGGATCGAGCCCGGGCCACACGCATGCCAGACGAGCATGCTACCACTTGAGCCACATCCCCAGCCCAACACATCATGACTTTTAATGCTTCTTGGCTTTTCTCTTTCAGTTTTCCTTTGTTTGAAAGTTCACATTTGCTTTGCCTTTCTTCACCTGGCCACTTCCAATTTTTTTTTCTTAAACTTTAAGCACTGATACTTCAAAAGTGTTTTTCTGGCCTTCCACATATCTCCATTTTGTGCTTTCATGAGAAGCTGTGCATGCCTTCATCTCTGTTTTTGCATTCAGGTGCCTGGTGTAACACAGGCATTCAGTAAATATTTGATGAACTGTGAAATGAAATACTCTTATGTCAGATTTTAATCTAACCCAGGAAATTCTTTCCTGACTAGTGTTAGAACTTTTATAATTATAGAATTCCTTAAAATAATGTGATAAACATTTAAATTGCATAGTGAATTTTGTATCTACTGATTCTTATGACATTTGGAATATTAAATATTTCAGTAGTGAATGAAATTAGTGAATTGAGTTTATCTTTTGCTTCAGAAGGATGCTTAAGATATACAAGAAGTAAATATCAGAGCATTTTTCTGATATCAATAGATTAGAGAAACTTCCTCCCTGGAAATGTGAAGCATGGCACTGTCTCTATTAGTACCATCTATTAAAGTAACCTTCTTCCAGTGGTTATTTAATATAATTTATTAAGAGACTGTGTTAGAATGCTGACCTTGAAAATGCCATTCATCTAGGCTAATTGCCTCAATTGTATGGTCAATGACCATCAGGCAAAAAAAAGTGATGCTACCCTCCATCTCCTCAAAACAAAATTGCACATTACTGATAGCCACTTCAGAATCCAGACCAGTTATTTTGGTCTAGAAATGTGTATGAATGAAATTCACAATGTTAAACAGGCTCTGCCAGCTCAAGTACCCTGTGAAAAAGGAAACATAGTTCCATTTACTGGATGTGATGGATGAGAAAATTTGGCCTTAGAACAGATACTTTAAATCAATTATTTTGAATTTGAATGAAACCAAAGAACATTCCTTAGTAAATGATGATATTTATTAAAGTAAGTTTGGATTACATTTGGCCCTTAATTGGTGGGGATTTGTTCCTTAGAAAAAAAAGTGATGCAAGGATTTAAAAAATACTTTCATTGTTTTCTAACTTGTAAGAAAAATTACAAAAAGATACATTCCAAATGTTAAGCAAGAAGAATGTGTTAATTTCAATACTGTGTCCTCAAAAAGATAGTATTTTCCCCCTAGTTACACAAATATGCAAGTGTTGGAACAATTTAAAATTTTTTGTTAAGTGATATATTTATTTAATTGAATTATTTTCAGGATGAAAATATGATCAACTTCATCAAAGGTGGACTCAAAATTAGAACAAGTTACCAAATATATAAGTAAGTTTAAAAAGCAAAACATGACTTTTAAATGATTTTTGTGCTTACATTACTTTTTTTTTCAAAATTCTCATAAACTTAATATGATAAGTTTAAAAAATTTTTAGTATTGGTAAAAATGTACTTGATTTTTGGTTGAGTATGTTTTCAGTGCCATAAGGCAATAGAATTTAAGTTTAAATAAAAATTTAAGAGGGGCTGGGGATGTGGCTCAAGCGGTAGCGCGCTCGCCTAGCATGCGCGTGGCCCGGGTTCGATCCTCAGCAGCACCACATACCAACAAAGATGTTGTGTCCGCCAAGAACTAAGAAAAAAATAAATAAATGTTAAAATTCTCTCTCTCTCTCTCTCTCTATCCCCCTCTGTCTCTCACTCTCTCTTTAAAAAAAAAAAAAATTTAAGAGCAAAACAGCAGGAAAGAAAGTGACTGTTATGATTTCTGCTCAGATAATACTAGTTTCTCACTCCTAAGGATAACTTATACATTTCAAATAACAGGTATGTCTTTGGTCCAGACTCTAGAGCAACTCTGGTCCCCTAGAATTGCAGTGGATAAAAATGTTCAATTTAGGTGGCTCATAGAGTTTTCATGTCTTCTGTATACTTACTGATTTTTATCTAGTTTTTCTACCAGCTCATGAGAGTGTTGAAGTTTCCAACTTAGAACGTGGAGTCATCCATTTCTCCCTTTAGTTCTATCAGTATTTGCCATAGATATTTAGGACCTCTGGTAGGCTCATGTATATTTATAATTGTTCTGTTTCCCGATGAATTAGCTTTTTTTTTAAAATTATAAAATGTCCCAATTTAGCTCTTATAGTATTCCTTGTCTTAAAATATATTTTTTATAATATTAATATAGCCAATCATGCTTTTTTATAAGTCTTTGTACGATATATATATATATATATTTTTTTTACTTTAAATCTACCCTTGTTTATATGTTTAAGTTGCATTTCTTGTAAATGCACATAATTGGATGATTGATATTGTGACTGCCATTTTGCCTTTTTTTCTTTATCTCATCTATTTACCCCCCTTTTCCTGTCTGATTTTGCTTGAACAAAAAAATTAAAAAATTCCACGTAATCCTTATCTTCTTAGATTTGTTTCAGAAGTTGCTATGATGATTATAATCTCCTTTTAACCTTATCACAGTCAATTTAGGGTTAATATCGTATCATTGCATATAAAGTAGAAGAACTTTGTAGAAGTACAGTTTCATTTCCCACTTGCTATCCTTTGTAATGTTCTTTTTAAAAAATTATTTATTTGTTCTTTTTAGTTATTCATGACAGTAGAATGTATTTTGACATATCATACATACATGGAGTATAACTTCCCATTTTCATGGTTGAATGTGATGTGTAGTTTTTCTGGTTGTGTATTCATATAAGAATATAGGAAAGTTAATTCCAATTCATTGTACTGTCTTTCCCATTCCCGTCCCCTCTCCCTTCCCCATCTAATTTGGAGATACTTCCTCTCCCACCCTTCCCATGTGAATCAGCATTCACATATCAGAGAAAACATTCAGCCTTTGGTTTTGTGGGATTGGCTTATTTTACTTAATATCCATTTACTGGCAAATGCCATTATTTCTTTCTTCTTGTCGGCTGGGTAATATTCTGTTTCGTGTGTGTACCACATTTTTAAAATCCATCGTCTGTTGAAGGGCATCTAGGTTGGTACCACAGCTTAGCTATTGGGAATTGACCTGACATTGATGTGGCTATGTCAATATAGTATTCTGATTTTAAGTTTTTGGATATATACCAAGGAATGGGATAACTGGGTCAAATGGTGGTTCCATTCCGTGTTTTCTAAGGAATCTTCGTACTGCTTTCCATAGTATTTTTCCGTAATTTGCAGTCCCACAAGCAGTATAAGTTTACCTTTTCCCCCACATCTTCGTCAACATTTGTTGTTCCTTGTATTCTTGATATTTGCAATTCTGACTGGAATGAGATGAAATCTCAGTGTAGTTTTAATTTGCACTTCTCTTGCAATATTCTTATGATATATAGTACAGTTCTGTATGTTAGAAGCCCCCCTGCCAGTACCATGGCAGACTTAAGCCTTAAATAGTTTGGTGTTGTCTTCTCTCTTTACTCAAAAAATCACCATTTTTAGTATAATTCATTCATTTCTGTTTATTTTCAGACTGAAGAACTTCCTTTAGCATTTCTTGTGTATGTCTGCTTTCAAAAAATTTTCATTTATTTGAATTGTCTTTGTTTTTTCCTTCATTTTCAAGGATACTTTTGCTAAGTATTTACTATACTGAGTCAACAGGTTTGTTTGTTTATTTCTTTTTTTAGCCTTCTGAAACTGCTATCCATTGTATTAAGGTCTTTGTTGTTTGTGATCCAAAGTCAGTTGTCATTTGTACTATCATTCTTCTTATTTAATGTGTCATTTCACCTGGCCTCTTTGAAGACTGTTTTGTGTTTTGAGTCTCAGCGCTTTCACTATGATATGCCAAAGTATCTGAAGGATATATATATATATTTTTTAATTTTCCCTCCTTCCCATTACTCTGTCCTTTCCTTCTGGAACTCCTAAATTACATAGTAGTCTGCCTGATTTTGTTCAATAGGCTACTGAGGTATTTTTTTAAAAAGAAAAATTTTTTCAGATTGGACATTATCTTAACATCTGTGTCATCATAGAGTTAGTTTCTATTGACTGCTTTTTCTTTTGATTATGTAAACTTGCTGATGATTGAGCTTCCTTTACTCCCAAAAAGATTGGTCCTGTTAAAATGGGTGTTTCCTTTTTCCTTAATAATTCTTCCCAGATGGCCTTAAGAGAAAATTTAGCATAACATTATCCATTTAAATATTCTGTGGTATTTTGTCTAATGATATTTATAGTGTGCAAGTGTAAAATTCGATTTTACATTTATTTTAACTTATGGAAAACTTATGCTATAACCTTTTTTCTTCAATCCAGAGAATGTCTTTCTATCCTGCATGTAATTCAGAAGAATAAACTCGAGCAAGAATTCTTCTATGAGTTTGAAGGAGGTGTCAAGCTTGGAACAGGGGCCTTTAACTTGGTAAGGTAATAATTCTATAGAAACCAGTTTTTTTGGTAGAAAACCTAAGGTTTTCATTACCTTCTTGATTGCACTTGGACCTTATTCTTAAGTCACACTTGGGTTTAGGGGATAAGTGGCTAAAGTGGGTCCATTTTTTTTTTTTTTTTTTTACGCAGTGGGACTTTGGCTACTGTGTGTAGTAAAGCTATACATGTGTTCAGGGAGGCTTTGGATTGTACAGTGTAAGAGAAGTATGCAGCACTCTTAGTGGACTAGTAAGACTTTTAGTAACAAGAAGCTTAGAATCTAGTTCCATTTCCACATCAGAAATATTGTTGCTGTAATAATCAATGATGGCTCTGGGATTGAAAATATAAAAGGGAGTGATATAGGTTGACAAATAATTTTTGATGCTCTCTAGGGAAATGGAGAGTCTCCAATATATTATTTAGAGATTTTGAAATATTATGAAGATTTTATTGGAATTCATGAGAAAGTGATAAAGAGAATCATATCTATGAGTGTATGGACCACTGGGGACATTTTTTATGAACCTATTGTGCTATGCCTTGTAGCCAAAAAAAGAGGCCTGTTCATTTCCATGTGCCCACTGGTTTTTAAAATCTGCAGCATTCATAGGGGACCCAGATATCTTCATATTTTCTTCCTGTTTGGAGAAGCCTGTCCACCATCTCTTCCCCAGACATTTTTGCCATCAATTTTCCAATCACGTTCCTTCCAAGCCCCTGAGCCAAACCATTGACCATAGGCCATGAATTAGTACATAGACACATATGACTATTTCTGCTTTCAAGCAAATTGTTTACCAGATGCACTGCCGTGGCTCTTTTTACCACATTCTCACTACTCACAGGGAGAATTTCCCTTCCCCCCTAACTTCAGGGATGAACCAAAAAGGAGCCGTAGTACTGTAGCTGTTCACTTCCAAGTAGGGTCTGTATGTTGCCCAGAATACTAAAGATTTCTCTTTCTAGGAAAGAAACTTAAGAAGAAATCTTGTCTAGAAAGGGTGCTAAGGAATTGCTTTCCTATCATTTTATCACTCCATATAAAAGGAACTATAAGCCAGTGTTCTTTAGAGAACCACGGCAAGGACAGACTTTGTTTTCTCCTTCAAAAAAGGATTTTTTAAAGGTTCTTCACTTTAGTAAATGAAATTAATAATTATTATAGTATGTGGTGATTGAGACATATCTAGTGTTTAAACTTATTTCTAATTTTTCATAATACTGAAACATTAAAAATTTACAAGTTGTTGGGAGTTACTGTTTCTGTATAGTTAGATATACTAACACACACACACACATACACAAAAATATGTATGTTTTTCTTTTCCCCCTTACAGATGCTGTCTCTTTTACCAGCAAGGATTATCCGATTATTAGAATTTATTGGATTTTCTGGAAACAGGGTACAAATTTAATTTTATTAATTTTGGCATTGTTTATTAACTATGAGAATATTGTAACTTGTCCTTCCAAGTAGCATGAAAATGGTTGGCAATTTGTTTGTAGGACAATAAAGAACCATTGGTCTTGATCATGTCTTTCAGGAATTAAGCATGGATTTTCTGTTGAAAGTTTAAAATCTCATCTTTCTTACCCTAGATTCTGGGTTTAAGAATTATGTTTTACTGATATTGCTGCTTGCTGGATCTTTATTACTTCTATGTGGTTAAACTACTTCCTTATTATTTTACTAACCCCAGAGTTATCTTCTGTAAAACAAAGAAATTGGGATAGATTTCCATATCTAATAGTTTATAATTCTGACAGATTAATAGCATGGATTAAATATACTGGCAATATTTTGGATTTCCATATTTTTTACTAGTTTCACTGTAGAACTAAGTGAGAAAATTTGCTTTCTGTGAGTTTTATTCATTCAATTTCTGTGTGGTGGATGTTTCGTAGCAAGTATATAGCATTTATTAATCATAGCACTCAGTTTGCTATTACAAGAGTTGTCTCTTTGCAAAAACTGTTTCTTTTAGTCAAAGAGCAGGTTTTGAGACATGTAATGAATAAATGAAAGAAAAAACGTTTATTCCACTGTCCATATTCTTTCTAGGCTATTATGTATTTGTGGTGATCTCTTTATGATAGGGTTTGTATATTTTGGTACATTTTTATCTTACTCTTTAACCATTCATCTTCCACCTTATTCCTTCAGTAGCTCCCAGTTACCCCCCCACCTCCATGATACTGGGACTGACTCCAGGGTCTTATGCAAGTCTGGCAAGTGTTCTACCACTGAACTACTTCCTCAGCCCCTAGTTGGCCTCTTGAATAAAGTCCAGACTCTAACATGGCTTAAAGGTCCCCAGACTCTAACATGGCTTAAAGGTCCTCATAATCTGAATACTCATGCTGAACTGAGTTAGTTGTTCCTTAAACAGGCCCTGAGCTTTCCTGTTTCTGTGCTTCTGCTTGTCTCCATTTTCAAACATCTTCCACAATGAACTTCCTCCCAATAATATTCTCTTGAGAGCCTCTCCATTCACTGGATTTGAAATAAATGCCACCCATTCCACAAAGCTTTCCATTAGTCGCCCAACAGGCTCAAGCATTCCTAACTTCCAGAATCATTCATTCGTTTTTCTTAGGGCACTCACTGTATTCTAACACCATGGTGTTCATGCGCTGTCTTCCTCAGTTGATGGCAAGGTCTTTGCAGACATTCTCACCAGAGTGCTTTGCACTTGAATCCTCAGTATGTTTTAATAAGTATATATTTTTATTAGAGAAATATAGCATGTTTATGAAGTGAGCACTGCCTTATTCTCTTGCTAAAATCACTTAATACAAAAGAATTGGTGAGATTGTGTTATGCCAGTCAAAATATGAAGTTTTCTAGTTGAGCATTACCACTATTTTAAACTTCTAAAAAAATACCCCACCTTCATGGAGGGCAGAAATAAATTAATTAACATGTGATAGTTTTCATTTATAATCTTTCAATTGTGATTGATTCACATAGGAGTTGGGCCTCCTGCAGCTTCGGGAAGGTGCATCGGGAAGAAGCATGAGGTCTTCACTGTGCTGCCTAACCATCCTGGCTTTCCACACTTACATCTCCCTCATACTTGGTAAGGTGTAGATTATATTATGCTTCATTGAAAGTAGGTTATCTTTAATCTGAATATGTAAAAATGTAGAAAAATCAGTTAGTAGTTTCTGCCTGTTTGCTTTTTTTTGAGTAAAGATGGAAAATAGTGACATTGTCATAGTGACATATGACAGGGAGTGGGCTCCTTTCTTTCACTGAAGATTTTTCTTTTTCTTCTCAGCTAAAATTTCTGCATTAAAGTAATCTATTTTATCATATTTAGATTTATTTTGTGTTAGATTAATTTTTTGACTAAAATAAATTAATATTGCTATTGAAACCAGAAACTCCAATTAGGAAATTAGGAATTTAAGATAGCTGCCTCTATTCTCAAGAATTCATCTGACCCAGAGCTGTCTAGAATAGTCATAGATGACGCTTGTCTTTATTTCTCAAATGTGAAAAATGAGAAAGTAATCATTTTCATTTTTTCCATGAATATGTCTTTACTACATGTTAGTGAGATATGGAGAGAGAGTTATAAACACCTGCCATGTTTCATGAAGACTGAGGTTTTTCCTGTTGAATTTCTAGGTACAGGAGAAGTGAATGTTGGGGAAGCAGAGAGTCTCCTTGCACCCTTCCTCCAGCAGTTTCCAAACGTATGTTTGGTATTTCAATTGTATGTTTCAACCATAATCAATCAGCCAGCATTGATTGTTGAACAGTGTGTTTTCTTCCTTTCTGTACAGGGCTCACTCATGTTGTTTTATCATGCCCGAATCGAGTTGCTGAAAGGGAATATTGAAGAGGTAACTTTTTTGGTGGGAGTTGTTTGGGGGAGCTATCTGTGTAGTAGAATTGCATCACACAGCCATTCTACATAAGTAAATCCAGCTATGTGGACTAGCTAAAAATAAAGAAAAAGACATTTTAATTAAAAGGCCCACATTTTAACTTGTGTATATATCCTATTATATATAGTAGGTTACTGAAAGCAACCTTACACATAAAACGCATGAGACAGTTCAGAGTAGAATATACAAAATAACAGGTAGGTAGTCTGAGGCATTTTCAAAAACTTTTGATTGTTATCAATTACTGCATTGTATACATTACCTTTGGAATGTAGGACATATATAAGATGCAGTTCCATTGTATTGTGTGTGGGCTCTTCATCAAAGGATCTTATTCACAAGTTCCCTGAAGATGTAAGAGCGAGGAGCCTTTTATGTGCATACACACACAAATGAGATCAAACATGTATATTTTTCTGTGATTTTTTTTTCCTGTTTACAATTCATCTTGGATCTTTCTCCAGGTCAGTATATAAAAATCTCCTTCACTCTTTCTGATGGCTTGGTTTCATTTTATGGGATGAATATACTATACTAAAGTCTACTATTGGTAGATATTTGTCCACTACAAATAATGCTGTTGACAGCAGCATTGTATGTTCATTTCTGTGCACAAGTATATTGACCTAAGCCAGATTCTGATCATTAGAATGGCTAGGTTGGACTATGTTTACATTTTGATCTATCTAGCCAAAATGTCCTCCTTTTTTAAAGGTTCTTACAACGAGAACTCTCGTAATGAAATGAGAATGCTTGTTTCCAGTGCTCTTTGTGAAGTCTAGACATTTTTCATCTTCTAAATTTTTGCCAATGTGATCGTTGATAAATAACAGATCTGATTTTTATGTTTATATTGCCCAGTTTACAAATTTCTTTATATATATGTCATTTGTAAATCTTTTTCTCTGGTTTGCTTGTTTCAATCTTCACCATTTTCCCTTTGAGTCTAATCTTAAAGAATCTTACAAAATTTATGTCTGATAAGGGGTTAGTTAACCTTTTGCCAGGTGTGAGCAGACATGTTTTCTCTGAGTCTTCTAGTGCCTGGGACTGTGTTTATAGTGTGTTTTATCCATTGGAAGTTCTACCTTTATTATTGTCAGTCTTCTTTTTAAAGGACTTAAGTATTATATATCTGGAAAGGAGCTTCCCCACTCCCACATTATAAAATGCCAGGGTCCCTCACAAAGTTACATGAAAAGACAGAACTTAGCTGTATTATTGCATGTAAGCAGAGAATCATATTTATCATATTGAGTGGTTTAATAAGTGATAATTTGGTTCTTTTTGTACAAAGTGTTTTATGTATTTTTCCATTAGGTTATTATCTCCTTGTCTAATATCTGGATGATCAGCTTTATGCAATTGACTTATAGGCACAAGAGATATTTCGAAAATGCATTTCAGTTCAAGAAGAATGGAAACAGTTTCACCATCTCTGTTACTGGGAGCTAATGTGGATTTATGTATACCAACAAAACTGGATGCAGGCGTATTACTATTCAGATCTGCTTTGCAAAGAGAGTAAATGGTCCAAGGTAAGTGTACTGCTTTCATTTGCTTATAAATGCCAGGATGAATTTTACTTAGGATTGTTTGTTCAGCAGTATGACATTGAGGGAATGTGCATTAAGTACCTAGTACTTAGCACTATTGTCAGTATTATGCGCTTTAAAAGCCATCCAAAGGGTTATAACAAAGAGATTTTACTCTTTAAGAAGAACTGCACTTATATTTAAAGTTATTACATATCAATACTATAATCTTGATAACTTTTTTGTAGATTTTCCAGTTCCCTGATGACCAGGCTTTTCATAATAATTAAAATAAATTCTGATTAATTTGTGAGAAGTTGGGAGGAGTGAGACAGTGAGCTTTCATTCATTTTGCCTACTTTCTCACCTATGAGTGATATAGTTATATAATAGGAAAATGGTCTAAATTAATTGGTCAGTGTTTTTCTTGATTGGAAATGACAACTTAAAACTTCTATTTCCTTTGGTTTCTTTGATGCCTTTTAATATTATATCTGGAAGATTTGTAGTTCATTTCTGATTTTCTAGGTAGAAAGTTCTTGTACCTCAAGATGTTATTATAGCAAGCTCTTTTTTTCTCCTCAAGGCAACATATGTATTTTTGAAAGCTGCAATTTTGAGTATGCTTCCTGAGGAAGATGTGGTGGCAACTAATGAGAATGTGGTAACTTTATTCAGGTAGGCAAGACACTGTTTCTTTAACAAAGACCCTGAATATATAAACCAGTACACTAGTACATCTTTTGCCTTTTTTCCTTAGAGCTCCCTCATGATTCACTTTCATATTTCTTAGATGGGAACCCCTAAACAATTTATTTACACAAGAGTCAAAATACCATTCTTCGGATAGGATTTTGCATATATGCTTGTGTGACAGGGAATTTTGAGAACATATTGTTTTATTTATGTCTTAAAACTACTTTTTTTTTTAAAATTTAAACTGGGGCTTTGCTAGTGCAATTATACTGGATTTCCCCCTTCCTATTTCATCTTACTCTTTCAGTGATGTAATTGGATATTTCCTTGAATTCTTTTCTCAACAACTTGTTTGATATATTCATAAAATTATGCATTAGAAAATGCCCTCAGGAACATGTAATCTTCCCACCTACTTTCATTTTTATTTGCTTGTGAATTTCATAATTGAAATTTTTTAGAATTTTGAGAGGAAGTTTATAAATATGGTGCATATCTTAAACTGATTATTTCCAAAATCACCTATGCTTGGGAAACATTTTCTCAAAGTCTGCCTTAATTGATGGCTATCTTGTGCCACATTATTTTATAGATCTGTGTTGGTCTTGCAAATAGGAACAATAACAGTGTATGCTCCGTTCCCTCTCTGTGGGTATCCACACTGTAAGGAAATACCTTGTACTATTTCCTGTTTTCTTATGTGAATTGTCAATTTTATATTTACATTGCCTGGACTGTGTTTGATATATGTAGTTTATTAGCTAAATTGACTAGAAGAAATGTGTCAATCAGTGATTCTCACTTGGGTGTACATCAGAGTACATGCTGAGTGTGCATCAGACTCCTGATTGCTGGTCCCACCACTGGAATTGTTGATTTAGTAGGTCTAGGGAAGGTCCTGAGATTTGGCATTTCAAACAGGCTCCCAGCATCTGCTGCTGCTGTGTGCCCTGCAATGTGAAAACCACAGGTGTAAATAATGTGTGTTTACTGACCTTTCTTTGGGGTTGGGGATCTTCACAGACAGGTGGATGGCTTGAAGCAGAGAATTGCTGGTAAATCTCTCCCTACTGAGAAGTTTGCAGTGAGGAAGGCTCGGCGTTACTCCCCCTCCTTGCCTGACCCTGTAAAGCTGGTCCTGCCAGCCCTGGTTTGTGCTTTTATTTTATTTATTATTTGCATACTAGAAATAGTGTACTCAGAGCATCAGGGAGAATGTTAATTTTGGTTGGGAAGATAGCTGTTTTAAAAACCATTTTGTTTTGTAAGGTAAACCTAAGTGATTTATTAACAAATAATAAAAATTATAGCTGATTTTTTTTACTAGTTCATATACTCCAGGAATTATGATAAAGGCTAATTTTTTTTTAGAGAACCATATCAATTTAATTCTTATAATACCTATGAATGTTAGCCCCATTTTATAGATAAGAAAGTTTAGGCAGAGAGAAGGGAAAGTTGACTTCATTGAAATTGAATTGAAATAGAATGTGAGCCACTGATCTAATCATATCTTTTCTAATAGCTTATTTAAAAAGTGAAAAGAAGTCTGTAATTAATTTTAAGAATGTATTTTGTTTAACCCAGTATATGCCAACTTTTGCCACTTCAACATGTAATGGGAAAAAAACTTGTTCAGAAGACATTTTACTAGTTCTTGGAAGTCAGTGTGTCTTTCATACTTAGATGACACATTAGTTTGAAATAGCCGTCCTTATAGTGCTCAAGAGTGCCAAGTGGGTGGTGACTGTTTAGTCCTGCTCCAGCTGATACTCCTAATTATTATGCCTTTTAGGTAAGACCTCTGTGAAAAACACAATTTCAATTTAATTAATGAAACCTTCCTTTAAAGATATATTTGAATATATTGAGTTACCATGACTCTTTTGAGGGCTTAGTTTTTGGAAAGGTAGTCAACACAGGAAAGCTGTTCAGTGCAAGTCGATATCTGTAGCCCTCTTGTGGGGGTTCCTGAATCTGTTTGCCTTTTTATTCTAGATTTTATTCAGCCATTCCCCTTTGACTATTCTATAGGTTTTTCTGGTTTTTACTACATACAACACATGACAGCAAATATCCTTTTTTTGTATATGTATATGTACTTCCCTCAGAATGATTTCTAGAGATGGAATTCCTGGTTGAAGGGTATATACATTTAATATTTTGGTAAATATTTCCATATTTCCCTCCAAAGAAGCTGTACCAATTTAAATCACTACCAACAATATTTTATTCTTTTGATTTGCATTTCCTTTTTGGTGCCATTGAGCATGTTTTTATGGGTTCGTGCAGTTTTTTTTTTTTTTTTTTGGCATTACTGGGGATTGAACTCGGGGTGCTGTACCACTAAGAACATTTTACTTATTTAATTTTTAGTACTGAGGATTGAAACTGGTGTGTGTGGGTTCATTCATTTTTATTTCTTCTTTTGTGAATTGTTGTTTACATCCTTCCTTAACTTTTCATTGGGTTGTTTCTTGTTCTGTTATTGACTTATAGAACCTCTACATCCCCTTGCAGGTATCAGATAGGAGTTGGCTTGCAACTACCACTAAGGCCCAAGTGTTCCAAACTTAAAACAGTTCCAGAGAACACCAACATCAGACAGTTTCCTTCCGTGTCTGTAATGAAGGAAGACAAAAATGTGGCCACTCTGTAATCATGTCTGAGCTGAGCCTGCCTCCTTCTGATAAAATATTACATCAATAAAAATTTTTTAAATCATCATCAATTTAAAAATATTCTCAGTTATTGAATTGAGCTCTTACTCTGTTAGCAGTAAGAAAATATGTAAAATGAAAGGCAGAGTGCTGTGATCTTAGCATTCAGTGTCATTAAATAAACTCACCACCATTCTGCCTGAATGAGGCTTCTGCATTTCTGTTGCTTCCCTGGTAAGAGGCTTTTCAAGTAATATCTATCATATTTTAAATTTTATTTATTTCAAAAGAGATACTAATTACTTTGCTTATTGTATACCCTTCAAAATATGAACTGCACTATCAGGAACACTGGTAAAATATTTTCAAGCAAAAGCACATTTGCTTTTGGTCTAAAAAAAAATTCTCATCTGTTAGCCAATTGAATATAATAGGCAATGAGAAATCATTAATTTACATTTTCAGGAGCTGTCATTTAGCCATATGGCTTTAAATGGGTGCTTTTTTGCATATTGGATTGCACTACTGGACCAACACATATTTTTAATGGTATAAAAGAACCTGAGCCCAGTGAAATATTTCAATGTTTATTTTCAGTGATAGGCTTGGAAACAGTTTATGTAAACAATTGGCAGACATTTTAAAATATTTCCCTTTAAAGTAACAATAAAAATTATATTAAACAGAACTGTTAATAGTGTGATTTAAAAATGTTATATTTCTTATATCTGTATTCTGAAAAATCGCATACTTATAGTTACTTAATATTTATTGAACAAAGAAGTTATTTTTTCAGTAAAATCATAATATATATATATATATATATATATATATATATATATATATATATTGAATTACTTCCCAGTACAAAGGCAAAAGATGTATCATAAAACAAGGGGAAATTATATCACTAAATTCCAAATGAAGAAAGCTAAAGAATATGATCCCTAAATACTATCTTGTGATCCCTAGCAATCATGGCAAAATACATGCATGTACTTTTGAAATCATGAAGGATGTTGAATAACCTCACATAATTGGGAATGATTTTTCATTCTTCCTCATTAGGAAATGATGTATGTCTGGAATGGTTTTTCAATAGTGGGTAAAAGAAAAGACGTTTCTGAAAATCTCTTGGTAACCATTGAAATGGCCGAGGCAGCTTTACAAAATCAAAGTAAGTGTGAAGAGTAAACCTGTAGTCATCTTTCTCTGTGCTCCATTTCCATTCTCCTGCCTTTTCCCTTGCATCTTTGTCCACGTCAATCTGTGTGCAGCTTGAGGACAGCAGCTTTTGCTGCAGGGTGGTTGTAATTAAGATGAAGGGAGGAATGACATGTTGCAACAAGGAGGAACCTTGGAAACACTGGGCTGAATGAAAGAAACCAGTCACAAAAGGCCATTTTTTATGTGATTTCATTTATATTTCATGCCCAGCAGAGGCCAGTGTTTAAGACTGAAAGCAGATTAATAGTTGAAAGGGATGGAGGAATTGGGGTGGGGTGTGATAGCTAAAGTGTACAGCATTTTATTGAGGAGGGGGTGAAAATGTTCTAAAATTGTGATAGTTGCCCAATTATATAAATGTACTAAAAACGATTGAATTATATACTTCAGTGAACAAGATGTATAGCATGTAAATTGTATCAGAAAACTGTTAAAAAAAAAAAAAAAAAAAGAAGGGAGAAAGACAGGCATTCCAGGGTAAAAGCAGCACAAAGAATGCAGGCTCTTCCTTCTGGTTTAGCTGTGACTCTTTCCAGGCCTCCTGATTGCTCTCCAGGTTGGCGTGTTTCTGGAGACTTGAGGAATTGTTGTTTTCACGTTCGGATCTTATCACCATTTGATTTTTCACTCATTACCTTTGGTGATGCTAGTGGTTTACCAAGGTTTGCCAGAGGCAGCTGACAGAATGACAGGGGCATCAGATATGGTGTCTGTGGCCCCAGCTCTGCAGCCCTCAGACTCTGGAAAAACACCTATTTCTTTTGAAATGAGAACACTGTTGGGCCAATGTTGCCCAGAGTTGTTTTCTTGCTCTGACATTTATAATTCTGTTTTTTTTAAAGAATTTTTTAATATTTATTTTTTAGTTTTCAGTGGACACAATATCTTTTTATCTTATTTTGTATGTGGTGCTGAGGATCGAACCCAGCGCCCCGCACATGCCAGGCGAGCGCACTACCGCTTGAGCCACATCCCCAGCCCATAATTCTGTTTTTTTAAAAAGAGGATTTATGTTTTGTTAGACAGTGCCATCAGTGATAGCCTCTATTGTGTTTCTTATCAATGCAAGACCACTTAGGTATTATCCCAAAATTATGGTCTTATCTTTTGGAATGTTATAACCACAGAAGTAAAATGGAAATTTTCCTGGTGATAAACCTGCTTAATGGGCATAGAAATTAAGGAATCTTGTATTTGTGGGAAGGGCTGTAACAGTTAACTCTTCCCTCCCTCCCTTCCTTCCTCGGGATTGAATTACTTCCTCATCCTTGTTTATTTTTTTTTTTTTTTTATCTTGAGACAGGATCTCAGTAAGTTGTCCAGGCTGATCTCAAGTTTGCAATCCTGCCTTAGCCTTCTGAGGAGCTGTGATGATAGGTGTGTGCTGCCACACCCTGTTCATTTCTCTTAGCAGGAAAAAGATGGACACTCAAGGAGCCCTGGCTCATATTCAGTAAGCTCCCCACAGTGGGGATTGAGTTATTGAAGAGGGCTGCAGGGAGGAGGACTTTTTTTTTTTTTTTTTTGTACTTGCATCTTTGTTATGAAGCTGAACTTTTTAATGAGATTTCTCTTTACAATTATTCTTTTAAACATATAATCAAACTTCTTAGGTATACATGGAAAAAGTCACCTATATTTTTGCTATGATTGTACAATTAATTTAGAATTTTTGGTATTCCATCTTGACCTTATTTTTAGAGTTACAAACATAGGTATCTAGATGTATTCTAGTCTGGAGTTTTTTTTTTTTATCTTTTAATTTAATAAATAATAAATGTTTTAAGTGTTGGTAAATGGGGTTCATTGGGACATTTAGACTGCTTTCCCCATTTATAATAATTCTAGCTTTATATTTCCATCAATAGAAGAAATAAAAAAGAATGAGAGTTGAATGAAATGACTTATCTACTAACAAGGTCAAAGTTTCAGATAAGGTAGCTATAGAGTCAGTTAGAACAAAGAGAACAATGCTGTTCTGGGGCCATAAGACCTCCCCTTCACCTTCCCCATACCAAAAGCCATCTTGGAAATATAGACCCATGGTCTTGGGTAGACTGGGGCATGGAATATCCTATCTCACAGCAGTCACATGTAGAGCTCATCTGTTGATGAGGGGTGTTACACTGCTTTCACCATGTTAAAGACAGCATGTTTAGAAAAGAAACAAAGGGTTCCTTTCTCTTGCTTCTTCTCGCCCCCTTTCACAAAAAAGTTAAAACACTTTAATCCCTTCTTGAGCTGGAGCTTAGGTAGGATAGCCAAAGTGCTGAGGTGTTCATCTTCATGGACTAAGAATTCCTTTTGGATTTCTGGATTTCTGAGTACCACGGAAATAAGCAGATGAGAAGACTTCAGAACTGGGGTCAAAAGAGGAATTCAAAGTTTGTACTTTGAATATTTATAAAGTGCTGACTATAGACTTGCTGCATGCACTTTTCAGACTTTGTATGTTTTTCTAGATATTCTGGTACTGTATTTTCTATACAGTTTTTATTAGAATTGTGATAAGAGTCCTAACATTTTTTTAACAATTATCTTTTTAAAAACTCTATTTTTAATTGTGAGTAAAAATATAAAATAAAATCTTAGTTCTTTTTAAGTATACATTTCAGGAGATTAAAGTATATTCATATCATTGTGCGAAAAACCTCTAAAACTTTTCCATACCTATAAAAAACCAACTGCTTATTCCTCCGTTTTTTCTTTCCCAGGGCAGCAACCATTCTTCCTTCTGTTACTGAGTTTGACCACTCTCGATACCACATATAAAATGGTATCATATAAGTAGTTGTCTTTTTGTGACTGCATTATTTCATTTGTGTAATATTTTTATAGTTCGTTCATGTTGTGGCATGTGCCATATTTCCTTCCTTTTGTTTATTTAGTTTTTTTTTTTTTTAATGTGGTGCTGGGAATCAAACCCAGTGCCTCAACACATGGTAGGTAAGCGCTCTACCACTGAGTCACAACCCTAGCCCGATTTCCTTCCTTTTTAAGGCAGGAATTAGCCTTAAATTAGCAATTAGCATTTCTACCTTTAATTTTGTGAGGAACTGCCTATTTTAGTCTATTTTCTGCTGCTATAAAAGAATACCAAATTGGGTGGTTCACAAAGAAAAAAATTTTTTTTTCATAGTTCTGCAGGCTAGGAAGTTCAATATCAAGTTTCTGCCATCTGGTGAGGGGCTTCATGCTGTACCGTATCATGGCAGAGGGCATCACATCGAGAGAGAGAGAGAGAGAGAGAGAGAGAGAGAGAGAGAGAGAGACAGACAGACAGACAGACCCTCTTAAAGTTCCTACCTCCCAATACCATCACAGTGACTATATTTCATTGTGGGTTGTAGAGGACATTCAAACCATAGCACCAGTGTAGCGTTTTCTTTAGTGGCTGTGTCATCTTATATTCCTGTCAGTGGCACATAAAGATTCCAGTTTCTCCTTATCCTCACCAACACTTCGTGTTTTCTACTTTTTCTTTTCTTAACAGTAGCCATTCTAATGATCTTTACTTTTTTTTTTTTAAATATCTTTGTTTTATTTATTTTTTTATGTGGTGCTGAGGATCAAACCCAGTGCTTCACATATGCGAGGCAAGTGCTCAACCACTAAGCTATACCCCCAGCCCCAGTATTTATTATTTTTAATGTGAAATAATTTCAGAAAGAAATTTTTACCTCTTTTGAGGTAGAAATTAGCATAACCTTGTATCATTTTGAAATTCAAATGAACTATATGAAAGTTCACCTTTAAAAAAATGAGATTTCAGGAACTGAGGCTGTAGCTCAGTGGCAGAGCACTTGCCTAGCATGTGTGAGGCACTGGGTTTGGTCCTTAGCACCACATAAAAATAAACAAATAAAAGCATTCTGTCCATCTACAACTACAAAAAGAAAAAAAAAAGAGATTTCATGAGATATACTTCCATAAAAGCCATTTGGGCTTTTGAACAAACTTTGTTCAAACAGTCTGACTACTTTTTATTAATTTTCCCATTGCTTTTTGAAAAAAAAAAAAAATATATATATATATATATATATATATATATTTCAACAAACATCCATGATTAGAAGCCTGGATAGATTTTTTTTTTAATAGGAAAAAATTGTCCTAAGTAAATAATAGGAAAGGTAATGTGGTGTTGGTATTGGTGGTTTTCTTAATGAATGACCTATCAGCATTTGAAAGTTAGAGGTGAATTTCAGCTGTTTTCAGCACCTAGAAACAAAGTGATCACCTTCTAGTTGGCTAAATGGCATTCTTAACCTCCTATAGACATGGAGTTTACCAACTAAAGCACCAACATGTGTCACTGGTGATTTCTGAGGTTTGTACTGAAAGCATAATTTCAATATGAGGGACTCCCAGGGCCTCATTATTTCTCTTTCCTACCCCTCCCCTCTGTTGTCACAGTCTGAAATGTGTAAATTAGCAGTCTGTCTTGGAGTGACTTCTTAGTTACATATCACTTACAAACAAAAAACAAAACAAAAGAAACCTTCAAAAGTGGTAAATCTGGAGTGGGATACCTTGTCAAATGATGTCACACACAGTATGGTTCATTCTGTTTAATATGCATTAGACTTTAGCTGTAGAAGGCAGTCATTTTCAAAAAGAAAAAAACGGTGAAAGAAAATCCTATGCATTATCTTCAAACCTTCAGAAGTTTGTGGGGATTTTTGGTGTCTTTCATGTAATTCAGAACAGTTTTGTCTAATTTTACAACATAATTTCCCCCCAAAAGAACATAACCTGGGAGAATTGATAAGTTGTAAACATAATGATCTGGAGAGGGTGTTCTACTTCCTGAATTTTTAATGGGTGCAAGGCCATCTGCTTCTCCATATGGAAGTGCTATCCTCTTTTGCATCGAAGCCAACACAGAAGCCAAAACAACAGCTTTCTTGTTCCTCCTGGTTTTACCTTTACAGAATTAATAAAGCTCTTTATTTAGAGTTTACATTTCCTGTGGTTGTAACTAAAGTCACAAAATTTGAGTGTGACCACCTGAAGCAAAATTTTAAGTGGATAGAGTGAACCCCTAAATAAAATGGTGTACTAATGTTGTAAATTCAATGTTCTCTTGATTTAAAATATTTTCATGGTGGTATTTAGTGAGGCACAACAAATGCTAAAAGCATTTTTTCTGTTTTAATTTTTGAATGATCTGTCTGAAACCTAGTAGCTTTTTGGTTTCCTCTTAATTTAAAAAGTATTTTGGGGCTGGAGGTGTAGCTCAGTGATAGAACGCTTGCTTAGCATATATGAGGCTCAAGTTTCGATCCTCAGCACCACCAAAAAAAAAAAGCAGTTCTTTTGTTTATGATTCTTGTTTGTTTTAAGACTTTAGCGACTACTCTGTAGATGACGAGTGCTTAGTGCAGTTACTTAAAGGATGCTGCCTCAAGAACCTGCAGCGGCCCATGCAAGCCGAACTGTGTTTCAATCATGTTGTAGAAAGGTAAGAACAAACAATAAAACCAACCTGAGCGCGTGTCATGCTTTCTGGAGAACTTCTGTGAGAAAAATGCAAAATACTTTAATTTCATGTCTCTTAACATTTACTTAGTGTTAACTAAGGAGAGAATCCAGCAGAGTTTTCTTTGTTCTTCACGAATAAAACTGTGGTCTAAATGAAATATGGCCTTAAGCATTTCTACTTGGTGTTTAAAAGATTACCCACAAAAACTAAATTTATGGCCTGGCTAACAGATTTCTATCCAAACTCTGACTGCAATATACTGAGAATATACAGAGTCTCTGATACTCTTTTAATTCATGTTTTTTTTTTTTTTGTCCATTTATTTATTTTGCAGATATTTGAGAACCCAGCCTGTGTCAGAGACTGTGCTGAGTCCTAGGCACTGAGAGCTGAGTAAATAGACTTGCCATTATTCTTATAATCTGGCAGGGACGAAAGATATGTGACAAGTATCATAACTTTTGTTTTTCCATTAAGGGCATTTATTTACATATAATTTTTTTCTTTTTTCTTTTTTTTATTAGTTGTTCAAAACATTACAAAGCTCTTGACATATCATATTTCATTCATTTGATTCAAATGGATTATGAACTCCCATTTTTACCCCGTATACATATTGCAGATTCACATCGGTTACACATCTACTTTTTTACATACTGCCATACTAGTGTATGTTGTATTCTGCTGCCCTTCCTATCTTCTACTATCCCCCCTCCCCTCCCCTCCCCTGCCCTCCACTCTCATCTTCTCTCTCTAACTCATCTACTGTAATTCATTTCTCTCTCTTGTTTTTTTCCCCTTTCCCCTCACTTCCTCTTATGTGTAATTTTTGTATAACAATGAGGGTCTCCTTCCTTTACCATCCAATTTCCCCTATGTCTCTCTTTCCCTCCCCCCTCTGGTCCCTGTTTAATGGTGATCTTCTTCTCATGCTTTTCCTCCCTATTCTGTTCTTAGTTGCTCTCCTTATATCAAAGATGACATTTGGCATTTGATTTTTAGGGATTGGCTAGCTTCACTTAGCATAATCTGCTCTAGTGCCATCCATTTCCCTGCAAATTCCATGATTTTGTCATTTTTTATTGCAGAGTAATACTCCATTGTGTATAAATGCCACATTTTTTTTTAATCCATTCAAAGAAACTCTAAGCAGGAAGTGTGAATCAGGTGGTATAGCGATACCAGATTTCAAACTATACTACAGAGCAATAGTAACAAAAACAGCATGGTATTGGTACCAAAACAGGCGGGTGGACCAATGGTACGGAATAGAGGACACAGAGACTAATCCACAAAGTTACAACTATCTTATATTTGATAAAGGGGCTAAAAGCATGCAATGGAGGAAGGATAGCATCTTCAACAAATGGTGCTGGGAAAACTGGAAATCCATATGCAACAAAATGAAACTGAATCCCCTTCTTTCGCCATGCACAAAAGTTAACTCAAAATGGATCAAAGAGCTTGATATCAAATCAGAGACTCTGCGTCTGATAGAAGAAAAAGTTGGCTCCGATCTACATATTGTGGGGTCTGGCTCCAAATTCCTTAATAGGACACCCATAGCACAGAGTTAATTTTTTTCAATGGCAATGATGATGAGGTCCTATTCCTACTAATCATAGAATTCAATCAAGGGTCGATGCCTGGCCCTCTTCTCTGTATTAAAATGCAAGTAACTCTAGGGATCAGACTAGTATTCATACTAAATGAGACAGGCTAAATGATACAGGAAGAGATTGGTGAGCAGTGTAGATTAGAAAGGTTGTGTGTTCTAACCACTCCTTAGCTGTAATTGATTATTGCTGTGCGTAATATGGTCTGAGTAACAATAGTCCATACCATTTTTTTTAAATGAAAAGCATAGAAGCTGGATTTTATCCAAAATATCCCAATTTTTAAATATTGTCTCAAATTTTTTGACCCAAAAGATCACAGTGCAGACCAAAAAGATCACTGCTGTAGACTACCAGGTGACATCCTGTGCCTTTCAATCATGTACCTTTCAATCCATGGACATCTGATCCCCTTCCTCCTGATAATATTTATGAGAATGTTAAAAGACTGGTGTCTATATAAGAAGAAAGAGTCAATATTTATTTCCCAAATAAGTAATATATTGTATTTAGTAAACATGTTAAAGAACTATGCACTGAGTTCTGTTTTATTGGTGCTTTTATAAGGATCAAAAAGGATGATCAGAATGATGACCCATTTGTGCTGTTTATTGAATCTCATAGTGAATTGTTTGCTTATATATTTTATTATTTTGGATTGTGAATTTACCTTCAGTTGGGTTTTTATCTTCAAATTCTTATAGTGCTCTATTAAGGAAGAGTTTCTCTAAAGTGATTTTGCTTTTATTTCTGCCAGGTGCCCTAAAGGCTTTTCTATCCCAAAGCCACTTTTATGTTAATTTCATTGCTTATAGGCTCTTGGATTATTTGGGCAATTTAAATTTGAATTGCAAGTTCATTACTCTCCCAACAAGGTATCTTTTTTCTTCCCATCAAAAGTAAAGGTCTTGCTCCTGTGAACAAAAAAATTAATAATAAAAGAGCTTTCTTAACTCTAAATGGAGTCATTTTCTTGCTCCTATGTTGGTAAGTGTGTTTCTTCCAATACACCCTTTCTCTAGAGGAATGCTCTTCTAGGATCCAAAACTTTTTTTTTTTTTTTTTTTAAGAGTGAGAGAGGGAGAGAGGAGAGAGAATTTTAATATTTATTTATTTATTTATTTTTAAAATTTTATCTGTGGACACAACATCTTTGTTTGTATGTGGTGCTGAGGATTGAACCCGGGCTGCACGCATGCCAGGCGAGCGCACTACCGCTTGAGCCACATCTCCAGCCCAGATCCAAAACTTTAAATGGAAGTTTAAGTTCTCCCTACCTGCTTTCTGTGGGCCTAAGACCTCATCTCTTGCATGCACATTAAGAACCTGGATGGTTTGGATGGAAGCAAAACCCAGGATTCATTCAGCATCATCCCACATACCTAGAGTCCTACTTTTTCAGTTCTAGTTCTATTTTTGGAATCTGAGATATTTTATTATGTTCCTTTGAGCTAAGCTATGCATTGGAAAGGGTATTACTTGTATTTTCCCCAAAGCTTCTGGATGTTTTGTAATGATAATTTTCACAATTATGAAAACAGAACTGTTGACTACTTTTTTATTGACATTCTTAAGTCTTACAAGACTTTAAAATACAAAAGGAATTGAATCATAGTTTTTAAAAAAAAGATAATAATGCAGCTTTCTTATCTCTAAATGGGATAAGAGATGAACACTTTCATGTTTGAAAGGAAGATCTTGTCATTTCTGGGGTTCATCTTTAGAGGTCTGTGTGTATTCATCTATAAAAAACTGTAAACCATCATCAGAAATAAATCATTGATCTTGGGAAAAAATTATCAGTTCTGGATTTACAGTATGGAATAAATAATGTATCAAGAGCATACAATTTATTGTCATAGTTTATTTAAAGTTCCATAACTATTTAGTACAGCTTTTTTTCGGATAATAGGCTTGATGCTTCACCTATTTTTTAAGGGATGAGGAATAAGTCTTAAAATGATATGCTTTTGTTCTGTTAAGACTTAATTGATTCTCATTTGCTCTTTCAGTGAAAAGAGGCTGAAGTATGACCACTACTTAGTGCCATTCACTCTGTTTGAGTTGGCATTTTTATATAAAAGCCAAGGGGAAATTGACAAGGCCATAAAATTCCTAGAAACTGCAAGGTAAGTGATGAAGGTAGCTCTTCTTTGATTGCTGTGTAGTTAGAAATGTCAACACCATTACAACTAAAATCAGCAGCAGTGGCCTCAGACACTTAAAGATTAATAAAGTCATGAAGAATTAGTAATAATATTACTTCTGCAAATTAGCAATAATATTGCTTTTGCTGTCTTATGCATTATGTTCATGCTTTTGCTATAATTGTGCTGTTCCCCATGCCTCACCCTGTTGCTTCTTATAGATGTGATTGTAGGTATCTGTCTCAGCGATTGCTAAATTACTGTTCTCTAAATCAGAAGTTGGAAGATTTTTATGTAAGTGGCCAAATAGTATTTTTGGCTCTATGGTGTAAGGTCTTCATTGAAACTACTCAGTTATATTAAAAATAGTCATAGAATATGATATGTAAATAAATGGATGTGTTCATATTTGAATGTTGGGTCGTAATTTGATGACCAATAGATAAAGTCATTTAAGTCATAACTATCATTTCCTTGATGAGCAACTAATCACATGAAGTTCTTTGATCTCCACCATAGTAGTTCTGAAGTATTTTTTCTTTTTATCATTTGAGCTAGACAATGACTCTTAAACTTGTGATCTTGGTCCCCTTATTTAAGGCAAAACCTTATAGTCTGTTTGCCTTGAGCATTTTGTGCCATGGAGAAGGAATGCCATAACAGCTGTAGGTCACAAATAGCCTGGGGTTTGTTGGTTCATTAATTTCTTTAAATTCAGCAAATATTGACTGAACACCTACTAAGTACCTACTAAGTACTGGTAAAAGTGCTAGAGAGACCTAGCTACAAACTATATAGGCAATGTTTCTACTTCCTTAGCTGGAGGGAGATATTAGATTAAACAATCAAGTGAGAAAAATACTAATGATATTTTTTTTTCCTGAAGTTTACAATATGATACAGGGTACTCAGATATTATTTTAGATTTTATTGTTTCTGGAAGATTTCCTTGAGGAGGTGATACTGTAATTGACATTTGTATAATTAGAGCAAGTTTTGAGAAAATCAGTCACATGAAATCACCAGAAGACTGGGCAGGAAGCATTTTTGGCAGAAGCCATAGGGGAGTTAAACTAGGTCATCAGTGATGGTTTTACTGAGATGGGGAATAGTTAGAAGAACAGGTTTGGGGAAAGAAACATACTTCTTTTGGGACCATAATACTTGGAGATGGCTGTTGAATTTCCCAGGTAGAGATATTGAGTTGGTAGTCAGATATGTAAGCATGGGTTCTCTGGTAATCAGAGCTAAATGTGGAGATTCCAAAGTCAAGATGGCACAAGATGGCAATATTTAAAGCCATCGTACTTGATAAGTTCATTTTGGGAAAGTTGCAGAGCAAGGATGGAAGTCTATCGTGGTGCCTGGGATATGCCTTCATTTTAGAGATGAACCAATAAAATTAAGAAGATTAAGATTTTAATATGAGTTAGAAAGACATCTAGGAAACCCAAGTGCTTGAAAAAAAAAATACAAATAGTCAATTCATGAGAGCAGCTGCTGAGAGGTCAAGCAACATAAGACCAAAGAAGGCCTGTCGAACTTGGCAGCATGATCATTAGTGACCTTGACAAGTGAGGTGAAAATGAAACAGAGTCGGGCTGGGGCTGGAGCTCAGTGGTAGAGCACTCGCCTAGCACATGCAGGCCCTAGGTTTGTTCCTCAGCACCACATAAAAATAAATAAATAAAATAAAGAGATTGTGTCCAACTACAACTAAAAAATAAATATTAAAAAAAGAGAAAGAAACAGCTATTGGAGGCAAGGATTTTCAATGTTTGCAAGCATTTTCTAAAAATATTTAGAGCACAGTAATAGGACAGAAGACCAGGACTTAGGGTAGCCAAGACGGACTTCTGATTAAAAAAAGAAAAAAAAAAAAAGGTTTATGTGAAAACAAGTCACTTTTAATCTGTTGAGCTGGAAATGTTGCTCAGATGTGGCATGAGGCCATGGGTTTCATCCCTAGTACTGCCTTTCTCCTCCATCCCCGACCCCCATCCCCAATTGTTGAGAGTATGATTAGACTACAAAAACTGTTGTTTCAAATATTTATTGTTTGGGTATATTTACTACTATGTAGTGTATAGTAAAAAAATTTTATAATGATGACAGTGGAAGACAAGAAAGTCCAGGAGTCCAGACTACACTTCACTTCTAAAAAGCAACCAAAAGCTACCACTAATGTCATACAGTACTGATGATAACACATTCCCTAGTAATTTTAAGACTTTCAATTAATTTCAGTTTTCTTTATGTAGTAGGAGCTCTGCAAAGTTGCCAAAAGTGGTGGCCAGACATTTAGGAATATAGTCAGGTACATCCTTTGATACACTCTGGTAAGATGTTGGTTTTAGTTTATAAATAATACATTTTATTAACCCTTAGCAAAGTTACCACCAAGCAGCCCTTAGATGTGTATAAAGTGAAAAGCTATAGAAATAAGTGCTATAGAAATAAGGCAACGTATAAAAGTAGGAGACTAAAGTTGAAGTTATTCCATTTTGTTGTTTCTTAACAGTTGTAGCAAAGGGAGGTTAACAAGAATGATCTGTCAAGTCTTAAAGTAATCTTTGCATTTTGATGGCCCTTCTGACATTGGTCTGATTATTATTTATTTTTTAAAAAATTTTTTTTTGAGAGAGAGAGAGAGAGAGAGAGAGAGAGAGAGAGAGAATTTTTTAATATTTATTTTTAGTTTTCGGCGGACACATCTTTGTTTGTATGTGGTACTGAGGATCGAACCCGGCCACATGCATACCAGGCTAGCGCGCTACGGCTTGAGCCACATCCTCAGCCCCCTGATTATTATTTAATTATTGGACAAATCATTGATATTTGCTCATTAGAATTAGAATAAGTAATTTTGGTAGTACTAAGGAATGCTGCTGTCTTTGTTGCAGGTCTTTCTTTCTAGTGGTTGATGATGTTTACCATGTTTATATGAGCCTACCTTTACATTTTCCAAATTAAAAAAAGGAAGTCAAACTATTTAGGAGTAGTTCACCAAATTTGTTAGGTCCTCCTCAAAACCTTCTTGCTAGGTTTGTGAATGGTTTGGTAATTAAGTAGAATTTTGCTACTGAAAGTATGACTGTAAATCACCACCAGGAAGCTTCTGCAAAAACAGACTTGCTATCCCCACCCCTACCTCCAGGCAGAATCTGCATTTTGCTGTGATGCTCGGTTTCGCCTATTAAAGTTTGAAAGTAAATAGCATATTGGGGAGTGGGATACAAAGAATTTCTATCCTTTGGAATACAAAGAAATTTTGACTGTATAATTTTATTGTTATCTTCAGAAACAACTACAAAGATTACTCCTTGGAGTCCAGACTACATTTCAGAATTCAGGCAGCTCTTCACCTCTGGAAAAAGCCCTCCTCGGAATGATCAGGACACAGATGATGGAATTCCCCCCAAATAGCATCGGCATCTGCTGTAGATTAGACCTTGTTATAAAGTGAGAAAGTGATCTTGTGAATAAGAGATGGAAAATTTATTTTACTGTCAATATTTTCTATCATCTGAATGGTTTACTGTTAGTCTCCATAAAAATGTTTTTATTTTTCTTCCTGTGGAATAACATTCAATAATAGCTAGAAAATTCTTATACTTTGCCTCTCCAAAAAGAATTTCACATTAGGTTTTAATTGGGGGGTGAAGAGTCTTTTTAGAGACTCATAGGTACAATAAAGACTAATTAGATTATTTATTTTTTTAATGTGGAAATTAATATTGTTTAGCAAATAACTTACAAGTTGAGCCATTTTTAGATTTGTTGTTGGTCAGTTAAGCTTAGAGATATTTTGTTGCCTAGTATTTAAATCTCAGAGGAGAAATAAATATTGCATTAGATAATTTAATGAACTTCTGAAGACTGAGAAAGACAGGCAGAGGCATAAACTTGGTTGGGATAATTACTTTGTGTTTTAAAGAGACTTGTACCTATAAAAGATTATGAAACTCCAAGTTATTGGGGTTTTACTCCTCTTATTGGTTAAAAGTTGAGAGACTCTGCTGGTTTTGAATGAATGTACTTAAGTCTATCATAAAAACAATTTTTTAAAGCTTGTGTATATAAAGGGAAGAAAAAGTCATATTTTAGAAATTATCCTTAACCTTAGTGATAAAGCCTAAAATCTAAACATTGATTATTTTTCTTATAGGAAGCAAAGTTCTTGCAGCTTTAAATGATATATAAAAATCAATAATTTTTACACTTACAATGATAAGATCTCATTTTCTAATCTCTCTAGCACTGTGATGGTTCCTTATAAATATTTGGACTGTGCTTAATCCTTTAATTGAGAAATAGGATCAAGGCAAGGAGTAGGGAAAATGCTGTAATCCTGGCTCTGCGATTGATGAACAGTTTAACAGGTGACCTTTAGGAAGTCCCTGCTCCCTGTACATCACCATGGTTTCTTCATCTATGATATGGAAAAAGGAACAGATGACTTAAAGGTCTCTTTCAGCTTTATAACTGTGTAACAGTATATTAGGTATTTTTTTCGTCAGATGTTAAATGTTTTCATCCAAACCATTCCCACCTACAGCATGTTTTATTTTTCAGTCATCACCATTCCTTGCCCATATGTATGTGTTGTGGCTAAGGACCAGCTTTCATCTAGAATGAAGAAAAGCAGTTCATGAATCTATGAGTCTGGGTTTCGTTCCATTTCTTTTTTGAATAAGGGAGCTTGTCCTGGAAACCTCTTCATTTTCACAGAAAGAGCCTCAGATTGGGAGTCCTTTTCTGTTGGTTAATCATGCCATGATATTGGAGAAAGTGGCTTATACTTTCTGGGACTCAGTTTTCCCAGTGGGAATAGCAAAGTAGTACTTGGTGCTTCTGAGGACTTAATTAGATAATGCTTATGGAAGCATTTTGTAAACCCTGAAAGGCTATATGAATATGAGTAGTTGTAATAATTATGGTTTTTAATGCACTGATTATAGTGTAAACAAAAATATTGGCTGAGTCTATGGTCTCTGCTGTAAAATGAAAGAAGTATGGAAATTTGAAAACCATTAAATTTATTCATGCATTTAGCACTGATAGTAGCCCATATAATGAATTTCTTCCTAGCTCTCCCCTGTTACAGAACTCTTTCCCTAGCAGGAATTTGGTGATGTTTTCTTTAAGGTGCAAATTCTTGACCAATGAAGATGTTATTTCCAATGGAAGATAATTAATACAAGTCAAGTCAGAATACTGCTTCTTTAGATAGTATGGTAGCAGATATCAATATGTGCTATCAATATAAATTATATAATTACTTTAGGTACAGACTGAAAAGGAAATAAATCAACTCATTATTTACTATAATTAGTAGTAAAAAACATGTTCATTAATTATTTTACTTTGAAAAAAGTTTATAAATTCTTTAGGAGAGCTTTGGTAGCAATATACTCTTATTTTTGTGAGAAGCTGCAAGTCAATAAAAAATATTCTTCTGGTATAAAATGAAGAAATCTTAATCTAACAGTGGCTATTTTAATTGTAGCTACATTATCAAATACAAAAGAAATTCATCTGTCCCAATTAAAATTTTCCTGCTATTTTCTTTCTTTTTATATTTTCTATCTAGTGCATTCATAATGAAGTACTATAATAGCATTAGTTCTGCTATATTTGTTTTCTTTCATGCCTAAGATTTTGTGCTGGCACCAATTTCTTGACATCAGCTGATATTGTATTTTTGGAGTTATTTTGTAATTCAGGGTGTTATATGAAGTGACATTGCTTAATCTTTTGAGAGGCATGTGTGACGACATTGAATTTCTGATGTGTCTGACAATGTAATTTATGTAATACCTCATAAAATTGCCTTTTTTCCCCTTTTTAATGGAGAGGGAGTGTTCTGAGTGGTGAATTGTAAATTTTTAAAATTTGTTCTAATTAGTTATACATGACAGTAGAATGCAGTTTGACACATCATACATAAATGGACTATATATACCTTCTTATTCTTTTCATTGTACATGATGTAGAATCACACTAGTCACGTAGTCATATATGCACATAGAATAATAATGTCCAATTCATTCTACTATTCTGCCTACCCCCAATGCTCCCTTCCCTTCCCTCCCCTCACTACCCTCTGCCTAATCCAAAGTACCTCTATTTTTCCCAAGATCCTCTCTCCTTCTTGTGAATTAGCATCTGCATATCAGAGAAAACATTCTGCCTTTGGTTTTTGGGGATTGGCTTATTTTGATTAGCTTGATATTCTCTGGCACCATCCATTTACCAGCAAATGCCATCAATTTTTTTTCTGTTTTTTGTTTTTGGTACCGGGGACTGAACTCAGGGGTATTCAACAACTGAGCCACATCCCCAGCCCTATTTTGCATTTTATTTAGAGACAGAGTCTCACTGAATTGCTTAGTGCTTCACTTTTGCTCAGGCTGGCTTTGAACTCAAGATACTCCTGCCACAGTCTCCCAGCCACTGGGATTGCAGGCATGCATCACCACTCCCGGCTTAATGCCATCATTTCATTCTTCTTCATTAAGGCTGAGTAATATTCCATTGTGATATGTACTACATTTTCTTTATCCATTTATCTGTTGAAGGGCATCTAGGTTGGTTATTGTGAGTTGATCTGCTTTAAACATTGACATGGCTGTGTCACTCTAGTATGCTGATTTTAAGTCTTTTTTTGGGGGGGGGGTAATATTTATTTATTTATTTATTTTGATTTTAAGTCTTTTGGGTATAAGCCAAGGAATGGGATAGCTGGGTCAAGTGGTTTCATTCCAAATTTTCTGAGGAGTCTCCATACCGCTTTTCATATGGTTCCAACCAAGTTGAAGTTCCACCAGCAATATATGAGTGTATCTTTTCCCCCACATCCTCACCAACATTTATTGTTGCTTGTATCCTTGATAATTGCCATTCTGACTAGAGTGAGATGCATTGTATATTTAAGTAAATTTTTTGTTTCATTGGATTGGTGACAAGGCACCATTTCCATTTGGCATTTAATGATAGATTATGTTGGCTCTTGACATTTTCTATACCCAGAGATATAAGTAGGTCCCAAGTTGTTTAGAATAAAAAGTTCATTGATTTTTCCTTCAGAGGACAGAGATGAGACAAAGTGGATAGAAGCTGTAAGGAGGTGAATTCTAGATTAATCAGTGTTAAGAAATATTTTTAATCATTAGAATGTTCCAACAGTCTTAGTCTAACTAGCTCTTTGGCATTGGGGTGAGTTTAGTAGTGCTATATGACTATAATTCCTACCTGGCATCAGTGCTTGGGCTAGTTGAATTTGAGGTCACTCTATGAGTCTTTGATCAGAGTTTCAAATCAGAGAGGTTTTGGGTATAAAGAAGAAAATGCCCCTTTAAATAAAAGTGAATGTTTCTTCTTTCAAAGGTCCTTACATTGTGATAGGCACCAACAGTATCTGCTATTGATACTCATTATGATTCTATTTCTGTCCCTTCAAAACTATTGAAGCTATTGATCTTTGTGAATAGAGGTATTTCCCCCCTTCAATGGTAAAAGCAGTAATTAAAATGTGGTCTTTATGACCAACTGGAAATTTTTCTGTAAATGATTAATTTTTTATTTATTAATTTTTTACTCTTTTTCTTTCTAGTGGGACTATCCATATTCATAAATCTTAAATATATTTAGTTAAAATGAATTAATGAAGACTCCTAGCAATTGTTTTTGAAACCCTAAGATTTTACTTTTCATTGGCCCTGGAATGGATCTGGGGACATTACCTTATCCTTTCCAGCTTTTCAACTGTAGTGGTTCTCCTTTCATACTGTTTTGTCTGGTATAATCTCCACTTGCCACCTTGTGGCCATTGAACCGTTGAAATGTCCAAGCTACACAGGATTATGCTGATTGTCACAGGCGCCTTCCTTCATACATGCTGCAGTTTTGTCTAAAGAATCCCAGGATCCTGCTTCCTGGCATTCTGGCTTTTGCTTGCTGTCTACTGTGACCACTTAGTCGCCACAGTTGCATCAGGAATTGTGTTGCAAATATCTGTGAGTTCACTTCTTCTGTTGAAGTGCCCTTAAACCTTCATTTTACTGTGTTCGTTCTTCAGATGTTCCAGGTCATTGGCATGTTTGAACGTTAGTCTCACCCCTTCCGACCCCTGCTGAGCTTATATACAAATTAAAAGTTCTTATTTTTTTAAAGTTACTGTTTTAATATGATTTTATAGACATTCCTTGATTTTCCACAAAGTGCAGCTGTTAGAATTATAGGAGAGTGAGTGACTGTCACCATTGAAATGTTAGTAGATTTCATGCGTAAAATAATAACTTATAAGATAGCATTATTCTGAAAAAATTTAGTGAACTCTTTTTAATCCCTTAAGTAGTGTTTCAACATTGACTCTCTCAACTAGCCCAATCTTACTCTTTCAAGTTTTTAGATACAAGTTAACCACTTAGAATAATTTGGCAGATTGAAATTTAAAGTTATATATAAATGCCTTTTGCCGCCTATTATTATTTTGAATGTATATAATACTTAAGCGATGTGCATGGCATATTTTTAATGTCTACACATTTCTTGATTATATAAGTCTATTGATTGCTAGACAAAACAACTTACTAGTATATAGACAATGTTTATATTGTCAGGAGTGCAGGGTTTTCTCTAAATTGTTCTTTCTCCCCTATTATTTACATTTTTTTTTTAAGTATAGGAGTTTGTTCTATAACCCTTTTGCTGCTTCCCTTGTTGGTGGTTTTCTCTTTTGTGCATTTACTGTTGGATTTAGTAATGTTAAGCTTGAAATATAATGAAAAGACATCAGAATTTATCATATCATTTGGGTTGAGCAGTTTTGTCTGATCTTGACAGACTCCCTTCCTACGAGGGAATTGTTGAAATCCATTCCAGTCTGTTTGTAAAACTTCGTCACTATAGAAAGAAATGTAAGAACAATTCCGTATGTTGGGATAGTTGAGCAGGTTCTTGGCTGAGCCATTCAGAAGGCTATGTGGATCTAGCTTCAAGGAAGTCCAAGCCCCATTCCCTCCTGTCTTCAGTGTACCTGTGACATGTGTTAACATACTAATAATACTGTGACAGGACTTTGCATGGGAAAAAAAATCAAAGCAGCTGCCTCACTGTATTTAATAAAGAATGCCTACGATGCCTGCCAATTGGATATTTTAATAGGAAAAGTCAAGATCTGTGCATACCAAACTTCAATAAGTAAAACTTGTTGAACATACAATATACTTTGTGTTGCTAATGCAGTAGTTCTTAGAAATGTATAATTTAAATGATGAATTTAAGGGATGCTGGCATATCCCATTGGGAACATTTGTTTTATTTTGCTGCTTAACATTTTCTAGCATATTGGGTTTAATTATGGTAGTCTGTTGGGTATCATTTTTGGGGAAAATAAAGGTGTTAATGTCAGTGTAACAGAACTGATAGCAAGAGAAATCGAATAAATGAGTACATTAAAGAATATTACTTATTTCATTTTTAAAGCAATTACATTATTTTGAAATTTGAAGGTATTCTCAACTTGAAGATACAACCTGTCTGCTTTGGAAATTATGCAAATATTTTAATTCATTCTTTAATGGAGCCAAATGTGCAGGAAGCAATTTTGGAGATAATAAATGAGTTTAAATAATTTCCATTAATTCACTTTTTTTCCTGAAGCAATTCATTCTTCATAGTAGACAGTTGCTTTTTGTGTAAGAAAAAATGTACACATTTTGAATCTTAGGCTGTTAGATTTAATGGCTTAAGAAAACAGCATTGTTGGGTTCTGTTTAACTGAAATTTACAGAGGGAGGGCATATGTGTTTGACTATGTGCTGTCCAGAAAAACTGTTTAATTCTCAACAATATGTTGCTTTCTTTTACTGTGTCATACAAATTCTATAAGTAAGTAGTTTATTTATTATCATTTTTTTCTTTTGCTGATTGTTGGTATCTAAACACCTAAAAGAGTACTGACTCATGTATATATTGGTGTTTTAAAATATTTATTTGCAAATGTTCATAGAACACTTAATTTTTTTGATGCAGGTTGCTGAATTATATTTAAAAGCAAATATATATATATATTTAATAAGTGAGAAGTATTATTTTCTTACTGAAATTTATTTTCCAAGGCAAATTTATTTTATACTGTTTCATTTGGGAAACTTTGCTTTCTGTCAAAACAGAAAATAAACCTGTCTTGTAGTCTGGCTACCTAGAAGCCCCTAATGTTAACTTGTACATGTAGGAGGCTTTTGAAATTATTTAATAACATTATTTTTACTTTTGTTTGAATTTAAAAAAAAAATTGAAAGCCATAGCATTTTGTAAGCCAGTTTGGAGTTTCCTGTTGAATAATCAGAGCTACATGTATGAACTTTATAGTTCAATTTTCTATTAGTAAAAATTTTCAGTATCTTACCTCTTTTTTCACCACATTTGAGCTTAATCTCCTGCCTTTCACATTCTCAGCTGTCACAGTTTTACAAAACAAAATGTTTTTAGAAATTGAAGATGTAAGAGTCTGTGTGAGATGAATGTGCCAGTAATATCCTTCTGTTGTTCAACTAGGCATTGGTCCCTGAAAGTGAAATAGATTAAAGCTGTAAAAGCATTTTATCAATACAAATCAAGAAGAAACTGTGAACTTCTTATAATTTTAATATAAGAGCTCTGTTCCCAATGAGTATTCTCTTGTTGATTGTGTTAATGTTTTGTCTGCAATTTGTAAGTTTAATGCTGATATTTGATCTACATTTTCAACATGAAGACAGCATTTCCTGTAGGCTATTTTTTTTAACCATTCAAACGTTTTTTGAAAATAGATGTCATCTTAGAAATTGCATTTTTAAGTGCAAATAAATCATCCCAAATTGCAAGTCAACATGTTTTTTTTTCATTCCTTAGTATTACAGAATATTCTGCATTATTAAATACATGTTTAAGTTGCCAGGTTTTGTTTTTCAGAATTCTGTATTTTCATATTGTTATAACTAGTTTACCTACAACATGTAATTGAATTGTTCCTTAAATAAATGACACTTGATGCATCTGCAGTTTTCTTTTAGTTGGTGTATATATAAAAACTGTATAACATATGTTTCACTGGTCTTTAATTTTCACGTGATATAGACTTAAATTTTTGTTTCTTGACAAGATTCTCCTCCCCACCACACCTCTAGTCTTAACAGTTGTGAAAGCTCTACCTTGTGCCAAATCTTAGCTGAGCCCTAGGCATGAAGAGATAAGTGGGATGGTACAGTTGTCTTGAGGGGAGAACTGCCTTCTCTTTTATCTTTTTATAATCTATTTAATAACTCAGAGATTTAAATTAGCTGCTAAAATGAACAATTTAAGGAGTCTTCAGCATTCTCTAGCATAGTGGGTAAAAGTCCTACTCTCTGGGAATCAGGAAATCTGTCTTTAAGCCTGAAGACAAGTAGGAAAGGAGGGGACACACTCTAGCCTTAATGTGGATATGACAGAGATACTTGTTCCCTCCTTAGCCTACTTGGCTATATGAGACATGTAATCTCCATCTTGAATCACTTAATTTCTCTGAACTTTGCCTAACCCCTCTGTGAAATGGGAACAATTTTACTACCTCATTCAGCTCCAAGAGGATCAGAAGAAGAGGCAAGTGAGAATCACAATGGGCTAATCTAATATAAAATACTCTTGTTCACCCCACAAACCCTTGGCTAAATCTCAGCCACCCTGCTTTACCTAATGACAAAAGAAACAGAGAAATGTAGTCTACCTGTGGTCTCAGGACTTTGTGTGCAGGAGGGAGAATGAACCAGATATTTGGTGGCTAGAAAGGCAGTCATTAATGTTGTTCATCTTGAATTTCTGGTGCTTCTCCTTTCAGACACATGTCAGGGTCGTACTTTTCTGCCCGGCTGGAAGTGGGTATGGTGCAAAACTTGCCTATCTCTGTCATATCCACATTAAGGCTAGAGTGTGTCCCCTCCTTTCCTACTTGTCATCCTTTATTCTTCTGTATGAAGAGCTTGTTAGATTTGCAAATAACATTAGTTACAACTCTTTGGTTTGAAAGGGGAGAAATGAACTGCATTTAGCTTAAAAACAAAACTTGCAAGACATATCCAGGGACAAGAATGAGGAGACCCTTAGGAAGTCTGTATATTCAGAATGGAAAAGGTTTTGAGACCTGGGGAACAATTCTCCTGTCTCTCTCTTACAATTCCTTCCTTCTGCTAATGGTTCATAGTAACCAAGGCTCTTTAATTTTTTTTTTTTTAATCATGCTCTATCACTATTTCAGGCCAGTAAGAAAGTAACTCCACATTGTTCTCATTCAGACCCCTGGACTGCCAGAGTATTCTCTATCTGGAATGAGAGGAGGAAAGGAGTATCGTGTATATGACTTGCATCTTAACCAACATACTTCCTGGCCAGACGCAGTGGAGCACTCCTGTAATCCCAGCAGGTCAGGAGACTGAGGCAGGAGGATCATGAGTTCAAAGCCTGCCCCAGCTAAAGTGAGGCACTGAGTTGCTCAGTCTCTAAATAAATACAAAATAGAGCTGAGGATGTGGCTCAGTGGTCCAGGTGCCCCAGAGTTCAATCCCAAAAACAAACAAAATACATTTCCTGTCCAAGCAAGTCTCACAGCTTTAGGCAACCTCAGCCGCCGCGCAGGAAAGTATGACCCCTACATGTGCCTGGAAGGAGAAGAACTGACTGCCTTTCTAGACACCGAATATCTGGTTCACTCGCCCTCCTACACACCAAGTGCTGACTCTGCTCCGAGAAAGACAACCCCCCCAGTCCTTTCTAGTGGAGACATGTCTGCAACATTCCTTGCAATCTTATTCCAAATCCAAATATGGCTTCAAATTGATGTGAGCATCATGAACTATGAAGCTGTTTGTCCTCTACACAAGATTTCTATATGGGTTAACAGAGGGAGGACAACCACAATGAACATGCCCACTCAGAAAGGCGGAAGGTGAAGAGTGGGAAGCAGCAAACACTAGTCTGTGACAATTCTAAAATCCCATATGTTGAGCCTCTCTACTTTGGGAGTAGGAAATGTCCTTTGATTAGACTTTCATCCCATTTCCTAGGAACATTGTCCTTATCCATTGATTTCTGGGCATCTGGTTTCACTTTCTAAGAGATTTTGAATTAAAAAAATAATAATTTCTGTGGCCCTATCTGAAGTGGTAGGGAATTTCCCCCTCAGGAACTGAGCAACTTTGTCAGCTCTTTCCTGCCTCACACTGGAGTCAAAGGATCATTTTGAGTCTCAGAAAGTCAGAACATTTCTCAGTGTGTGTTGCTCTTCAGCAGTATCATTCTCCCAAAAAACATAGTCTGCTTTTTGTTTGATTCTGTGCCGTGTGCCAAATAATCATACCACAGGGTGTTTAAAGCATTGCTCTCATTCCCATTGATAGAACTGTCTCGATATTGACTGGGGTCAGTATCATCTCTGGAACTGATTTCTGTATTAATGCACTGTGATATGCTATGGTAATAAAGCACCCTCAAGTCTAGGCAACTGAAAATTACAATCATTTATTTCTTGTTCCCATTACATGTGCATTTTCAGTCTGTAGATAATCCTGTTGTGCGTTGTGAAGGCTATTGGAAACACCACCATCTGGAATAATGCCATGGCAAAGGGGAGGGAGTTTTCGCAAATTGTATTCTGGCCTTTAAAAAAACAAACTATTGAGTTATAATTTAAGTACCATAAATTTTTAAATATACGAATCTACGTTTATTAAGTATGCTTTTGTGCAACCATCACCACAGTCCAGATTTAGAGCTCTTCCGTCACCTCCAGAGTTCCCTCATCTTTTTACTGTCAATCCCAATCCCATTCCCTAGCCCCAGGCAAACACTGACCTGGTTGTTATTATGGTTTTGCCTTCAATACAAAGTTCATATAAACGGAATCACATAATACATAGTCTTTTGTTTCTGGCTTCTTTCACTTAGCATAATGTTTTTGAGATTCATCCAAAATAGATATGTTTATGGTTCATTTTTATTTTTGAGTTATCTTCCATTGTATAAATGTATGATGTATTATCCATTCACCAGCTGATGGCATTTGGGTTATTTCCTAGATTTTGGCTTTCATGAATAACACCACTATAAATATTTGCTTAAAAGTTTTTGTTTTAGCGCATACCTGTAATCCCCAGCAACTCAGGAGGCTGAGGCAGGAGGATCATAAGTTTGGGACCAGTATCAGTAACTTATCGAAGATCTGTGCTACTTGGTGAGACTCTGTCTCAAAATTAAAAAATAAAAAGGGCTGGGGATGTGGCTCAATGGTAAAGTATGCATGGGCTCATTCCCAGTGCCAAAAAATTTTTTTTCATTGTTTTTACATAAGTTTCATTTCTCTTGAGTAGATACGCAGGAGTGGAATTCCTGGGTCATATATGGACATAGGTTTATTTAGGAAACTGCCTGTTCCTAATTGGGGCTATGAAATGTTACATCTTGCTAGCAGTGTATGAGAATTCCTGTTTCTCTACATGCTTATCAACACTTGATGATGTCATTATTTTAACAAGTTTGGTTTATGTAAAGTGATATCATGTTGAAGTTCTGGTACATTTTTAAAATTGAATTTTAATTCACATAACATAAAAGTCAATATTTTAAAGTTTACAACTCAGTGACTTTTTTATATTCACTGTTATACATCTATCACCACTATTAATCCTAGACATTTTTATTCTTCTAAAAAGAAACCTCCTACCCATTAACAGTCAATTCTGATTCCTCCTTCTTCCTTCCCCTGATTACCACTCATTAATTTCTGTTGGCATGGATGTATCTGTTCTGCACATTTCAGATAATTGGAACCATACAATATACTGCCCTTTGTATTTGGCTTCTTTTACATGGCATAATGTTTTTTGAGTTTTATCCAACTTATAGCATGGAACAGTACTTCAGTTCTTTTTATCCACTGTATAGATATACCACATTTTCTATATTCACTAGTTAAAGGACATTTGGGATATTATGAACAATGCTGCAGTGAACATTCTTGGGTAGGTTTTTGTGTGAACATTTGGTTTTAGTTTTCTTGGGTATATACCTAGAAATGGTATTTGTGAGTCATATGGACCTCTACATTTGTTTCTGAGGAACTGCCAAACTGTTTTACAAAGTAGCTATACCCTATTACAGCTCCACCAGCAAAATTTGAGGGTTCTGGTTTCTCTATATCCTCCCAATATCTGTTATTTCTCAACTTTTTATTATAGCCATCCTAGTGGGTGTGAAGTAGTATCTCATTGTGGGGGTTTGATTAAATTTCTCTAATGCCTAATGATGTTGAGCATCTTTCCACATTCCTATTCATGTATTTTCTTTGGAGAGAATGATGTATTTAAATTTTCTAATCATTTTAAAATTTATCTTTTTAAATGTTGACTTGTAGGAGTTCTTTATATATTCTAGATACTAGATCTCTATCAAATATGTGATTTGCATATATTCTGTCCTATTTCATGTTTTTTTTCATTCTCTTGATTGTGTGAGGTCCAGTTTATCTTTGGTTTGGTTCCTTGTGTTTTGGTATCATATCCAAGAAACCATTGCCTAATTTTCTAAGAGTTTATAGTTTTAGATTCTACGTTTAAGTCTTTGATCTATTTTTGTGTTATTTTTACACATGGTGTGAAGTAGGGGTCCCGTTCATTCTTTTGCATGTGGATATTTCACCATTTGTTGAGAGCATTCTGACTTACTTCATTAGTCTAAGGAAGTCATGTGATTATGCCCAATTCCAATGGGACAGGTTAAGTACAGTCTACCATATTGGTCAGTGGTTCCAGGTTCACATGTGAGAGTTCCACAGCTATCTTTCTCAGTCCAGGTTCTGAATCCTTGAAGGGGAGTTTTTATTGGTCTAGTGTAGGAGATAGGAGAGATGCTGATCCTTCCCTCAAACGGTTGTAACCCGGAAACAAGGTCATTGGGGACAAACATTGCTGCTCAAGTTCACTGCTGTGGATTGTGAGTCAGTCAGTTAAGGGGAAAGGATCTTCATGAACTTCAAAATATCGTATATGATTTTGAATGTAATTCTAGTTTATTTGAAAATTGATTTTAACTATATAATCCCCATTTGTACAAATGTTTAGCAAATAAATAAATAAATAAAGTTCTTTGTGTTTCTTATCAGACACTGTTTTCAAGCACATTGAAATACTTTTGAAGAAAACAAATATTGCTGCCTTTATGGACCTTATCTTCTAGTAGAATGAGAAGACATTAAAAATAAATATGAAAAGTAAATTATATGATGCAGGGGTTAGCGATTTAAAATCTCAGGCTGGCTGCCTAGTCTTATAAATATTTACTAGAACATAATAATGCCCATTCATTTATGTGTTATCTATGGCAGCTTTCCCACCATAATACCAGAGTTAAACAGTGACCTCATGGCTTGCAAACTTAAAATATTTATTGTCTGACCCTTGAAGAAAACATTCAGTGACCCCTCTGTAATCTGTGAATGGCTCTGTGTGCCCTGGGGTTGGGGGGAAGGAAATATGGCACTGAGTCAAGGGAACTGGTAATGTTGAGATAGGGAAGGGTGTCAGTGGCAATTTAAATTTTTTTTTTGTGTTGTTGTTTGGACACATGACTTTATTTTATTTATTTTTATGTGGTGCTGAGGATCGAACCCAGCTCCTCACACGCGCTAGGCGAGTGCTCTACCGCTAAGCCACAATCCCAGCCCCAATTTTAAATAGGATGGTTAGAGTCGACCTCATTGAGAAGGTGAAATTAGAGCAAAGACTTGACAGAGGAGAGGAGCTAAAGAGATAAGGCAAAAAAAAAAAAAGTCAATGTGAAGGCATTAAGAAAGGAGTGTTTTCAAAGATCAAAAGGATCATATGGCTGTCTTTAAGGGACTGAGGGAGACTGTAGTAGAAGATGTCAGTATGTGTAGGATCTGAGGCTTTATCCTATTGGTAAGCTAACAAGTTTAGTCTGCATAGCTTTGTGGATTTGAACAGAAGACAGGAGATTCCTAAGTCAGAAACAAAACCATGCTGTTACAGCACAACAAGCAGCTCATCATCTTTGCATCAGTTCCCTTCCTCTCCAGGTCCCGTAAGGCGATATGGAGGGACCCTATGGGTTTGTGTTATGGTTGAGAAATCTCAAGCTCAAGGAACCCGAATTTTTTGTAAAGGACTGCTAGCAGCCTTTCTGCTCTTCTCTGAGGGAAGACAGTATCTTTGTCACACTGGACAGGAAACAAATCTTACTTATGCTCTAGAGGGAAATACCACTATAATCCTCCAAAGTTGATCATGGTCCAAAAGGTGGACCATTTTTGAAAAGATGGTCTGGAATAAAACTAGTCAGTGTCTTTTCATTGGAGATGTGCAGAAAAGCCAGAGACCTGTGGTGAATGACCAATGGCAAGTGTAAGATACCTTGTGAAGATAATGGGGCCATGTTGATGACTTGGACTTTTACTCTCAGGTGAGGAACTATGACATTTTTCAGCCAAGGAACAGCATGAGCTGACTTACATTTTGAAAAAGTTGTCCTGACTGTCATGTTGAGAATAGGGTGGGGTCGACAAGGGCAGAAACAGGGAGACTACTGCGGAAATTCAGACAAGAAATAATGATAGCTCAGACCAGTGTGTGGCCTCTGGAGTTTGGGCCTGAACAACTGGAAGGATGAAGTTGCATCAACTGAGATGGGAGAAGAGGCAGGCCAAGCAGATTTTAGAAAAATGCTCGGAAGTCAGTTTGAGCTTTAAACCTAAGCTCATTAAGCTTAAGATCTCTGTTAAATACTTTGATATTGTGAGGGAAGTTGGATCAATGACTCTGGAATTAGACAAGTTTAGGTTGAGATAAAATGTCGAGAGTCCTTGGCATACAGCTTTGAGAGGTGACTTTTAAAAGAGGTCTTTTTAAAATAATTGGGGACTTTGTCTGGCTTTTTGAAAACTCCCATGTATTTAAGAGAGGCAGAGTGTCACTTGAGCCTTAAGGCAGTGGGATGGTGGTGGGAATGAATCACAGAATTTCAAATTTCAATTAAGAAAATTTGCCAGTGTTAAACAAAAAGCAGCTGCAAGGGGGAAGATATTTGTGTATTTTTAGCCCCGCTTTGAAAGCCTCAGATTGTCTTTGGAGCAAAATGGAGCAAATTGTCACAAATCTTGTTTTCAGAGAAACCAGTTATGTCAACATTATAGCATGCCACTGCTACAGCCAGCATGCCAAAAATAACATGAAAAGGAGTGACTGCAAATCTATTTAGAATTAAGCCAGTAATTATTGCATTTGTGATCATTTCCAAGAATTGCTCCTACTCAGAGATTATATGGAAAACAAGAAGAGCTTATTCTGGCCCTGAACGTTTCCATTTTGCTTTTTGCCTCTCTTTTACTTACTAATGATTTATATTAGTAAACTGCTAATAGTTTAAAAAGAGCACTTCTTTTAAACAAAAGCTAAAAGCCAAGTCATTTTAGTCATATGGAGACTATATTTTTCTTTATTTCGGTTCATTTAAGTCCTAGGACACCAGTTATTTCCTGATGCCCTCCAATATCAAAGGAATAAATCTTAATTTGGCACAAAACCTATTTGTCAAACTCTGGATGAACATGGAGATAAAGATACTGAAAATGGAGCCAATGTAGTGATAAAGCTAAACCCTCTTTCATTTGTTGAATAAATGGCTTCTCTGAAAAGAGATGGGATCCTTTATTCCAGGAATATATATATATATTTTTTTTTAAAAATAATTACAATATATCTATTTATTAAATTCCCTTTATATATGTCTAGTTGCTTCTTCTCCTGTCCCCACACTCCCCTTACAAGTTCACCATATCAAGCGACCATGTAAATATTTATAATACTTATTAATCTAGTAGTAAACATGTATATTCTGACATTTTGGGACCTTGGGGGATTCTTTCTTTCCCTTCTAACCCTAATTGGAGATTTATGCATAACAACAAGAACACATTCCTCCTCCATCCTCTCTCACCCAGATGATCTTCCTAAGGCCAATCCAGGCAAAGTTTGACACAAGTGGTGACTTATTGAATGGCTGTCAGCAAAGCAAATGCTGCTTTTTAAAATTGCTGCATGATGTTTCTTGCCAATGAAACTGAGGACCTTGGGAAGGAGGCTGCAGGCCTTTCGTTACATTTAGGAATGTACAGAGGGCTCAGCTCATTTTTAGAACAAATATAGAATCTCTGGTGTGATGCTGCCTTAGCCAGCTAGCTTCATTCCTTCCTAGGACCAGATGTTGTACCTTGGTCATTGGCAATCAATGTATGGACTACCAGCTACAATGTAGTTTAGTGTAGTGGTTCTCAAGGTTTCACAGCATAGATTTATGAATCTTTTTAGGAGGGCTACAAAGAGTGGATGGGGAGGACACACAAAATCTATCTTTAACTATTATTACTCTTTTTAAAATTAATTTTTAAAATTTATTTAAATTAGTTACATATGACAGTAGAATGCATGCATTTATGTACTTTGATATATCACATACATAGATGGGATATGATTTCTCATTTTTCTGAGTGTACATGTTGCAGAATCATATTGGTCATACAGTCACGTGTATATATATACAGTAATAATGTCTATTTCATTCAACTATCTTTCCTATCCCCACCTCCCCTCTCCTCCCCTCCCATCACTTCCCTACCTGATCTAAGGTAACTCTGTTCTTCCCTAGTGCCCCTGCCTTATTGTGAACTATCATCTGCATATTAGAGAAAACATTCGGCCTTTGGTTTTATGGGATTGGCTTATTTTGCTTAGCATGATATTCTCCAACTCCAACCATTTACTGGCAAATGCCATAATTTTAACTCTTCTTTAAAGCTGAGTAATATTCCATTGAGTATATATACCACATTTTTCTTTATTCATTCAACTATTCTGGAATACCTAGGTTGATTCCATAGTCTAGCTGTTGTGAATTGAGCTGCTATAAACATGGATGTGGCTACATCACTATAGTATGCTGATTTTAAATCCTTTGGGTATAAATCAAGAAGTGGGATAGCTGGGTCAAATGGTGGTTTCATTTCCAATTTTCTCTGGAATCTCCATACTGCTTTCTATAGTGGTTTAGCTAATTTGCAGTCCCACCAGCAATGTATGAGTGTACCTTTTTCCCCACATCCTCGCCAACATTTATTGTTGCCTGTATTCTTGATGATTGCCATTCTGACAAGAGTGAGATGAAATCTTACTTTTGATTTGCATTTCTCTAACTGCTAGAGATGATGAACACTTTTTCATATATTTGTTGATTATTTGTATTTATTCTTCTGTGAAGTGTCTGTTCTTTATATACCCTAGAGATTAATACTTTATTGGAGGTGGATGTGATAAAGATTTTCTCCCAATCTGTAGGCTCTCTCCTCACTGTATTGATTGTTTCCTTTGCTGAGCAAAAGCTTTTTAATTTGAATCCATCCCATTTATTAATTCTTGATTTTATTTCTTGAGCTTTAGGAGTCTTGTTAAGGAAGTCAGATCCTAGGCTGATGTGGTGAAGATTTGGACCTACTTTTTCTTCTATTAGGCATAGGATCTCTGTTCTAGTGCCTAAGTCTTTGATCCACTTTGAGTTGATTTTTGTGCAGGATGAGAGAGAGAGGTTTAATTTCATTTTACTACATATGGATTTCCAGTTTTGCCAGCACCATTTGTTGAATAGGCTATCTTTTCTTTGGTGAATATTTTTGGCACCTTTGTCTAGTATGACATAACCATATTTATGTGGGTTTGTCTCTGTGTTCTCTGTTCTGTACCATTGATCTATATGTCTATTTTGGTGTCAATACCATGCCATTTTTATTACTATAGATCTGTAGTATAGTTTAAGGTCGGTATTGTAATGCCTCACTTTTCTTGCTAAGGATTGCTTTAGCTGTTCTGGGTCTCTTATTTTTCCAAATAAGTTTTATGATTGCCTTTTCTAATTGTATGAAGAATGTCATTGGGATTTTAGTAGGAATTGCATAAAATCTGTAGTATGACCATTTTGACAATATTAATTCTGCCTATCCAGGAGCATGAGAGATCTTTCCATCTTCTGAAGTTTTCTTCAATTTTTCTTTAGTGTTCTGTAGTTTTCATTGTAGAGGTCTCTCACCGCTTTTAAGAGGAAAGTTTATTGCATTGAGTTCATTCATTAAAAGAATAAAATGTCGACAAATAAACGACTGAACACTATATCTCAAAGCCCTAGAAAAAGAAGAACAAATCAATACCAAAAGCAGTAGAAGACAGGAAATAATTAAAATCAGAGCTGAAATCAGTGAAATTGAGACAAAAGAAACAATTGAAAAAATTGACAAAACAAAAAGTTGGTTCTTTGAAAAAATAAATAAAATAGATAAACCCCTGGCCATGCTAATGAAGAGAAAAAGAGAAAACTCTAATAACTAACATATGTGATGAAAAAGCAAAAACCACAACAGACACTACAGACATACAGAAGATAATTAGAAACTATATTGAAAATTTAGACTCTAATAAAACAGAAAATATTGAAGACATAGGCAAATTTCTAGAGACATATGACCTACCCAAATTAAACGAGGAGGTCATACATGATTTAAATCGATCAATTTCAAGTAATGAAATAGAAAATGCCATCAAAAGCCTATGAACGAAGAAAAGCCCAGGACCAGATGGATTGTCAGTCGAGTTCTACAAGACTTTCAAAGAAGAATTAACACCAATACTCCTGAAAGTATTCCATGAAATAGAAACTCATTCTGTAAGGCTAATATCGCCCTGATACCAAAACCAGACAAAGACCCATCAAGGAAAGAAAACTTCTTACCAATATCCCTGATGAACACACGTGCAAAAATTTTCAATAAAATTCTGGCTAGTGGCATACAAAAACATATTAAAAAGATAGTGTACTACAATCAAGTGGGATTCATTCCAGGGATGCAGGGTTGGTTCAACATATGGAAATCAATAAATGTAATACATCATATTAATAGACTTAAAAAGAAGAATCATATGATCATCTCAATAGAGGCAGAAAAAAGCATTTGATAAAATAAAGCACACCTTCATGTTCAAAACACTAGAAAAACTAGGGATAGTAGGAACATACCTCAACATTATAAAAGCTATGTATGCTAAACCCAGGGCTAGCATCATTCTAAATGGAGAAAAATTAAATGAATTCCTGCTAAAAACTGGAACAAGACAAAGATGTCCTCTTTCACCACTTCTATTCAGCTTCATCCTTAAAATTCTAGCTAGAACAATTAGACAGAAGAGAGAAATTAAAGGGATACAAATAGGTAAAGAAGAACTCAAACTATCACTATTTGCTGTGACATGATTCTATATCTAGAAGATCCAAAAAATTCCACCAGAAAACTTCTAGAACTAATAAGCAAATTCAGTAAAGTAGCAGGATATAAAATCAACACCCATAAATCAAATGCATCCCTATACATCAGAGATGAATTTACTGAAAGAGAAATTAGGAAAACTATTCCATTCACAATAGCCTAAAAAAAAAAAAACCTGGGAATCAATCTATACTCTTTAAGCCGAAAGATCAAGGGGAAGGATGGTGTTTCACATGGGGCCACCACTTGAACCCACAGGATGCCCTCTTCTTTGTCTTTTTAGATGAGCTCTATGTTGCTAGACTCAGTTTACAAAGCACCATAAAAAATAGTAAATGTCTAAGGTATTTAATAACAAAGTTCATGACTGTATAATCACTGATGGATGATATTGTTGGGTAGAATGTGGGGACTGAAGAATTCTCAATAATTGATGTTAAAAATCCTATGTCCCCCATTTGATTCTGGAACAACAAGTCAACAGAATCTCTTATGCTTAGAATCCATTTTCATGGCTCTTTCCCAATGAGTGCCTAGGCCATAGGAAAGCACAAACTCAATAATCATTCACTTTTTCCTTTCAGATTAGCTTTCTTTTTCCATATCCCCCATGATAATTTTTAACATTTGAGGCTCATTTTGTTTTTAATTTCCTGTAAAAATTCGTCCCTGAGAGTCTTCCAAAATCTTATGAAGCATAATAGGTTCAATTTTTATCTTGTTCCATTATCACCTGTTTCATCATAAAGATGGTTTCCAATCTATAGTCCTCTGAGGAGAAGGTCTGTAAAGCTTAGTCCAAGGAAAAACATCTACTATTACAAGGACAGCAAATGTCTTCCTGCAGACAGCCTGAAGCAGCCAGCTACCAACAGTCCCCTCCTTCTTGTCTTTGTCCCCTACACCAGGTGTGCACATTACCAACAATTCCTAGCCCTCTAGCTGCTTTAGCTCTTCTGGCAGTAGCACATTCTTTACAGAGGATGTGGCAAGGATGCAGACATGAAGCAAAGGCTGCTTCCTTTCTTCCCATGTTCTTCTTTCCATCCTCAAGTCCCTGGGTTTGGACCTCAATTGCTGTGACATGTGGATAGCTGATAATTGCAGTGGCTGTGTTTTTGCTGTATTATTCCAAGCAAATATATGCTCCCCCCTTAATCTATGACATACTTTGTTATACTAAATTGTTCAAATATACTGAGTATGAATGACCAGGTACCTATGGAAACAAGGGTTTTAAATTGTAGGCAGTTATACAAATCAGAAGAATGAAATGACTATTTATAGAAGAGAACACAGATCCAAAAAATGAAATATTGAGAACTAATAGAAAGTTTACTAAGACTTTCCATTCTTCCTTTGGGGAAAGGCCCTCGTGTAGTACTTTTTGTGCGTTGCCAATGGGCAGAGGAGTTTCTTAGTTTAAAAACTTATTTTCTGAGTAGGAATTACTTGGAGAACCCAGCTTTGCAGATGTAAGTTCAATAAAACAAGCTTTATTACCATTTACCTCCACCCCTTGGCTTAGCGGAGAAAGGTAAATGTTAGAAATAATGGAAAGTTCCAACCCACCCTTCAAGGTGAGGAACTGCAACATGGAGATTAGTGTGAACAGGATCCTCTCACTGAAAGTCTTCAGAGGCATGCCTTGTCAGCCACATCTGCTCAGGGACTTTGGGCAGGTCACATAACAGCATGCACCAGAGTCTATTAGTTTCAGATGTTCTAGGAGAGGGCCAGAGGGCTTCTTCTGAAGGGGGCTGGCTGGGGATAGTCAAGGCACTGATATAGAATGTCTAGGCCCTCTCAATCAGACCACAAGGGCACAAATAGCATGCCAAAACCCTAGTTTCTTTCACTCTCTACAGTTAAACAAATTAGGTATCTTTGGCTTTTTTTTTTTTTTTTTTTTTAGGTTAAACCTACAGACTTCAACCTGTTCAGATGATAGCAGTCTTTTAGCGAAAAGGAAAAAATCACATTACCAGATAGCATTTGCTTGGAGTCTTAAGGCTCCACAAGAGGTCATTCCTCAAGTTCATTGGCAGTGCAAAGTACATGTGCATGCATGCCTTCTTAGTGCATGTACAACAACACACAAAAGAAAAGCTTTTTGACTTGTGCGATAATATTGTGAAATTTCCAATACTGAATGGCTCTCCTACCTTCCCACCTCATCTTATGCCTGTGAGGTTCATGTCTGGGAGGGGGCTGTTTCCTTTTGATTTAAGAGCTGTGGGACAATAGGTTCAGACAGATGCCTAATTCTACTATTTCAAGCTTTCTGCTTTATTTCAGACAACTCGGCTCCAGCTGGGTAAAACTCTGATGCACTCCTTTCTGCTTTGAAATGTCAGTGGAGATTTATCTGCCTGGATATGTGATTGATGGCAACCTTTTAGTTTCCTGCAGGATTCCTTTACAGCAGTAATTTGCTCTATATGTTGAAATAAAGGAAAACATTTTAGTTTCCTATGCCTTTTTGTGTAGAGCTTTCAAAAACTTATTGCATATAGTAAATAGTTACCAATAAATTTATTTATTATATATTTTAAAAAATAATAATTTGCTGAGGTGAGGACTTTCAGAGCTTCTGCAGTGTCTTACAAATAACCCTGCAAAGCATGGATATTCAGCATGTGTGGAATGAGTCCAAGGATTACTGGTGCCAAGTATCCTTCTGTGGACTTGACTCGGCATGATGGACCAACTTGCTTGCTAGTAAGAGCATATTCCTGAAATTGTATGGTGTCTGCTTCCCTTGTGCCTTCATCTCTTCTCTTAGGGCATCTAACTAAATCCACATCCAGATCAGAGGCAGCCCAGGCATGTGAGACATGCAGTTTTTTAAGCTCTTCAAGCCTCTTCTGGTCAGGAAGGCACAGTAGGAGGTTGGGGTGCATGCTGAGTAACTCTTGTCCAGGATTCATTACATCGCCAACGGTGGGCTGGCCCCCTCAGCCTGGCAACAGCCTAGGCTTGCCCAGCAAACTGAGAAAGTGTGTGCTCATGAGGATGGTCCCATGTAAGTGCACCTGAAGGAGTTCAGTGGGGCAGATGCATTTAGGTAGCCTGGGCAGCTGGGACTACAGAGGCAATAACGTCTATGAAGTTAGAGCTCTTGGTTAGGTTAGCAGCCATGACAAATGCCTAAGGTTTGTGGGTGGATTCAGTGAGTGCTCGCACCTTTCTGGATAATTTGGGTCCCCCAACCCCCTGCTCCAGCAAGCACAGCTCTTCCTTGGGAAAAGCATGAACAGGTTATTGGGAGGAGAGTGTTTCCTGATTACCTTCCCTCCAGAAGCATTGATGGCTTCTGTACCACATGGACTTTTCATGGGTGACTGAGGGGCACATGAGGAATGTGTATGAGGGGTGTCTTCCCGTGGGCCCTGTAGTTTCCTCTGGTGGTGCCAACAGCTTCAAGACCAGCCTTTTGCTCGGTAAGTGTGTGAACACTGTGGGTGACCTGAAGGGCATTCATAGTCCTGCTGAGCCCACTCAATGAAATTGTGTGTGAACTGGTTTTATAAATCTTTTTGTAGTAAAATCTGCTGGTATTTTTCTTGGAGATGTCACTTTTTACTTTTATATCCAGAAACTTAACAAAACAGAGTAATGATTTAGTTCATCTAGATTTGATGTATGGTTCTAACTTGCTATTATCATCTGCATGATCGATTTCTCTAATATGTCTTTATTGAGATATAATACTACCATGGTTTGGATATGGTTGGACTGTGTCCCCTATGTGTTTCCAGGAAGATGTTGGGGTCATGGTATATGTGGACATTGACAGGAGTTCGGGAAGAGCAAGAAGTGGCCTTTGGTCTGTTGCTTGTTCTTACTGTCGAGCTCAGGCTGCATCAGGATAATAAGTCTGTCCTATCAGAAAACTGTGCTAATTAGTTGGAATTTCTCAACATCTTTGGATTCCTTCTGAAAACTAATTACTGGGAACCAGAGAGTGTAAGAGAATACACACCCTGTGGATAGGCAGTTAATACACACACCTTTCAGAGCCGCTGATGGGACAGGCCACTTAATTTCCCCAAAGAGGATCCTCTGATTTCCCCCCTCCCCATCATTTAAGTTTTTCTTTTTTTAACAGCTTTGTTAATTTAGGTTAAGTGGTTTGGTTGTCATGGAAACCAGTATTCCTCTCTGGCTGATTGTGTCAAAGGCATCATTAATCTGTTTTCTCCAATGCCTTTTCCTCATCCATCTAATTGCAGCCCTGCTTTCACCACCCCCCTTTGGATGACATCATTTTGGACATTTTTAGGACACCATATGTGAGATTCAGCACAATTTATTTTCTATTCAAATTCCATATCACTATGTTAATTGTCATATTTCCACCCCAGAGGCATAAGGTGGCTCCCCCAGGTGGGGGATACAGCATCTTGAAAGGTGGAGCTGTAGTAGTCTCTGGAGTTCAGCAAGCCTCAGGTGCAGTGCAGCATCCCAAACAAAAGAGGCATTTGAAGTCCTGCCTCTCCCTTTTTCTCATCTCCAGGTTTTCTGTTTTGAAAATGAATTCTAAATAATTCTGACCATATTTTGATGTTTTTGTGGAAGTCATGACCTCTCAAAGAGTAAGGAACCTGCCCTATTGGGCTGGTGAGGAGGAAGGATAGCTCAGGCTGCTCTCCTACCGAAGTGGCATTGATCCTGGTGAGAGATCATGGAGCTCAGTGTCTAGTCCTCTCAGAAAGCACTCTTGGTGCCAGATGCTGTGTCCTCTTTGTCTTTTTGCCTTGGTGTCCATTTTCACACCAACTGCTCAGCAAGAAAAAGTGATGTGACCCTGACGGTTTGTGCCCTGTAGCTCTGATCTGTGGAAAAAATCTTTCCTGTACACCCCCAGCCCTGTGCCAGGTTTCTAGATTTCCCACTCGTTGTTATGAAGAGCATATGAGCACCAAGGACATGTTGGTTGGGGGTGGGGCGGAGTCAGGGGCACAAGACGCATCTACTCTGCTTTCTGGTCCTTGCCACGGAAGAGTTTGGAGAATTGTTGTCTTAACACTTTCTTCGTGGGAAAGCTGACTCTCATCTTTTCACTGTTTGGTTACTATTTTTATGGGATGGTACTGAAAAGTTTGGAAGTACTGTTTACTTTAATTCAGTTGCATTATCATTTGCATATAACTCATGTATTAGAATGATTTTTTTTGTTTCATAACAAATTTCTTGTGTTTTTGTGATATTTACTTGATTTTGAAGCTTGACATCTTTTTCTCATCTCTATTCCTTAGACAAGACTTACTGTTCATTCCTTTGTTATGTGACAATTTTCATCTATTTATTATAACATGCATACCATTTAATTGTAATTAATTTGAAAATATGTGTCTTCAAACATGAGTTGTTTAAATCATGTTTCTTATCCTTCTGCCTAGCAGGGTGCCTGACACATTATATTTAGTGTAAGTATTTATTAGATAAGGAAAGGTTGACATAGGACCAAAATGATTTTGATTTATAACTAAATCAGCTCACCATAGAAAAAAATGCACATTGATCTTAATTATCAGCAATAGTGATAGAACTGATGAGATCCTACACGTTAACTCTCTAAGAAGCATTTCTGTTAGGCTAAACGAATGAAGCAATGTGAAAGAAAACACTCAAAGAAGTTTATGCTTTTTAAGTTAAACAAATGTAGTGACACCAAATTGGATGTGAGGCATGAGAGGGCCTAGAAGAATTCCAGCTTTCTGATTTAGGTTCCCTGAAGGAAGTTGGCAATCACAGAATGAGCAAGGTTGGCAGGTTGGGGGTGGGGGAACGGGAGCTGAACTTGAGAAGCTTAACTCTACACTAGCACCAACTTGGAACTAAATTTGAATCTTTCTCAACAAAACATGAAGGAATCCTTAGTTTATGTTTTTCTCAGATGACTCTTTAATGTAAATACATGGAAGCAAACTATCCCATATCATGCAGTTTAAGCAAGAAACCATCTCTATCACAGCTACTGAGCATGCAGACAAGGAAAATAGAAAACAAGAGTACTTAGGAATTAATGCACCATGAAGAGCAAAATTAAGATTTATGAGAAAAGTTTCATTTTTTAATTTGGGGAAATCAAGACTTTTTGTGTGTCTCAAAAGCCATTCATTTCCTCAGTGATATTTTTTAAAAATTAAAAGACAATTAAGCTCAAGGATAGACAAGAACCAAGGTAGCCCCAGGATCAGGCCATACTGCCTGCCTCTTTCTCCTTTGATTTCCTTATCTTTCTTTCATGCTTTCTGGCTCCTTTTATTGCACATTTCTTTCATTCTCTCTCCTGGTCAACTTGGTCTGCATCTTCATTGATACTGCTTCTTCAAAACTTTATATTTACAGAGCCCATATTGACACTTCATGGGACACTTCTATTCTCAATGCCTTACATAGACGGCATTGTTTTTGATGGTCCCAATTCCAGAGTTCTCAGGAGTGGGTGCTTATTGTCCATATCATTTTTAAAGTCATGGTGCTGGGGATACAAGCAGGGTTGACTGGCTTGCGATACTTGAGGGGCTCCACAGAGCAGAACATGGAAAACAAACCTAATTCAAAACACTACTCGGTCATGTGACACACCCCCTGCTCTCAAAATGATGTGATATTTGCCTAGCCACTTTACTTGTAGAAAAAGGAATTATATCACAGTAGTTCTTCCCCATGGTTTGTAATACAGTGAGAAATATAAGCACTTGAGTGCATGTTGTTAAATATATTTATGGGGGCTTTTTCAGAACACATGTAATACCATTATGTTTCCCCCAAACATTTATTGCTGAAAATCCAATCTTTCCTGCCTCAAGGAGATGCAGTAGTACTTTGACGCCACCAGATGTCACTATTGCAGATAGCATTCCACATTCTCCAGCTTGCTGCTGATGCTGTCAATACAAATATTTTAGAAGAGTCGACAGTCTCCAAGAAGTCATCAAGATTGTCCCCACTGACAGGAAGCTATAGTGAACAGGTGAGTGGGGTGGTTAGCCTTTAGTGGCCATCAGATAATGAGAACAAGGTTTACGAGGAGTTCAGCAAGTCTTGGGTGCAGTGCAGCATCCCAAACAAAAGAGGCATTTGAAGTCCTCTTTTGAAGACCCAAACAAGCTTGCCTCCAAGGTCTCTTCAACTATGATCAATGAATCTGTGATTCTAAGCCAAGCAGACATGGTCTCAGCTCTCCACTCAACATTGTGTGCTTTTGTTTGGTTAAGAGTGTATCATTTTGGTAGATGGCGTATTACACATTCCCTAGTGATAAGAAGTTTGAAGATTACATCCCAGTGGTGGTGGACTTGCTATGTATGACTTCTGGTGTGACTTCTCCTGGTTAAGGAGGCTCAGGCTAAGAGGCCAAGAGGCTGTTCTTCAGGCTACTGGCTGGCTGCTCCCATAGTAATACCATCTCCTTGGTGGTTTAAACTCAGCTCTGAGGTTATTGATTGAGTTCACGTGGATGGAGGGGTGCTAGCAGTCTGTTGTTTCATGTGCCTTCTCACACATTTTCCTTCTTATGTTGCCTTTTCAGTTTTTATTTATTCCTCTTCTCCTTTATACTTCTGTCCTCTTTCCCTTTGTTTCAATTATAGTTTCTAGAACCTCTGAAGGCATTTCTTGTTTCTATCAGTAACAATTGGTTCTCAAAGAGATACAATTCTGCAACCCAGTTTCTTGCCTTTTCTTGTAATATTCTAGATCATCAACAAAAGAATCCTGGATACTAAAAATCTGATGGCCAATGAAGGAAGTAGAACCTAAAGAATACTATTGGATCCAGAGGTGGGCAGTCATGGCTGACCTAGTCAGTGCGACCCATAGTGAGCTCAGCAAAACTGCCCCCCCTCAGGATAGAGCATGAAAAAGCAGTTCCAAGCAAAAGTGATTCTGTGAATTACCACAGCCCTTATCTTCTTTTGAGAGATTTACTCTGTGCATATTGCAGTTAAGATTCTAATAAGTGCTCAGCAAATAAACCTTTCTTAGACCAGCATTACCCACTTATATTTGACTACAAGACCCATTTTATGCTATCACCCACCAGTGATCAGAGACCTGAGCTCTGTGGAATAATCTTTGGGGACTGTTCTCATTTTAGGAGAGTTTTACACATCACTCTTTCCAAGAAAGTAAGCTGGAATGCCTTTTCTAGGATAGATTCAGGCTTCAATGATTGTGTTCTGAGCTGTCATATAGGGCATATAATTTTTCAGTGGTGTTGTAGTCAGCTTTTTAACTGCTATGACTAAAGGACCTGACAAGAACAATTTAAGGAGAAAAAGTTTATTTAGGGGCTCACCTCACAGTTTCAGAGGTCTTTGTCCACAGATAGTCAGCTCTATTCCTGGGGGCTTGAGTTGAGGCTGAACATCATTGAGGAAGAGTGTGGGGAAAGGAATTGGTTCAAGACATCACATCAGGAAGCAGAGAGAGAGCTCCACTATATACCCCAAAGGCACGCCCCCACGGACCCACATCCTCTAGTCATACCCTACCTGCCTATAGTTACCACCAAGTTAATCCCTATCAGGGGATTAATACACTGATTGGGTTAAGACTTTTATAACTCAATCTTTTCACTTCTAAACATTTTGGCATTGTCTCACACATGAGCTTTTGGGGGACACCTCATGCCTGAACCATAGCATGTGATGTCTTTTATATTACTGAAAATAAATGTTGGGTTACTGAGAAAGTTGAAAGACATTCTTCTCTTTGGAGGACTTCTCATTGCTTGAAATAATTATAGCTTTAGATTGTTTAGTTTAATATTTATCGAGTACCAGTACTGTCCTGAAGATGCAAGCACAAATAAGACTTAGCTTTTGTTCAAAAGGAAATCTAGAGTCAAACCTTATAGTTTTACACTACTTAACTCTCAGGCTCTTTTTTCTTTTTTTTTTTTTTTTGGTGTTGGGGATTGAACCCAGGTCTTGTGTAGGCAAGGCAAGCACTCTACCAACTGAGCTGTATCCCCAACCCTGACTCTCATGCTCTTAATCCTCATATTTAAGTAACAAAATGTTATTTATAATATGCGCAATGCTATCTGGAACTGGGTAAGTCTTCAATCTATAAGGCATTGTTAACTATTTAGTTAAATGCTTTGAGTCAAACAGAACATGGTAGAGATTTTAGGCATTTCAAAATTCTTTTCCTTGTAGATTAAGAAAACTAAATATAAACCTCAACTAGATGGCTTCTGATGCTTCTAGGTGCACTTTAGAATGTGCAATGCTGTACCCTACAGTTGCAGGAAACAACCTTCACACCCCTATCTCCCGTAACTCAGGAAACTCCCCGTGTTTATGGGGAGATCACTGCGATCATTTCACTTTCCAAGCACTAAGACTAAATGAATGGTGGAGCAAGTCAAGTGGATCACAGACTCCTTCACATTCTCCCTTGGACCTGCCACCTCTGCAAGGACAATCAGTGCTGTGGTCTCAGTGGCCATGTCAAGCCATTTTACACATATGCTGCCTTTTTTTCACTTACAGTGGATATGGGATTCCCCTCAGTTGGACTGACACATGACACTAAAAACAATCTCACCCCCTGCCTGTTCATAGTTGTGCCTTTAAGCCTGATTGTGAGAGTGAGCATCCTCAAAGACTGTAGGGGTCCACCCTGGACCCAGGCTCCCAGGCCTGGGTCTAATAATCAACCGCAGCAGGCACCTGGCAGCTGGGGCTCTGGATTTCTGGTCTTTTCAGGAGAAAGCCATCTATATTAGCCTTGTGGGGATCCAACAAAGGCAGCCATTATTTCTTTATTGATATTAGGTCTAAGGCCTGACCAGTGCTTATTTGAATTGACCTATTCACATTGCCCCCTGAGAGATTATGAGTAACTCCCTAGAAATGGCCTCTCCTTTGACAAGAAACTTTGGAGGACATTGGCAACTTCTTCGCAATAGATTTATAAGGTATATTCCCACTTGGGGCAAAAGATAATTTTCAATTATCAGTGAAAGTTTAGCTCATGGACAGGATAAATAAATTCTAAATAGAATTAAAAATCTTTTGGAAGTTTCTCATTGATTTATGGACTTTATAAATATAATTCCTGGAAGATAGTATGCAGGATTATGGGATTTATTTTGTGTGTTTGCTATGAAGATGAAATAGAGTTTTGAAATTATTGAGTCCAGACGCAAAGGGAAATTAAATAAGCTCTGTGGATGAAAAGAATTGTTTAAAAATACTCTCCAAGACATCTCAGGTAATAAAGCACCAGGACCAGATGGATACACAGCTGTATTGTACAGAACATTCGGTTATAAATTACTTCTAATTTTAGAAGAGGTTTATAAACATGCTTCAGGAACCATAGAAACTTCTCCTTGTTCCAATTTCACTGGCAAGGCAAAAGAAACGTATGGGCTGAAAACTCATTTTATTCTTTAATTCTAACCATGAAACCATGACTGTTAGATTTATAAAGCTATTAAGCAGTATATTTATATTATGGAAGTGGATTTATTTTATGGAAGTTTTCTGGAAAATATCTATTTCTAGTTAATATTACAAATACGGTACTATGTCATTGAAAAAGAAGAACTGTAAAAAGCACTCATCTCAAATAGTCACAGAAGGTTTTTATAGAAATTTCAAGACTAGCTTGACTCCAAGTAGACTATATCCTTGCATTAATCACAGATGTATTAAACTATTTGGCGTCCTTTTTTTTTTTGATACCAGGGATTGAACCCAGGGCGCTTAAATCTCCAGCACCCCTGCTACCTTCCGTTTTTTAAAACTTAAAGACATGGTCTTGCTGAATTGCTTAGAGCCTCACTAAGTTGCTGATACTGGCTTTTAACTAGTGGTTCTCTTGCCTCAGCCTCCAGAGCCACTGGGATTACAGGTATGCGCCACTGTGCCCAGCATTATCCTACAGATTTTTCATACTGTGGTTTGAAATAGTAACGATCACAAAAAGGAAAAAGCTTTATGTTCAATAATAGGTTTAGTAAATGATCATATGATCATATAATAGTTATTATACAATCATTACAAATAACATAGAATATTTAACAACAGAAAAATGCCATATATTTTAGCGATAAAAGTGGGTTCCAAAGTAGTCTTTAATGATTCACTTTTTACAGAGTAAAAGATAAATGTGTATCTGTGTGATCTGCAATGCCTGATCAATTACACATGAAATTGTTCATCTTCATCATTAAGCAATGCTGCTTAGTATCAAAGCGGATATTCTGCCTGTTGAACAATCAGGTATTAGGTAATGAGCCAAACTGAGAGTAATAACCAGCCTTGGACCTTGGAGGGTGTGGTGAACAAGAGGCACCTCTCTGCTTGCCCCAGTATTTTCCCCCATGGAGTCAAACTTTTCACCACTTTTATCAGGTATCCAGAAGAATAGAGCTAGAACATTAACTGAAGGAACAATTTTCATAACAAAGGGCTTTTAGCACTTTATCCATGGTGTTTATTACATTAACCTTCTTTTTCAGTCTGTCTCTTTTCATTTGCTCTGTGGATTCAAATGCTGTATCTTACAGTTGCAGGAAACAACCTTCACACCCCTATCTCCTGTAACTCAGGAAACTCCTTGTGTCATTTTCTCTTTATGTGAATAGTGACTTGGCTGGCAGACTATTTCTTCCCCAGGAGCTGAGCTATGGCCCTCACACAGTTACCCTGGATGACAGGTTGGGGAGCTTGCTCTTATTCTTTCCCGATCTCTCTGTTATTCTCTCCACCTCTGCTGGTATCACACCCAGTTGTTGAGCTTCACTAATTTCCAGCTGATTATTCTATTGTTTTTGAAAATGCTCTGGGCCCCAAATTGTCCCCATGGTCTTATCTAATAAAATCTTGGCTCTGGGGGTGGGGTGGCGGCTGGGATTGTGGCTCAGTGGTACAGTGTTTGCCTAGCATGTGTGAGGCACTGAGTTCATAGCACCACATATAAGCAAATAAATAAATAAAGGTCCATCAATAACAAAACATTTTTAAAAATCTGGGACCCTTTGTAGAGGTAGTCTTTGAGGTCAATCTTTGAGGTTTGTTTTGACCCCAAGAGACTATTCTTAATCAACTTTCCTCCTGTTTTTCTCTATTGAACTTCTGCTTACTATTAATTTAGCTTCTTGCTCTCATAAAGCTACCAGTCTCTTCTTACTAATTTAGTGACAAAAAATCTCTATAGGTTTCAATGGTGCCCTGAGGCTTGAACTCTGTTCCAAATAAAATTATTCCTTCCAGAAGATTGTAACATTTCTATTCTTATGTCCCATCTCACTGTCTGGGGAATAAAACCTCGATTGATCCACAGCCTTGGGCAGGGACATCAGCCCACTTCTCTCAGGGTGACACCTTTGCTTGATGAGCAAGATGCTGAGTGGGGGGTAGACTCTGGTCTCCATGTTTACTTCTCTGGCATGGCCTCTCTGTGCACAGTGAGCTGGGATGAGGATGGTTTAGGACCTGTACCTCTCATCCTGCTATGCCTGGAGGAGAGCTTTGGACCTATGAGTTGAGGGTGGAGGAAGGGAGCCCTAGACCTTTCAGACGTTCTTACCTGGAATACAGCTGCAGCAGCATAAAGCTGGGAGAAGAGACATGCTGCTGGCCTGGCCCTCCTGGGGATTCCATCACCCCAGATTGAGCGGTGGTCTTGGCTGTGCCTGCCTAGATTAGTCCTCCATCATTCTGATCTGTAGTGGGATGTGTGTGGGTATAGAATGCCATCAATTCTTATTGTTCTTATGGAGATTAAGTAGACTTTCTTGAGTAAATATTTCTATATTTGCTGTATGTCCTTAGGGGATTTTGTTAAACATTAACTTTTTAAAAAATAATTTTTAATAGTTACAATTATTTTGCTAGGGAGAAGGTTTGCAGAGCTTCTTAAACTGCCATTTGAGAAATCAATTCCTCTTTCTTGTTTACAATTTATCTATGTCTTAAGGACCACTCGCTTGTAGTCATTTCATTAAAACTATACATTTTATGTTGACTTAAAATTTTTTTTTTCAGTGCTGGGATGGAACCCAGGGCCTCCTAGGCAAGTATTCCACTACTGAGCCATACCCTCAGTCGAACTTAAATATTTTTATTTTTCTTACTTATATTTTTTGCAAGAAACTTGTTTTTGAAGTGAGAAAGTAAAGCTTTCAAATAAGGAAGCAACTAAAATAAATCATTTTTCTCTTGTTTGCTGGAAAGACAGGCATGACGCCTACAATCATTTCTCTGTCTTTTATTGTGAAACTCCCTGGAAGGAAAGATATCTTGGTCAAATCTCCTTAAAACACACAAACGACAGACCTCCTGGCAAACACACTAAAGGCATTCAGTGTTGGGACAGTGGATAATGATGCAGTGTTTTTAGCATAACAGGATGTTCCTGGTCTGTCTAAAACTGATCATATTAAACAGAAAGGAATCTATGAATTTATGGGGTGGGACTGTGTGGGAAATGTCACATGAGCCATGTAACTGTAGGAACATAAAAAAGCCTTCTTTTTTAATATATATTTTTAAGGTGTTGATACACCTTTATTTATTTATTTTATTTATTTGTATGTGGTGCTAAGAATCAAACCTAGTACCTCATGCATGCCAGGCAAGTGTGCTACAGCTGAGCCACAGTGCAAGCCCAAAAGCCTTCTTTTTTTTTTAATATTTTTATTTTTTTAGTTGTAGTTGGACACAATATCTTTATTTTATTTATTTATTTTTATGTGGTGCTGAGGATTGAACCCAGGGTCTCAGATGTGCTACACGAGTGCTTTACTGCTGAGCCACAACCCCAGCTCCAAAGCCTTCTTTTTTAAAGCCTTCACTTTTAAAGTGAAGACTGCATTTGTTGAATATTCCCTAATAGGGCAGGTATGGTCTGGGAAACTGAGTTGGAGGTCTTGAATCTTCCCTGCGTATTCCACAAAGACAACTTGGGCAAGAGTTCAGGTTCTGATGTGTTTTTGTATTATTTTCATGTCAAAATAGGAAAACAGCTATTCTCTTAGAGTTTTTGTGAGTTGAAACACTGCTGAAATGGCATTAGAAATCACTGAACTCCAGCCAGGTGTGGTGGTGCTTGTCTGTAATCCTAGCTACTGAGAAGCTGAGGCAGGAGAATCACAAGTTTGAGGTCAGTTTGGACAACTGAACACTTCTACTTATTCCACAACAGGCATATTTTTATCCTAAAGTTGGATAATGCAACTTTACATCCTTTTTGTCTGAAAATGATTTTCCTTAAGTCAATTTGGCAATTGACTGAAATAATTTTCTGGGAATTGATTTTTAGTGAATTGGACTCCTTCCAGGCAGTAGAATTAAAAAGTAAAAATATTGACCTCTAGTTCCTCTTATATTTCACGGTGCTTTAGTGTAAAGAGAACTTATTGAGAGTTTTAGAAGTGAAAACTTTCATCTAAACCATGAGAGGTTACATGGTTTTGTTCTGTGATAGGCCTTTTTTCCCATGTAAAAATGTTTTCCTCTTTGTGTTTGTTTCAGTCAGCTTTTTCACTGCTGTGACTTAAAGACTTGACAAGTAGAATTTTGAGGACAAAAAGTGTATTTGGGGGCTCAAGGTTTCAGAGGTCCCAGTCCATAGATAGACAGCTTCATTCCTTGGGGCTTGGGGTGAAGCAGAGCATCAAAGTGGCAGGGTATGGCGGAGGGAAGCAGCTCATATAATGATCAGAAAGCAGAGAGAAAGAGACTTCACTTGCCAGATACAAAATATATACCTCAAAGACACTCCCCAAATTACCCATCTCCTCCAGCTGCACCCTACCTATCTTCAGTCAATACCCAGCTAATCCCAGCAGTAAATTGATTCACTGATTGGGTTAAGGCTCTCATAACCCAATCATTTCTCCTCTGAACCTTCTTGCATTGTCTCACATGTGAGCTTTTTCTCACATACAAATCCTAGCAATGTTAAACTTATAAACTAAGGAAAAATTGAAAAATATAGAAAAGACTAAAAAAGGAAACTGATCAGTTTTTGCACATTTTAATCATATTCTTTCAATCTTTAGATGCACAGGTTTTCTCACATTTATAAGTAATTCTGTAAAGAGTTAAAACATTTTAACCTCCAACATTTCATTTCAGGAACACATGTTTATTTTAAAAATCAAACCAGAAATTTGCTTGAACTGCCAAATTATTCCAAAAGGTTGAGTCATCAGAAACTCTGCAAATTGCTTTTCTTCCTCTTCCCCCTAGAGATCGGTCCTGTGAACATAACTAAAGGCACACAGGAGAAAGTCACTGTAAGCAAGGGGCAGAAGTTTCATAGGATTTGATTAGGAGGTTATAACCCTCAGGTACATTTGCCCATCACTGGGTAAGTTTTGTAGTTTCTGTGGCTGTTTCCTGGGCTTTGATGAGGGGGGCCACAGTCCCTGTTTGGGCTGTTTCTACTGTGTATGAAACAATGGTCTCATCTATAGAATTATTCTGCTTGAAATTGACTGTCCCCAATATGCTAACATGTTGTATTCCAAAGGAATGTTTAATTATTTCAATTTGGATTGGAACACATTTTCCAAGATAAATAATGCTAAAAATAATGGTTCAATTTCCAGCAATTTGGCCAAGAGAGGGTTCTAATAGCATTTTATTTTTTATTTGCTTCTGGCCCATAATGACTCTGATGATCTGTCTGGACTCTAAAAGTTCAATAGCATATGGCATATAAATAGCATAAAGCATTCCCAGTATTCAGATACAAGTCTTCTCTGTCCCTCCTTCCTCACTGTTCATACCCTGACATAAAGTCAGAGGATTAATCATATAAAAAATAATGTTAGTGAACATTTATCGTAGATATACTTTCTTCTAGTCATTATGCTAAACACTTGTGGATTTTCTCATTTAATTCCCACTGTTTTCTCCATGTTATATATGAGCAAATAGGTCTAGAATCAAAGTGACTTGCCCAAAGAGACATAGCTGTTAAGAGGTAAAGCAAGGCCTGGAGTCTCCAAGGGTGCTCCTCAACTGCAGCCATAAACCAATGTGTGTTGGACAAATATTTATTGTTTCCTCAGTAAGAATTTCCTTACTGAAATTCTTTTGCTCCTTCTTTCACTCAGAATAGCTCATTGTCCCTATTTAGGCTCTTACAACCCTGAAGAAGAGTCCTTGTCACTCTTGTACTAGTGTATGTGATTATTTAATTACTGACTCCCTGTCTGCTAGACCCAAAGTGCCAGGGACTCTGCCTTCACCTTTCCCCTAATGTTAATGCCGTTGGGACCTCAGTTACACAAATGTATGAGGTGGAAATGTGGGAGCATTGCTTTGGGACAGAGAAAGAGGGGCACGTGTGAGCAGAATAGGGACTTTGGTATCTTAGGGACAGAGCTGAGCTCTAAGATGGCAGATCTTTGGGGTAGCTGCTGGAGCTCTTGGTGCTAGGTAGAGGATTGTGGCCCAGGGTGTTGGGGGTCACCATTTTACCTGTCAAATTCTTATTTTAGTCTCAGCATTTCTTTTCTTTTAGTAGATAATTTCCAAAGAGCCAAGAGTTTGCTGCCTGTACACCAAATCTGTAATTGAGTTATTTCCTTATCCCATCACTGGTTCTTAATTGTCATTTTTCCAGTGAGGCCTTGACAACCCTTGGAAGACTTCTCTTTGCTTTTGAGGAAACGTCCTACTTTGTCAGCCCAAGGTTCTCAGTATCTAATCTCCTTTCCTACAAGTTCCCAGTGCAAGTGGTCTTCTACAGCCAGTGCCTGCCCCCTGGACCTTCTCGCTGTGGTGGTTCTTCACCTGTGTCTGTGCCCCGGCCCCTTCCACTTTGCATACTCCCCTTAACCCTTGGTTAAACTCCCAGGAACCCCAGAAAGCGCCGTTAGACCTGCTCTATACAGAGCCTTCCGGCTGGACCAAGCCCTCTCGTCCCCATAGCTGTATCCTGCTCAGTCGCTCAGTCGGCGCCTTGCTGGCTTGGTGCTCCTGCTGCCCTGTCAATCTCACCCCGTTTTTCTTATCCGCTGGCGTATCCCTCTCGAAGCTGTCTGCAGTGCCGCATGCTGTTCGGTAGGTGGCAGTCTTCACAAACAGAATTCAGGCCGCTTTGCGGCTCTGCTGGTGGACCCCCGAGCAGTTACCCCAGCCGATCTTGTTCACTAATTAGAAACACTTGCTTCCTTGGAGTCACAAAAAGTTTCCCACTATTATTCTGGTTTGTGAGGGGACGCCGTCTGAGTTGTTGTTTAAGTGATTCCATTTTCCAGCCCTCACGTGCTTGGAAGATCCCAAACTATCGGCCAACTGCTGCTCTTCATGACTTGCCCCTGAGGAGTGGGGAGAAATGATGATTCTCTTTCCTTCCTGGTATGGGATGTTTCTTTTTCACAAGACGATGATGGTATTAAAAAATTTGTGCAGAGATATTTGTCATTAAAATAATGGGAAGAAAAGATTGTTTTTTTAAAAAAACATGAGGCTGGACTGCTAATTGAAAACACAGACAAGAAAAACAACTAGTTGTGTTCTTCAGAATTTTGTCTCCAGTTAACAAGAATGTTTGAGCATTGGCTGTTTTATGAAATGGAGCAGTTGGTAGGCGTTTTCCCCCATAAACACAAGGGCGAAGTACCCCTCTTTCTTTGCATTCAGACCTTGACTGCTTGCTGTCACTAAAAGCATCTTGCTTGGGACATACACGCACTTCCTTTACTTATGTGTTCCTGCAGAACATGGGGTCACCAGTGCAAATTTGACTTCCTGTGGTGAGCTTTCCTTGGGTCATCCAATCCTTGATGTCACCTTTCCCTCAAATTGTCTTCCATTACACACATAAAGCTGATACAAAGAAAGGAGATTGGATTTTAGCAAACCAATGGGAATGTCCACTTTTAAATTCGCGCTGTGTTCTTCAGAGAACCCCTGTGGGAAACCGTGTACTTCTTGGTGTGACTCAAAACATTTACAAACTCCTCTTTCGTTCTTATTTCAGAGCCTTGGTGCTGTGGGCTAAGGTCTGTTCTGGGGTTACTTTATGATCCTTAGCTCTGTGTGGGGTTTGTTGCTTTCTTGAGCTGTTTTCCCAGGTGCTGTTTTCCATGTGAACTTTGTATTGTCTTAGGAATAACAAATGCACCCATAGCTCTTCTCTGACTCAGGGCAGGTTTGTAATTGCCTCTCATTTGTACCTTCAATATGAAACACACTCCTTAAAGAGCGGGTGTCTGAGATGGAATACTTCCAATAGTCTTTCTGCCACTAGTGGGTGGAGTGGTGGTTCTTCAGTTTTTGTTGCACTCACTCACCTCCAAGATCAAGCTTTACAGCGAGAAATATAGTTTTATCTAGTTGAAATCAAACTGGATGTTCAGTTAAAAAGTCCTGATTTTTAGTAGAAAAGTCAGAAGATTTTTAGTAGAAACATTCAGTACGATACTCTAATATGTGTCATGATACATTTATCCAAAGCCACAGAACGTACAACATTAGGAGTGAACCCTAATGCAAACTGTGGACTTTAGGTGATGATTATTCCCAGCAACTTGGGAGGCTGAGGCAGGAGGATCATAAGTTCAAAGTCAGCCTCATTAACTTAGTGAGACCCTGTCTCAAAATAAAAAATGAAGGGCTGAGGAGGTGGCTCACTGGTAAAACACCCCTGGGTTCAATCCCCAGTACCAAAAAGAAAAAAAAAAGAATACGCATACCCTACCTACACACACACAGACACACGGAGTATGTGGGTATTAATGGTTAAAGCAAATACTCAGTTAATATTACCATTCTGTCAGAGGACCTCTTTCCTTAAACTTGTCCCTTTGTTCTGGCCAGTGTAAATTTCCATCTCTTACATACACCTGAAGGACTCTTGGTCTTGGGACCAGCGCGGGGCTGATGAACATCTTTGTTGGGAATGACTAGACTTACTTCTACATAAACCTTCCCGTGTAAAAGCCTAGAAAGAACAATGTATGACATTAATTCCCTTCTCACAAAGGGGTTGGTAACAACTCTGTGTGTGGCTAGCCAGGAAGTGATGTGTCGCTCTTCAATCACTCTTTCTCACTCTGGCTGTCCTTCTTCTGCTGGTCCCACACTGCTCCAGGTGATGGGGGATGTGTCACAGCCCTTACTACTGTGTGTAGGAATCTCTTCCTCTAGGTCTGTCCTTGCTCCAGAGCCCTCTGTTTAGTTATGCTCATTTTTACTTTAGCACTACTTATGTAACAAAGCAATGCCCCAACATACATGAGCTACCAAATGGGACCAAAAAATCCACCAGAAAAACGTAGAACCCCTGCATGCTCCCACTACCCCCATCTTGGGTCTCCATGAAAGTGATCACATTAGAATTAAGAGTCTAAATGGTCTTCTAGGTGTTTCTTTTTGTATTTGTTGTCATACTTCTAACCCATATGCTGATTCTGGTGTTTTTTCCCCCCAATTTTGGACATTATTATTGTAGATGAGGTGTAGGTTTTCTCTCTCCTCCTGTCACCACCGCTGGCTTGGCTCCTGCCCTGTTTTTTAATGTAGAGTTACAAAGTTTTGGCTAAATCAATGCTCAGCATTTACATTATGATGACCCTATAAGTTGTTCACTACAGACACAAGTAATGTTTGATGATTGCATTTGCTTTTTGTATAACCTTCTAATCTTGATGTTGATGAAGGTCTCATTTTTTTTCATTTGCTTAGTTTCCCATGAACTCACTAATAATTTTGTTTCCAAATGTTTCAATAGGTTTCTCATACATTTGTCAACATTCAAACCAAGTTCACATAAACTCTAGGCTCCATTCCCTCTCTCCTTCTGCATTTACCACCAACCCTAGTATTTGCTCCACAGGCCTTAAGCGTGAGGATCACTATGAAGCTCCTTGGTTTTGAACCCTGTATCTTGAGTACCTCGTTCCTTGCTGGTTTCTTTTGATTTTTTTTTTCTTTTGAAGCACAGTCTGTGTTTGAGAAGCATGTTTTCTGAGATCATGTGCACTCTGAAAACATTATTCATTATCACACCTTGATTAATTATAATGATGTGGCTTGCTGTAGAATTCTTGGTTGAAGACCCTCCACTTGCCAGGATTTTGAAGGCTTCATTTATAGCCTTTGCCAATACAATTTTATTGTTAAGAAATCAGATGCCTACAGCACCCTGAGTATAGTTAATAATAATATATTGTATACTTGAATTTTGCTAAGAGAGTAGATCTGAAGTATTCTTATCACACAACCTACCCAGAAAGGTATCTGTGTAAGGCAGTGGACATGTTAATTTGCTTGATGAGGGTGTTCACTTCACAGTATATGCACATCTCAAAACATGATGTAGCTAAGTGTGGTGATGATGCACACCTAAAATCCCTGCTGCTCCACTTAGGAGGCAGAGGCACGAGGAGGGAAGGTTCCAGGCCAGCCTCAGCACCTGAACAAGACCTTGTCTCAAAATAAAGAATTAAGGAGGGCTGAGTTCAAGTTGCTGGGTTCAATCCTTAGTGCTACAAAAAACAAAACTCCACACATTATGTATGCCTTAAATGTATACAATTTTTATTTGTCAATTATACCCTAGTAAAGCTTTGGAGAAAAAAAATCAGATACATTCTAACTCCCATTTTCTTTATAAATTTTGTCTCCCTCCCTCCCTTCCTTTCTTTCTTCATTCCTTCCTTCCTTCCGTTTTGATGTTGCTGGGGACTGAAACAAGAGACTCATGCATGCCACTCTATCATTGAGTCTCACCCCCAGCCCTCATTATAAGTGGCTTATTATTATTAACTCTGTATAATCCTTTAGGATTTTCTGTTTATCTGTAGTATTAAAAAATACCATGGAAGTGTGCCTTGGTGCAGGTCTTTTATGATTCATTTTATGTGCACTTGTGGGTTCTATCAACACGAAGACTCATGTCCTGTTTTGAAAAATTCTTTAATTTTATTTCTCTAGTAATTTATTTTCTTCTCTTTCTATTTTCTGTCTGAAACTTCTGATAAATAGACCATAGGTCTCAATTCTAATTTTGGACTAGAATTAAAAATCAATCCTAATTTTAAACAATCTTTTATACTATCACATGCTTTTCCATTCTACCCTTTCTTCCCTTATATTGAATCTCCAAAAATTTCAGCCAAGATATTTTCAGTTGTAAAGGGCTGTTTATATTGCTTCTTAATACTATGTACATTATTTCATCCTTGTTTCATGAATATAATATCTACACTTTTGTGATATTAAGTTTTATAGTTTCATATTGATCTTTTGTTTTCTACATTTATTCACAAGTTCAACAAGTGATTTTTTTTTAACAACTTGTTATGGTTTGGATGTGAGGTGTCCCCCAAAAGCTCACGTGTAAGATAATGCAAGAAGGTTCAGAGGAGAAGTGATTGGGTTATGAGAGCCTTAACCCAATCCCTGGACTAATCCCCAGTGGGATTAATTGAGTGATAATTGAAGGCATGTGTGGTGTGACTGGAGGAGGTGGGGCATTGAGGGCGTAGCTTTGGGGTATATACTTGTAAGTAGCACATGGAGTCTCTCTCTCTCTCTCTCTCTCTCTCTCTCTCTCTCTCTCTCTGCTTCATGATCATCATGTGAGCTGCTTCCCTCTGCCACTCTCTTCTGCCATGTTGTTCTGCCTCACCTGGAGCCCCAAGATGGAACTGGCTATCTAGGGACAGAGACCCCTAAAACCATGAGCCCCCAAATAAACTGTTTCTCCTTTACAATTGTTCTGATTGGGTCTTTTAGTCACACCAGCAAAATAGCTGACTAAAACTTATGTGTTTGGCAATATTTTTTTTTAGAGATAGAGTAGAGCATAAGACAAAGCCCCTCTTCTCATGGAATGTGTATCTAGGATATTTTTGAACAATTTTATCGAGAACAAGAATGGTGTGGGGATTTGGAGGTGAGAGCTTGGTGTTTGCTTTCGGGCACTGTATTAATTTCCTACTGATGTTAGGACATATTACCACCAATGTTTTGACTTGAAGGAACACAACCTTATTCTACAGTTCTGGAGGTCACTAGTCTAAAATCAATTATACTGGGTCCCTGATATGAGTACCAGAAATATTATGAGATTGATTATTGACTATCCAGATTATTGATTGTGTACAGATTAAATATTGAGAGACTATAAGCAGTGTGCCAATGATGTAATGTGAACTGCAGACCTTAGATAGACTTAAGTTAGTGATGTCATAGGATACACCCCGGGTGTAACCAAGTAAGCCCCAGATGCCACCCAGCTATCAGTTGAAGACACAGCTGACTCAGGACTTAAAAACCTGGACTTCTGTGACTGGTGGGCCTGACAGGACCGGGAGACCTCCAAAGCTGTTGCCACCCTGAACCAGACTCCTCTATCCCCAGATCAAGTTCCAGCAACCTGGACTTAAGATATGTCACAGGTGAGCGTCTGGGACTAGACTCAGTTAGGACTTAGAATTAGGATGTGCGTGTTGAAGTGTGATGAGCATTAATGAAATAGATTTGATTGACTCTAACTACTTGGACTGGGGAGTATACAAAACCCATTTGTGACAGCCCCCACCAATGTGTCAGGAGGGCCATGTGCCCTGCAGAGACTCTAAGGGACCATTGGTTCACTCCTTCCAGCCTTTAGAACTGCATTCCTTGCATTCTTTGGCTGAGGCCCTTCCCTCCCTCTTCAAAGCCAGCCTTTAGTCCACAGTCATTGCTCCTTCCTCTGTATCACCCCTCCCTTTACCTCCCTCTCATGAGGAGGCTTGAGATGATATTTAGGGCCAACTTGGTTAAGTCATGGTAATCTTCATCTGAATATCCTTAATCATCACATGCAAGGTTTCTTTTGCCATATAAGAAAACATTGACTGGTGCCAGGGATTAGGACCTGGATACCTACCACAGGCATTGTGAGTTTGAGACACCTTTAGACCTTCAGGGGCGAATGTCAGGTGCAGCTGTTGTGAGTCTGGAGTTCAGGAAAGGTCTGGGATAAAGATACAGCTTTGGGAGCCATGGGTTTATATATGGCATTTAAAGCCAGAGATGAATGGGGTCCCTTTGGAGATGACTGTATAGAAAGAACAGAGGATTCTAAGTGTGGGGCAATGCCAACTGCAGGTGAGAATGATGAGAAGAAACCAGTCAGGTAGATAAAGAAGTGGCAGTGGGGTGGGGAGAGAAACAAAGAGACAAGTGTCTCTAAGTCTCTAAGAAGGAAGTGAGAAATCGAATTAAATTGATAATTCAGAACATTTGAAGTCGTTAGTGATTTAACAAGAACAGTCTTGGTAGCTGGTGTGGTCGAAGGCCTGGGCTGGCATGGTATCCTAAGAATGGGACAAGTGGAAAGGGTAAAGTTAGCAGTTGCCCTCAACTCTGTGAGTGTAGCTGTAGGTGACAGAGAAAAGCAGTAGTAGTTGGAGAAGGGGTGGTGCCGGGGATTCCTTTAAAAAATCCCCTATATAATCTCCATACAATAATATATGCCTGTTGTAAACATACAGCTGGATGAGTTTTGGCAAGTGTATAAGCCTGTGCTGCCATCACTATAATCCAGATTTGGAATATTGCCATCACCTCTCAAATTCCTTCATACCTCTTTGCTGCCAATCTAGCCCCTGCTGCTAGGTATCTGCTGATTTTCTTTGCCATTATGGATTGCTTTTGCTTATTCTAGAATTTCATGTAAAGGGAATCATATACTGTGTAGTCTCTTAGTATCTGTTTCTTCATTCAGCATCACGTTTTTGAGATTCATGCATGTTGTGTCTATCCTGATTCCTTTTTATTGCTGAGTAGTATTCCATTGTGTGGATACAGCACCGTGTTTATCCATTACCTCTTAGTGGACATTGCAAAAAGAGAAATAATTAAAATTTTCAATTTAAATGTTATTAACTTCTTTTATGAGTCCAAGAGCAAACTTTCAGCAAATTGAGTTTTAAAGATCCAATTGGTTTTTATTACCAATTTATGAACCAGGCAGCATTCAGTATACAAATAGACAAGAGTTGCTCTAGGAATGAATGAACAGGTTTTTGTTGTTGCTTATTTATTTTTTAGGTAGCATGAGCAAGAACAAGTGGATTAATATTAAGTTATTTCAGGTGACTTTCCTTGTACAGATTGAAACAGAGGGGGCTTCCTTATGGTGCTGGCTCAGGCTGATGGGGATTCTTCTGAATGAATATGGTAAATCTCCTGTTTTGAAAACTGGCCCATTTGTTCAGTTTGACTGTGTGGCACTTAACATGTGTGATTCCATCCTGGTTTGGTCTGGTCTAGTTTAGAGGCCTAGTGAAAAGCTCTGTCCAAAACAATGGGCTCCAATAAATTTTATGTGACACGTGGTTGGTATTTCTGGGGATGTGGCTCAGTGATTAATCGTCCCTGGGTTCAATCCCTAGTACCAAAGGCAAAACAAAAAAAGAAAGAACGAAAGAAAAAAGGAAAAACCATTGTCTATTCTAAGGCAGTGGAAACTTTGTTTTATGTTTCTTCTAGAAGTTTTATGGTTTTTGCTTTTATTAATTAATTTTGTGCACTGTGAGGTTTTTTTAAAAAATATTTTTATTAGTTGTTCATGGACCTTTATTTTACTTACTTATTTATATGTGGTGCTGAGAATCAAACCTAGTGCCTTGCACAGGCTAGGCAAGCACTCTACCACTGGGCCACAACCCCAGCTCAATGTGAGGTTGATTTTTTTTTTCCCCGTATCAATATCCTGTTGTTCCAGCACTTTTTGCTGATAAGATTTCTATTTCCTAAGAGAATTGCTTTGTCATGTTTGTTAAAGCTCATCTGGTTCTTAACCAGATAATGTGCTTAAGTGTCACCTCTAAAACTCACACTGAAACTTAATTGCTACCATGACGGTTTTAAGGTGAGACCATTAAAAGGTGATTAGGTCATGAGTGTCTGCCGCAGTCTGGCTGGGCACAATTCAGGAGCCACTTGTCAAAAGAAACTAACTTTATTTTTGGAACTACACAGGCCAAATAAAACAGCTCCTCAGGAAAAAACCCTCAGAGCCCAACTGCCACCACTGGCTTCCCACAAGCCTCTCACCCCAACACCAGCCTCTCCACCTCCCACAATCCTCCTGCTCTTGAGGCCGATTGGCTGGGTTGCGTGGGTGGAGCCAAAGAAGTCCCCCAATGAGCAGCTCCGTGGTCTGAAAGGGCAGGGAAACAGCCCAATGAGCATCACCGCAGAGGAGCCAATCAGCTAGATGTTGCTGGGACCGCTGTGAGCCAATCAGCTGGCAGCTGGAAGTTTGCTGGGGCCCCTTTGGCTGTGGTTCTCAACAAGTGTCCAACTCACAGAAATGGATTAAAACCTTATCTTGGAAATAGGTTATTTAGCAACAGAGGAGTTTTGTTATAAAAGCTGCGTCCTTTCCTGCTCTTGCCATGGGATGCCCTCCACCTTGTTAAGACACATCAAGGAGGCCTTCATCAGATGTGGCCCTTAGCTTAACCTTGAACTTCCTGGCCTCCACAAGTGTGAGAAATAAATTCCCTGACCTGTGGTATTTTGTTATAGCAGCAGAAAATGGACCAAGATACCATGTATGCATGGGTCTGTTTCTTTTTCATTGTTCTTTAAATCTATCCTTACACCAGTGTCACTGCAGCTTGTCGTATCTCAGGTCCTGAAGTCAGGCAGTGTAAGGATTGTGACTTTGTCAGATGTTTGAGGATCCCTCTCTATGTTCTCATTAAAATCATAATCACTTCAATGCACCCTGGAAGCTGATGGGGAGGTGCATGGGTTTTGGTTTCTGATCTGACTCTTTCATTGAGAGATGCTCTCATACCAATATCTATCGTCCCCCAGCCCCCAGTTCTCTAAGAACTCTTGAATCTACTCCCTAGAGGGCCTGTACTTCCCAGCAGTAGGGAGATGTAGCCCCAGTCCTTACTGTTGAAGGCTTTGCCTTAGCCTCCACTCTTGAGCTCCATGGTTTAACCCAACCCTCTGCTACCACTTTCTTTTGAGTCTCTCAGGTCAGTTTTCCCCAGGGACTGCATTCCCAGTCTGCTGGGCTATGGGGAGAAAGCTGTGGCCTGGTTACAGAGGGAGTAAGAGAGTGAAGAGGTCCCCAGTGCCTGGTCATGGTCTGCTGTGTTTAGATCTGCCTCCTGCTCTCATCCTGCCTTCTGGTTCCTGGCTCTTCCATTCTTGGCCTCTCCCTGGTTCTGCAGATGATCTGGCTCTATGTGTTTTTATTTTCCTCCTAGATGCTGGATTCCTTGCCTTTGCTATAGTTAATACTCCCCTGTCAGCTTTCTACCTTTGACAACTTGTTGCTATGACTCATTGGCATTTGTCTCATATCCTTTGTCCTTGTGGATCAGTGCATTTTGAATGTTTATTTCAGTAGAGTTTCAGAAGCTGAATGATCATTGCACTTGTACCCACCCCACCTGTTACCCCTGTGCACCTCAGAGAGACCAGCAGAGATGCTGAGGACCCATTTTACCCATCTGACTCTTCCACCTACTCCCACCACAGCCCCTGGGTGCTGCCTAGAGCTACCTGGGGTGCCGTGGGGAGAGGAGACTACCTTTCTTTTTTAAAAATACAGCCATTTTGGCATAGCTGGAATTGAGAGCCTATGTCTGGGTAAAGCCACAGGGATCTGGGCCTGGGCAGAGTCTGGGACAGCTGCTGAGGCAGAGACGTCCCAGGGGAAGGAAGGCATAGGCTTGGGTTTACCAAGAGAAAGGGAAGTAGTGGTCAGAAGTTCTGGGAGACATTCTCTGGAGAACCACAGAAATAAGTCAGGGGGACTTTGCCAGGGACAGTATTCCCGTCTGAGCACAGAGGGGGCGGCTTGTTGCTCTCACACTGCGTATTAATGTTGGTGAGACTCAAATGTATCATAGGTTGGGGACCCTGGGGGCACATTCGGGTTTTGCCACTGGCCTGCCCCCCTGCCTTCTTGCCTTTGGATACTTCAGATTCACCCATTCATCAAGCAGGTTTCAAATTAGATGTTAGATGCCTAGATGAATAGAGCAGATGAATAGTTTTGGTGACTTACCCTTAAATTACTGGATTTGTAGGGGACTGTGTAGTGAGACTGCACTGGCAGGCTGACAAAGGACCACCTGCTGGTCCTAAGGCCACCTGGGTAGGGGGTGGAGCTGAGGAGGGTTTCAGAGAAGAGTTCTGAGATGGGTCTTAGAGGCGGACTCCTAGTTCCACAGCTTCCCAGGCTGCAAAACATGCCCCTGGGCAGCGTCATCTCAATAGCAACCATTGTAACAAACATTGGGTGAAAATTTAGTAGTGCCTGGCATGTCCCTAGGGTCTTTTAATCTACTAGAGTCCATAGACTAGAGGGTACTATGCTTCACATGTAATTGTTGAGTGGAACTATACTTTGGCATCTGCATAGAACTTTACTTTTTGGATCTTTTTATGTGGCTTAACTGAGGCATTATTTTGCTGTCACCTGACTATAACATGACATTTTATAACTTTTTAGCTCCAATATACCCATGTGTATCTTATCAATTGTCCTCTGGCCCACTCCTTTACCAGTTGTTCTCTTTTGGCACGTCTTTTGGATAATGGCATGGAATTTTTAAAGTATGCATCTTTTCCATCCAGTAAGACTCTGGGCTCCTTGGTTTGTTTATTTGTTTTAGGCCTTTAACCATTTTGTTCGATTTCATCTAAAAACTGTGGAGTAAAAGAGTGTTTTTTTTTTTTTCTGAAGCCTAGAACAAAAACTTCGTGTCTTACACAGCAGCCATGTGGTGTACATGAAGTGCCCAGTTTACAAACTCTAATATAGAACATATTTGAAAAGACTCCCAGCTAATCCACACTGAGAATATTTATGCACTTTTTGGGGGTGGGGGAGGGATTTTGGCAGGGGCGTTTCTTTCTGGAACAGGTGGTGAAGCTAAATTTGTTTGGTGAGCTTGACACACTTGGAGCCTTATATTCTAAGACTTCTGTGGCTGCAATAAACAGTTCCTCTCTTCTTTGTTTACAGGGAGTCGGGACTTTTTCCAGGGTGTTGGATTTCTGTTTCTGCCCCCAGGCAGCCTGGCCTTCATTCTTCCACAGGGACAGAAAGCTGGGGTTGATTCCTCCCTGAAGACTTGCTGCATGGCTGTGAGATGTGGCCCCCTAGTTCTGTCAGTGAATCAGAATTGATTCCAGTAATCCCTTCAGATCCACAGAAACAAGAATCCATAGAATTTCTTCACAATCTTCACAAGAAAGTGTTTCCTCCCAGTGTCTCAGTGTCACAGTGTCTCAGTGTCACAGGATGGCAGGGAGTAAGAGGAGAGGGTGTGGGCAGGAGTGTGGGTATAAAACATGGAAATCTTTCAGATCTAGTATTGAAGAATTCAGTTTTTGTTTGTTTGTTTGTTTTCTCTAAATCCAATGAATGTCCTGCAGGAGGTTTGTGACCACAAGTCAGTTTCTCCTGCTGAAGGGGGGTGTTGCTTGCTTGGGCCCTCAGGTGTGGTGGCTGGTGGAGCTGGACCTGTTTCTTTAGTGGTGTAGACTTGGACTTGACCTCTCTACAGTTTCAGGCTCCAGGGTGCTCCTAAGAGACTTTTGAGGAACCGGGTGGGAGGCAATGAACCTTGACACTGCCAATCGCACTTCAGCTGGGAAGTATCATTGACCTGGTGGGATCACTGTGGTTCCTATAGCAAACCGGAGTCTAGGCCTTATATGCAACTTTCGGGATTGTGCATGCACAGTGCCCCTGTCCCTTAGATGGTTATTAGTATTTTCACTCAGCGGGAGACCTGAACTTTAGGTGTAAGGTGGCATGGGCTGATTTCATGCATTAGAGATCAAATTGATTTGTATATGATGCCTTCCCTGGGGGTCAGCTTGGCATCCTTTTGGCACACTGTCTGTGTTGTTGTTTGCAGGCAGTACTGTATCATCAGTAAGAGACGAGGGACTTTAGAGTCACACCGACTTGATTTTAAATAACATGCTCTGTTATTTATCATCAGTGTGACCTAGGAAATGAGTTAGTAATGATATAGATTCAGCTGTTGTAATAAGGGCCAAAGTAAACTGATTTTAATAGGATAGTTAATATTGCTCTCATACAGTGGAGTATTCACTAAAGTGAATACTAGATACAATTTCATGGTATCTAGTTTCTGCTGATTTCCACCTTCAACCTACAGCTACTATTACATGGTCCAAGATGGTAGCTCCAGCTTACACTGCCAAATCTGCAGCCCAGGGGAAGAAGAGGCAAGGAAGTTCCTTTAAAGGAACAACCCAGAAATCATGGTGGGAAATCTTGAAATCAGAAATCTTGTTGCAGCCCATTGCCCAGGACTGAATTGCATGACCGTGGTAGACTAGATGTTTGTGATCTGCAAATAATACGTCGAGCTCTCCACCTGTATTGAGATGGTCTTAGGAGGTGGGGCCTGTGAGAGAGAATTAGATTTACATGATGTCTTGGGGATGGGAGCCTCATGATGGGACTAGTATCCTTAAAAGAAGAGACCAGGGAGCAATCTCTCTCTCCCCCACCCTGGGAGACTTCACAGTTTCCTCTATCATCCCATCATGGTTTGACTCATTTGAGGACTTCATCAGATTCTCTCCCTCCCTTTTCCCCTTCCTCTTTCTGCTATGTAAATTTCTCCCTCTGCTATGTAAAAGCTGGGGTTGATTTGTCCCAGAAGGCTTGTTGCTTGGCTGTGAGATGTGGCCCCCTAGTTCTGTCAATGAGTCCGAATTGACTCCAATAATCCCTTTAGATTCACAGAAACAAGAAATCCATAGAGTTTCTTCACAATCTTCACAAGAAAGTGTTTCTTCCCAGTGTCTCAGTGTCACAGAACAGCAAGGAGTGTAAGAGGAGAGGGTGTGGGCAGGGGTGTTGGATAAAAACTTGGAGATCTTTCAGGTCTAATAGCGAAAAATTCAGGTTTGCTATAGGAAGCAAGACTAGGAAGCAACCATAGTAAGAAGACAAATTCGAAAGAGAGCCCTGTTCAGGAGATGAATTGGTTGGCAACTTGCTCTTGGTCTTCTCATCCTCCAGAACTGTGAGAAATAAATTTCTGTCGTTTCATCCACCCCATCTATGGTATTTTGTAGTAGCAGCCCAAGCTAAGACAAGGGCCATACCAACAAATGTCTTCAGTCAGGTGGTTATATGCCCAGCTAACACTCAGATTTATTACTGTAATCAGAGGATTACAGATGTTAAGAGACAACTGTCCTCTTCTACAGAGGAATTATTTGCATTTTCTGTGTTTCATTCACTTCATCTGAAAAATGAGATTGATCTCATAGAATCATGAAACTTAAATAAAATAATGTTTATAAGGCTTTTAGGATGGTATCTGGGACCTAATAACTATTCAATTAACGAACGAGTAAAAGGAAACATAAGTTCTCTTGGGTTCTTACCTTTTGTTAGGGTAGATTTTATCAAACAATTTCTTTAGCTTGTATATATATATTTTCAAGCTCTATTCCTAGGAAAAGATGCTGTACCACAATGGTTAAGCGACTGCTTTAGCTTTCACATCAATCTGGAGTTTTCTGTGTTGACGTGGAGAGATAAGCTTGGGGTGTTTCAGAAGGCTGTTGGAAAACTTGCACTCTGGGAATCTTTGCAGTTTCCCCTTCATCCTATCAAGACTTACTTGTCGCGTTTGTAGACTTCATCAGAAATGCCATACTTAGGGACTTAAGCTTCTGGCTTAAGAAGAGGTGTTGATGGAGTTAGAAAATGATTGCTAAAACTTCTGAGAAGGAAGGAGGTCGCTTCTGGAACCCTGTGAAGAGTGTTGTGGCCTTCAGCGACCTGGGATGGAAGCTCATGTTTGGAAATTTGATAAAGCTGCACCCTGGGAAGTATTTGGAATCTGAGAAGTCAGACTTCTGAGTTGCTCTGATTTCTAGAGTGGACTAATTCGTTTGAGTCTGACATGAAATCTGTACCTCTTTCCTAAGCATTTTCATCCATTTATGTTGATTGTAACGTTGCATCCATTTTCATTACATACATTTTGCATTTCACAATTGAAGGTCTGTGCTCTTTTGACACAAGGACAGATTTATATGCTGTTGCCTAGAGCTGTGATGAGATCACAAGGGCCCAACCTGTGAGACCCTACAGGATGAAGGCAGCCTTTCCATATGACAAGGAGCAGGGTGGGGTCAAGGAAAGTCTCCACCAGCCCCCTTGGGCATGGAAACTGCCAATCTTCAGGGCTGCCATAGAACTTGGACAGTTCTAATCTTTCTCTACTGAATTATTTCCCAAACCATAAAAAGTGAAATAATTTGGTAAACAGTGATGTAAATTACTTTAAAAATTCAAATAGAAAACACTAGTGTTCATCACAGGAAGTAAGAGAATATGAAATATTTATTTTAATTGTGATGTGTGTGTGTGTGTGTGTGTGTGTGTGTGTTTTGAGTCAAGATGTGTTACTGGGCTAGGGTTGTGGCTCAGTGGTAGAGTGCTCTCCTAGCATGCACGAGGCACTGTGTTCAATCCCCAGCACCACATAAATGTAAAATAAGTATATTGCGACCACCTAGAACTTAAGATTAAATATATTTTTAAGAAGATGTGTTATTCTTACGTGGTCATGGTCCAAAAAAGCATGAAAACTGATGGTCTGCAATAAGGTGTACCAATGTCATGGCTGCAGAGCTGGTCTTTTGTGGTTGGCTTGTGTTTTCCCTTGACCACTAAGACTGTGGTGACTGGGAGAGAGGTGTGTTTGGGTTTTGTAATTTAATCTATTTCTTTCATAGGATAGGCCAAAATCATCCCATACAAGGCTGCATAGCATGATCAGGTCCAGTCCATAAATAATTGTGGAACATGAACTGTGTACAAGATACTGCTAGGTGGTGTGGGGGCGGGACCCTTTGGTGTCTCCCACAGACTTGTCAACTAGTGGTGACGTCAACAGATACACAACTGGTTCAACTTTAAGGCTGACCATTAGAAAAAGTACATAATAATTAACTGATTCAATTGTCACAAATTAATTTTCAAATTTAAATTTTAAGTAGTCAAAACAATTTTACTTCCAAAATATCAGTTACTTTGTATGAGATACACTTTCCATTTCATTACTTATTTATTTTTGTCAGGTGCTGGTGATGGAATCCTATACTTTCCATTTTAAAAATTACTGAGTTTGGTGCTGGGAAAGGTTTAGTAAGCTGGATATTCATGCATTGCTGATAGGAATGTAAGTCACTGTCTTTTTTTGGAAGGCACATGGTTTATAAATACAGTCTTAGCAGTAATTCCACTATAAGGAATCTATCCTTAAAAAAATCAAAGACTTGGATAGAATTAATGTATGAAGATGTTCACTGCAGGTTTATTTCTTCGAGTAAAAAGTTAAAAATGACTAAGGATTAATAGAAGGAATCTGCATAAGAGGAAATTACACATTGCTAAAAGCCGTGTTTTCAAAAAACAATATGACACTGAAAAGTGTTCACATGTGATATTAAATGAAAGAACAGGATAAAATATTGAATGGATAGTTTGATCATGATTCTGGGGGGAAAAACAAACCTCTTCATGCATGAGAAGAAAACTAGAAAGAAATCCATCAATCTCATGAATGTATAGTCTCTGAATTGTAGGACTTGGGTGATTTTTATTATTTTTTTCAAAATCTTAATGTAATTTTGAGATTTTCTACAATATGTTTTCTTTTTCTTTTTTTTTAACAAAGAGAAATGACAAATACTATTTAATAGAACCTATAAAAATTACATTCATACCAGCATGTTAAACTGAATATACTGTTTTTAGGAGAGACTTTCAATAATACTTTTGTATTATTGGGTAGTCCTAATATTTACCTCTCCCCCTTCTTTTTGCCATTGGAAGAGATGTGTGTTGTGGCAACAGAAATGAAATAGTTGCTTGTTTTCTTTCCTAAACTTAACATTTAAGAATCTCCCAAGTAGTTGGCACCATCTGTATACTCCTTTTCATTTTCTGAAATCCATTAGTTTTCGTTTGCTGGGTCAGGACCAACCTGGAGAACTTCACACTCCATCATAGGACAAAGCTAGCACTTTGACTTAACCATGGCTCTATTTTATTCATCCTTGTTATCCTTAGTTTTCCTCTACCCAGGGCAATTTTCACTCAAAACTGCCTTCGAAAGAAGAATCTATTTTTTCCTAAGGGCAGAAAAAAAAAAAAAAAAAAGCAAATGTTAGTGCTTCTTTGATGGCAGATGCCTTAACAGTTCAATGTAATTTATTTGCATTATCTCATTTAATTCCCACAATAAGCCCATTATGTAGTTTCTATTATCATTACTGTTTTATACAAGGCACCAGATATTTAAAGAGGCTACATAACCTGTCCAGAGTGATATCAAAGTAATTATCATGGGAGAACCATGTCCAAGTTTTTAAACTCTATGCTGTGTGTTCCCTCCTACGTCCACTGAGACCCACTGTGACATTTGCTCATAGGCGAGGTAATCATTTTTAAGAATTCCAATGTCAGAAGAGACTTAGTATCATGAGACCATGGCTATAATGACTAAATTATTCTGAATTGATTAGGAAGGCCAGATGTCTCCAGGTTCATTCTATTAAAATTAGTTTTGCATATTTCTGTCCTATATTCAGTGAAACTCACATTTTAATCTCCTTGCAATTCCAGAAAAAAAAAATCATTTTATTGCCAGTAAAAATCTTTTAGGTTTAGTCAAAGCAAGTTATAATTTCTGGTGCTCCTTGGCTCATTAGTTCTTCCAGATGGTCCATGTAAGCATGGCAGGAGCTGCATTGTGTGAAGGCCGAAATGTAAATCAAGAAATAAGTATTCATTATAATTTGTATGACAAATGGAAAGGCCATAAAGCGAAACAGTGCGTTGCTCGATCGATTTCATCCCATCCCTCTTGGGATCCTCTAGAGAATATTTTCAGAAATGGACTCCCCAATTTTGTCAAGGTCAATTGTTGTCACAAGGTTGAGTCCTCAGTCTGCTCAGATATACTTGGGGGCATCAGAGCTGTGTTCTTTCTGCTCTTAATCTTTGAAATGATCTTAGTTCTTCGAGAAATAGGAAGTGGGAAGAGGAAAGCATGACTTTAAAAATTCTGAGGATTGTTGGAGATGGAGTGGGGGCGGGGCAAGCATTCCCAGGCTGGCTGGAGGGCAAACCAGGTGCCAGCTCAGATTCTCTTTCCACTCCCCTGAAGGAAGTAGTGACTGGTGACTGGTGGCTCTCGGCTGACTCCAGGCCACACACCTGAGCGCCCCTTCTATTGACTGATGGGGGAGAATGAAGGTCCAGGCCTCTCATCCCACCTGCCTCCCCAACTCAGGCAACTAGGAAGGGGCACCCAGCTCCAGCCTTCCCTAGCGGGTCCGCTGAGCCTTGGTTGCGACTGAGTTGCAATCCCACTTTCTGATCAGTTTTAAAGCTCCCCAGGAAGAAGCCACCACGGGATGAGGAAGAAAGGGCGCCAGACCAGGAATTCAGAGACCCAGAGGCTAATGCAAGCTGTGCCACTCTTGAGCTCTGAGATCTCAGACAAGTAGTCTGCTTCTCTGCTCCTTATTTTTCTTCTCTTTCAAGGATAAAACTTGACCTAGATCAGCAGTTCTTACTTTGGATCTCCTCCATAGGATCCTTGGATGGAAAATCTATGCATTTTTTCTGGAAAACCCTTTCATCAGGTCTTCAAAGGGTTCCACAATTTTTTGGGGGGAATATATTTGTATTTTTAATTGACATACAGTAATTCTACATATTTATGGAGTACAGTTGTGCACAATGTGTAATAAATACATTAAGGCAATTGGTATATCTATTATCTTTATATCTGGCACATTTGTTATTAGTGTTGAGAACATTCAAAATAATCTCTGATAGTTATTTTGAAATATTCAATTAATTGCTGTTATACTTTTCCTACCATGCTGTAGAATATTAAAAGTTATTCTTCCTACCCAACAGCAGCCCTCTATCCTTAGCCATTCTCCCTTCATCCTCTGTTCCCCATATCTTTCTACTTCTGCGAGATTAACTCTTTAGTTTCTACATATGAGAGAACATTCATTTTTATCTTTCTGTACCTGATTTATTTCACTTAACACAGTACCCTCTAGTTCCATCAGGTTGCTGCAAGTGACACAATTTTATTCTTTTCATGGCAGAGTAATATTCCATTATATGAATATATCTAGATTGATTTTGTATCTTGGCTATTTGAATAGTGCTACAATATTATATTGATTATTATTATTATTATATTGATTTCATTTCATATGTGTGTGTGAAAGAGAGAATATATACATATATACTCTTGAGATGTTTGGATCAGATAGTAATTCTATTTTTATTTTTTTTATTTTTGAGGAATGCCATATTGTTTCCCATAATGTGTTAGCATCCTCGAAGCAGAGAGAACATTCAGCCCTTCTGGGTTGGCTTAGTTCACTTAGTGTGGGTTCCAGTCAGCTTTTTCACTGCTGTGACTAAAGGACTTGACCAGAACAATTTTAGGAGGAAAAGTTTATTTAGGGGCTCATGGTTTCAGAGGTCTCAGTCCATAGACAGCAGGTTCCACTCCTCCAATCTCCGTGTAAGACTGAACATCATGGTGGAAGAATGTGGCAGAGGGATCCAGCTCACGTGAAGATCAGGAAGCAGAGAGAGAGGGAGACTCCACTCACCAGATACAAATATATACCCAAAGCCATGCCCCAATTTCTACCTCCCCCAGCCACACTCTACCACTTCAGTTTCCATTCAGTTAATCCTTATCAGGGGATTAAATCACTGATTGGGTTAAGACTTTTACAGCCCAATCATTTCTCCTCTGAACCTTTTTGCAGTGTCTCACACAAGAACTTTTGGGGGACATCTCACATCCAAACTATAACAGCTTGATGGTCTCCAGTTCCACTGATTTAATGGCAAATGCCATAATTTCACTCTTCTTTATGGCTAAGTAGTATTCCATTGTATATATGTACCATATTTTCTTTACCCATTTATCTGTTGAAGGGCACCTAGGTTGGTTCCATAGCTTCACTACTGTTAATATAAGCATTGATGTTGCTGTGTAGTATGCTGATTTTAAGTCCTCTGGGTATATACAGAGGAGTGGGATAAATGGGTCAAGTGGTGGTTCCATTCCAAGTTTTCTGAGGAATCTTCATACTGTTTTCCAGAGTGTTTGCACCAATTTGCAGTCTCACCAACAGTGTATGAGTGTACCTTCTCCCTCACATCCTCGCCAACATTTGCTGTTACTTGTATTCTCAATATTGCCATTCTGACTGGAGTGAATGGAATCTCAGTATAGTTTTATTTTGCATTCCTCTAATTTCTAGGGATGTTGAACATTTTTCAGATATTTGTTGACCATTCGTATTTCTTCTTCTGTGAAGTGCCTGTTTAGTTCCTTGCACACTTATTGTTTTTTTTAAAAAATTTTATTATTTTTTAAAAATATTTTCTTTAGATGTTGATGAACATTTATTTTATTCATTTATTTATATGTGGTTCTGAGAATCCAGCTTAGTGCCTCACACATGCTAGGCAAGTGCTCTACCACTGAGCCACAACCCCAGCCCTGGTGTTAAGTTTTTGAGTTCTTTGTATACCCTGGAGATTAATGCTGTATCTGAGGTGCATTGCCAAGGCCAAAGTCTCGGCTTGGCACCAGAATCACGAGCCACCACACACCTTTGCAGGTTCAAACAGCAATTCTTTATTCCCGCTCTCACACCGCCTCCACACAGGTCCAGGGGCAAAACGTTCTGCTGTCTGCCCGCACAATTCACCTACTCCACGAGGCTCTCTCCAAATCCCCTTACAATCTCACGAGAACTCAACGGGAACTAGCAACAGGAACACCCTAATCGCAGCAATAATCTTAAACCTCCAACTTCCCTAAAACCCATTATCTTAAACTGGCAACGCCTTAAACTCAAGGAGCCGGTTACTTCCTCAAACCTGATCAGCTCTAAACCCGGATCCGCCTTGGTCCTTGAGCAAGGTCACCTTATTAAAGTATGCATGCAATGTCCCATCGAATGTCCTCTAAGCAGCATGGGGTACGCTTGGCAAGGAAATTTCGATGCGTCATTCCTACTTGGTAATGGCCCTCAGCAGTGCATGCAGTAAAAATTTTCTCTCATTCTGTAGGCTCTCTCTTCACATTCTTTCAAATTGTTTCTTTTGCTGTGAAGAAGCTTTTTAGTTTGCTACCATCTCATTTATTGATTATTGATTTTCCTTCTTGTTCTTTAGGAATCTTGGTAAGGAAGTCAGTTCCTAAGCCACATGATGTAGTCAGGCCTACATTTTCTTCCAGTAGACACAGGGTCTCTGGTCTAATGCCTAGGTTCTTGATCTGCTTGGAGTTGAGTTTTGTGCAGGGTGAGAGATAAGGGTTTAATTTCATTTTGTTACATATGGATTTCCATTTTTCCCAGCACCATTTGTTGAAGAGGCTGTCTTTTCTCCAATGTATGTTTATGGGGCTTTTTTTTTTAGTATGAGGTAATTGTGTGGGTTTGTTTCTGTGTCTCCTATTCTGTTCCATTGGTCTCCATGTCTGTTTTGGTGCCAACACCATACTGTTTTTGTTATTATAGTTTTGTTATTATAGTTCTGTAGTATAAAGTCTGGTATTGTGATGCTTCTGTTTTATTTTTCTTGCTAAGGATTGCATTGACTATTCTGAGGCTTTTTATTTTTTCCAAATGAATTTCATGACTGTTGTTTTTCTATTTCTATGAAGAATGTCACTGGGATTTTCATAGGAATTGCATTATTCTGTAGAGCCCTTTTGGTATTATAGCCATTTTGAAAGTCATTTAATTTTGATACAGGTTGCATTGAGTCTGTTTTTCACTTTGGATAGTACAGACATTTTAACAATATTAATTTTTCTAATCCATGGACATGCATTCTTTCCATTTTTTGTATTCTATATAATTTATTTCATTAGTGTCTTATTTTCATTGTGGAAATCATTCAATTCTTTGATTAAATTTATTCCTAAGTATTTTATTTTGGGTAGGGTAGTTTTTTTTTTTTTTTGAGAGAGAGATTTTTAATATTTGTTTTTTAGTTTTCAGTGGACACAACATCTTTATTTTATTTATTTTTTTTAAAGAGAGAGTGAGAGAGGAGAGAGAGAGAGAATTTTTAATATTTATTTTTTAGTTCTTGGCGGACACAACATCTTTGTTGGTATGTGGTGCTGAGGATCGAACCTGGGCCGCATGAATGCCAGGCGAGCGCACTACCACTTGAGCCACATCCCCAGCCCCTTTATTTTATTTTTATGTGGTTTTGAGGATCGAACCCAGCGCCCCTCACATGCCAGGTGAGCGCATTACTGCTTGAGCCACATCCCCAGCCTGGTAGGGTAGCTTTTGTGAATGGAATTGCTTTCTTGATTTCTTCTTTTTTATTACTAGTGTCATATGTAAGAAATTGTTGCCAAATCTAATGTTATGAAGATTTCCCTCTTTGTTTTCTTATAAGAATTTTGTAGTTTTAAGTCTTACTTTTAGGTCTTTAATTCATTTGAGTTGCTTTGTATATGGTGTAAAATAAGGATTTATTTTTGTTCTTTTGCCTGTGGATATACACTTTTCTCAATATCTTTTGTTGAAAAGACTGTCCTTCTAGTGAGTGAGTGGTCTTCACACCCTTATCAAAAAAACTTTGACCTGTGTTCTATCCAATGGTCTATTTGTTTTTATATCAGTATCACACTATTTTGATTACTGAGTCTTTGTAACATGTTTTGAAATTAGCAGTTACAAGTCCTCCAACTGTATTCTTTTTCAAAATTGGTTTGGCTATTAAAAGTTCTTTGAGTTCTGTATGAGCTTTAGGATACATTTTTCTTTTTCTGAAAAAATGCTGTTGGGATTTTGATAGGGATTATGTTGAATCTATAGATTGCTTTGGGTAGTATGGACAGCTTAACAATATTAAGACTTCCAATCCATGAACACTGCATATCTTCCCATTTATGGTATCTATTTTAATTTATTTCAGCAATACTTAAGTATGTCTCTCACTTCTTTGTTTAGGTTATTCCTCAGGATTTTATTCTCTATGATAGTATTGTAAACAGAACTGTTTGCTTAATTTCCTTTTCAGATTTTTTATTGTTGGTATATAAAAATTCAACCAATATTCATGTATCAATTTTGTATCCTGCAACTTTGCTGAATTTATTAGTTCTCATGGGGTCCCCTGCCCCTACTAGCTGTGTATGGTATTTTAGAGTGATCTGTGTATAAGATTGTGCCATTTGTAAGTAGTGATCCATTTTACTTCTTCTTTTCCAATTTAGATTCCTTTATTTTATTTTATTTTTCTTGCCTAATTGTTCTGGCTAGGACTTCCAGAGCTATATGGAATAGAAGTGTTGAGAACAGGGCAGTGGTGCACACCTGTAATCTTAGAGACTGAAGAGGCTGAGGCAGGGGGATTTTAAGTTCAAAGTCAGCCTCAGTAATTCATAGAGGCTCTAAGAAACATAGTGAGACCCTATCTCAAAATAAAAAATAAAAAGGTCTTAGCATGTGGCTTCAGGGTTAAGTGCCCCTGGGTTCAATCCCTGGAACAAAAAACAACAACAACAACAACAAAAAACCCAAAAAACAAACAAACAAAAAACCTCATCAACTTTTCCTGATCTTAGAGAAAGAACTTTCAGTTCAGTCTTTCACCATATGATGTTAGCTGTAGCTTTCAAAAAATGTCCTTTATTGTACTGAGATATTTTTGCTTTAGTCCTAAAGTTTGTTGAGTTGCTGCAGTCTGGCTGGGCACAAAATAACCGGGAGATCACATGCCACTTGTAGGTTCAAACAATAACTACTTTATTGCCCGAACCCCACGGGAACACAACCAGAACTCCACCAAAACTCCGAGAGAACCAACGGGAACTCAAAAGTAGCAGGCATCCGAGGTAGCAGGAGCCGCCTTATTGCCGGACAGCAGAGGTTTATATACACAACTGATTACACAGCTTGTTTCAATTCAGCATCATCCAGTTACAGCAGTCAGTCATTATCTTAATAATTATACACAGCTTAACTGAATTATCATCATCTTAATGGCTCGCTGGCGTTACTTCTCAATCACTCCTTCTGGCAAAATGCCAGGCGCCATCTTGACTTGGTTGTGGCTCTCAACATTGAGTGATTTCTTTTTTTATTTTATAATGAGAGTGTTGAATATTGCCAAATGCTTTTCCTCCTTCCACTGAGATGATTATATCATTTTTGTCCTTCATTGTGTTACTTCAATTAATTCTTTATTTTGAAGCTTCCTCACACCCTACGGATAAATCCCACTTGATAATGGTATATAATCCTTTTAATGCTTTGCTAGTATTTTGCTGAGAATTTTTACATCAATATTCATCAGGGATATTGGTCTATAGTTTTCTTGTAATGTCTTTGGCTTTGGTATAAGGATAATGCTAGTCTGACAGAATCAGCTTAGACAGGTCCCCTTCTCTTTAATTTTTGGAAGATTTTAATTGTTCTTTAAATATTAGGCAGAACTCTCCAGTGAAGCCATCTTGCCCTGGGATTTTCTTTGTTTAGAGGTTTTTGATATAGATTTGATGACTTTCTAATTATTAATCTGTTCAGGTTTTCTAGGTCTTCATGATTCAGTCTTGGTAGGTTGTGTGCTTTAGGAGTTTATCCATTTTTTTTTTTTAATATTAGGCACTTTATTGATGTATTATTTCAGAATTTGTGTTTGATTCTTTTTTTTTCGAGATTTTGTCTGTTGATATTTTAATATTTTCCCATACATTGTTTTCCTGATTTCTTTTAATTATCTACTGTTGTTCTTTTTTAGTTCATAAAGCATCTTTATGACAGTTATTTTAAATGCTTTGGCAAGTAGATAATAGATCTGCATTTCTTTGGGGTTGGTTTATAAAGTTTTATTTGTTCTTTTGATTGTGTCATGTCTCTTTGTTTCTTTGTATGTGGTATATTTTGGGGGCAGGGGGATAGGAAATTTGAGTATTTTAAAAAACAGCAGCCACTTCTCCCAGTCCTTGCATACTGCCTTTGCGCAAAAACCCTTTACCAATCAGCCCAACTGAAGGTTTTAGAACCTTTCAAGTCTTTTCTGATCTCTTGCTTTCCTGGGCATCTTCCTGTAAAACTATAGCTTTCATGTGCTGTTGATGCTTCCAAAATCTGGCAAAGATCTTTCTAGTGCCTCAAGTCAAGTGAAAAAGTCCCTCAGGAAGCCCACAGATAAACCACAAGAGTGGGTTAATCTATTCTTATTTCTGTCCTGAGGGAAGAGCCCTGTTATGGAGATATTCTCACAGTTATTCTGCATCTTACCATATAGTTGGTATGCACAATTATACATATGATATGACATGAGTCTGTGCACCAATTACTGCAAAGTATTCTACACATTTCGCTGGTTGCTTTCTTCATTTTACAATGGCCTGAGTACTGTGGCTTCTCAACTGTCTCTAGAATTCTCAGAGAGTTTTTTTTCCATATACTCTTGTGAATTTGGTGTTTCTGGGGACAGAAGGAGGAGGACCTTTAGTTTTCTAGTACATCATCTTGTTGACAATCATTTTTATTTAAGTTGTGCATAGTTTATTTCAACACAGACATTTATATAATTTACATCCACTATTGAAACCTATAAATGTTCATTCCTATTGGAAAAATAATAGTGGCTATCATGTTTAATGATACCTAACAAATAATAAAGTAAAGGCAGAGCTTATGTGATAGTTGAGGCCTGTGTATTCCCTACTGAAACACCAAGATTACAGGACTTTCTTGAGTACTAAGGTCCTTGGCATGTTACTCAAAACTCTTAATAATAGACCACAACTTCATTTCCCATTTTTATTATCATAACCTATGGTGACTTTGTACAGCCTACTACAGCACTCCTTTCTCATCCACAGAGTTATATCCCACTACCCCTAGTGGATGCCTGAAACTGCAGAGTCCTTTTTTTTTTTAAATTAAGTTTGTTCTAATTAGTTATACATGACAGTAGAATGCATTTTTGACACCTCATGCATAAATGGAGTATAACTTCTTATTCTTCTGGTTGTACACATGTAGAATTACACAGGTCATGTAATCATATACACACATAGGGTAATAATGTCTGATTCATTCTACTATCATTTCTACCCCCATGCCTCATCCTCTCCCTTCACTCCCCTCTCTCTAATCCAAAGTACCTCTATTCTTCTCTAATCCCTCTTATTGTGAATTAGCATCTGCATATCAGAGAAAACGTTCAAGTTTCGGTTTTTTGGATTGGCTGATTTCACTTAGCATAATATTCTCCAGTTTTATCCATTTACCAGCAAATGCCATAATTTCCTTCTTCTTTAAGGCTGAGTAATATTCCATTGTGTAAATATGCTCCATTTTTCTTTATCCATTCATCTGTTGAAGGGCACCTAGGTTGGTTCCATAGTTTAGCTTTTTTGAATTGAGTTGCTATAAACATTGATGTGGCTGTGTAAATATTGATGTGGTAGTTCCATTCCAAGTTTTCTAAGGAATCTCCACATTGCTTTCCATAGTGGTTGCATCAATTTGTAATTCCACCAGCAACGTATGAGTGTACCTTTTCCCTACATCCTTGTCAACATTTATTGTAGCTTGTATTCTTGATGATTACCATTCTGACTGGAGTGAGATGGAATCTCAGTGTAGTTTTACTTTGCATTTCTCTAATTGCTAAAGATGTTGAATATTTTTCATATATTTGTTGACCGTTTGTATTTATTCTTCTTTGAAAGTGCCTATTCAGTTCCTTTGCCCATTTATTGATTGAGTTATTTGTTCTTTTAGTGTTAAGTTTTTTGAGTTTTTTATATATCCTGGAGATTAAAGCTCTATCTGAGGTGTAGGTGGTAAAGATTTTCTCCCATTCTGTAAGCTCCCTGTTCATATTCTTGATTGTTTCCTTTGCTGTGAAGAAGTTTTTAGTTTGATTCCATCCCATTCAGACAATTATTTTTATATTTCCTTTTTCCTACAGAAGTTTAAGAACCAAGCTGGGTGTGGTGGTGCACACCTGTCATCCTTGAAGCTCAGGATGTTGCAGCAGAAGGATCACAAATTCAAAGCCAGCCTCAGCAACTTAGTGAGGCCCTAAGCAACTTACCAAGACTCTATGTGAAAATAGAACATAAAAAGGGCTGGGGACGTAATTCAGTGGTTCAGTTCCCATGGGTTCAATCTATGGTGAAAAGTAAAAAGAAGAAAAAGTTTAAAAACCAAAGCAGTGGGAAATTATCCAGTCATCTCTGATTCTAAAAACTGATGCTTCTATGAATACTATGCTAAGTAAGATGAAAATTATTCAGCATCAATATTCTTCATGGAGTCTATAGTAAGGAGGTAACTTTACTGACTTTGGCTCCTGTAGAATGGGGCTACGTAGGCAGAGAAGAAAGCTTATTCTAGGGTAAATGGGAATAGCTATAGAAATGCTCAGTTATATATATATTTAGCAGTTTACAGGGGAAATTTCTCAGAAACACTACAGAACTCTGGTTGTGTTCGTTAGCTTTTTGTTGCTGTGAACAAAATATCTGATAAGAACCACCTAGAGGAGGGAAAATTTACTTTGGCTTACAGTTCCAGAGGGTTAGTACCTGGTGGGCCGATTCCATTGCTCTGGGTGGAAGGTGAGGCAGAACATCATGGTGGAAAGGTGTGGCGGAGGAGTGCTGCTCACCTTGTGGCAGCCAAGAAGCAGAGAGAGGGCAGAGGAAAGGGACCACAGGGAAGATGAACACTTGTAAGGTCTAACCTCAGTGACCTACCTCCTCCAGCCACGCCCCACCTGCCTTTAGCACCCAGTCAGTCCATTCAAATGAGGATGCACTGACTAGGTAACAGCTCTCATAATGTCAACATTTCACTTCTGAATATTTCTGCATTAACTCAATTTTTTTTGGGGGGGCCCTTCATATTTGAACCATGACACTGGCTCATTTTATATCTGGGAAGCAGGGACACAGAAGGGTCTTCTGCAATGATCTGAGGCTATGTAGCAGCATAGATCATTCCTGAGGTGATCATGCATTATACCTGGGACGAGAGCAAGCTGACCTGGGTGGCAGGTAGATTTTAAGAGCACACCTTTCCTTAGTAGCTTCTTGGGGAGAATGCATGTCTCCTGGAAAGAAACATTTAAGGCGACATAGCTTGTGCTACAATGACGGAATGTCAAAGTAGGTATCAGAATATAACCTAGGACCCAGAGGCTCCCATCTTTGGAAGTGTTTAACTGAGGCAGTGAATCTACTGGCAGAGACTTGGAGGGATTCCTGCTGTGGAAGGAAGGTTGGACTAAAGTGTCATGCACTTGTCTGGATCTGAGTTTTTATGAACTTGGTGAAGGATTCTGGCTCATGATCATTTAATGTGAGAGGGTTACAGCATTTAGAACGCCATGCAGTGTTGAAAAGAGATAATGAAATGGAGGAGGCAAAGATATCCAGTTTCCCCAGGTAGAAGTATCTGTCTGAGGGGTACTTGATAGATCTGGCTAAAAGTTGGAGGGTTTTGTGATTGTTTGTTTCTATTCTTCTTCTGTAATATAAACTGATTTTCACAGATCGAAAAGGCTTGCTGTCCACATCCAGGGAGTGACTGGCAATGCCTTACTGAGTATCAGAAGATGCATGGGCTGGAATAGATACAAAAGGAAAATTTCTCTTGTATTTTCTACACAGATAACATTCAGAGCTCAATGCAGGTCATCAGACAGGGTGGTTGGGATGCCTTTATGTTTGTAAAACTTTTCATGATGATATGTACCATGCTGACCTCTTTACCTATCTCAAATCCTTCACAGTTTATTGACCTTGTGGGAGGTTGTTACTTAAGAACTGGAGATTTTGTTTCTGGGACTCCATTTCTGCTGTTGCCTCCTTATCACATAATCTTAGATCTCTTGGGGCCCCTCTTGTCCTTATACTAGATTTTCTAATTATGTCTGTCATATATATGTGCTTATGTTTCACTGAAACAGACTTCTCTGGAATATTACAAAAAACTTAACAGCCTATTTCCATATCAAGGTGGCTTTCTTATTTCTATAAATTTCCAGTTTTTCTATTCATTAATTTTTTGATAGTAAATTCACCTAAGGACTGGCATGAGTAGTCTTTCCCTTCTTCATACTTTAAAAATGAGATGTATAAGAAACATTAGGAACACAGTGCATTAAAAAGTAAATACAATCCTGGTACCAAAAAAAAAAAAAAAAAAGTAAATATTTTCTCTTTATTTTTCCTTTGGTTGTCCTTAGGTGCTTTGAAACTGTTTCAGTGACACAAATTAATGGAGTTACTTAAGAATGAGTTACTCTGAGCTGGGGGTGGTGGCCCATGCCTATAATCCCAGCGACTCAGGGGTTGGAGGCGGGAGTCAAAGCCAGTCTCAGCAATTTAGTGCGGCCCTAAGCAACTTAGTGAGGCCCTGTCTCCAGATAAAAAATAAAAAGGGTGGGGATGTGGCTCAGTGGTAAGGCGTCCCTGGGTTCAATTACGAGTACCAAAACAAAATAAAACACCCCCCCACAAACAAAACAACCAAAGAAGGAATGAATTGATTTGTCTGTTGCCTCCTTACGTGACCGAAGCCCAGTCTTTCACCTTATGGGGTATGGGCCCTTTATGGTGATGTGAGCAGTCCTTTGAGGAGCTTCCTGTAGTGCTTGGGACTGGCGTGCTGCTGACATTGGGTGCATGTGTTTGTCATCCACTCCTAGACCCCCCTTCCAACTGGAAAGCCTGACCTTTCATCTAGAAGCTGTTTAAAGGAAATGCTTCTTCTACTTATCTCAGAGCCAGGGAGAATGGATGGGAGGCAGGGGTTGTCTGCCCACGTCTTCAAACACACTGCATTCGGTGGGGGGATGCCTGCAGGACTGTTTTAATTTGCTCCTCACAAAGGCAGACTTCTGTTGCTCTTCCTGAGATCCTGACGGAGGAGTGTTTGCCTTTAATGTCATGAGATGAGATAGCGCAGCTGTGTTGATGGTGGGAGTTACCTGTAATTTATGTTCTAACTTCAACATTTAGGGAGATTAGCTGTTTCCTTTAATTTAAAGATCGTTGTACTGTCATGTGTAACTAATCAAAACAAATTTAAAAAAAAAGTTGACTTCCAAGGACACTGGGGAAAGTGAGCTGGTTAAGGCCATGTAGGTTTTGGGATTGGGAATGAGGGTGCAGTGGTAGTAGTTGTGGACAAACATAAAGGGTCTCCATATTTTTAAAATGAGATTTACAATAATCACTAGAAATAACTACTTTATTTGTGCTACTAAATATAAACACAAAATATTTTTCTCCTCATTCGATGGAATCTAATGGAACCCAAAAGTTTTTGTTGTTGTTCTTGCTGTTTTGTTTTGTAGGCACCAACAGATGAATGCCTCCTCATCCAGGAAGTTGAGAGGGAAAATCTACTTGCCTGTGCTATAGGAAACCAGAGCCCTTTGTTCACATTTATCTTTAGGACTCTTTTTCTAAAAATATAACTCTCATTGAAAAAATTAATAGAATCTCCAAAGGAATTGAAGTACAGCATAATTTACTCATCAATGCAGCAGATACTTACCGAGTACCTACCATATACAGGCATTGTGGAAGAGGCGAAGATGATGGTAAATGCTACACCTATGCAAACACGTTTAATAAAATATGGCTGTCTTAGTAGGGACAAGGGGAAAGAATTGTTACTGGCCACAGGTGTCAAGAAAGACACGAAAAACCTCAATGAGATCTAGATTTAGTCTCTCTATGATGTATTCTTATTTGCTGAATCTTGTGATTCTTTGCTGAAAGTAAAGACGTTAATCTGGTCTGATTTATTTTTGTGAGCCTAGAGAATCTCATAGTGATGTTATATTCTTTCCCAAATTTTTCTGAATTCTGAGTAGTAGTCAATTTTAGAATTTTCCTATGCACTGATTTTCTTTCTTTCTTTTTTTTTTAAAGAGAGAGTGAGAGAGGAGAGGGAGAGAGAGAGAGAGAGAATTTTTTTTTAATATTTATTTTTTAGTTCTCGGCGGACACAACATCTTTGTTGGTATGTGGTGCTGAGGATCGAACCTGGGCTGCACGCATGCCAGGCGAGCGCGCTACCGCTTGAGCCATATCCCCAGCCCCTATGCACTGATTTTCAATTTCATTGGTTTGTACTTTCCAAAATGTATCTGAACAATATGCAACATTTATGCTTCCCTAGTTTTTCTCTGTAGGCACTACCATCCCCAGGTGATGGAGACTCAGTATTTTTATAATCAAGTGATCAGCAATGTAGGGGCTCGTATGACCATTAGGTTTCTGAGCTTGTGCAGAAGGGCATCTTTGTTCATACCCTACCCACAAAACTTCTCCAGAATTGATAGACAAGTCCTTTCAGCCACCTAGCACTGACAAAACCTTTCTAGCTTCTGTAGGTTGTCTGAATTTATTCCAAAGTTATTATAAGGACCATTTGCCAATGACAAAAGAACACTTTTTTCTTTATAATTTTCCTAGAACAGTAATTCCTAGATTTTCTACAGAAAAACATAGATGTCTCCAAGTTGGGTGTGTGAGTCATAACTAGATTTCAGGAAGGATTTGGTTCGATTCCACCCCACTCTGTAGTAAAGTGTGGCTTCATGTACACTTTGCCATGCTTCCCTATGAGGTGAGCTCTTCCCCACCCCCTCTGCCATGGACATTTCTTGCTTTAGAATAATCTTCAGTATTCAAAAGGTATAAGAAATACGTATGTGTGGGATGTAAAAATTTAAAGTAAATTTTTGTTTCTGTTGTTCTCTTCTAGGTAAATTAATGTAAGCAAAAGCCTGTCCAATCTCTTATTGAAAAGTGCACAGAATTATGCTGTTTATGTGAAACTTCCCTAAGGGTTCATTGGTGATCCCAGTGGAGATTTTGGGTGTTAATGCTGATACTTCATATCTTTCTAATTACTTTAAATATGATACCTGAAAACCATCAGCTTAAAGTACACATGTTTATTGGCTCAGTAAAACATTCGAAGTCTGCCCAAAAGTTCAGAACAGAATTGTAAGATATAGTCAGTTTTGGACTGTGAAATACTTTAAAATCATTACAAAGATGGAAAAATAACTGGGGAGAAGAGAGTGACATGTTGAAGGTAAACACATGGGGAATAACTGCCAGAAATAGGAATTTGTGAATCAACCTGTGCATCACTAGTCCGTGTAGAAGGACCTTCACACTGGAATGCAGAACTCCCTCTAATCTGCTGGGGGACTTGAGGCTTCACAGATATCGGGGGACTTTTTTTATTCTGTTAGGGCTCCCGTAACACTATGAACTGGGTAGTTTATAAAAGAGCAATTTATTTCTTACAGTTCTGGAAGCTAGGAAGCCTGTGATCAAGGTGTTGGCAGATTCTGTGTCTGGTGAGGGCCTGCTTCTTGGCTTCCTGCCATAGATGGTGCCTTCTCTCTCTCTCTCTTTGAATGTCAGTTTTTTAAAATTTATTTTTTAGTTGTGGGTGGACACAATATCTTTGTTTTATTTTTATGTGGTGCTGAAGATTGAATCCAGTGCCTCACACATGCTAGGCGAGCACTCTACCCCTGAGCCACAGCCCCAGTCCTGGAGTCTCTTGTATAAAGGCTTTAATCCTATTCGTGAGGGCCCTGCCTTTATAAATCACCTCCCATGGGTCCCACCTTCCAATATCACACATTAATGATCAAGCATCAACATTTGAATTTTGGTGGGACACAAATAGCCTACAGCAGGAATTGAACTGATTACTAGAAAGGATAGAGAGTACGAATTAAACCATCCTATCATGGTGGAAGAATTCTGGGGAGACGTGGCAACCTATTTTAAGAATATTAAACTCAGCTGGGGCCGGGTGCACACCTGTAATCAAAGTAGCTCAGGAGGTTGAGGCAGGAGGATCTTAAGTTCAAAGCCAGCCTGGGCAAAAGTGAGGCACTAAGCAACTCAAGTGAGACCCTGTCTCTAAATAAAATACACAATAGGGCTGGAGATGTGGCTCAGTAGTTGAGTACCCCTGAGTTCAATCCCTGGTACCACCCCCTGCAAAAAAAAAAAGAAAGAATGTTAAACTCTATATCATGTATAACCACAAGAATGGGATCCTAATTAGAATAAGTAATGCTTCACATCATGTATGTATAATATGTCAAAATACACTCTACTGTCATGTATATCTATTTTTTTTAGAGATAGAGAGAATTTTAATTTATTTTTTAGTTTTCGGCAGACACAATATCTTTGTTTGTATGTGGTGCTGAGGATCGAACCCGGGCCGCACGCATGCCAGGTGAGTGTGCTACCGCTTGAGCCACATCCTGAGCCCTGTCATGTATATCTAAAAAGAAGGAAAAAGTGAAAATTTGTTAATGGTGTATTTGTGTCAGTAACCGCATTTCCAAGAATTTTCTTATTAATTATATTAGATAGGCATAAATGTATACAAGGGTTGATACATAAAAATGTTAATTCATTTTTTATTTACATTAGTTACATAGCAGAAAAATATGATTATTTAATAGTAAATAATTACTAAAGTAAATAATGGTATAGCCTTTTAATGGAATACTCTTTATTTTATTTTATTGTATTTTTAAATTTCTTATTCTAATTTGATATATATGATGGCAAAATGCATTACAATTCATATTACACATATAGAGCACAAATTTTCACATCTCTGGTTGTATACAAGGTATATTCACACCATTCTGTCTTCATACAAGTACTTTGGATAGTGATGTCCATCTCATTCCACCATCATTTCTAACCCCATGGCCCCTCCCTACACCTCCCACCCCTCTAGAATTTGTCTAATCTTCCCATGCTTCCCCTCCCTACCCCACTATGATTCAGCCTCCTTATATCAGAGAAAACATTCTGCATTTGGTTTTTTGAGATTGGCTAACTTCACTTCTTCTCCAAACTCATCCATTTACTTGCAAATGCCATAATTTTATTCTCTTCTATTGCTGAGTAGTATTATTTAATACTAAATAAGTATTAAAATAAATAATGATATAGCCCTTTAATGGAATACTCTTTAGGTAGTAAAAATCATGTTTTTTTTTTTAAAAAAACTGTCATGTTCAATATACTCATTGTAATGTTTCATAGCTTTCTTTTTTATAATTTTTTAAAAAACAGATACAACTTTTTTTTATACCTTTATTTTACTTATTCATTTTTATGTGTGAAACCTAGGGCCTTATGCATATTAGGCCAGTTTTCTTCACTGTACTACAGCCTCAGCACTTGGATGAATCTTTTTTTTTTTTTTTTTTAGTTATAGTTGACACCTTTATTTTATTAACTTATTTTTATGTGGTGCTGAGGATCAAACCCAGTGCCTTGTATGCGCTAGGCAAGAGCTCTACCGCTAAGCCATAACCCCAGCAACCCCAGCCCCGAGTCTTAACTGCATTTTGATAGTTGAAAAAAGCCAGGTCCAAAAGGCTATGTGTGTGATTGTGTGATTGCATTCATGTGACTTTCTGAAAACAACAAAACTACGAGAGCAAAAGATAAAAGCACTTTTGTGAGTGGGGTGGGGGCGCTGACCGGAGGGGGCGGCCTGAGGGAGTGTAGGGGTGACTGGGGGCTGCTCTGTGGTATGACTGCGGTGGTGAACTCATGACCACACATTTGTCAAAACCCACAAAACTGCACACCACAAAGAGTGATGTGTCTATGCATATTTACCATAAAATCAGCCAGGATGTAAGAGGAACCCAAAGCAGAATACAAAGAGTAGTAAATGAACCTAACTCTATAATGAATGAATAACATAATACTAAAGGGAGTGGGGAAGAAAAGACCAACTTGAGTCATTCCATAGTGCTCAGACTGAATGCTGTAAGGCTAACGTCAAAAAGAACTGTACGTAGGTACTAGACTCCATTGGCAAATTCGTTTCTTACAGAGGTATGGGTCACCAATTCTGAGATGACTCTGTGTGCGTACTAGGATTGAACAAACAGGTAAATACATAGTAGATTTAAAAAATAAAAACAAAAACAGGCTTCTCGATGCCAGAGAAAGGCAGCCACCTAAGAAAGGTAACCAGGAAAGGAGAATGAACCACATTCTCATAGGATCAGATTAGACGTATTAGTAGTTTCAATTTAGAGAGGGGAGGGGAATAGGTGTGTAAGCAAGAGTCAATGTGGCTACATATATTTCTACACTCTGTCCTTTGGCAAGGCCTAGAAGCAACGACAGCCCAGTAACAAGGAACTCCCATGACCTACCCAGACCTTGGTGTCTAAATACTGTTCTGTTGTGACAGGAATCAGAGCTTCTTGGAGAAGTGATGGAGTCCAGGGTCAGTGCAAGGAAAACACGAGGTGAGTGTCTGGAACATCTCATGGTGTCAGAACGTAAAGAAGAGCTGTCGAAGAGAGAGGGGAAGGGGAAGGGAGGAGGAGGAGGTGGAGCAGAGTGGAAGAAGATGAAGAAGGAAGGAGGCGCAGGGAGGAGGAAGGAGGAAGAGAAGGAGAAAGAAGGAGAAGGAGGAGGAGAAGGAGGAGGAGGAAACAAAGAGGAAAAGAGGGAGGGAGGAGAAAAGAAGAAGAACCAGGAACTTGTTAAAAGAACACGGGAGCCGATCAAAAAGAGCATCCAACAGAGCTGGGATGTCGCTCAGTGGTCCAATGCTTGCCCAGTATATGGGGGACCCTGGGGTGGGGGGTGGGGCTCGGTCCCCAACTCTGGGGGGGAAAACAAACCCCTCCTAATAGCTAAAGCTGTAGCAATTTAAGCAACAAAATAAATAATATTGAATTAGGATTCATAGCATAAGATAAACATCTACGAGTCCATACAGATATATGTAAATAATTGAGGAAATATAAGTAGAAGTAATAAGGACATAGAAACATCTTCATTAGAATTGGGGATTGTCATTAGAATTAGGGATTGTCACAGATTGGAGGCAAAGGAGACATGGCAATTAATGCAATATAGGAACTTGGGTTGGATTTCAGAATAGAAAAAAGTCATAAGTGGATCAACTAGTAAAATACGAATACATTAGTAGCTTGGTTAATAGTATTGGGCCAATGTTGATTCATTACTTTTGATAATTCTACTGTGCAAAGAGTTATCATCAGTGGGAGCTGGGTGAAATGTGGTGGTAGGCAGAATATTATTCTCCACCCCTCTAGACTTGTCCATGTGATAAGTCCACAGTTGATTCAGGGCAGCATGTTGATCCAGTGTGCATCTCCAGAGCCAAACTGCCTGGATTTAGATTCCAGTTCCTTTATTTACAAGCTACTGTGACTTGAAGCAGGATAATAAATCACTCTTTGCCTCAATTCCCATTCCACCACATATAAGGTGGAATTAATAATATGAACCCCAAATTCCATGCAGAGTTATAATGAAGATAAAATGAAATAATTTAAATGGAGTATTTAAAACAATGCATAGCTATTGTGAATCCTTAATAATGGTTAGCTGTTACCTTGCTAGCACATTTTAAGTAGAAATCACCACACTGCCATCCCCTTTATAATCTGTCTTTTTCACTGTACTATGAGCATAATTTTTATTAATGTATTTGTACCACATCATTCATAGGGTTACAGAGTATTCTATTGTTTGAATACAATGTATTTTAATATGACCAATCTTCTGTTTCTGTACAATGTGAACTCTATGAGATAAGAACTGTTCCAGCAACTGAGGCTTCCCTGTGCCTAGAACAAAGCTAGTACAAAGTAGGGGTGCTCAATAAATATTTATTTGTTAAATGAATTAATGTTGTTGACATTTTCAATTTTTAACTATTGATCATATTTTTTTTTGAAAAATTCCTTTTCCTTCCAGGAAGTTTTGAAGTTTTCCTGTGCAGTAATATAAAACTTAATCATTCCTCAAGAAACAAAATACTGATGTAAAAACACATTGCATCTAAGGACACATGTGTCATTCAAGAGAAAAATAGTCCTGCAGCTAAAGGAAAGATGCATGGTTATATTTAAAATAATAACTTTCAAATGTCTCTTTCATGAAATTGTTTTCCAAGAGTGTTTTACCATGTGGGTAAATTTTAACAAAAATTGCTCAAATTAACTGAGAGTACAATGACATGCATAATGTTTTGATTACACATATGAAATTCATTTAGTCAAAAGAGACTTTGAGAAGGAAAAATGCAATTTTGAAAGGAAAAAAAAAACCCCCATGACTATAATGATAGAGTAAGGTCTAATCACATGCACATTTAGAAGAAAGCATTTTGTATTCTCTGTAACAGCAACATCTGGTAAGTTTCTGACTGTTCCCAGAAAGCTTTACTCTGCTTTCAAAATTCCATTTTGTGTTATACAAATCTGTAAAGTTGTCTGTGGAGACTTAGGGAACTTGGAAGAATTTCATCTTAACTTCAAAAAAGTGCTACTATCACTGGATTTCAGGAGCAGGGGTGGAAGATAGTAATGAAGGGGGAGCCCGGATGACAGAGGTTGGGCCAGCCAGTCCACGTTATGATGGAGTGAGCACCTCAGAGAACTTCTTTAAGGAGGTGCAGCAGGACATACAGACTAGAAGGAAGATATGTGACTGGCCTGAGAATTGTGATAAAGGATTGTTCCACACAGGGAGGAAATCCGGAGTCCAGCTGAGGACAGACTTTTCCCTTTGAGTTTGCATCACAATATTATTCTTCTAGAGAGATTTTATTTATTTGTAATCATGGAACTAAAATGCAACCCATGTAGTCCTGTCCACTTTCTCAGGTAGTATTCAAGTAACTTCTAACCTGGAGGTCAATTTATTTTTCATTTTATTTCATTCAGTGTGAAAGCAATGGTCCCTGGCTACTTGTAGAGTGATCTGGAAATAATTTTTTTCAATAACTGCTGTTGTTTTAGTTGGTACCGAGACCCTGAAGGTTTGGCAAGAAACATTGAAGACCTGTGGACAATGGTTAAAGAGTTACCTGGGCATTATAAAAGGAAATGGCCCATTGATACAGCAGAAGTCTGCCCAATCGAAGGGAACAGCGGAGTGTAATGTAAAATAATCTTACTAATTTTCCTCTCCTTTATCTCTTCCTCCTCTTATTTGACTTTCAGTTTCTCCTATTTTTTTTCCCTCTCTTTTCTTCCCTTCCCTACCTTTCAGCATTTCTCCTCTTCCCTAGCATTCTCTGTACTCTCCTCCCCACTGCTGACCCCGTTTGCCCCTCTTATTATTTTCTCTCTTCTCACCCTCCTACCCAACCCTTTTTTAGCTGCCCACAGACCTGAAGTTCTATTTGGATAATATTTGAACTTTATTGTTTGTCATTTTTAAAATAGTTTATGGAGAATTTTTTTTTCCCAATAAAGAAATTATGTTTTGCTGTTTAGGATCTGCAATTCCATTACCTAATATGAAGCACTTGCCTGGAGTCTGACAAAAAGAAAAAAAAAACACTGCATGAATCTTAGCAATTAGAATTCCTTTGATTACATTTTTCTCTTTGGGCCAGTCAATCTTGCAAGTAGAAAGATGTCGTATGCGCCCCCAAACTACCCACCACAGGCCGCTGCCATTGCTCCTGCAGGTGCTATCCAGTGGGGAGCGTCGCTGGCTCCCCCCTTTCTTTTTTTTTGTTTTTATTTTTTTGTAATTGTAGATGGACAGAATGCTTTTATTTTATTTGTATATGATGCTGAGGATCGAATCCAGTGCCTTGCACATGCTAGGCAAGTGCCCTGCCACTGAGCTACAGCCTCAGCCCTGGCTCTCCCGCTTTCTGTGTCACTGGATCGTTCTCAAACAACTTTTTATTCTGTGCAACCTAAGCTCACAGTCTTTTGTTTGAGCCTTAGCAGAAAAAAAAAACCAAGTGGACACATGACTTCCTTACAATGACACTTCAAGTTCTAGAAAATGGCTCCGAGGCCACCTTCGTGTGTGGCATCCTAGTCTCCTGGACAGAGCCTGGGCTCTGGAGCCTGACACTGGGTCTCTGGGCAAAGCAGGCCCACACTGAGCATCTGTTTTCTCATCTGTTAGGAGACACTCAGGGGACTGTGGTTAAAGGACACCAAACAGACAGAGCACAGCACCCACACAGGGTAGGATGGCATAAATGGCGGTTTGAACCCCAGGGGACTCCTCATGCGAATGTTACCGATTAAATAAGAGGAGAGATTCTCCTTCCCTCTCCACATGGTCCCTGAGCAATGAGTGTGGTCAGGGAGCACAGAAATCTGAGAGATGGAAGACACTGGATATTGAGAGAGAGAGAGAGCAAAATAGAGATGGAAAACATACCTGCCCGTCGGTAGACGCGTGGCTCAGTTTTAGAGCTTCCCAAGATAGAACCAAGGAGAAAGAGTGGGACTGTAGTTTGTGGAGTTAACTTTTTTCAAAATATTGCGTTGGGCCTATCTCTGAGGTTATCCCTGCTCCACTCCCCAGTCATTGTATAAGTCTCTGGTTGGTGGTGAAGCCAAGCAAATATGATAAGGCATCTTTATTAAGTATAAGAGTTATACATGACAATGTCATAGGAGTGTGTGTGTGTGTGTGTGTGCGTGTGTGTGCGTGTGTAACAAGCTAACAGAAGTGGATTCTTCTCTTAGCAAAAATTGAAATGCTCCACAGTTTTAAAAAGCTCAGTTACAAGTTCTTACTACTTTTTCTCGATTAACCTAGAGAGAAAACTAAAGATGAACTTTGATCAACCTCTCAGTTAACTAAAACGGATCCAGTCAGAGCATGGTTTTTATGGGAATTTCTGTAAGATCTCAGTGGCTCCAAGTCGCACACCAGTGTTCACAGCAGTGCTGTGTGACCCCAGTTGTCAGCTGGGAGCGGGTGGCCAGCAGTTTAAAAGTAGCATCACTAGTAATTAAAGGAGTCGGGCTTGCAGAGGACTTACTTAATAATCAAATTAGAATGAATTTGACTTTTTTTTCTCTAATGATATTATTTTTAGTTGCTGTCATTCTGTTTTCCTGGGTGAAGAAAATGAAGGTGGCAGTATGTCTGGCTGGGGGAGTTTTACCGGACCTAAGATGTAAGTGTCACTGGCTTTGGGTTGTTAGGAACTGCTTGTGTAAGATGAGCCTGGAGGGAAAGGGGATGCAGTTGGGCTGGTGTTGACTCAAAGGTAGAAAGAGAAATATCTATGCCCTGAGGCAGGAGCAGATTGGCAAAATAAAAAGAGCCTTATAGTTCCCAGATCTGTCATTAAACAATCACAGCTTTTGAAGCATAATTTTTTATGTTATTATTTTTCATTGTTATCATTTATTTTTATTTTTATTAATTCCTTTTTAGTGATATGTGACAGTAAAATGTATTTTGACATATCATATATATGTGGAATATAACTTCCCATTCTTCTGGTTGTACAGATGTGGAGTTACACTGATCATATACTCATATGTGAACATAGGAAAAATGTGTTCGATCCATTCTAATGTGTTTCCCATTCCCATTCCCCCTCTTCCCCACACTCTTCCCTATCCAATACAGTAAACCTCCACTACTCCCTCCTTCCCTGCCTATTGTGAGTCAGTATCCGCATATCAGAGAGAACGTTCAGCTTTTGGTTTCTTGGGATTGGCTTATTTCATGATAGTCTCCAGTTCCACACATTTACCTGCAAATGCCATAATTTCATTCTTCTTTATGGCTGAGTAATATTCCATTGTATATATGTACCACATTTTCTTTAACCATTCATCTGTTGAAGGGCATCTAGGTTTGTTCCATAGCTTAGCTATTGTGAATTGAGCTGCTATGAACATCAAGGTGGCTGCATCACTTTAGCATGCTGATTTTAAGTCCTTTGGGTTATATGTCAAGGAGAGGGATAACTGGATCAAATGGTGGTTCCATTCCAACTTTTCTAAGGAATTTCCATACTGCTTTCCAGAGTGGTTGCACCAATTTGCAGTCCCATCAGCAATGTATGTAACATAATTTTTAATACCTTAATTTGGATTGGAACATGAATCAATTAAGAAGGCTCCCATGTCCTTGCCTATTCCTTAACGGTTAACTTCTGGTGGGTCTTGTCCAATTTAGGAGGGAGGTTATAGAGGCAGAGTGAAGTTCACAGGTACCACAGCATCTTTATCAGTCTAGAGAGGAATAGAGAGGGTACCAGAAGCTAAGACTCTCTGGTAGGTTAGACACTCTGCCAGGAAGTGCCAATACATTGCTTCATTATACCCTAGCAATCGTTGTAGTGTGTATCCATCCTCCAGAAAACTGAGGCTTGGCAAAATCTATTGTTCAGTAGTTATGAAGTCCCTAATAGATGCTTAGCACTTTGTAGGGACAGATGCAGCCTGTATCTTTGTGGGGCTTTCATGCAAGAGCAATTATATGATTGCTCAAGGTTGTAGACCAGGTCTGAGCTTCAGAATTTTGAATCTGTCGGCTTCCTATTATGTTCCCTTAAGATGAAGATGGAGGTAGGGTAGAAGCCAGAGGGGGATTGGGCACCAAATTTGGGGTTTCTCGGGAGCACTGAACTTCTCTGAGTTCAGCAGAAGCTCCCCAAGAACCCTCAGGTGGCTTAGTTCATGAATTATTCCTGGCCAGGAAGCTGTCATAACCTTCAGGGGAACTTGGCCCTGGTTCTGTGCTAAATACTGAATAGAGCTTTGCGATGGTCAGCCCAGATGCCTCACTTGGTCCTTGTCCTTGTTCTTGTGTTGTTTCTTTTTAGCTTCTTGTGACTCAGAGCAGAGGCCTTGGAAACCACGGGCTCCTTTCTTAGGTGACCTCTCTAGCTGATTCCACAGTGTTGTGCTTTGGATCTGGAATGGCCCCCAAAGGCTCATGTGTTGAGGGTTGGTCCCCAGCTGGTAGCACCATTGGAGGTAGTGTAAGCTTTAGATATGTCCTTAGAGGGTATCTCTTGTCCCCAGTTCATTCTTCACTTTCTCTCTTTCAGCTGTTTGGCCAACAGAAGATGAAAGGCTCAGCTCTGCCACATGTTCCCCACCATGATGTTCTGCCTCACCACAAGCCCATAATGACGAGGCCAAGGAACCATGGAAGGAATATCCAGAACCATGAACCAAATATTTTTAAAGTTGTTTATATCAGGTATTTTGTCACAGTGACAGCACTCTATCACACACTGCTGCCTCTCATTGTTACATAGCGGAGCACATAACACAGTCTAGGACAAAAAGAACAAATGTGTAACAGAAATGCATGATAGATTTAGATGCAAAACTCTGATTCAAGACAGGAGCTGTGCATATGTGTGTAGGTAGTAAGCATGTAAGCCATTCTCCTTTGGGTAAGTGGTTGGTTTCTCTTAAACCTGAAATTCATATTTTCATAAACTTACATATGTAATAGCACAGCTCATGGCAATGGGGAAGACTTGTAAGTCACTTGTCCAACTTGTGCAAGTCCTATGGTGTGTTTGAACAAACATGATGAAGTACAGTAGGTTCCATAGATCTGTCTTTACATCTTACCAACTTTTCCAAAAAACTGTGAGATCTTCATAAGACACACTTGTCACTGCCTATTTTCTTACTTGATCATGATATTGAGTGAGATGACACAGGTGAAATTTCCTTGTGCTGTCTGGAGCTCCTGGGAGGCTCCCAGTACATATGGATTCTTTTCCTCCTTCCTTCAAGGTTTTGTCTCTTGAAACTTACATTTCTCAGGAATGCCTATGGATTCAGTGCTTCAAATGATAGAACTAGGAAGACATCTTGTTTGGGGGAGTTGTGCATGTGGTGTTGTAAGATCTTCCTGGTGTTGTTATGACAACAAACAGAGATGGAAGTGAGACACCAACAGGGAGTAGATTAAATCTGTATGTGGCCAGTCTTCAGGGAAGCCAAGAGAAGAAGAACAGCCAAGTTTCCTCCTGGGTGCTCCTAGAAAAGACAAGGTGAGATGGCAGCATTGTTCTCAGGATGTGAAATCGTGCAAGAACTTCTGAGTTTGGGAGATCTTCATGGGTCGCAGAACTCAAAGATAAGATGGTCTAGCCTATAAAAAGTGTCTGAGCCCATTCACTGGGGTTTCCTTTTCCCTGTATTTTCAGGAGAGGAACAGGGGTTAGGTACGAGAGCAGGAGAGTGAGGACGTCATGGGAGACACCATGTTGCCTCGCTATCTTGCATTCCCACACAGTTTGCTGCATAAGCCAAGAATGCAAGGTAACCATCACTTTATCTTCGGGCCTTTTCTCAAGGCTGTTTTCAGTGGGCAACCCTAAAGGGTGAAGTATGTCTCCTTCTGAAACAGAGCCAACTTGCTTATTATTTGTGATAAAATGGCGAGTCCCCCATGCTCAGTGCTCTTCTTCAATAGTTTAAGGAATATCCAGAACTGTGTAGCCCCCCCCACATCACTCTGTGGGAGTCAGAGGCCAGAGAGAAGTGATCAAATATCACAGTGTTCCATGAGCAAGAAGTCCTTAGCTTCTAAACCAGAAATCTTCTGTCTTCTGCCAGCATTCACGAAACAGTACCAGGCTAACTTTTGAACTGTAGATAGGATAGAATCAAATCCCAGGCTTATTGCATTAGGAAAAAAAAATTAGAAAATGTTTTGAGAAAGATTGGGTGTTCACTAAAACACTTGGTTTTTTTCTCTGTCCTTCATGAAGTTGCTCACCATCCTTAAAAATCATTAATGAAGTTGGCGTTTCTTGGCACTGCTATAGAATTCTTGGACTTCTTAGTTTTGACCTCTAGAGTCTCTGAACTTCCTGAATTCTTTGCTAGCTCATGAAAGACACTGGAAGAGCACCAATGCAGTGTGCAAGATCCCAGATTACCGGGGTCATCTAGCCACGTTTGTTTTCAAACATCTCCAAAGAGTAGGTTCAGCCACATTCCCTCGGGAGCTCAGTGTAACATTTAGCCTTTCCCTTTTAGGACCTTTCTCTGCTCTATATAATGTAAACAAAATGACAAAGCAAGTGAAATGCCTTATCATTGATTTTTTTTTTCCTTTTGTGGCCTTTGTGAGTTTTCAGAAAACTGGTCATATCCTTCGAGAGAAAAACATCATCCTGAAGTTCACTTATCCTTTTCTTTCCTCAAGGCTAAATGATATTCCAGTTTTCTTCGAAAACCAGACCCTGTGAATTTCATTTTTTTTTCTCTGCTGGTTTCCTCGGGGAAAACAGATAAAGCTCTATTCTCATGGACTTATGGATTCAAGATTTTCTTTCTACTCTGCTCACCCTTAGGCCACCCCCACCCCCACAACCCTCGGGTCAACTCAGACTTTGTATTGAGTGGATTCTCCAATTGGGTTGGGATGATGATGAAGTTCTGAGATCACTTCCAAATATAAAGTTTATGAGTTTGTGTGATCTGGGGATCACATATCCCCAGCTTATGCACACCTATCCTGAGTGTCATGACCCTCCTTCCACTCATCCAAAGTTGCTTTATATAGAGCAGCCTGTCATCCTTGGTCCCAAGGATTTTCCTTCACAAGAGACAACACCATTTCCCTAAGCTTTCCTTACATCCTTGTTTTGCTCTGCACCTCTCAGCAGACTCATTGCTATTGATATTGTTATCTTGCAGTTAGGAAAAACCAATTCTTAATTTAAGGTCAAAAAGGAGTATGTGCATGGTCTCCTTGTCTTGACTTTCCACCGTGGTCTGATAGTGACATACTGACACAGTGTGCTTCCTTCTCCCTTCCCTTTAGTTTTCAAGCTGTGCAGCCAAAAATCTCATCATCGTTTTCCTTCCTGACTTCCTCGGTCATTCCCTTGTCAGTTAACAAGAATTTATTTAGGACTTAGTTGTGCAAGCAGCTGAGCTTTAATTATCTGACTGAATATACTAAGTGAGTGTGTAGTGTTTGCCATATACTTTTATTTTTTCCCTGTAATTCCTTAGTGACATTTCATTTCTCTACTCTGGATTTCCTGCGTTGGGGGTGAAGTTAATGTAGTAAGGAAAACTGGGCAAAGGTAGCCTTTGAGAAAACCCTGAAAGCAGATCATTAAACTTTGCTTAATTAGGTACTTAGTAGTAAAATTTAATTTTCCCCCAATGAATTTTATTTCTGCTCTTAAAAGCATGTACTTTGGTGGTTATTACAAGCAATACTTTAAGGTGCTGTAGCTATCAATCCACTGACCATCAAAACATTATATCCTGCCTATGAATCATGTTTAGGCACACTTTAATAGTTAAAATGGGAGTCAGGAAAATGATGTTATAGAATAACTTATTGATATGAAAAGATATGTATTAATGGTGATTTTCATTTTTCTCCTTTTGCTCATATGCATTTTCTAATTTTTCTGTTATTGATACCTATAAAACTGATGTGAGATATATTGCTTATAATGATGGACTTTAATTGTCAAAAGGACCCATAAAAAAACAAATGAAGTCTATTGTGGTCATGCCATATTTGAAAAACTCAGTATTGTTGAAGTTAGTATTAGCATATGCACAAAAACCTACTATTTAGAATATGGAGCAATAATAAGTACCTGATCCTTTGTGTTTGAAATAAGTTCATATGATATGACATATTTGTGCTTTGAAGACCTTATCTTTAATATTTTTATGTGACCAGAACTTTTGTTCGTTGGCACAGCTCTTTTCAAGTCTTGGAGCACGTAAGGGCCAATGGAGACTTTATTGCTAGCCTAATCTTAGAACCTTTTAATATTCTATGATATTCAATAAGCCATGTAAATAAAAATATACCCTGGTTCAAGTCTGACTCAGAAGAGATTTCACCAAATCTGAAAAAAATGTGTATCATTTTTTATTTTACTCATAATTCTATTTGATTTTTAAAGACTTCTGCATAATTACTACTGACATCATGTGACAGCCTCTCTTATTTTATTTTAGGGATAAACATTTTTAAATTTGTGCTCAATGTTGTTTTTAAAAAAACCTGGTATATGATAACTGGGCATCAAAGGTGTTAAGGGACCCAAGAGAAAGAGACAAACTCAGGATTGCATAGAGTGCGATCCATTAGGAACTTTTGGAAGAAGCAAGTCTTGGGTGATAGCAAGACAGGAGGCGAAGGAAGGGGTTTAAAAGATGAACTAGACAAATGTGGCTTGTAGGCAACCAGAATGTATCTGGATTTTCTCAAGAAAAAAAAAAAAACAACACCAGAACCACACTATTAATATGTCAAAGGTCAATTAATAGTCCAGACCTCATTGGCCAGCCTCACAGGACATCTTGGCTGACAGTCTTAATGATTTTGTTTATCCTGTAGGGTTTCGAATGTGTGCCAGGGTCATCTGGCAGGCAAGATAGTGGATACAACCAAGATGGCTATAGTCATGTCAAGCTGGAGTTCTACAATATCAATAAAACATCTCTTTTCCTTAAGCCCAACATGTCTAAATTGATTTTTTTTCTCTCAAACTTTATCTTTTTAATATAATCTCCATCTGGTGGAATAATCCCCACCCTCTTGAGTTAGCAGGTCAAAATTCTGATTTCTTGTTTCAAGTTTCTGTCTTTCCCCCACGTTCCCAACTGATCTCCAAGTTCTGTTGAATCTGTTAAATGGCTGTTTTTGTTTTTCTTTCCTTCCCTTTATTCACTACCTCTTCCTTAGTCCAGATTCTAATCACTTTTCACCTTGAGTTCAGTAGCCTTCTATATGTCCTCCCTGACTCTATCCTCTCACCTATCTCCCTAGCTAGGCACTCTTAAACCACCATATGATGCCATTTCTCTGTTTAGAAATGACCTTGAGCAATTCATTGCCCTCAGCAACAATATTTTTCAATTAAAATATTTCAATTGGGCTAAAGTACATCTAACATAAAATTTGCCATCTTCACCATTTTAAAATACACAGTTCGGCAGTCTTAAGTACATCTACATTGTCTGGCAACCAGTCTCCAGAACTCTTCAAAACTGAAACTATATAAATGAAATGATTCCCTATCTCCTCCACTCTCCCATCCCTGGAAACCACCATTCTACTATTTATCTCTTTGAATCTGAATGGTTTAAGTCCCTCATATAAGTGAAATCATTAGGCACCTCACATAAGTAGGAGCATACAAGATTTGCCTTTTGTGATTGGCTTATTTCACTTAGCACGTTCATCCATGTTTAACGTGTCGAAACTTCCTTTTAAGGCTAAATAACATAGGATAGATAATTTTTAGCTCAGTCCACAAAGTCCTCTTTAAAAATTCCTGTTTATGCTTGATATAAGAAAGGTAGTGTGGCTATGTTAATATCAGAATTAGACCAATAGATGAAGAGTCATAAGAGATAACAGAAACCTTTCATAATATTTAATTAAAAGGTCAATGTCTCAGAAAGACAAAACAATCATGTATGTATATACTTAACAGATTTGAAATGCATGAAGCAGACATAGACAGAACTAGAGGAAGATATAGGCAAATCTAGAATCATCTTAAATTTTAATACCCCTCCATCCCTTGGTAATGGATAGAATAAGTGGAGAAAAAGGAAGACTTAGATTATCTGAATAACTATCAGTTTCCTAGATGCCATTGCCATTTGGAAAATACACCAATGTCAGAAGAGTTTCTTTATAAGTGCACAGAGGAAATTCACCACCAACCTAATAAAATGTCTCAGGAAATTTCACAAGATTGAAGTGCTCAGGGCATGTTCTCTGACCACAGTAGAATTAAATTAGAAAGTAAAGTCTCCTTTCTCCCGTTTTCCTTCCCACAGGAATTTATTTTATTTTTTATAATCAGGTTCATGTTCTTTAGCAAAAAGGAGAACTGGGAAGAGAAAAAGATCAGTCAGTGTTACAGGGGGCTCTGTGTAGTAGTCTGGCACCAACTAGGAGAGGATTACATCAGAGGTGGCCCTGAAAGATGGAGGGCCACCAAGAAGATAGAACGTTGAAGAGTTTATATGTGCCCACTTTGCTAGAAGGATGGTTGGCCTGAGGTAAGGTTCCATACCAAGTCATGGAGAGGGTCTTATTTAGCTAAATAGCCAGGGGGAGTGGGTATTCAAATGGATCTATTGGAATGGATCAAAAGTGTGAGGGTATTTGAGTCTCATGTAAATGCTCACTATAAAACTCTGCACTCAGCTTTTTATAACTCATCCCTCGAACAAAGTAGCTGTTAAGGCACAGATGAAGACCCTGCCTGGGCTTAACAACATGGACTTCCCTCCCCAGGGAGCTCCTGGCTACAACACTACTGAAACAGAAAAAGCATGAGCCCCCTCAAAATGGCAGACACTGGAGGAGTACCTGGGTGGTATATTGATTACATTGGAGCCCTTTGGTGGGTTTGAAAACTCCTGTTTATGCTTGAAATCCTCTCAGCCTCACTAGTCATTACTAGAATAAGATGTGTAGAGACTGACTAGTTTCTTTCTTTTTTTTTTTTTTTAAGAGAGAGGAGAGAGAGAAAGAGAGAGAGAATTTTTTAATGCTTATTTTTTAGTTTTCGGCGGACACAACATCTTTGTTTGTATGTGGTGCTGAGGATCCAACCCGGGCCACACGAATGCCAGGTGAGCGTGCTACTGCTTGAGCCACACCCCCAGCTAGACTGACTAGTTTCAAGCAGGTATGACCTGTCATCACCTCTCCCTGGACCTGTGTCACCCACCTCGTGATTCTCTGATACTAAAGCACAAGGCAGGGCTGGGGATGTGGCTCAAGTGGTAGCGTGCTCGCCTGGCCTGCGTGCGGCCCGGGTTCGATCCTCAGCACCACATACCAACAAAGATGTTGTATCCGCCGAGAACTAAAAAATAATAAATATTTAAAAAAAAAAAAAAAAAACTAAAGCACAAGGCACTTATAGGGACTCATTCTTGCACATATAACTGTTAGCATGAAGGAGCTATTGTCTCATGCAAATGTGACCTAGGATTGGTTCACTTGCACACTCCTGCCTAGGACTTTGGCCCTTGAAGGCATGGCACAGTGGTGCAGGGATTATTTATATGGGATTAGAGGTCCACTGCTGACACCTCCAGTGACAGTCCAAAACACTTTCCATGGAATGAATTTGGTGATGTTCCAATAAGTTACTTCCCTTGTTCTGGCCTATTAGCTTTGTTTTTCAATTTCTCTCTGTGTTTGTGAACTATCCGATGGTTTTCCAATAAATAATTTCTCTGCTTAAGTAGTTTCTACTGCTTATAACCAAGAATCCTTCCTCTGTAAAAAGAGTGGGTTGGACTCAATGTCCTGTACATTACCTGATCTCCCCCCAGAACCCTAGTATTAGAATGCTTCCATTTTATCAAGGTGTGTGTGTGTCATGAAATTTTTAAGAAATAAAAAATCAGTGCATTATTAGGCTTAAACTGATAGACTTTCTTGAATTTGTCCTTTGGAAGATGATTGTAGGGACCAGCCAACTGAGTAGATATCAGGTCTGACATCATTTTTTGATGTCTTCAACTGGAGCTAAGTTGAGCTGTAATAGGATTTAAGTACAAAGGCTCTTATCTTATTTTAGAATTAGTTTCACACAGATTTGGCTCATTTCCAGGAAAAAAAAAAAAAAGCTAGCTTTTCCTGAAGACCTACTATGCACTAGTCACTATGCCAGTAGAATACCAAAGTGAGGAGGGGTACAGTAGGAGCTGCTTGAACTAGGGGAGAAGGATTTAATTATTGAAATTGTTTCATATTGCCCATGAACTATCATAATAAAAAGCAGGTTGTCTTTACTTAAGTTTTATTATTGTTTTTAAATTCTGTACAGATAGCGCTGGGGATGTGGCTCAGTGGTAGTGTGCTTGTCAATCTTCAGCAAATTCTCCGCAGATAACAATCCCTTTTTTGCTTGTACTTGAAGTACATGGCTCCTCCTCCCCAGTTTGCAACTTCTCTAGCTTTATATGCTGTTTTATCACCAAGAATAATCCTACAAGGTATTGTCACTCCACTTCTGTTTTCTAGATCAGCCTTGAAAAGACTTAGGACCTTATTGAAGGACACAGCTAGATAAGGCAGATCAAGATTTAAACCCAGAACCTCAGGTGTACAAACCTTTTTAGTCCTACTACCCCATCCTGCCTCCTCAGGGTGGCCTGGAAAACATATCAGGCTCCTAAGCGTGTCTTTCATCTAGCCAAGGACTTGGCAAACCATTGCAGCTTCTAAAATCTCAGGGACAGTAGGATACCTCTTGGGGTAATGGATGAGGACCAATTTTGTCCCTGGTGGCAAAATTACTTTGGTTATTGTTGGTCTCTCAAATTCTTAGGATGCGCATTTTAATTTGAGAGGAGTCATATAAAAGCAGAGACTCAATTCAGACCTACAGGACAGTATAACCGACCCACTTCTCTAAAGCATTTGGCTCATTCTCAAGAAATAAACATAAATAGCATTGTAACTTGTTAGTGATAAAAAGCTAGTCCCTTGTATGAAAAAGTTTATTTAAAAAAATAGCTTAGAGTAATGCAATGATCATAATAAAATATTAAAACTAATTTGCTCTTGGTTAAACTGTGCCCTTTTCCTATGCCCATCGTGAAAGAATGGATACACCAGAGAAGTAGATTAAGAGTTCAAAGCCTTGGGAAAGTTTGGTTTGAACTGAAGTCGACAAAAGCATCACTAGAAAAATCCTTTCTAATTGCTTTTGAATTCCTACCTCTCTTTCTCCCACTTTCCCCCCATTTTAAACTACCATTCTTCAATCCTGAATGTTTCTTGCTCAAATATATTTACCAAAGGTAGAGAAATTCCTCTTTGCTGTCTTCATGGTAAAGGTTTTCTCTTGCTTGTAAATTAACACTAAAAACATTTTTGACTCAAGTCTAAGTAAGACAAACATATGGGTTAGATTTGGTTTTGAAATAAACATTGCTCTAAGGCCTGTCTGTGGTAGCATGGGGGTGGGGAAGAAAAATACATTTCAGTTTCTTCTGACATCAAAACAATTAGAAACATTCTTAAATCACTCAGAAACCCAGCAGCACAGATGCCCTCATTCTTTGAACAATCTCTCCTTGCCATCAGAGCCTAAAATTCTTATGAGTTGGGGGACTGGTGAGACCTGCCTGCTTCGCATCTACTCCCCACCCTTTGGGTCTCCCAATTTTAGGGAGTAAAGTGACTGTGGCATTATCAATCTCTTAATCTACTTTTTTTTTTTTTGCAGATTAAATTTTGCTATTGCTTTTGGTTTCATGTTTATCCATGTGTGGTCTAGAGACCACATGCATCAAAATGGCCCATGGTGTTTACTAGAAATGTAGAGTCCCAGGTTCATGCCAGTCTTGTGAAAGCCACCTCTTCATAGGCAGAGGTCAGGAATATATATCTTACAAGATTCCCAAACACATTTAAGTATGGGATCCATTGTTCTATCACTTAGGATTGATTAAAGTTTAGTGTTAGATGACATCTTGGTAACAATAATTGTTTATGGTTTAGATTCAATTAGTATTGATTCTCTCCTTTCATGCTATGCTTTTTCAAAAATGTTATTTCATGTATTGATAGATTGCCCACTGAAGTGTTTTAACTACCACATTTGTCTTCCTATCTCTAGTTATGAGAGAGAACCCTACAGAAGTAACGCATTGAACTATATCATTAATTTCTACCTCAGTGAAAACAAATAAAAAAATCTTTTAAGAACTGGTATTAATGGAGGGGGGAAGAAATCTTGAGGGCAAAAGTATCTTTAACCAAGAAAGGTACCAATGAGAGATTAAGGTGATAAACTTAATTCCTTTCCTATTAAAGATACTGAATGAACTTAACCCTGTTGTTAAAATTCTTGTTTTTCCCTTGGACCCAAACACAGTACAGGATCAATCTTCTTTGTTAATTTACTTACACCAGTATCCTATACTGAGCTGTTCAGAATATTGTTGTTTTATTTTCTGGTATTTTGAGCTAAGTCAAGATTTTTTCCCCACCCCCTGACATTTCAGTGATAATGCTTTATTTTCCTGAGATAAATTTTTACAGATATTTTCCATTCCGTGTACTGCCTGGCCTGGCTTTTGTCTAGAAAAGATAGTCCACTCAAGCCCTTGCCAAATGTGAGAAAACCATGGCAGATTTTTTGCTTTTGGGAGGAAGCACTTTGAGAAAAACTCATGGGGGGAGGCACGGTGTGTGTGTATGTGTGGTGTGTTTAGTTTCTCCATCTCTTTAGTTGAGTGTGTGTGTTTTATGCTGGGGATTGCGCTCTGAGGCACTCTACCACTGAGCCATATCTCCACTCCTTTTTATTTTTTATTACCAGACAAGGTCTCACTAAGTTACTTAGGGCCTCACTTGGTTGCTGAGGCTGGCCTTGAACTTGTGATCCTCCCATTCAGTCTCCCAAGTCACTGGGATTACAGGCATGCACAGATGTAGGACAGAAGAGGCTGGACACCAGAGGAATTTTCCAGAAGGAGGTTTATTTAAGCTGCAGCAGCCCAGGGGCTAATGCCTAAAAATCTCTGTACCCCAAGTCTGGAAATTTTTTTAGATTTATACACAGTGGGTGGTTACGCGGTAGAGGGAGGGAACATACTTTTTGTCCATATTCTTAGGCCAGACAGAGGTTTTACAAGTTTTTACCAAGAAAATTGAGATGATATCTTTTTTTGCACAACAAGCTTGATTTCAGTCACTAACTCCATCACACCTGTTGTTTGCAAACCTGGCATTTACAAGAAAAAAGAAGCTTCAAACTATAATGCTCTCTGCAGAAATCCCACTGACATTCTGTTGACATTCTTTGTAAAAATCTTTCTGACAAGAAGAGAAGCTTAATTATGGCAAGGGTCTTTTGGGTGGGGGTATCTGGTCTGCTTCAGTGCCACTGTGCCCAGCTCCTCCATTTCCTTAAATCTTAGTTTAGTACCTTAGTTGGGGAATGGGAACATGGACATTTCCTGGTTTATCCATTGGAAGAATGAAAAGGTCAGGAAATTAAAGAGTCTTCATATGCTCAGAAATATAGGAAGCCCCAATAGCTCTTCATGGAATTAGCATTGAGTTGTTTTCCCTGACAGAGAACGAACGATTTCTTCTTCACTCCAGTGGATGAAATGCATCTCCCTCTCAGAGTGAAAGGGAATAATGAGTTGCTCTGAGAAATGTAGCCTAAGAGCTCCATTTCATAGTGGATGAGAAAGGCATGGTCTTGGAGGGTAGTTTGAGCCAGGTTTCTATCCAGGCTCCATCACAAACCACCTGAATGACTTTGGTCAACTTACCTCTTTCTCAGCTTCAGTTTCCTGAGTTCCCAGGCAGTACTGGTACCTACTGCACAGAGTTGTCCATACAAAGGGCTGGTCTATATAAAACACTCAGTGAATGCTAATTTCTCTTGTACTCTCATCCCCTTTCATTGTAGATGCTACTTTTCTTTGCAAAAAGTAAATCTGACACCCCCAAAATTGGTAAAGACAAACTTTTAAAAATTGATTTCCCTTTTCATAATCATCCCCAATAAATGGCCCATTCCTGAATTTGGGGAGATCCATTCTGTGAATTCCCCTCCTAAATAATCTTAAAGTGGCTTCTCCTTAAATATAAACATATCATATTTCATAGGAGCTAGTTTTACAAACTGCTGAAAGTTTCAGTCAGTGATAAAAGGAAAGAAACAGAAACTATGGGCATGTACATAAAATGGGGGTTTGATTATACATTTGTTCAAATATTGTAGTTTCTCCTTGGAATGGAAAACAATACTTTTGTATATATGCCCGCTTTTTAATCCATGTGAAACACAGGGAGTGTCTTTTGTGTGTGACCTTTAGCAAGAAATACATTTTAGTTATATGTATGTATAATATATATATAATTATATGCATATACAAAATGCAATAATTATTTCATGAAATAATAGTCTTATGAAATGTGATGCATCCTGGACATTTTCTATTCTTTACCATTTTATTTTGGTATAATATTGGTTATAACTCACTCAACAAAAGTTATGACCTGCTAATGCTCAGTGACTTGAATTTTGAAAAACTTGGTCTTATATTCTTATATTAATAGCTACATTATGTTTTTTTTTTTTTACTGTGGAAACTAAAATTCCAAGAGCATGCAAAACGTGTCTAGGATCATGCAGCCAGGAAAAGTCCACACATGGATTTGAATCTAGAGTTCTTCTAGAGCCCACACTCTCTATACCTGCCATACTGCCTTTTGCAGGTACCACCCCCTCCCACCTGTTTCCCAGCACTCTTAGCTATTTGAAGGCCATGAAACCATTTGCTAGGCCAGTCCTGGAAGCAACTGAAACAGTTGCAATAGACAGGAAAAGCACAGTCCCTAGAGTTCCTCTCCTCTGCTGGTCCCCGTTGCAGGGGGACTGAGCAAGCTCTCTCTTCTTTACCTGCAGAAAACTTGATCTTATTAGTCATATATTTAAATATAGTCCCCCCCACCAAAGCACCAGTTTCTAGTTGAAACCACAGGGCAAATGTCTACTTAGTGCTTGCCTTTCCATTTTGCATTGACTGGGGCTATAGAATGAACAAAATCAAAATGCCAAGGTAAACAAAGAGGATGAATTGCACCCCCTTTATTCATTCTGACAATTTCTAAAATTAATACCTTGAGGCAAACCAGAGAATTCCCCATGTCCACATTTTGTTCATCTACCATGGTGAGCACTGTTTAACAGGTAGTTCTTGAGGTTTGGAAACATGTACATAGTTCTTTCCACGTAGGAGGCTGAGAATGGTACCTATTGAAATCCATTTTGCTCTGTAGAGCAAGAAGCCCTTTTATTAGCCTTTAGAGTTCAGAGTTGTTTTGGTATTGTGGTTATAAACAAAAGGGGTGTAAGTACTTATAGCCTTTCAGGTCTGTGTGTATATGTATGTGAACATAAATATAAATGTGTGTGTTCACTCATCTATTTAAAAAAACAAACAAAAAAAAACCCTAAAACTAAAGCAAAATGAATACAGATTTTTATTATTCACTTTCCTTTTAACTTTATAGTTTCTAACTCAGGTGCATATTCCTTGGGAAAATTGTTTCATAGTTTTCTTGACAAACTTTTATTTTCCCTGAGATGGAGGATTCTAGAAAATCATGGGCTGCATGTCAAAAGAGTCCAGAAGGGCTTTTTTTTTTTTTTTTTTTTTTTTTAAGGCTTCAAGAATGTTAACCATTGTGTTGCAATCGAGTTTTAGAACAGTGATCAAGAGTTCTTATTTTAAAAAAAAAAACTGGGGCGGGGGCTGTGGCTCAGTGGTAGAACATTTGCCTAGCATGTGTGAGGCACTGCGTTCAATCCTCCGCACCACATTAAAAATAAATGAATAAAATAAAGGTCTATTAACAACTAAGAAATATTTTTTAAAAATAAATAAAATAATTAAAAAAGAAATTGGTGAGTATCTGCTTTGTCTGAAATAAATAATTTTAGGGCATACTAGTGAGAGTGGGTGGGACAATAAAAGCCCAATAAATATGTTTTGAAAAAGGGAATAAACAGTTAATTTTTGGCTTCAGTTTCAATGGTTAAACTGATTTTTAAAGTGATTTACTTATTTGAAAAATATTTATCAAGTATCTACTATTGACAGGCACTAGTTTAAATTCTTAGCAACAAGATTATGGTGACAGGAACCATTAACCAAACTTGAAATTGTAAGTTGGAACCTTATTGTCATAGGAATGATAATATAAACATATATATGTATATTTACACTCACACACACACATACATATATATATATATATATAATATAGTATATAACTATAATGATAAAATCTGTACCCATCTACATATACCTATTATTCAGTCCTTATTGTGCACCAGCTTCCTTACTTGGGGTTCACATAATTACCTATTTAATCTTGATGACACTCTTACGTGGCGTCATCAAGATTAAATAGGTAATTATGTGCCATATAAATCATGACCTCCCTTTAATGGTTGAGGAAACTGAGGCTTTGCGGGGTGAAGTAACCTGCCTGAAGCTATAAAGCAAAGAAGCAGTGAAGCCAGCATTTTACTCTTTGTGGGACTCTTTCATGTCTAATGGCTTTTTACCTTAAAAGTTCACAATAACTCTTCATCATTAAAAGGCAGTCTAACACTGTTTTGCTGGAATTATTCGGTTAGGGGAGGGAACAACACTGGAGCTGATGCTTGGTTCTTTTCCATTAATAGAGGATTATCTTAGTTGAACTTATTAATAATATGGGATTTCATTTAAGGCCAATGGCTATGTTTGGAGACCTGGGTAATACTGTGTGGATTTTATGAATGGCTTCTCTTTCCTTAAAACTTGTCTCTGTAAATCTCATCATAAATGACATCAAGACTCATTTTGAAATATTTCTTATTTTTCCTGAGTATCTAAAACCTTTCCCTGACAAATCTAGACCTTTTAATCAAAAGTGCAGTGTCCTGGGAAGGAGAAATGTTCTCTCCTATCTTGCTTGGACCTCCTGTTTACCCTCCAGTTGGAGGAAGGGAAGGAGCATAGCTGATATAAGAGTGAAATGGTCTTTGTGTTCTTGATTTTCTGCTCTTCCACTCCTCAGCACCCCAGTTCATTCTGCGGTGACTTCAACCTGCTGGCAGGTATAGAAATTCACTCAGATCATGAAAGGTGAATGGGAAGAGGCTGGTCCAGTAACTAGTACTGGAAATAATGTTTGTGACTATCCATATTCTTGTTTTGTAAAAAACAAAGAGGATGTGGTTAAAGTATTTATTTTTCTTTATGCTGGGAAGATAGTTATTTCCTTGGTTGAACTATCTGCAACCATTATCTGAAACTATCTCAACTCTTTTTTCCCTGTCCTTTTCCAAATCAAATGGAAGAAAGATACACCTGAATTTTAATGTGGCAGAGCATCACAAGTTGTACTGGTCCCTTGTCTCCAACTTTGTCTCTTTCTTCCTCTTCTTGTTGTCAACCCCTTTCTACCATTCAGTTGGAACAAAACCTTTCTCTGTTTGGTCTAGTCTGTATGAGTATCTTCCACAGGCAGCTATTATGAGGATGAAAGTACATCAAATACACAAGTGATAATACTAATATAATAGTAAATAGCAATTCTATTAAGAGCTGTGTGGTGTCACTCATAGGACTGACATCATGGGCCTACACTCAGGGTGACTTCACAAGTGACCTCTGCTTAGAAGGGACCTACACTGGGTTTAATGTTCCATTGTCACTTTTTTGAAATTATTATTATTTGTTGAACAAGGAACCCACACTTTCACTTTGCACTAGGTTCCATAATTCCTGTAGCCAGCCCTATAGTGGCAAAGGGGCAAGACCATGGCTTTAGCTGGTGCTGTCTTCTAATGTAGTTACTATTGCTGACGATAATGTGATGCTTGGAATTCTAAAGGTTTCCCTTTGAGCATGAGTGTTCAAATGCCAGCTTTCTGGTCTGTTGCCACTGCAAGAAAGCTAAAAGGTAGTTGATGTGTGGTATATTTAAGGCATAGCTTTTTTTTTTCACATGCTGCAAAGGAATTTGAGCTCCTTTAAAAATCATAGCAGCAATGTTATCAGGGGATTTGTAGCATTTTCCAAAACATGCTCCTCATTTTACCTTATTCTCTAATTATCAACACAAAGCAGTGAGATTCTCTGCTCTCACATTATAAAAAGAACCATTGTGCTAGTCAAGGTTTTCCAGAGAAACTGAACTAATAGGACATATATATAGAGAGAGCTATATATAGGAAAAAGTTTATATAAGGGGTTGGATCATTGGTTATGGAGCATAAAAGTTGCACAGTGTTCTATCTTTGACTGGAGCCTCAGAAAGCCAGTTAGTTCCAGTATAAGCCTGAAGGCCTGAGAACTGGGGATGTTGGTTTAAGTCCCAGTTCAAATCCAAAGCATAAGAATTGGGGCCTTATGGTTTAAGTCTAGATTCAAGTACAAAGGCCCAGACATGGAACCAGAAATGCTGATGTCACAGGGCAGGAGAAGATGGTCGCACCACTTCAAGGAAAGCAATCTTACCCTTCATCTGTCTTTTTGTTCCATTCACACCCTCAATGGATTGGGTGTTGCCTGCCCACATTGGTGAGGGTAGATCTTCTCTACTCAGTCTGCTTACTGAAATGTTAATCTTTTCTGGAAACACCCTCACAGATAAACCCAGAAATAATGATTTACCAGCTATCTGGGCATCCCTTAGCCCAGTCAAGTTGTCACATAAAATTAACTATCATAACTTTCTTTATTCATTAACTCATATGACTCTCAAATATCTCTTGAGTGCTTGTGAAGTACATTTTTTTTTTACCTACTGGTGTTCTAACTAAGAACAGGACATACCTGGCCCCTGCCCTCTGTGAGCTTATACCGATGGATGTACATGAGGAAACCTAATACTAGGGGCAAATCAAGAAGGATTCTGGAAGAGGAAACCTCTCAATTGATAACTGCAGAATAAAAAATGTGGGAGAAATAGTATTCCTTTGGAGCTGGCTTTAGTGATAGTTGTCCTAGGGGAATGAGAGGAGTACTTCCTTGTATAGAGGAATGCTAAGGAAGGCTCTCAGGTCAGATTGACCTGAATTTGAGTATCCCTTTCATTGCTAATCAGCTATGTGATTCAGAAAATCTTCTTAACTTCTCTGAGCCTCAATTTTGTCATCTTTCAAATGGAAACAATTGTAGTACTTAACTTTGCTTGCCTTTGATAAAGATTAAAGAGTTAATTTCCCAGAAATCTAGTCCTGTTCTTGGCAAAGGGTAAGTGTTAAATAAATATTAGCTACTAGTCTTCCAAGACATATTATCTGTTTTCCCAACATAGCTGCTGATATTTTTATGATTAAAACATGAAATTCAAAGGAATGCTTCAGAGGTTGACTAGAGTTATAACAAGCTTGGTTTCTCATCACTTCCAGCTTGACCACAGATTCACTGATGGTTAGTACTTCCGCCACATCTGGGCAGACTTTCCAGAGTGAGGAATAATTTTTTTTTTTTTTTACTTATCAGTGTGGAAACAAAATGACCAGCAACCTCAGTGGGAAGGTTGTCGGGACATGAGACCTGCTATGGTGGGCAGTAAGAGTTCTGAATCCCATCCACTGTGTTCCCCTGAGTTGCAAACAGGAAATGATGTGGTTGGTTTCATAGGATTAAAACCAGGGATTCTTATTAATATGGATATTCAAGATGTTGAAGTCATGGCCCTGGGGAAGGAACTGGGAATACTCATAACCCCTTTGAAAACATTTGTTATATGCAGTTCATTTGTTGTTTGTAGTAGACGGCATTGCAAAGATGCTGAAAATGGAATCTGAGAATTCAGCCCATCACTTGGTCACCTGATTATTGTCATCTGTTCTTACTTCTCTGAGTTTCCTGTGACAAGGAGCCACCTACTTCATGATGACTTAACCAGGTCAATCAGAACCATGGCAAAACCCGTGACTGTTGTTGTGGCAAAATGCCTAACAGTTTCCTCATCATAGTTGATTTCTTTTCCTCCTGGAAACAGATGCAGAACTTTTTTTTTTTCTTTTCCCTAAGGCTTAAAAAAAGTTTGGAGCATGAGGTCTTTGGCTCTGCTTTGGATCATCTCTCTTACAGAATCATCTTTTCTTAGGAACAGGAGGCTGGAGCTCCTAAAATCAAGGAGTGATACTTTAATTGCAGAGGTGAAACAAGCGGGCATACAAGCTAGATTTGTGTATCTGTGCCTGGTGACGTGGGAATTAACTCGTTAATAGAAGGGAGGGTGGAGTTCACACCTCAGTTTAGATTCACATGCAATTCTGAGGCATCGATAGTGTAGAACTCCAGGGTCTTATGGAGAAGTCTGATTCATCATCTTTCCCAGTAAAACTGAATGACTTAACAGTGATGATAACAACCCCTGGATGTTCACCCAGTGCACATCTCAGATATTATCACCTTTTCCCAGATGAAAAAAATCATCTCAGAGAGGTTGAGCAATTTGCCCAAGTCCACACAGTGAGAAAGGGTGAGAGTTCATTCTTATCAGTCTGTGATTCATGCAATGTGCTGCTTCTTATCTGTATGATGTTGGGCATGTTGCAGACACATTGGAGTCTCATTGTCTTTTCTGTATGATGGGATCAAAAGACAATTAGATTATCATAGGATTAAAAGAATGTATCTAAAAGAACTTAGAAAGCTGTAGAGTGTTATCTGTGTGTTGTAATATTATTAAGACTATTTGCAGATGATTTCTTAAACTTATTCTGGGCTGCTTTATGACAAATCAGGTGCTTTAATTAGGTTTTTCATTTCTGTGACCAAAAGATCTGACAAGAACAATTTTAGAGGAGGAAAAGTTTAGCGGTTTCAGAAGTCTCAGTCCGTAGATAGCCAGCTCCATTCATCTGGGCAGGACATCATGGCAGAAGAGGGGGGTGGAGGAAAGCAGGTCAGGACTTGCTTAGTAAATATAAGTTTACAAAAATAAACCCCAGAGGCACATCTCCAATCATTTACCTTCTCCAGCCACACTCTACCTGCCTATAATTATCCCTATCAGAGGATTAGCCCACTGATTAGGTTAAGGCTCACATAACCCAACCATTTCACCTTAGAAATTTCTTGCCTTGTCTCACACATGAGCTTCTGGGGGCCACCCCACATCTAAACCATAACAGCACATCTGGGCTCCCTCTGTTAGAACTTGTTGGTGACACAGCTTTCCATATCTTTAGTGACTTTGGATGCATTTGCCACCAGGATGACTGGGTCATTTATTTGAGATGTGCTTATTGAGCTCATTTGTGTATCAAGCAAAATGTCAAGCTGGGTGCTGGCTCTCTATTGGGGTATAGAAGTACAGACTCTGCCTTCAGTCATGTCCTCTGTCCTCATGGAACTTGTAGCTGTGAGGAGATTAGCATTAGATACATGAACATACAAACATACATGATTCCAGATTTCGATGAGTGCTCTAAGAGGGAAACAGCCATTATGAGAGACAATCGTTCTAATTAAAATGGGCTTTGAAGTAAATTTTGAATAAGTGATATATAAACCAAAATTTGAAGGATGAGTGGGGATAGAGCTGGTAAAACACTCCAAGCCCCACCCCCCAAAACAAAAATGTTCCAGGCACAAGAAAAAGCAGATTTTGAGGCACAAAGTGAGGCTATAATAATAATTGTAGTAATTATAAGAGTTAACATTAAGCAAACTCTTATTATGTGCCAAATACTATATCAAGAGTTTTACCAGTGTTATCTCATTTAATCTTCAGATATCCTCTAGGATGGATGCTATTCTTTTATTCCCACACTACAAATGAGTATAACCAAAGCTACAGAGATTGAGTAACTCATTCCAAAGTGATATAGTGTTGGAATGGTGGTTCAATTTCAGGCTGGATGATGGAAACATACACATTTTAAATCAAAATATTGGTTAAATTTAGTAAACAGAAGTCAGTTCATCTGTTAAGAGTCGAGTTGCAGACCACAGAAGCTGCCTGTGATGGCTGATTTTGGTATACACCCGACCAGATTAAGGGATATCCAGATCACTGGTCCCAGTGATTGCTTCTTGGACCTGAACCCATTTCTCTTTTGCTAAATGGAAACTTGGGTGGCTTGGCATTTGATTAGAATGATCAGGGTATTCCAGGTGTGTCTTTAAGGGTATGTTCAAGGAGATTGACAGGTAAGTCAGTTGACTGGGTGGGGATGATCAGCTCTCAATGCGGGCAGGCACCAGCCAAAGTAAGCTGGGGCCCAGATGGAACAAACAAGGTGGAGGAAGGGTGAATTCTTGCTCTCTCTTCTGGAGCCAGACATCCTTCTTCTCCTGCCTTGGATGTTAGAACTCTAGGTTCTTCTGCTTTTGGACTCTAGGACTCATGCCAATGGCGCTGGGGCTCTAGAGCCTTCAGGATTGGAATGAGAGAGGTATATCACTGGCTTCCTTGGTTCCCAAGTCTTCTGAATTGGACTAGCTATGGTTGAATCAGAACCAGATTCCCGGATTCTTCAGCTTTCAGATGGCCTACCATGGGACTTCTCAGCCTCAAAATCATGTCAACCAATTCCTGTGATAGACTAATTTTCCTATTTCTCTTCCCCCCCATTTCTCTCCTCTCTCTCCACTCCCCCACAACACATGCACCATTCATGATATCTATCTATCTATCTATCTATCTATCTATCTATCTATCTATCTATCTCTCTATCTATCTATCATCTATCATCCTTTTTTCTTATCAGTTCTCTATCTCTGGAGGATGCTGTCTGAAACACCATCTTAGGTAGTTTATGGAAGAAGTAACTTATCAGGTACTCAGTGGTTTACAAAAGCATTGACTTAGCTAGAAGGAAGGTTCTGGGGCTTAAAAGCCTAGGCAGGGCTTCCAGAGAACCCGCTCCTCCAGCTCCTAGAATGACACTATATTTTATTTATTTATTTTGGTGGGGGGAGAGCTTGAGAAAACTGCTGATGCTGCAGGAAACCACCAAATCTGGAAACTAAGGACGGTAGAACCATACTGATTTTGATTTTGTCTGCACCAGCAAAATAGATGTTTCCTCCTTTATTCCTCCTCCACTTTACTTTGGCCCAAAGTCAAGTCTCACTCTTGGTTATGATTAGCAGAATTAAAGCACATGCTGTCTCTAGTTGCAAGGAAGATGGGAAAATGTGGTCCTTAGGTTCCGTCCATGCAACGCAGGGACCCATACTAGACAGATTTGGGCCACAGGATCCAATTCACTCAGTGAGCTAGGGCAGAGTCACAGGGAGGTGAGAGAGGTGGAGAGAACCACCTCATGAAGGCCTTTGAGTTATGGTGAGAAACATAATTTTACATGGAGACAATGGGAAGTGGGAGACTCACATAGATTTTTTAAAAAAATTTATTTTAATTAGTTATATATGATAGTAGAATGCACTTATGCACTTTGATATACATAGATGGAATATAATTTCTCATTTTTCTGAGTGTACATGTTGTAGATTATATTGGTCATGCAGTCACATATATACATAAAGTAATAATGTCTTTTTCATTCTACTATGTTTCCTATCCCCACATCCCCTCTCCTCCCCTCCCATCACTTCCCTCTACCTAATCTAAGGTAACGCTATTCTTCTCTAGTGCCCCTCATCTTATTGTGAATTAGTATTTGCATATTAGAGAAAACATTCAGCCTTTGTTTTTTTGGGACTGTCTTATTTCGCTTAGCATGATATTCTCCAACTCCATCCATTTACTGGTAAATGCCATAATTTCATTCTTCTTTAAAGCTGAGTAATATTCCATTATATACCACATTTTCTTTATCCATTTATTTGTTGAAGGGCATCTGGATTGGTTCCATAATTTAGCTATTGTGAATTGAGCTGCTATAAACATTGACGTGGCTGCATTACTGTAATGTGCTGATTTTAAGTCCTTTGGGTATAAACCAAGGAGTGAGATAACTGGGTCAAATGGTGGTTCCATTCCAAGTTTTCTGAGGAATCTCCATACTGCTTTTCAGAGTGGTTGCACCAATTTGAAGTCCCACCAGTAATGTATGAGTGTGCCTTTTCCCCATATTTATTGTTGTTTGTATTCTTGATAGCTGCCATTCTGACTGGAGTAAGATGAAATCTTAAGAGTAGTTTTGATTTGCATTGCTGAGATAGTGAACACTTTTTCATATATTTGTTGATCCATTGCATTTCTTCTTCTGTGAAGTGTCTGTCCAGTTCCTTAGCCAATTTATTGATTGGGTTATTTGTTTTTTTGGTGTTAAGTTTTTTCAGTCCTTTATATATCCTGGAGATTAATGTTCTATCAGAGGTGGATGTGGTAAAGATTTTCTCCCAATCTGTAGGCTCTCTCCTCACTTTACTAATTGTTTCCTTTGCAAGAAAAAGCTTTTTAATTTGAATCCATCCTATTTATTAATTCTTTATTTTTACTTCTTGCACTTTAGGAGTCTTATTAAGGAAGTCAGACTCTAGGCTGATATGGTGAAGATTTGGGCTTATTTTTTCTTCTATTAGGTGCAGAGTCTCTGTTCTAGTGCTTAAGTCTTTGATACACTTTGAGTTGATTTTTGTGCAGGGTGAGAGACAGAGGTTTAATTTCATTTTGCTACATATGGATTTCCAGTTTTGCCAGCACCATTTGTTGAGTAGGCTATCTTTTCTTCAGTGAATATTTTTGGCACCTTTGTCTGGTATGATGTAAACTGTATTTATGTGGGTTTGTCTCTGTGTTCTTCTGTACCATTTGTGTTCAGGTTGTAGAGGATGGGTTCTCAGCTCAACTGTAAAGTGGCCTTCGATTCTCTTAACAGGAAGGAAGTAAGAATGGGTAGCCCAGACACAGGCAAGCTGCAGACTGCATGGTAACAGGGTGCTGAAAGGCTTGGATGTTGGCTTCTGTTTCTTCCTGAAGCCTGAGGCAAGGTGGGGGTATCATTATGTTTAAGGAGAGGACCTGGGCACAGCTGTCTGAATTGTCAGAGCATGGGGGGCCTGGCACTGTCCAGGGGGCTGCTTAGTCTTCCCAACCAGATATGGTTTGGGTAACTCATGGATCATTCTGGTGCCTGGCTCAGATCAAAGGATTTTCTGTTCCCACATGAGTTCTCCTTTCCATGTCTAGAAAGCCAATCACCCAGCAAAACCCAAACATTCATCCTTGTCTTAACAAAGGAACTTGGGTTTCTCTTCACCAGGCCCATCCGTGTACATTTAACCTATGTTGTATCTAATATGGACACTGGGACATTTTGATAGGATGGTAAGTATATAAACAGAAAAATATACTGCAGGGTTGAGAAGGTAAGAAGTGCTAGGGGATGAGGAAAGTAAATATCAGGTGTCTAAATAACAAGGTGGGAAACCCAACCCTTTATTTCCAAGTATTATTTGCCTCCTGGTTTCTATGTTCTCTTCCCACATTCTCTCAGCACATAAGTAGCAGGGAGCAAGCATTACAGAGACTCTCCTAGAATGGGTCCTAGCAATGGTAGGCAATATCTCAAAGTGGAGGGCAAAAGAAAGATCATATTCCTTGAGGCATTGAAAACCAAACGGAACAAGTAGCTGGGCTCCACGGGGCATGTGCATCCTATGCTGGCCTCAGATGAGATGTCCAAGTGACTGTTTCCAATTGGAAGTTTCCAAGATATGATTTAGTGCCTGTTAAAAATAGTTGTGCGCTGTGACTGGATAAAAAGTGGACACATGGTTTGCTTTATAGTCCATCAGAGGCCCTCATAAAGGCCAAATGTTTTGGAGGGTGTTTTAAGGTCTGGCAAAAGTCATAAGGTTTTAATAGTCAGGCAGCTCAGGCTAACTTTATTAAAATATCAGTTCTGATTTCCCTCCCTGGAATAGAAGAAACCAAAGGACAAAGAATGGGAGGAGCCTGGGTAATTGCATTTTACTTATTTTTTCAAGTCTCTTTCTTAGAAACAGCTTCTATGATTCTATTAGCAGTTGGCTTGTTAGCTTAGACTCTGTGGTAAGGACACGTCTGATCTGAACACCTTCATGTTCTGGATGGTTGGATGTCTCTCCTTCTTCCTCTATTGCACATTGTCCTCAATTTATTTACCTCTTTTCAGAAGACTTGTCATTGTTTTGAATGTGAATTAAAAACTTTTTAATTTTTTTATTTCTAACTTTTGCTATGGAGAAAACCTTTTTTTTTTTTTTTTCCTTTTCCCCTCTTTGTCTATTATTGTTTGGCATCACTCTGGTTTCCTATTTTTTTTTTTTTTTTGCATTTTCCCTTTTACAATTCACTTTCAGTATGTTCCTTTGAGATGAAACCATTAGAAACTGAAACAGAGAAAATAGATTACTTTCTTACCCTTCTTTTGAGTGCCACTTCTTTGTTCTTCTCTTATGTTATTCCAATAAATTGGGCTTTGTTTCAAATGCCTCTGGAGGGTAAGTATACCTGCCCCCTTTGGCTAGCAATTGAAGTTTTCCTTTAACCCAAAGAACTGAGAGACTTGGTTATCAAGGAGTTATCAGTTAATGCAGAGAGTTTCTTCTGTGAATCAAAGAATATTCTGGTACCCTCTTAGAAGTAAGTTAGAACTTAACTGTTAATAGTGCTGTAATCTTTTGTTTGACTCTTTGGCAGGAATGAGGAGTCTACCAGTCCTCTCTGGACAAGTTGAGAGAATCTAATAAAAGGAATAATATGTAATATTATTAAATATATAAGTATTTTTAGTATATATATATATAATATATATATATATATATACAAAAAAAATTTCCTAGGACTTGTTTTCTCAAAAGTCTGTGTCTCTTATAAGATTAAAAAATTATGTGTGTATATATATATATATATATATATATACAAAAAAGAAATTAATCTCCTAGGACTTGTTTTCTCAAAAGTCTGCATCTCTTATGAGATAAAAGTTGCTTCCTGGGGCTGGGATTGTGGCTCAGCAGTAGAGCACTGGCCTAGTGCTTGTGAGGCACTGGGTTCGATCCTCAGTACCACATAAAAATAAATAAATAAATAAATAAATAAACAAATAAATAAAGATATTGTATCCAGCTACAACTATACACACACACACACACACACACACACACACACACACACACACACATATAAAAAGTTTAAAAATTTGCTTCCTGAAGCTCTGGATCTGGTAGCGGAGGCAGGGTGAGAAGACTGCAGTGGAGCCAAAATAATTGACCTTCCTTCCTCTTCTCTCCTCTCAGGTGAAGATTTTTAATGGTCTTCCCCAACCACTGGTGCCTCCTTCTTGGGTTGTGCCACTTGTTTGTGGCTTCCTATTCTCTAGTAGCCCTCCCCTGGGTTCTTCCATGGTGATGGCATGGACAAGAAGGTGGACTCATTGTCATCTTTGCCCATGTTGACTTCAGTGACTGAATTGCACAGAGAAAGAAAAAGGCAAGGTGATGGTCAGCTGTACCTTGTCAACACTAAGCCAGGCCTGGGAAAGCAGAACTCATTTCCCAGCCTCATTAAGAATGGAAGTGACTTGGGGGTAAGTGGAAGTTATTCTCTATATTGTTAAAGTGGATAAAAATATTTTCTACTGATCCTTCTTGGAAGACTAAAAAAAAAAAAAAGAAAAGAAAAAGAAAGAAAAGGCTTTCTGCATGTGGTCCTCAATTGATATTTTAGATTGTTGTCCTTTACTGAAGAAGGGCACACACTCTCAAATCTTTAGAAACATCAAGGCTCATTTGGCAGATTTCCGATTTCTTATGGAGTTATATATGATCCGTGTGTCAGAGGCCCAATTCTTGATAGAGGTCTCATTTACATATAGTAAAATTCTTGGATCTCAAATTTATTGCTCTCCAGGTCAATCCTATCAGAAGGAGTCTTGTCCCGAAGATACCTGAGATGGAAATATATCTGATGATGGATGCTGTTGACATTTGTTCTCCCCAGTGGTACTGAAATATCCTAATTAGCCAATCAACAACCCCTGAAACAAATTTTGGGATTTTACCCTCTAGCTGTCTGTCTACCATAGCTGTTGTGAATAATTTGATAATGGCTCTTGTTAATTTCCCAATTTCTTTAAAGTTTTTTTCCTTACCGTAATAACTGGCATTCTCAACATTCCCTACCTCTCTAACCTCTTCTCCACTTACTGCATTTCTTTATTTAGAAAGGCAAAACATTTTCTTTCAAGATTGTTAACCTTTAGGAGATTTATTTATTATTGTTATACTACCCTGGCCTGGAAATGGAAGTAAATATTTGCAGGTTGCAAAACGAACTAAAAAAGAATTGCTTTGTACAGATGGAGAAATATCATAGATGCATTAAGTGCTCTCTGGAAGAGGCTGGACATGCATGTGCATAGACAGATACATACTGAGTGAAGAAGTAGGCATTTCTGACAAGTCCACATTTTGTGTTTTCTCTCAGATAGTTCACAGACTATTTTAATGAAGAGTCTCCACCCAGATTCCATCAAATACTAGCAGTCTTGAGTACTCTAGAATTCCAATAATTACTTGAAATTGGATGAGATGGGGAAGACTCCGGACACTTCTCATTAGTATTTGGCTGCTATACTTTAGTTAATTTTTTTAGATGGCAATCTTTCTGACAGAATGAAAAACAAATGGAAGGGTATAGGGCCTTAGAATCAATGAAATCCTGCATGTCACTAAGAGGACTGAGAGCCAAGATCACATCTGTCATTATGGGTGAAAGGTCTTTGATACTGTCTAATTTCCTTCCGTGCAATTACCTACTTGCCTGCAGCTTATGATATACGGAGATCAAATTACAATCCTTGGCAATGCTTGATAGAGTTTTTGTTGTTGTCTCCATAAAGGAAGAGATTTTAAAATCTGTGACTTGCACACTGTGTATTTCATGTACTCCAATAGTTATTCTTCCAAATTGTTTTCATGAAGGAACTGGCCTGAACTGATTAAGCAGGCTATTTTTTGCTCCTTTTTCTTTGTATTTGTTGGAATAGACAATTGTTAGTAATTTAAGGGAGCAACAAGTTCATATGGATTGCAGGAAAATAGTCACTGGTTCATAATTTCATTACAGTATATTTTTCAGTACAAAACTACTAAAATATGTAGATAATGCTTAACAATGTGTCAAGAAGCAGACAATAGGATTGTCATCAGCTGGGGCTCCCTAGCTTATTGAGCCAATTTGGAGACTGTGCTATTGGATAACCTCTAGAAAACTCGGAGACATCCAGCAAATCCCAGCTATTGCAATGGACTCTAATGAAAGTGTTTGTATAAAATTGTGTGAGTGAAGAACAGAAAGGGCAGGTGAAAGCTCTGAAAGTCACCAGGGCTCCCTTGAACCCATAAAAATTATGTTAACTTTTTAAGGGATTCTTTTACTAGGAATCCCTAAAAAAATGGCATTAAAAAAAAACCGAAGATATGCAAACAAAATCCTCAAAGAAAAAATAATAAAATAAACACAAGTTGTCCCACACATCCCTGATTCTATAAGAGCTGAAGCAACACTGTATTCTATGCTTTCTTTACATGAGGGTCAATTCTAATCATAGAGAGCAGAGTGGGTGGCACTATCAGTCAATGGAAAGCACGTACCGCAATGTCAAGTCCTGGCTGGCTGTAACCACTTAGTACTTACAGTATTGCCCAGGAATGATAAGTATGCTCTCAGCTGCAAACCTTTTATAACTTGTTGCTACTCAACTATCTTTAGTATTATTTGGCTTCATGTTGTATTGAACAAATATGATTGATCAAATTTCCCTCCTTCTAATTAGTCAAAGTGATAGTGGGCACAAATGACTTGCCACTTAGAGACTATGATTTAGATAGGATATTTTAAAAATATTTATTTATTTATGTATCTTTAGTTTTAGGTAGACACATTATTTTGTTTTTATGTGGTGCTGAGGATGGAACCCAGTGCCTCATGCATGCTAGGCGAGCCCTCTACCACTGAGCCACAACCAGCCCCTAGATAAGATATTTTGATGATAGTTAATACCAGGGCACAAGGAGACTGAAGGGCAGTGTCCTCCAGATCTTGGAAATAAGGGATTAAGATTGTTCTCTGAATATTCAACTATAAAGTCATCAACAGGTGATGTAAACAAAGACAAGCAAAGCCAACCTAAAGAGAGTGTGTTATTAGGTCAGCAAAGTGGTGGAGAAAGGATAGCTGGAAATTCTCTCTTCAGTGAAAGCAATGGGAACTCTGGCAAAAATGGTCAAAATCAACTTTTTTTCAGAACCCTGGAAATGAACAGAAGGTTAGTTTGAAAGTGTCAATAGAGCTGCTTTTGAGAAACTCTGCATTAGAATTTAGGATGTAAATATTTAATTTATTGTGGTCTGCTTTTCAATGGTATTATACTGTTCATGTGTAAGAATCTTATTTCCATTTCTTTCCTTCCACTTTATTTGTTATCACCATGAATTTTACTTAAATTCAATAAAACCCCACACAACATTATTAGAGGTTTTTTTTTTTATATATAATTATCTTTTAAAGAAATACAATAAGGAAAAACCTTATGTATTTACTATGGGGAGCAGTGTCATGGGATTTCCTTCCTTAGTGTAGACCCTTTCCCCTAGCTATCATTTGGCTTTTGCAGGGCTATGCTCCCTCCACAGGCTCCAGGGCAGAATCTATTCTCCAACCTCTGCCTTGGGGGTCACACTGTCTTCCCTTCTTCTGTGTCTAACACTCATGATTACATTGGGGTCCCTCCTAGATAATCCAGGATAACCTCCCTATCTCAAAATCCTTAATTCAATCACACCTGCAAATTTTCTGTTCCCATGTAAGGTGGCATTTGCAGGTTCAGGGAATGGGGACCTGGATGCCTTTGGAGGCCTTTAGTCAGGCAACCTCACTCTGCCATTGTTTTCTCTTTCTCAAGTGCCAGCTAGTTCAATTGACCATTTTCTTTTCTCACTTCTATGCTCCTCATCTGTCTTTCTGTTCTATACTACTTTTTCTTAACTTTATTTTCTAAACCTTCCTTTGAAATTTTAATTTCAAGCTGTCATATACTTCATTTCCAAACATTCCTTCTTGCTTTCCTAATGTTCTTTATGGCCCAGTCTTTTGTTCTGAGTTCATGGGGCAATATTTCCTCTCCTGTCTTGTGATTGTGGTTATCAATTTTATTCCTGTTTAAAGAGTGTGGCATCTAATCATCATTTCTGGGTAGGGCCTGTAGACAGACAGAATCCAGTAACAACTGTGGGACAGTTCTTTTATCCTTGGCTGTTAATTTTCTCTAGGGAAAAAAAAAATCTCTAATGTCCCACATGTTAAGTTTCTACTTTCTCAGCTCTGGTAAGCTGATTACTATTTGTCCATTTGTTTTCTTTTCTATTTTATTTTTTTCCTTTTTTAAATTTGTTTTTCATCTTCTAAATTTTATCTCTCATCTGCTGTTTTTTTTCTAATTGAGATAAAATTTACATAACATCAAATTAACCATATAAAGAACAATTCAGAGCCTGAGTGACGTGGTGCACGCATGTAATCTCAGCAGCATGGGAGGCTGAGGCAGGAGGATCACAAGTTCAAAGCCAGCCTCAGGAAATTAGCAAGGCCCTAAGCAATTCAGTGAGACTCTTTCTCTAAATAAAGTATAAAAAAAGGATGGAGATGTGACTCGGTAGTTAAGTGCCCCTGGGTTCAATACCTGATACCAATAAATAAATAAATAAATAAATAAATAAATAAAGTTTATTGGCATTTAGCACATTTACAGTGTTGGGTAACTACCACCTCTACTTAGTCCGAAGACACTTTTATCATCCCCTGAAAAAAACGCTGTCTTCCTTAAGCTCCCTCATACCCATCCCCAACCACCACTATGCAGCACTAACCTACTTTCTATCTCTATGGATTTCCCTCTACTGGATATTTTCTATAAACTGAATCATAACATGTATGACTTTTGAGTTTGAATTCTTTCATTTAGCATAATGTTTTCAGGGTTTGTACATATTGTAACATGTACTTCATGTCTTTTTATAATTGAAAGATATATGGTTGTACCACATTTTGTTTATCCATTCAGCACTTGATAGGCTCATCTGCTATTGTCTCACTATTCTGTTTTGCCTACAATTTTCTTCCTTTAATGAAATTTTTGTAAGATTTGGGAAAGAAGTAAAGAAAAATAAAGGTTAAATCTTATATAGTTAATGCACAATATATGCCATAATTTTAAAATTAATACTACAGATATATTGTACTTCTTCTGCTTGACAAACACTTAAACAAAAAATTGAACACAAATTAGAATTGACCTTACCCTATAACAGCAGGCTATCAAAAGCAATAGTGACTTACATTGATTAAAATTATATGCATTCATTCAGTCATCAATATACTAAAGTTAGCCTTCAAAGTGGCATATTTATCTTATGTCTCTGGTTTTACTTTTTAATTTAGTATAATTATATATTGTCACTAATACAAATCAGAAAGAGTTGGCTCTAAAAATTCATCCCATCCAAGAAGCTTCAATTACTGGAAGTTTTGGAGTTTCTGGCTGAATTGCCCCCTCACTCACTCTCCAGCATAATTTTGGATGGTATTATATTATGGGTTGTAGACAGACAATGCTAGGTTTGTTTCATTGGAAATATGACAAAGATTTATTTTTAAAGAGAGAGAGAGAGAGAATTTTTAAATATTTATTTCCTTTAGTTTTCGGCAGACACAACATCTTTGTTTTTTTGTTTTTTTGTTTTTTTGTTTTTTGTTTTGTGGTGCTGAGGATCGAACCCGGGCCGCATGCATGCCAGGCGAGCACGCTACCGCTTGAGCGACATCCCCAGCCCCAAAAAAGAGTTTTAAGGATTTCATATGTAACTCCTTTATAATTCATTGCTAAAACAATATTGTAACCATAATAATTAAAATTAACTGCAAAAAAATCCACAATTTCTCACTTATGACAAGTTAGGAGTTTTTAATGCTTCCATATAGTCCTTATGTATTTGCCTTCCTCATGTTTATGTAATTATAAGCATTTTGACAGGTACAATTTAATTATTTTATACACATTACATATAAGCATTTAGTTTTATTGCTTTAAAACCTTCAATAATCATCATTTAGAGGTTGAATTATATTTCATTGTGTGAGCATACCTTAATTAATTATTATCTTAAAGTAAGGCATTTGGGCCATTTTCAATTTACTGAGTAACTATGATGCTTGAATGGATGTAATTAATACATATTAAGGAAAAAATGGCTCCATTTCCAGATAATAGGTTTTATCTCAGATAAACCTGGATTCTCTTCTTGGCTCAATCACTAACTTTGTAGCCTTAGGCAAGCTTTTTTTTTTTTTTAAAAAAATGTAATCACAATTCTTGATAGAGGTCTCATTTACATATACTAAAACTCACAGATCTCAAATTTATAGCACTTGATTTTTATATACCTGTACACCTATATGACCATGTTCATTCTTCCACGAGTATAACCTTTCTTCTGATTTCTTACAGTTTCTTCTGCCAAGAGACATCTTCATGGTTTCTCTTTGGGGGCTATTACTAATAGAGTTGTGTGACTATAGATGCCTGTTTTGAGGATGCAAGTCACTTCTCTTGTGTATGTATCTAGGAGTGTCATTGCCATATTGTAGAGATGGTGAAGCTGGTGAGTTAGATAAAATTGGACAACATGGTGCCATCATAATGCTGAATGGGATGGAAAAGATGCCTAGAACTGGCTTGGCTAAACCTTTTAGCTTCTCTGAACCTTAGCTTCATCAACTCCAAAGTAAAGATAATCCCTGCCATGAAGGGTCACTACCATGATTAAAACATGTAGAGAATTAAAGTCCTAGCACAGGATTTGGACTGGAAGGTAGTTACTGATTGGGAGCTATGATGATGGTGGTAAAGGAGGTGATGGTGATATTATCCCTTCCCATGTACTGATGGGTAGACTTGCTGAGTCAAAATATAGAGCTGACCTCTTCCTCTCATCTTTCAAAGAAAGTCTGAAGACTTTCATGAGGATCCCCTTCTACTTTGGCTAGACCTGTGGCTCTCTACAGTATTGCAGCATTGCATTCCTGAGATTCTGATTTCATTCCCTAAAGTGGGGCACAGACATCCATGCTCTAAAGGTTTCCTTTTGGATGTTAATTGTCAAACCTGAGAACTTATGCCTAGCAGAAGACTTGATTTATAGCTCATCTTCTTAGACTTTGCCACTTTGCAGTTCTGTAAGGTAGCAGGTTTGTTGTTTTCCTTCTTTCCTCTCTGTGCTGAAATCCTTACCCTCATTGCACCTGAGACCCCACACAGCCTCTAAGTTGGGTGTTTTATTGGTAAGTTTTCTCCTCTCTCTCCCTCATGTGTAGATATCCCATGAGTCACAAGGCACTGATTTTAGAAGTGTGCCTGTGTTCCCAAATTGCTGCCTGGTTTTAGTGTGCAGTATCCGTTTTCTCAACTGTCACCTTATCAATATTTTCTTTTTATTTCCTCCTTTGTTTTTACTTTTTCCTTTAAAATAAACACAACTATGGCAAACTCCTACAGCCTTCGGCAGCTGGCAGCCTGCATGCCTGGCTGATTCTCCCTGTGAGGTGCAGATCATCCTGGCAGACTGTTGAAAGTTGTTGTGACTTAAGGAGCAGCTGGGTTTTCTTCTCTCTCACTCTCTCTCTTTAAACTTTAGCTCCTTCTTAATTATCAAAGAAATGTATATATACTGTGGCAGGAAATTTAGATGATTAGATATAAAGATCCCAAAACAACAATTGCAATCTTCTCTCTCTCTCTCTCTCTCTCTCTCTCTCTCTCTCTCTCTCTCTCTCTCTCTCTCTTTTAACAGGGATTGAACCCCAGGGTGCTTAGCCACCGAACCACATCCCCAGCCCTTTTTATATTTTATTTTGAAACAGGGTCTTGCTAAGTTGCTTAGGCTGGCTTTGAACTTGTGATCTTCCTACCTCAGACTCCCAAGTTGCTGCATTACTGGTGCACCACTGCACCCAGGCTACCATCTTCTCTTTACATGGTAAATATTCAGTTTGGGCTCCAGCAATTTCTACGTGAGTGACCCTGGGTTCTTCTGCTTCTCTGAGCCTGTTGCCTCACATGTTAAAGAGGATGATCAGAAAACCTGGTAGAAAAATAGGCACAAGACATCAAGGATATCTCACTAAGAAAAGAAACAAATGGCCATTGAATATATATTATGAGTTTTACTCATAATAAAAATGCAAATAAATAACAAACAATTAAAGAACTCCCTTCCCCAGTAAGGCAGGGGAAAATGGATGTGTTCATACATTCAAGTAACAGCAGAGAATTGCACACCATTACAGAAGGGAATCAGCAATGCCTAACCAGACTATACATCTGTTTACATTTTGATACAATAATCCCACTTCAAGGGATTTACTCTGAAGATTTATCTCGACAATAAGAAAATATACATGCACAAGGTTATTTATTACTTGTAATTGTAAATATTGGAAATAACCTAAATGTCCAAATATAGAGTTTTTATTGAATTAAGTAAAGAACAGTCACATCTTGAAGAACTACATAACTGTAAAGAAGAGAAATATCTCCACAAATGGAGACAGAATAATTTCCTCTGAAAAAGGTGAAGTACGAAGGGGTATGTATAGTACACTTCTTTTTATATAAGAAAAAAACATAATAAAAACCAGAAACTAATGTGATTGCCTTCGGGGGATCAGTGAGAACAATATAGAAAGTACAGGAAAGTGACACTTCACTAAGGACGATTTTGTGCATGGCTTTGACTTTTGGAATGATGCTAATGGTTTTTACTCTCAAACAAACAAATCAACAAGGATATGGGAGAAAACCCTGCAGTGGAAAACAAACAGAAGATAGAGCTAGGCTTTCAATGAATAACAGAATTACACTGGTCAAGGAGAACTAAGTCAAGTGACTGAATACAGTAATTTGGTTATTGTCAGTTAAAAGATGAACTTGAAATATATTTATTATGTTAGTTTTCATTATGTAGGCTTCTGAGCAAATGTGTAAATATGGGGATTGTGCTGGTGGCTAGATTTTTCACAGAGAGATGCAAGTATGGACCAGAGAAAGACTGGCAAGAACACTGTAGTGTTAGGTGTTGGGTTGTAATTGGTGACTGTGGTATGAATGTTGATACAGCTCCACACTCATTTATACTATTGATACACCCCCCCATACACACACACATGCACATATCTGGATATATATACACACACACTTCCTAATTGCCCACTGAAAAGACTTAGAAGCCAATAATAATCAGAACAACAGATTTTATTTTCAAATATCATGGCCCATTAATAATAGCTAGTGAATATTGAATTCATGACTATTCCAGAGCCAAAGAAGAGAAAAACCAAGAAGAGCTGGAATATCTTTTAAACCAAAAAGGAAGGAAGCACTTGAAATATATTGGGAACCTGGTAGTTAGGGTTCTCCAGAGAAACAGAACCAATAGAATAGATGAAGACATATGAAGAGATTTATTATTGGGAATTGGCTCATGCAATAATGGAGCAGGCAAGTCTCAAGGTCTGTGGGGTGGGGAGCAGGGATTGGCAAGCTGGACACTCTTAGGAGTGGATGATGTAATTCCATCCTGAATCTGAAGACCTGAGAACTAGGAGAAACAATGGTGCAGTGCCAATCCAAAGGCCAGCAGGTTCACGACCCAGGAAGAGCCAAGGCTTCAGGTAGAGTGATGTCCCAGTTCAGGCCATCAGGCTAGAGGAATTTTCTCTTACATGGGGAGGCAGGTTTTTTTGTTCTTTTCAGGCCTTCAGCTGATTGCGTGAGGCCCACCCACATTGTGGGGGCAAGGGCTTTACTCAATCTATTGGTTTAAGTGTGAAGCTCACCCAAAAGCAAACTTTAGAAACAGCTGGAATAATGTTTGACCAAATGTCCAGGCCTCCCCTGTTTCAATCAAGCTGACATATGAAAATAATCATTGCAGGACCAGTGAAAAATGAAAATAAATAATGGTAACAGTTATTATAACTCATTAAAGAATAAGAATTGTGAGCCCCTAATGATAATAAAAATACAAGAAAAAAAATTCTTTCTTATGGGAAAAATCCAGGAATGATGGTTCGAAGAAAATTTGCACACAGCATAGTAATAATGAATTCAAACAAATATCTAAAAATATTACATTAGTAGGTGAATGTTTCAAGAGGCAATGTACATGCACTCTCAAAGAATAGCAAAGAAAGGTAACTTTACAGTGGAGAAACATGGTGCATACCATCCAGTGGCTTCAGGAAGGTTTAACAATACCAACAGTAGGATGGACCAACTTCACATGCCCCCTGGCGTGATGCAGTAAGAACACAAGGTTACACGCTTACCATCCTCGCCAGATGTGAAGACAAACACGAAAGGAGGGAAATCTATAAAATGTGCAGCCTGCACACTTAAAAATATTTCTATCTTTAGAAACGAACTGTTACAGATCAAAGGAAACTAAAGGAGGGATATAACATGAAGGCCAGGAATGATCCTGAATGCAATGACTGGCTCCTAGCTCCTCTGAAAGCATTTTTTCCTCTGGCTATAAAGGAAATTATTAAGATGATATAATATAAAATAAAAATTTTAATTTTGATCATTATTTTGTGGTTTTATAACAGAATACCCTTGTGCTAAGGAAACAGTCTTTATGTGTAAAGGGGTAACTAAGCTGTCCAGACAACGCATGTGCCTGTTGCCGTGTGTGAGGAGATGAGGAGGGCATGTGGCAAATTGTTATTTGACAAATCCAAGTGGAGGGTGTAGAAGAGGTCCTTGAAGCATTCCTGCAAGTTTTATATAAGTTTCTATTTCAAAATAGTTTATAAAGTTTTACAAAAAGAAACAAGTTCTTAGAGTTATTGTTATAAAGACTAAATGAGATAATCCATAAAAAGGAATTAGCACAGAGCCTGGCACAGAGGTAAAAACTCAATAGTTAGCTATTATTAATACAAACATGAATATAATATCAGTGTATTAAATATATTAATATCAACCTATACATTTAAGTCAATATATTATTATTTGATGTACATATTAGAGTTACATGTCAATAATAGCATTAGTACATTAATGTTAATTTCTAGTAATAACATCAATATATTTGCATTATTGCAATACATTTATTAAAATGATATTACATGACAATTATTATTTTATATCTTACTTTTTCAATTAAAATATATCATAAATAATTTGATTTTCACAAAGCACGATAGTCTATGGTTTGCATGTATCACAATTTAAGTTTAAATTTTTTCTTTTTCAGGGCTATAGTTGTTGCTATTTTTCTTTTTTTAAGTAAATAATACCTTTATGATAATAGTACTGTATATGAAATTTTATGAATTTATAAAATAATTTATGAAAACCACAAGGTTTGGTTCATTTTCCTGATGTTACAGGACAGGAGTCTCAAAATCATTCTGCTGAGTCAAAGGAACTGGCATTTCAAACTCTCTGCAGTTCGCTGCCAAGGCCAAATGGCTTGCCAGAGGAATTTTCCCATTGTCTGTGGCACTAGCAGGATGTTGAGTGTCTGTCTTGTCTCTCACTTACCCACATCACGTCCTACCAGTGACCTCCCTCTCCAGAAGCATCTGATTTTCAGGAATTAAACAGTTCTGGCTGGGAGAATTTTGTTAACGTAGAAAACTTTCTCCTTTGTACTTTTCTGTATTGCTTTTTGTTTTCCTAAGAGACTTATAAAGAAAAGTGATGAAATATTTCTGAAGAAGGAGAAGGAGACCGGGGCAGAGGAAGAAAACGGGGAGGAGGACAGGGCTTAGCGGTGACCAGGGTATTGGAAGGAGCAGTCTGGTTGTTTGGGTTTTGTTTTCTCAAAGGAAAGCAAGCTGACCCCAGAAAAGTAGCCTCTCAGGTGAGCAGATGAGAGGGAGATTTCCCAGGAAGGTCTCATTTGGTTATTGTCAGCAATAACTGGTTTGGAGCATCAGAGAGACCTGGGTCTAGTCTTGGTTTTCACATTTATTACCTTCTCTTCGTAGGCAAGTTATTGGGCCTTTCTAAGTCTTTGTTTCCTTTGGGCAAAAGCAGAATGAAAGTGACTTCCTGGCCAGGTGTGGTGGTGCTCTGTAATTATGGTGTGCTGTAATTCCAGTGGCCCGGGAGGGTGAAGTGTAGGAATCACAAGTGCAGAGCCAGCCTCAGCCAAGCAAGGCTCTAAGCAACTCAAAGGATGGATGTTGAAAAATAAAAAAATAAAAATGGGCTAGGGATGTGGCTCACTGATTAAGCACTCCTGGGTTTAATCCCTAGTTAAAAAACAAAAACAAAAACAAAAACAAAAAAACCTTGCTCACAGTGTTTTTGCAAAGTTCACATGAGATATCATGGACATTCTCTTAAATTAAATTGGAGAGGTCTGAAGAGTCTTAGGGCAGACAAAGTCAGTTAGGCGTCATAAGTGAACTCAACATATGTGGAACTTAACTTGAGCTATTTCTTATAAATTCCTGTAATTAAGGAAATTAGAACCTAAGCTCAAACCAATCAGAATCAGCCAACAAACTTATGATTATATAACTAGGGACTTTCCTGTAGGATAGATGAAATAAGTCCCAGTAAAACTGTAACCAAGCTGGGCGCGGTGAGGCATGCCTGTAATCCCAGTGGCTTAGGAGGCTGAGGCAGGAGGATCGCAGGTTCAAAGCCAGCCTCAGCAACAGTGAGGTGCTAAGCAACTCAGTGAGACCCTGTCTCTAAATAAAATACAAAATAGGGCTGGGGATGTGGCTCAGTGGTTGAGTGCCCCTGAGTTAGATCCCCAGTATGTCCAAAAAAAATTGTAACCAAGCAAGTATTTTTTTTGCAAGTATTGTATTTGTCATATACAACCTCTCCTTGTGTTCCTTGGGTGAAGCTCCAGGGCCATTTCTGCTTAATTCCAGAATTGTTGTTTGCTCAAATAACTCTAAAAATCTTATTATGCCTCAGTTTGTCTTTTTAATATGAAAAAAGTAACATACTAAAAAACTTTACAAATATTAGTTTAAAATTCATCATGCAACTAACAATACTTTCAAAGTCACAATCTTATAATAAGTGCAACAGTGGGTATTCACTTATACATAGTTATCCCTTCGTGTAAATCAGGAGAATATTGCCAATGTGCAACCTGTTATGGTTTGGATATGAGGTGTTCCCCCAGAAAGCTCATGTATGAGATAATGCAAGAAGGCTCAGAGAAGAAATGATTGGGTTGCAAGAGTCTTAACTCAATCAGTGAATTTATCAGATGGGATTAATTGAGTAGTCACTGAAGGCAGGTGGAGTGTGGCTGGAGGAGGTAGAGCATTGGTGGCATGCCTTTGGGGTATACGTTTGTATCTGGTGAGTGGAATCTCTGCTACCTCATCATCATGTGAGCTGCTTCCCTCTGCCACATTATTCCACCACGATGTCCTGCCTCGCCTTGAGTCCGGAGGAATGGAGCCAGCCTTTTAATGGACTGAGAACTCTGAAACTGTGAACCCCCAGATAAACCTTTCCTCCTCTATAATTATTCCGGTTGGGTCTTTCAGTTGCAGCAGCAAAAAAGCTGACTAAAACACAACCCAAGGAAAGCAATTTTGCCCCAGGATTAGAATCCATGACTCCGGGGACTGCAACTTAGTAACAAACTGAAGCTTGATCTGCTTGCCAGATGACTGTACCCTAAATGTTTGACTACATTCCTGCACATGCCCAGGAGACCACCAACAAAGAGCCTCCTCCTAATTAGATTCTGATGTAAGACTTTTTAAAACAGAAGAGTTTTATTTGGTTTGATACCAAAGGAAACAAAACCAACAGTTTTGTTTGCATAAAAATGCTGTGAAACAATACTTTAATTACCTAGGATTCAGACCTGTTTGAAAAGATGTGACTATTTCAGGTTTCTTAAAATTAGTTTTGTAAAGACATCTAATAGACTCCCCCACCCACCCCCCAGAGTCATTGTCTTCTTGAAATGATATAAAGGAAATACATTTCCCCCAGCTCTAGTTTCCCATTGTTAAAGCAGATCAGTGGTTATGAAAGTGCTGCTAATTTAAGGTTTCAAAGGATGGATGTTGAAAAATTAGGCTTTTTTTTTTTTTTCCTTTCTATTTATCTCTCCAGGAAGCAGTCCCCATAAAATGCTTTCCCTTGCCTCTTGATAGTAAGCAGATGCTGCACTTCCCAGCAGAGCTCAAGAAAACAGCCTGTGGGGCAGAATCTTCCATAAATGTCTGAAGATATTTACTTTGCCAAGATTTATGTTACAGTGAAATTAAACCTAATCTTAAAAGAAGCCATCCATTTAATTAATATTTATGCATTCTAGTAAATGACTTGAAAATATATGCTGTAAATTTTTAATATGGAGTGAGAAAATAATGTGCCATTGCGCTGTTGCCTGGACATAGAAATAGAAGGTGGTTTGAAGAAAAAGACATTCCAGTCCTCTTTGGATGATACCTCTTTTCTAAATTCCCGACCTTTTAATCTGTGGACTAGAGGGCCATTCATTTACATTGATGATGACTTCTGTTTAATGGAGAGATAAATTCAGTGATGCTCAAATCCAGGTGAAGAGTCTTTGTGGCAGGCTATGAGAAGAAATAGGGACTTTCACCCACTATTCTCGTGAAGTTGCTTTTCTAGCCTTTCCAGTGTCCAGGAGCACTTTACTGTAGCCGGGTTTGGCAGTGATCAAAAGCACAGTGGGTCACATTTTTCAAAGCTTGCTTTATCTTCTTATTCTCTGATGACCATATGGTCTAAGCTGTGACCGTACTGGTTGACATTTTTAGAGAAAAAATTTATTATTGTCTTTGCTACAGCTAAATTGCTGCTGAAATGTGACTTGCTTAGGAGAAAATGCCACTTAGTGTTGATTTGCCATTCCCTGATACCCCGAAGGCACTTTGTGCAGAGACTGGGGGATTTTTCCCTCCTCATGCTCTTGTTCTTGGAAAGTATAATGTTTCATCATTCTGTTTATAAAAACAATTCCAAATCAGCAAAATCTGGCAAATTTGTAATCTTCCATTTTAATCGTGGTATGGGTGGCTTGGAATTCTCTAGTCGAATTTAAGAAGGTTATTTTGAAGGAAAATTCTTATCACACTCTCTGTTCCACCCATCAAATCTTGTTCTTTCTCTCTTAATAATACCAAAAGTTCTCAGACTCGTTGGCCTCAGGGTTGCTTTTCATCCTGAGAAATGATTAAAGACCCTAAAGAGCTTTTGTTTACTTGAGATGTATCTATTTGTTTTTGTGCACTAGAAAACAAAAGCTAAAAATGTTTATTTATAGTTTACAAATAGATATTTCGATGAACAATTACCATTTTCAAAACAAAATATTAATTAAAAAGTAGTGTTTTGCATTTTTACAATTCTCTGGCTTAGCAGAAAACAGCTGGATCTTCACATCTGTTTCTGTATTCAATCTCTTGTGATTATCACATGTCATATAGTCTCTGGAAAATTACATTCTATACTCATGAGAGAATGTGAGTGAATAAGGAAAAGAATATCTGAGTATTATTATAAAAAATAATGTCCACCTCCTGGATCCCCTGGTCTCAGGGACCCCAGGCGTGTCCGTGACTACTTTGTGATCTGAGGGCACACACATTGCATCCTAAGTTGTGAAGAGAGTACCTTGTGTCATAATGACCTGTACTTAAATCTGATTTAGTACTCATAAAAATCTTCTGGGCTGTTATATAAAGACCCTCTAAGTGAATGATAATCCCCTATGAATTTGACATGTATCTTTAGAGCCAAAGATACAAAAATACAGACAAATTTGTTTTCAGGGGAACTGAGTGTTCTGTGACTTCACTTGCACATACAGGAAAGAATAAGAATCTTTTTTAGGTCAGAAAAGCATCAGTACTCCTTGCCTGGCTTATTTCTCTTCTGGCTTATTTGTATAATCAGTGACTAGATTACAAACTCACTTCTTCATATAAGTTATGATGAACCAACCATTCACTTTCTTACAATTTTAAGATGGTATTCTTCCTGCAGATGAGACTCAAGGAGGGAAGGATTTGCCTCAGGTCACAAAACTGCTTGATGAAAAAACTGTAAATAGAACTGAAAGTGCTTTTATCTTGACTCATTCTTGCCCATTTGGTTTGCAAAGTAGTAGAAACTGGGGAATCCCTCAATCTCAGACCAGGCAGAACTTGTGTTACAAGCTCCCACAGTGACTTCCCCTTCCTCTTCATAATGCTCCTCATGTTTTAGTTTCTAGTTTAATGTCCCCCTAACTGGTAATGCTCATGAAGGCAGGCTCACATCTGCCTTATTCATTGCTATAATCCTGTAATTTAGTCAGGTTCTCCAGAGAAGCAGAAACAATAAGAGATATATAGATATATAAAAAAATATTTGTTATGGTGGATTGGCTCATGCAGTTTTGGAAGCTGAGAAGTCTCATGATTTGCCATCTGGAGATTGAGGATTTCCTGGAGACCCAGGAAATCCTGTGGTATATGTCTAGTACAAACCCGAGGGCCTAGAACCAGGGACACTGATGGTGTAAGTCTCAGTCTGAGTGCCAATGTGGGAGAACCAGGAACATCAATGTCTGAAGGCAGAATGAAACAGACTTTCCTGTTGAAGCAGCGGGTAAGCTTGTCCTTCATCTGTATCGGGGCCTCTGTGGACTGGCTCCTACCTCCATGAAAGAGCTTTTTTATTCAGCCTACCAATTAAAATGCTAATCTATTCCAGAAACACAGTCACAGACATACCTAGATATAATGTTTTACAAGCTATCTGGGTATGCCTTAGCCCTGTCCAGTTGACACATAAAATTAACCATTACAATACCACTCCCATATCTATGGATGCTAAGCAAACATTTGTTGAATTAATGACAGTGTAATTAGCCCAGAGAATTAGAGTCGGGTTGTTTGACTGAACTTAGAAGTTTAGTACTATGTTTTAAAATCCTGCTTCAAAATGCTACAGCTAAAACCTATAACTACTTTATGACATAGCAATTTCAGGCCAAATATATACCCAAGAGAAATTAGTACATAAAGCACATGCATATTCAAAACAACTTTATTCATAATGACCCCAAACTGGAAACAATCCAAATGTCCATCAACAGAGAATGGATAATAGAAAATGTTGAATATTCATTCAGTAGCACATTACATAGCAATAAAGGAAGAAACTATTTGAATGTGAAAAACAGATGAATCTCATGAGTCTTATGGTGACTGAAAGAAGTCAGACACAGGACAGCATCTAGGGTATGGTTGCATGTAGACAAAGTCCAAGGACAGGCAAAACTAATCTGTAGTGTTGAGGCTGGATAATGTGGGGAGGATGCTGATGAGGCAGGGAAATGAGGGAATCTTTTGGGGTGCTGAAGATGTCTTGCCTTTTGATCTGAGTGACAGTTACATGAGTGTAGAGGGTGTGTAAATTCATCAAGATCTGCACTTAAGATTGACATACTTGTGGCTGTGGTTGCGAACACCTGTAATACCCAGTGACTCCAGAGGCTGAGACAGGCGGATCACAAGTGCAAAGCCAGCCTCAGTACTTTAGTGAGGCCCTAAGCAACCTAGGCAGACCCTGTCTCAAAATATAAAAAGGACTAGGGATGTGGCTCAGTGGTTAAACACCCCTGGGTTAAATCCCTGGTACAAAAAAAAAAAAAAAAAAAAAAAAAGATTAAGGTACTTTGATTTATACATTGTTCTGCAAAATGTGTTTTAGAAAATTCTAAAACTCGACAGCACATGCTGAAATGCCCTGGAGGGACCACAGTAAGGGAAACAGAATGTGTCAGGAAATGCACTATCATTTTCAGTGACAGTATTTGTCAGAGGTTAAATTAGATTATAGAAAAATGCTGAATTGGTTACCTTCACGATTGACTGTGAATTCCAGGGAACAAAGTTATAAAACTACTCCCAAAACAGTGGGGTTGATAAGAATGCTGTAATAAGCACAGTCACAGTGCACGCTGGGAGACAAGCTGACGGTGAGAGCAAGAGCACTTTTATCAGGACTGAAAGAAGAGCGAACTGCCCTTCCCCCATTATAAAGACACACAAGCAGGGGTGGCCCATGGCGATCATACGCATGGTCATGTGGTATCAGAGATTGCAGGAGATTACTGGGGGTCCGCTGTATCTTATCCAAAGTCACAATCCTAAACCAGAGGCATGAATGCCTTTCTGTTCTATCCAATGTAAATTTAACCATTGGCTTATGCCCTACAGGAGCTTCCAAAGCCCATTGGCCAAGAATAAGTTCCTTGGTAAGAGAGAAAAAGCCCTTCAAACTCTGGGTCTTGCTTGCTTGCCTCAGTTCATCTTCCATTACCCTTGGCCTTCTGCCTTTAGCTTCAGCAACCCTGATTTTTTGCAGTTTTCTACTTGTAACAAACTGCCCTCATCTCCTTCCATCTTGCAGACCACTGGTTAAATGATCTTTATCCCTTTCTATTTCTACCCCAGAATCTATTCTCTCAGAATCAACTCTGGCATTTAGGTCCTCTGAGAAGTCTCTGAATGATCCTTTCCACAATTTTGGCTGGTAAGAGCTCATCCTTGATGCTCCTGTGATGTCTTGGATATATCCTGTCATTTTACCTGCCATCTTGTATGGGTTATTTTAACAGTTCTGATCCCTATTTTAGACACAAAGTTTCTTGGGGGGCAGGGTCTATTTTTGGAAGACAATTGTCCCAACATATAGCTTGTCTTATGAGCAAAGGCACTCATTTCCTTTGTTTTGTCCTACCCTTTCAGGGATGTTTGAGCAAACAGTGTTAGCAGATAGAGGAGCAAATAGATGTTTGTTTACTGTTCAGTATAATGAAAATAATATCTTACTCCAGGACAAAGGGAAGGCAAGTTGATATGCTTCTCATAATAAAATATTTGGGTTCTTCAAACTTTTGCTTTCTCTCATGATGCATGCCACCGCAGAAACAGGTATTATCTGTCCTTGTGGAGCTTTGCCTTGATTTTAGGAAAGTGGTTAAGACACTGATTAAGACACTGATTACTGTTAAGATACTGATTACTGCTATTGCTGTGAAGGATTAACTGTCCTTTGTCCAAGAACCACAAGTCTTGTGCCTTCTGCTAGTGTCCATTATATAGTGCAGGATAACTCGTTCACTTGCACATAGGAGAAAATCCCAGACTCTCCATAGTTCTTATATGTATTATATGCATTATTACACTTTCAGCACCAAGGTCTTCAGTTTAGAGTTTAATAAATGTTAAATGAAGGAAGGAATTGGATTTTTGTTGCAGAATAAAAATCAAAGAGAGCAGCACAAGGAGACCATTTCATTGCAAGGGCACCTACGCTTCTGCTTAGCCATCTCCAACATTTCTTCCATGGATTTCCAAAACAGCTCCCTAAATACATTTGTATTTGTTCCCTAAATACATTTTTGTTGATGCGAGGAGAAAGCTCAGACCAGCCCTTTTGTGATACTGATTTGGAGTATGAACACAAATTGTCACTATATTATGTGCTTTCTAGGCAAGATGCACAGATACGTTTCGTACAATTAAACTGTATAGTTTATGTAATTTCTTTAAATAATTAATCTCAAAAATAAACATTAAAAGCACAGTGCATTAAACAGGCTACACAAACGACAGAATTTTACAATGCTGAGGTTAAAGAAAGTCTGTGACTAAAGTGTTGTGGACAAGGCTTGGTGCATGTAATTTATGTCTGAAATGCTGGGAAGACTTTGTGAAATTGCATATTCTTACCTGGTTCCCACTTAAGAGAGCAAAATTTAGTCATGAGTTTAGAAGGTAAAAGAAGATGAAGGAAGGTCTCCTGTTCAGAGAAAAAGAACCAGAGAAAAGGTCTGCATACTGTAGAAAAGCTGTCTTATAAATTTTGCACCTCTTGTTTGAAGCCAAGAACATTCTGCTCACATGAATGACATACTTTTCATCTTAAATGTTACTAGTTTTAGGGTTATCACTTTATCCTTTTATGTTTTTGAGTCAGGGTTTCACCATGTTGCCCAGGTTGGCCTTGAACTTGCGGTCCTCCTGCCTCAGCTTCCCAAGTTGCTGGATTACAGGCTTATGCCACTGCATGGGTTTACAGTTACCACTCCATGCAAAAGACTTGAGAAGTGTGTTTGATCTTATTCTAGAGAAGCTCTGAAAATGATTCCTAGGTATTGGAAAATGCTCTTATTTACAAAATATGTTTAATTAAAAATATTAAATAAGTTTTTTTTATGTATTTTAGAGATTAGTGCTCTATCTGACATTCGTGTGGTAAGAATTTGTTCCCAATTAGTAGGCTCTCTATTCACCTCACTGATTGTTTCTTTTTTGGAGAAGAAGCTTTTTAGTTTGAATCCATCCCATTTATTGATTCTTGTTATTAAGTCTTACACTATAGAGTCTTATTAAGGAAGTTGGGGCCTAATCTGACATGATGGAGATTTGGGCCTACTTTTTCTTCTAATAGATGCAGTGTTTCTGGTTTAATTCCTAGGTCCTTGATCCACTTTGAGTTGAGTTTTGTGCCTGGTGAGAGATAGGGGTTTAGTTTCATTTTGTTGCATATGGATTTACAATTTTCCCAGAATGTGGTATATATACACAGTGGAATATTATTCAGCATTAAAAGAGAATAAAATCATGGCATTTGCAGGTAAATGAATGGAGTTGGAGAATATAATGCTAAGTGAAATTAGACAATCCCAAAAAAACAAATGCTGAATGATTTCTGATTTAAGGATGCTGATTCATAATATGCTGTGGGGAGGGGGAATGGGAGGATTAAATGAACTCTAGATAGAGCAAAGGGGAAAAGGGGAGGGAGGGAAATGTAGGGGCATAGGGTTAGGAAAGATGGTGGAATGCGATGGTCATCATTACCCTAAGTACATGTATGACGACATGAAGGATATGACTCTACTTTGTATACAACTGGAGATATGAAAAATTGTGCTCTATTTGTGTAACATGAATTTAATGCATGCTGTTGTCATATATAACAAATTAAAATTTAAAAAAATTTAAAAATTTTAAAAAATTAAATAAGTACTGCTGGTTTTCACATTCAGTAGTAAATAATAATTTGAAAATCCTGAATTTGAAATCCTGAACCAAAATTTTTTAGGGAAAATAACTTTATCATACTGCCTACTTGCACCCTGAACAGAGTTGGTTGAACGAGTTGTTTGGAAGCAACTTGAGAACCTGTAACTGAATCTGTAAGTAAAAGTATGAATTAAAAAAAAAATAAAGAAGGGTCAATGTACGGTTGGTCAGTCTTCAAATGATGCTAGAGTCTTAGTGATTTCAGGGTTATAGGGCAAGAGTTCCTTGTGAAATTCTTTTTTTTTTTTTAAATTTGTGAATATTGATGTTCTTTTAAAAAAACCATCTTAAACCTTCTAAGTGTACATTTCAATACTGTTAAGATATTCATATTATTGTAAGATAGGTCTCCAGAATTTGTTCACCTTATATATCTGGAACTCCATAACCACTGAACAGCCCCTTTTTCTCTCTTCCCACAGCCCCTGGTGATCATTATTGTAGTTATTACTACTTTATATACTTCACATGTGTGGAATCACACAGTGTTTGTCTTTTGGTGAGTGACTTCTTTCATAGTGTCCTCTAGGTTCACTCATGGGTTGTATCATGAACCAAAATTATATACATACAATATAATATGGTTGGACCATATTATATTGTATGTATATTACACATTTTCTTTATTCATTTGCCCTTCTATAAATATTGAGGTTGCTTCCACATCATGGCTATTGTGAACAATGCTGTGATGAACATGAGTGTTAAAATAGCTGCCATAATGTTTGAATATAACAACTTTTATTTTTCTTCATGTAAAATGCTTTGTTGTTATCAGGACCAAAATTAATTAATAAATGCATGTAGATAGAAATGTACACCAGAGTATACTTGTTTAGTCATTGTTAGCTATCCTTAATAACATGTTCATATATAATATTTATATATATTTAGATTTTTGAAATTCAAAAATCTCTAAAGATAACACTTAATTTCTTCACCTTTAAAATAGGGGAAATAATACTTTATCCAAAGATTGATTTGGAAATTTATGGAGATCATGTATTCAATGAGAATAGCAAAGCCATGGGAAGATGCATATTCTGATCATTGGGCAATGTCCATTCATTGGATGGATTAGAGACATAGCCATCTCCTACTTAGAACTTTCAGTGGCTCCCTTATTGATTCAAAGATTGAACTAGACATCATTCACAGTGCCTGACTGTCCTGCTCAGCTGTTTTCTCATCCTTCTTTTCTTGCTTCCATTTGGAAAATCTTTTCCCATCTAATATGTAACATCCAACCTCCTCCCCCAGTTGCCTGGGGATTTTTCTGTTCCTTTTGGATTCAAGTCATAGAAATGCAGGTCTGAACTGCTAAAACTCTTCTTTCCCATGAAAAAGCTTTTATATGGCAGGGGAAAATAAAATTAATATGCATAGAAAAGCAAAGGCAGAGCCTTACTTTGAAGGAGAGAGGACTGATACTCAGATTTGAATTTCTAGATGCATCTGAATTATTAGAGTTGGTTAATAAATGCATGTAAATAGAAATGTACACTAGAGTGTACATGTTTAATCATTGCTAGTTATCCTTAACAACATGTTCATATAGAATATTTATATGTATTTTCTTTTTTGGGGTGTGGGGCGATAGAGATCAAACCTGGGCCTCATACATGTTAAGCACATGGTCTTAAGCCCTGAGTTGCATGCCTAGCCTTCTGTGTCTTCTTATCCTCAACAAGATTGTATCGTGTTTGAGAGAGGGTACTACTTCTCACTCATCTCTGCCCCTTCAGCAATCAGCAGCACCTAGCTTCTACTAAGGTTCAATAACCCTCATGGAAAGGATCAGCACATTCTGGTTCCTGTGAGATGCAGCTAATGTCGGGCTGCAGCCTCATCTTTATAAACAAATCTGTGATTTTTCAGTAGATTTATGCCATTTACCCCTAAGATGTGAAAAGCATCACTTGCCTGTGGTTTTGTTTTGTTCATTTCAGAGTGGTTTGGACTTGGACTAAGCCCCCATAATGTTTGTATATAACAACTTTTATTTTTCATCATGTAAAATGCATTGTCTTATTTTTAGTAATGCTGGCTAATTTTTATTTTATTTTGTGGCTTACATGTCAGGTGATACCAATTTTCCATCCTCTGCTTGTAGAAATGGCCATGATTTCTTCCTTTCCCCTGTGCTCACCCCTTTGCAATGTGGTTTTGCTCCCCTTCTCCTTAAGAAGTGGTCTCTTTCCCCCAGTGCTTTCAGAAGAGATTAGCAGATATGACACAGCAAGAGGTGTGGAAGGCGTCTGTGCTTGGGACTTGCAGCTCTGTGGACCCTACCCTGACCATGGAGAGTGATGAGGAGCAGAGAAGCCATCTCAGCTTAGGCCCTTCTGGACTGTCAACCATCAGACTTGCTCCAGTTCCTACTGAGCCAGCCCAGACATCGAATGCATTGTTTTTGAGTGAGCTGCAGTTAGAAAATGTTTTTGGAATCATATTTTTTTAAAAGTCAGCAAGGAGACTCTCAACTGCAGGACTCCATGAACTGTGCTTGGGAAGATAAAATTGATCCTGGTGGTAAGCTATGAAAAGACCAAATCACTCCCAATCCCCAAAACAAATGGAAAGCATTTTGAAATTAAATCTTTCATATTGCCTTTGGTATATAGAAGAAGGATTTCTAATGAGTTTTTCATGTCTTTGCAAAAGCTTAATGTCTGTTTAATGCTAGGATTTGAAGCTGTGTTGTGGTTAATCATTAATGAGGAAAATGCACAACTTGCTTGATTTCCATTGTAAGGGGCAGAGTTCGATGGAATGAGTCAGTTTATTTCAATTTCCTGGCTAAATTTAGTAGGCAAATATGGAAATGCTAATATGATGAATAGAATTTTCAGACTGAAGTTCCCATGTCCTCAACTGATTGCCTTGAATATGAGGTTAAAAAACTTGCTTAAATAGATTCACTGAAGCACATGATTTGGGAATTGCCAAATCCTTCATCCTTTCAGAGATCCAGCTGGACCATTAACTCCAGAAAGAAAGCATGGGAGAGAGATTCTTTTGTTACTAGCAGTTACATGCTTGCATGTTGTGTGCATGTGTGCTTTTGGGAAAGTTCTTCAATATCTTTCGGGGCAGGAGTATCCTCTTCCAAATCCCTCATTCAGGCCACTTCTTGAAAGCTTCTTGTTTGAATTATTGCAATAGCTTGCTGCTTGGGGGCCTGTTCCTAGTTTCTTCCCTTCCCAATTTGTATTTCCTCTTTCTGCAAGAAATACTGATACATAAAACTCATGCTTGATGATATCGCTTTTGAGAAACTCAAATGGCTTCTCATTTCCTCTTTAAATATTTTCTTAAAAAATATATTAACACATGGGTGTTGTTCAACAACCCTGTGAGATCAATGTTATTATTATTGTTCCTATTTCACAGATGATATAATCGAGGCCAAGGGAGGTTAAATGATTAAGATAATTGGCTAGGCCTTAGTCCCAGATTCTTTAATTCTAGAATCCATGCTTTCCCTGCCATCTCATACTTTTATTGCTTTACAAGACTTTGATTTTCTTCATATAAAATAAACACAATATGTTAATGTTGTTTAGCTATAAAAGTTTCCAACATGTAAATAATTTTATGAAATATCACTCTACATGAATACAATTTGGCATTTGGCTGTGTTCAAACCTTTTAAAAAATAAAATATTATAGGTACAGTTAAAGGTTCTTGCTTTCCCATACCACTATCTTCTTTCTTCTATAATTATAATCATGTTTTCAGAGGTGGTTGCCATATTGAAATTGGTGTGTGTCTTTTACATCTCTATTTTAATATTGTTATCATGGATATATCAATAAGCAATATATTATATTAATTTTGAGTTTTAAAATTTACATGACGTGGATTTAAAAGTACATGTATTTTTAAACAGCTTTATTGTGGTATAACTGATATGCAAAAAGCTGTACATATTTATTATGTACAATTTGATGGATTTATACATACGTGTACTCCATGATCAAGGTAATAGACGTATTGCTCACCTTCAAAAGTTTTTTAATATTTTTATTTTTATTTTATGTAGGAAACACTTCTCATGAGTTCTATTCTCTTAACAAACTAAAAAATACATAATACATGCATAACAATATTGTGAACTATAGGTATAGTGCTATATAGAAATTGCACATCTTGGTAGCTGAAACTTTATATCCAGTGAACTGTGACTCTCCATTTCCCCCTCCCTCTCAACCCTGGAAACGACCATTCTACTGTTTCTGGGTCTGACTACCTGAAATACCTCATATAAGTGGAATCATGAAGTATTTGTCCTTCTCGGACTGTGTTATTTCACTTAGCTTAATGTCCTAGTGGTCCACCCATATTATCACATATGACAGGATTTCTTTATTTTTAAAGACTGAACACTATCCCATTGTCTCTATAAATTACATTTTCTTTATTCCTCTGTCCATGGTTGTTTCCATATCTTGGCTATTGTGAACAAAGCTTCACTGAATGTGGGAAGGCATATATTTTTTGAGGCCCTGATTTCAATTCTTTTGGATAATATAACCAAAAGTAGTATTGCTGGATCAAATGGTGGTTTGCTTTTGACTTCTTGAGGAACCACCATACTGTTTTCCATGGTGACCATAACATTTTGAATTTCAACAGTGTACAAGTGTTCCATTCTTCTACATATTCACCAACACTTTTTTCCCCTCTGTGTGTGTGTGTGTGTGTGTGTGTGTGTGTGTGTGTGTGTGTGTGTACTTTGTGATATCCATCCTAACAGGTAGGAGGTGATATCTCATGGTGATTTTGATTTGCATTTTCCTGATGATTAGCAACATTGAGCATTTTTTATAAATATATTGGCCATTTAAAAAAATTTAGAAAATTTTTATTCAAGTCTTTTGCCAATTTAATTTTTTTTTTTTGCTGTTGAGTTGCAGAAGTTGCTTGTACATTTCAAATATGAATCCCTTATCAGCCACATGGTTTGAAAATATTTTCTCTTATAGGTTTTCCTTTTTACTATGATTTTACTTTGCTATGAGGAAGATTTTTATTTTGGTGTAGTCCCATTTGTCTAATTTGGCTTTTGGTGTTATATTCATGAAATCATTGCTAAAATTAGAAAGAAATCTTCCCATTTCCTTGTTTTCTTAATTTTTTTTATGAACACAATACTTCTATTTATTTATTTTATGTGGTGCTAAGAATTGAACCCAGTGCCCCACACATGCCAAGCAAGTGCTCTAGCACTGTGACACAACCTCAGCCCCCACCCCCATTTCCTTTTTAACATTTTACAGTTTCTTCACCCCATTAAGACCTCCCTGAAAAAAAAAAAAAAAAAAAAGACCTCCCTTGTGGGAGGGGGAGTACTTCCCTGCAGGAAGGAACCTGTTATGAGGGCCCAGGAGCTGGCAGCCCTGACCTGGTGATTCCTGCCGCAGGCCTGGTACCATGAGGACCCTCTTTCACGGAAGTGCAAGTGTGGTCAGCCTACTTTGGGCAAATGTGCCCACAGTCCTTCTGCTGTCTCTTCATAAAATCTATAGGTGTACACGGGGGACATTATGTTTCACCTTTTTTTTTTTTTTTAAATAACAGCAAAAATGAATTCTCTTCACTTTCAAAAATTTTTTAAGAAATAAAGATATGATCTATCACTATATTTTTGCAAGTTGGTTTCTTCACTCAACATCTCTTGGATTTGGATGAGAGTTATTTCAGTATCTTTAAATCACAATGACAAGGAATATACAAGACTCATTGTACATATATGAGAATTTAAGTTGAAGTGTTTTGTTGAAATTTTTTAAAATATTCAGATTTATTAAAAATTGTCAACTTGCTCACTCTTTGCAATTATTTAAGAGTTAATAGGTAAGAATTTAAAGATTTAAAATGGTCCAGTAGGAAATTTTCCACTGTCATCTGTGACCAAATGTGATATTACAGGATTTAACAACCTTGCATATCTGATGGAATCTCATTTTTAGTCTCTTTTTTTTGTTGTTGTTGTTGCCCTGATTACTAGTGAGGTTGCGGATGCTTTCATGTACAGTTGAGCCTCAGCTGATGACAGGGATATGTTCTAAGAAATGTGTAGTTAGTAATACCATCATTGTGTGGATGTGATTGCACTTAACACAATGTCACTAATGTCCCTAGGAGTTATAATCTTATAGGACACCATCATTGACTGCATGTCATTATGTAGCACACAACTGTACATACTGTTTGTGTATGTTCTTTTCTGAAAAAAGAACATTAAGTTTAAAAAATGATTTCTGTGAGTTTCTAGAGGTTCTTTAAATCCCAAAGTTTTTGTAGTTTAGTTACAGTGTAAGTACCTTCTCCCGATTTGTGTTTTTAAAAAATCTTTGTAGTTTTGTCTATGGAAAATTTTAACGGTAATATAAAATAATCAAATAAAGTTTTTCTTTTATAGTTTTTACTTAAGGGTGTATTAGTTAAGAAATCCTTCCTAGCTCCATATCAAGAAAATACTCACAAAGGGTGAGAGATAGGGAGGGAGGGAGGAAGTGCTGGGGAATGATATTGACTAAATTATATTGTATTTATGTACAAATACATAACAAAAAAAAACCCTCAACGTGTACCACCATAATTCATCAATACAAAAATAAGGAAATAAAAAAAAACTCAGTGAAGTGGACACTTTCAATGGGTGAATTTTATGCTATGCGAGTTCTGTCCCAACTACAATTTATTTTGATATATAGTGTGAGGTAAAAATCTAGTGTGTTATTTTCCATAACAAACAATTGTTCAGTATCAGTTATTGAATTGTCCATGATTTATTCGCTGACCTCTATACTTTTCCCCTGGTACTGGAGATTGAATTTAGAGAAGACCCCAGCCTTTTTTTATTTTTGAGACAGGGTCTCGCTAAGTTGCTGAGGCTGGCCTCTAACTTGGGATCCTCCTATCTCAGCCTCCTGAATAGCTGAGATTATAGATGTACACCACCACACCTGGCCCACTGACTCCTATTTTGATGTTAGTTGTATATCAGGTTGCTATATATGACTGAGCTCAGCTGCTTCAATCATTGATAATCTCTTTCTTTGCTTTTTTCTGTCACTGTGTCAATTGCACATTTTCTACTTACTAAACTTTATAATATAAAATACTAAGATGTACTTTATAACATTCATGTTTAAATTTGTCTTCTTTGATTTGTCTTAGCCATTCTTGGCCTTTACTCTTTTATGTAAATTTTAAAATCAGCTTGTTTTGTGTGTGTGTGTGTGTGTGTGTGTGTGTGTGTGTGTAAATAGTGACTTCTTGTCATTTCCGTTACATTGCATTGGAATTTTAGTTTGGAGAGAACCAAGATTTTATAGAAGTGAATCTTCTCATTCCATTAGACATGCTAACCATTTATTTAGATCTTCTATGTATTTACAATTTTTAATTTTCTTCATAAAAAGGTCACCTAAATTTAATTAATTTGGATTAACTCTCAGGCTTATCAAAGTTCTGTTGCTATCATGTAAACTGTCTTTTAAAAACATGTTTAGTTGGGCCTAGGGTTGTGGCTCAGTGGTAGAGCGCTTACCTCGCATGTGTGAGACCCTGTGTTCCATCCTCAGCACCACATAAAAAATAAATAAATAAATAAACAAAATAAAGATTAAAAAAAACCCCAAAACCATGTTTAGTGATTAGTTGTTACTGACACACATTAGTGCCATGGATCTTTGAGTGTTTGTCTTATGTCCCACAAATTTGCTGAACTACTTTAATATTTTAAATAGTGAATTGTTTTGCATATTTTACACAAAGACTTGTATCTTTTGCACATAAAAAGAGGCCTATTTTCTTCCTTTCCAATCTCCATGCTTCATTTTTTCTTATACTATGTTGCTTCAGATTTCCTATCCAATATTGACTTGTGAAATTGTAGCAAGATGCTCTTTTTTTTCTGAAAATTTTCCTTAAAAAATTTTTTTTCTTAGTTGTTGATAGATCCTTATTTTACTTCTTTATATGTGGTGCTGAGAATCGAACCCAGTGCCTCACACATGCCAGGCAAATGCGCTTCTGCTGAGCCACAGTCCCAGCCTGCAAGATGCTCTTGGAAAGGTTAAAAAGTCTTCCTTTTGGCTTTTTTTTTTTTTTTAATGAACAGGTGATAGATTTTTACTCAATGTCTCTTTTCTTTATTAATGTGCTTGCTTTCCATTGTTGTGACAATATGCCTAAGATTAACAACTTGAAGGAGGAAAGGTTGATTTTGGTTCCTGATTTCAGAGGTTTCAGTCCATGGTTGGTGGGCTCTGTGGCAAGGTGGAATAACCTGTTGGGGAGTGTGACAGGAGCAGAGCCACTTACCTCATGGCAGCCAGGAGGTAGACAGGGAAAGAGAAGTGGCTGGAGTCCCAATAGCCCCTTCAAGGGCACACCCAAGGTAGTGACCTAACTTCCTTCTACTAGGTCCGGCCTCCTAGAGGTACCACCATCTCCCAATAGTGCCACAGGCTGGCCACCAAATCTACAGCACATGGGACTTTGAGGGCATTTCAAATCAAAATTATAATAATAAAGATGTGTCTTTTTGCTGGGCACAGTGATGCACACCTGTAATCCCAGTGGCTCGGGAGGCTGAGGCAGGAGGAACGCAAGTTCAAAGCCAGCCTCGGCAATGGAGAGGCGCTAAGCAACTCAGTGGAACCCTGTCTCTAAATAAACACAAAATAGGTCTGGAGATGTGGCTCAGTGGTTGAATGCCTCTGAATTCAATCCCCGGTACCCAAACAACAACAACAACAAAATGTGTCTTCCCCTGCCTTTAATATATTAAATTGTTGAATGTTCTAATTTTGAAACATCCTTACAATCCTGAAAACCAAAACCAAACAAACAAAAACAACCTTATTGGTCATAATATCTTTAAAAAATGCAGAGCTGGATTTGATTTGCAAATATGTTATTTAGGATTTGAACTTATATTTAAAAGTGAAGTTTGTCTATACTCTTCTGATTTCAAGCAAGCATGCCTCTCTTCTGCCTCCATCAGAGGTTAATTCCCTGATAGTCCTGAGCCACTGGGTCAGCTCTGAACAGTCAGCTAGCCTCTCCCTCCCTACACTTTCCTGAGCTGTGTTTCTGGTCTTTTATGACACATGAAGGTGTTTATTTTCCTTTTGTTTTGTACCAGGGATTGAACTCCTGGCCCTTAACTGCTGAGCCACATCCCCAGCCCTTTTTTTTTTTTTTTTTTTGTATTTTATTTAAAGAAAGGATCTTATTGAGTTGTTTAGGGCCTTGCTGAGTTGCTGAGGCTGGCTTTGAACTCTTGATCCTCCTGTCTCAGCCTCCCCAACCACTGGGATTACAGACATGTGCTACTGTGCCAGGCTTATTTTGCTTAAATTTTTTTTTTTAATGTTTATCCATTCAGTGTAGGTTTGTAAAAACTTTCTACTCCTGTGCTGATATTCTTCTTTGGTAAAATATCGTTTCACATTGCCATTTGATTTTATAAACTCAGTGAAAAACCACTTTCATGGTAGAATGAATTTCACCTCTTTGCACACTCCTAATTCTTTTATATGAATCATTGTTGAGCCTTACCTGTGCTTCTCAGAGAATGCTACATTGTACAGCAATTCACAAAAATCATTCATATTTACAATCTAAAAGCGTATGCTAATCTCCCACACCTGTCATTTTTTATTTTTTTGTACCATTCCAACCAAAATTAGAAATAAAATGATTTCTTTAAATGCATTAGTTCTAGCACTAAGTTCTGCAGCCTATGCTTTCTTGTTGTTTCTTTTAAAATACCCTGGCTTTGCATTTCAACTTGTTCAAAGGCTACTTTGTTGATTCAAATTGATGACTGCATTATTTCAACGGCACCCCCCCCTCCATTTGTGGGAGATAAAAGAGAAATAGTAACTTCCTTGCATAAATGGTACTTCAGACGTGAGGACATTTTGATGATCTATTCTAGGATATGTCCAACACGGTCATGCCAACCATTATATTTACTGCAGATATCTTTGAAATGTGTTTTAATCTGTTTGTTTATTTATTGCTTAGACTATTGAAGGTATTTTTATTGAAGGTATTTTTTCCCAAAGGAGTTTTATAAAACACGTGTTTCTGTTTTGAAACTCACTCATAAGCCTTCTCCCACCCATGGTACAGAGGCCCATTGATGCAATACTCACAGTGGCCTGTCATTCCTTTGTCAGGAACCTTGGAACCTCAACTCACAGCACACAAAAACCTCTCTGTTTCTTTGCAGGTGAGATATTAAAACTTGGGCAATTTTTAGATTCAGTTAGAGAGTAAATTGTCTTTACTGTTGTGTTTTTTGGTCTGTCATTATGGTTTTATTTCTTACCCTTTAAGATTAATTCATGACTCATACATTATCACCATATTTAATTAAGTTTATAAACAGTATTTATTTAAAGTTTAGTTATTCTTTAAATTTTACCCATTTGTTATCAGAGCAATTAAAATGAATCAGAAAATTCTTTAGGTCTTTAAATCTCTATTGACTTTGTGTATACACATCTTCATTGCCAAAGTATCCATAAAACACTTTTTTTTAAAATACAATAGTTGTTTTCTTCTTTTACATCTTTTTCAGTTCTTTTCTTCTTTACTTTCCCGCCATCCATCCATCTCTTCCTTCCTTGCTCTCAGAATTTTCTTCTCCTTTTTTTTTTTTTTTTATTTCCCTCTTTCTTCCCCTTGCTGCTTCTAAAGAAAGGAGTGACTTTGTTGGGGATAGCACAATTCTGGTCGAACTGGATATCTCCAGGATATAAAAATCTAGTACCTCCTGTTTGGGACTAAGGTTTAGGCTAGACAGACAAGTGTCAAATGAGCAGTTCCCTCAAAGTGAGAGAACATTCCAACTTCTTTATTTATGGTCACTGTTAAAGTTAGGCTGAATAACATGCCATTGTTCTTTTTTTTTTTTTTTCCTGGTGGGCTGAAACATGAGGAAGCATTTTATTAAACAGTTGTTAAGGAAAGATTCACCCACCCACTGAGTCCTGAGAAGTGTAGCTAATGAATCTCTGTTGAGAGAACAGCTCTTGACATGCCATATATCTGAATCAGTGGGATCATAAGCTATATGCAAATAGAATCAGAAAAATGAGATTTTTGTGGGTTTTCCAAAAGAACCAGACACAAAAATCTTGATAAATGAAGAACTGAGGTGGTATTTAAAAACAGCACTCTAGGATCTAGACCCTTCTTCCTTCTTTTCCTTTAAATGCCATAACAAAAGTTAAAAGGCGCCCCTCCCTTCCCCCTCCTTCTTGAAGGTTGTACTTTTCATTCGAATTTGAATACAGATCTTTCAGGTTGGGAATTTGTTCAAAGAAAAGAGGTGCAAGAAAAAAGAAGTGTGTTTGAAGAGTGTGATTGTGTGTATAGGAGTGGATGTGTGCGTAACATTGCGAGTATGCATGCACACAAGGATGCAGGTGGCAATGTGTGCATGCCTGTGTATGTGTTTGCCTGTGGTTGTGTGGCTGAGTGTATATGCATGTCGTGTGTGTGTGTGTGTGTGTGTGTGTGTGTGTGTGTGTGTACGCGGGCGCGCGCCTCTCTACTGCAGGCGGGAGAGCTTCTTGGGCTCAGCCAGTGGCAGAGCAGTTAGTACATCACTAATAGTGAGAAAGCAAGCTGGGAAGAGGCTAGGAAGAGAAGCAACCAACCTATTAACAAAAGCTCAGCTTGTCCCTGCAGACCCGACCAGCAGAAGGGACAGGCGAGCTGTGGCTCTCAGCCAGGGAGCTGGGAGCTAGGGCTCTCTGCAAACAGTTGCAGGCAACCTCATCATGCCCGTCTCTCTGGGAGTTCTGAAGCTGGGTGCTCGGGAAGTTTTCAAAGCCACAGCAGCAGCCTTGGAGAAGACCAGCAAAAAGAGTGCAGCGTGTATGTGAACTTCAATTTTATGTTTTTTTTTGGTTGTGTGGGTTAATGGATTTTTACTACAAAGAAAACTCAAACCCAGCTGACCTGAAAGACTGGAATTTCAGCTCTTTTCCTTCCCTGGGATAGTTTCCTCCCCCTTCCTCTCAAAGCCCTTTAAACCAGATTACCGGGTCAGTGACTCTTATCCAGCCCGCCAGTTTCAAGGGTTTGTAGCTTTTTGGCTTGGAAAGGAAAACCACTACCTGTAAGTATCCGCTTTCCGGGCTTCCTCTCCTTCTGACTGTGAATGTTCTGTTAGCAGAATGCCCCAGAGGCTGTTTGCATATGATCATTAACACTGAGTAACAATGCAAGAAGTCTGCAGAGGCAGTTTGCAAAAGTTTAATTCTCCTGTTAACTCAGAAGGTGGGCAATTGCATTGCTAGCAAACCAAATGCTGACACCCATTTCTAATTCTCTTCTGAATTCATTGCCAATGGTATTCACCAACGAAGTAACCATTTTTGAATTTTGTTATTTTCTCCCTTAAGTTAAAATGTTTCTTCTCAGCTAAATGAAATAGCCAAGGAAAGAGTTGCAAAAGTGAACAGAACAGACAATATCCCCAGGATGTAAAAATCTAGAAATTTGAAGATGATTTCTGGATACCTTTGCTTAAGTTTAGTTATATTTGGATGTATTATTTAAAAATATGACCTTTAAAAGACTTGAGAGATAGAGTTGGGAAGGCAAAGAAATCAAATCTAAAGTTTTTGTTTCTGATTTTTTAGACTTTCTGCTCATTACTGAGATTTGGCCTAGAGATTTTGGTGCTGTAGAAATCATTTCTTTGAGTTTTCATCTGGAATCACAAGGAATCAGTTTTAAGGCATTTGATTTTAGTTTTGTTTGTTTGTTTGCTTATTTTTAAACTATTGCCTTCAGTCTTGCTGCTGGTGTGAATTACAAAGCTTAAAAAGAGCATTTCCGGGGGCTGGCTGGTGTTTATGGGCTGGAAATCTTGCTGGAGAGATTAACCTTTTCAGGGCTGTTTTGGAGACCAGATCCACTAATACAGCTTCTTTTCAGGTCTCTACTTTGGACAATTGTTAGCATCCTGGGCTCTAGCTAAGTTGAAGAGTTGCATCCTAGCCCCCATCTCCACCTCCACATATTAAAAGTGACTTCTGTGTATGTCTAGGAAAATGCAAAGGATCTTTGCTCTTTTTGTCCACTGGGACTCTTCAAAACTTAAAGTGGGTGAGAACCTCCTGGGGGCTTGGTGGAAAAGCAGATTCTTAGTACTCACCCCTAAAGGATTTTAGGCCTGTGTGAGGCTGGGAATCTGCCCAGGTGAATCTGAAGCAGGTGACATCACACTTGGGTAAACATTGTACTACCTGGTGCTTAGCAGTTAAAATTCTTGTCATGTACTTGGTTAATACCAAATCTCATGTCTAAATGATAAACCTGAGTTTGCGCTCATGTTGAAGCTAACTTAAGTGCAACATGGTTTTTGCATGCTTGGCTGCCGAATCAGGGCTTTTAACCAGTTTTTCCACCAGTCTCATCTTTCTTTTCCCTTCCTCCCTTTTCCATCTCTGCTTTTCCATTCCCGTGAGTTTGAAAAGGAGCTGAAACCTGAAAACCATGTCTCCTTGCTGTCAGGTGCTGGGCTATAGACTGACCTGCCCCTGCACGGCTAAGCAATGTTTGTGTTGGACACTTGAAACCTGGGGCTGTTTTTAATTTATTATCAGCTTTCTGGGGATGCTCTGTTCCTGGGGCTCGTCTTAGTTGCGCTGAACTGAGTTGGATTTCTTGGAAAATTTCAGGAGGAAACTTCTTTCTAGAAACAGTTTATATTGGAGCAACCCCCAGGGATTGAAAAAACAGGAAATGGTTTGTCCATCAGGTTAAAGTCCTCATTTGACCACACATTAAAGCCAGAACTCAGCCTCTAATCCCAACCTCATGTTTTTATGGCATTTAATATTTAAAGTAAAAAGAACAGGATGTCGTCTTTAAAGCTCTTTCCTTTCTCGCTTTTCCTCATTTCATGTATTTGGGGGTCATATGCTATGTGCCAGGCTCAGTGCTAGTTTCTAAGGATTCCTAAGTGACCAGCGTGAATAGTATGGACAGGTCCTTGTCCTCAAGGTGTTTCCAATCTCAGCTGTTGCCAACCAGCCTTGGATGAGTCACCAAAGTACTCTAAGCTTTACTTCCCCCATTCTGTAAAATGAGTTGGATTAATGAGTTCATGTATCTTTCTATCTCTGATATCTGACACTGATAGAAAAGGTTCAGTCTTCTACATGCAGATATGGAGGATGGGATCTGTTTTAGCATTTGCTTTGGGAACAGGCCTCAACACTTGGCCTACTTCTTTTCTTCAAAATTTAACAATCATTTCTTAAAATTTTTCTTCCTTTGACAAAAAAAGCAAGACTCAACCCAGTCAGACAAATGCCACCTTTTCAGAGCACATAACCCTCCCTCACAATGGGATCATGTAACTCACCAGAAAGGCTGTTTCCCTGGGCCAGGTCATTCCCGGGGGCAGCCTCTTATCTTGTCTGAATCTGATGTTGGTTCCCTTTAGAGAGCTGGGTGGTCTGAGAGGGCTTGCCAGTTTCCAAAGTGCATGACTTGCAACCTGATACTTTCATTTAAGCCCTTCTCTGGCTTGTGTGCAGCCAGGTGAGAGGCTCCATCTGAAACCTTTGAGGGTCTGGAAAGAGAAAAAGCAAACAAAATCCCCACTCCCTAACAAAAAATTGTCTGTACTATATTTTGCCGGTGATGGAGCTTCTCTTGTGGTGGTGGCTGGGACACCATTTCAAAGCCTCTAAAACTTGGCCGGCAATAGAGAGAAGACCTATGTGCTGTTCTAATAAGTGCAGCCTCCAGCTGTCTGAAGGTCTAGGTTTGGGTGGGAAACTGTGGACTGGAGGACAAGGACAGGGGTCTTGCAAAGTTAGGACATTTTTAACTGAATGTTCTCTGCCCCTCATTGGCTAGTTTTTGCAGGAGAAAGAAAACAGAGTTTTGTTTTCACTCATATTCCTGCCTATTTGTATGGGGTTGACGATATTTGGAAATTTGTATGGACATGTCAGAAATTGCTCCTTTGGGGCATCACCCAAAAGCTGCTGAGATTGCTTGACACTTTGCACTCTCAACTTCATCCTGGAAACTTTCCTGTCTGGCTTCCTAGAGAGATAAACACTCCAGGCCTAAACCCGGAGGCCTTCTCTGGGGCGCTCTCCCTCCCTGGGACCCATCTCTGCATTCCATCAATGCTATCAGCTGCTTGGTGCTTACAAAGGCTCCCTGCACTCCGAAGATAAACCAGCCACATCTTTGTCTCAGAAGGGCCCCCGCTCAATGTCATGGGGTCTTCATTCCAAGGCCTGTATTTCTTGTTAGAACACACATGTAAAATCCCTTATTTTGTAAATTGTAGACCAAAACCTCTATAAAGTTAGAAAGTTTTCAGAGAGAATAGAAATCTCCAGATGTAGACTCATCCAAATGCTTAAAAGTTTTTGAGAATTTCTCATAAAATCCCTTTCAGAGCCCTGATTTTTTAAAAATTTTTATTTATTTTTTCTTTTTTTACATGAGCTCTCATTATTATTATTATTATTGCATTACAATTCTTAATATACCTTTATACTACAATTTATCACATCTCTGTACACAAGATATGTTGACACCAAATTCACATCTTCATACATGTGATTCGTATCACGATGAGGATCTCCTTCCACCATCCATGCAATTCCCCTTCTTCCTTCCTTTCCCTCCCACCCCTCCTCCCTATCTGGAGGTAATCTTCTTCCCATGCTCTTCCTCCCTACCCCATTTTGAGTCACCCCTCTTATATCAGAGAAGACATTCGGCATTTGTTTTTTTGGGATTCAGAGCCCTGATTTTTCTTTCCTGAAAAATCGATCTTATTTCTTCTGTTTTCTTGGTACGGGGGCTTGAACCCAAGGGCACTTAACCACTGAGCCACATTTCCAGTCCTTTTTATATTTTGTTTAGAGATAGGGTCTCGCTGAATTGCTTAGGGCCTTGCTAAGTTGGTAAGGCTGACTTTGAACTTGGATTCCTCCTGCCTCAGCCTCCCCATTTGCTAGTATTACAAGTGTGTGCCACTGCACCCGGCATGATCCTACTTTTTAGAAAGACAACATAGTAACGGTATTTTAGTTCTATTTTATATAACATACACCTTCTTTATAACATATTAGGATGTTACTATTTCATCCAATAAACATAAGTGTTTGTTTTGAAACTAAAAGATAGCACTGATACAAGAGTCTGAATGTTAAATCAGAGAGGTCTAGTAGGAGAAAAAAGTAAAGAATGGCCTTTGAATATATTTCAATTAAATTCTAATCCTGGGTTCAGGTTTTTTTTTTTTTGTTGTTGTTGTTTTGTTTTGTAACCTTAGCTTACTTAGCCAGCTCCTTGGGAGTAAAATAAGAGTATTAATACTTACCGTGCTAGATGTCTCTGCGTGATGCATGATGTATAAATGTTCAGTAAACATTTCTTCTTTGAGAGAGGACTGATACAGGATGTGGCACTTACCTGATTTATAGGTGAAAAGAAAACAGAAATTGTCAATAAAACTTTCTTCCAAATCCCACTGACTGGTCAGAGCAGAGCTCAGCCTTCCACTCCCCTGGCCTTCACTCAGGCCAGCAGCGTGGTTCTTGCCTGATTCTTTCTCATAGACTGAGTTGCCTGAAACAGGTTTGTGAACTCACAAACCATCAAAGTGACTACTATGGAGAATCAGGGCAGGGTGGAAGTCATTCTGTCCTCATTCTTCCTGACCCTGAGGCTTTGGAGAATTTTATAGCTGCTTTAGGTAAATGTACAGGAGAGGAAGCATTTTTTTCTCAGGATTTTGCTCCTTTGTAGCCAGGGACTCAGCTTCAGGGAGAAATGTTTGTCTGAGATTTGAAATGCAGAGGTTATCCCATAGTGAGCCTGTGAACTGTCACCAAATGGAAGAACATAGCTGTTCAGATGTGTGGAGTATACTCTCCCCCACCATTTTTTTTTCTCGTCTATCTGATATTTGCACTGGGGTCAGGCGCTCAACTTATGCTTACTGTGCATCTCTGTGTTAGACCCAACACTAGCTCTGGAGAAACTCGGATGAGCATGGTTTTCATCTTCAAGGAGCTTGTAGACCAGGGGAAAAAGTAGGAAGATAGTTTTTAAATGGATACAAATAAATAATAAAATGCCTGCAGATGCGGTATTACAGGATTCTGTGTGAGCAGATAAAATTGGTCTGGGAGGTTGAGACCTGAAGAATGGGTAGAATTTAGCCAGGCAAATGGGATGATTGTGGAGTGGAAGAGGGGCATTCATGGTAAAAGGAGTAGCATGAAAAAACTCAGAAGCTGGTGGGGGAGTATGGGGAGTCCAAGGAAGGGAAGTAGCCCGTTTGACTAGCCCATCAATGGCCAGGAAGACAATGATGATCGTGGCTTAGCGGTAGAACACTCACTTAGCATGTGCAAGGCCCTAGGTTCGATCTTCAGCACCATATAAAAATAAATAAACTAAAGATATTGTGTCCAACTACAACTAAAAAATAAATATTAAAAAAAAAGAAGAAGCTGGAGAGATGTGCAGGGGAAATCCAGTCTCACAGCTTATAGGGACCCAGAAAGCACATAATCTATACTTCTTCCCGATAACAAGGACCCCTGGCTTGTATCTGTCTATACCTCAGCCCCTACCATTATCAGGCAACACTGAGGGAACAATCTGAAAATAAGTGGAGACTTCTACCCATTTTCCCTGTTTCTGCACCCTGGAACCACAAAGTAAAGTCATTCCTTCTTCAAATATTTGAAGACAAACTTTTTTTTTTCCTTCCCTGTATAAATTGCTGCCAAAGCAGGTCTGCTTTTTCTCATACATATGCAGTTAATTTTTGGAAATATAGAGTTACACATTTTTGTTTATTGAAAGCTAATTTACTGGCTTTAGTCCATCATTCCTGCCTCTGATTATCAAGGCTGTGGATCTTGACTGTGTCCTCGGTGATAAGTCAACCCTCTGGGATTTGTGCTGTCTGTGAATTGGATAAGCTTGTCTTCTGTATCTTTGTTTAAGGATTTAAAAAACGTTTAACGAGAGAAACTAAAAACAGAGCTGAGGCACAACTCTGTTTCTCTTAAGTGTGATGATGTCCCTGACTTCCTTCTCTTTTTTTTCTTTTTGAAGAGGAAAATAGTCACAGTGACTCTCGAACCCACAATCATAGAAATTCTAAGTTCAGTAGGAACAATCTTTTTACAAGATTGTTAAAGGTACACTTCATTTTTTTATTTCATTTATTGACCCAGAAGTCAACTGCATACTACATACAATAGACAGGTTTATCCTCTGGTTTCAAAACAAATAGATAAGTAGTTACTGACAGGTAGGATGGGGTAAACACCCATGATGGGTTTAAATTAAAAAATAAACAAAAAACAAAAAATAAAACTTTTGCAGTGTCAGGAAGGGAAACTTTCTAAATGGGATGATTAGGTCTCAGGGCATCCTTGGGAAGGTAAAGCAAGGACATTCCAGGTAATATAAAATAGCACCTTTTAAGGTGCATTTGTTGTCATTTAACATCAAGTGATGTCATGACCAGTTCCCTGGCATCCAGGCATTAGCAACCCATTTGGAATTACAGACCAATTGCTTTTTCTCTTGCTTTCCTCAACTTTCATTCTCTTTACCTTATTTTAACATTTTCTTCATTTTAAGGAAATGGGATTCTTCTTACCATATGCCAATCCCCAGTAACTTGGGTCTCCAGACTGACTGACGGTGGCCTCTGTTACTTTAGTACCTATTTGACATAATAGATCAGAATGAAACGACACAGCTCTTTATAAAAATGATTTTACTAGATTTGGAAAGTATCTAATATCTCAAACCCTTAGAAATTTTGAAATGGTCAAACAAAATAGCTACCATGTTACCCAGCTATACCACTCCTTGGTATTTATCCTAGGAAATTAAGTCAGCATACTGTAGCAATAGATGAATACCCATGTTTATAACAGCACAATTCACAATAGCCAAATTATGGAACCAGCCTAGTTGTCCATCAACAGGTGAATGGATAAAGAAACTGGGATAACTGGGATATATATTCACAATAGAGTTTTATTCAGTCAAAAAGAGGAATGAAATTATGTCTTATGCAGGCAAGTGGATGGAATTTGAGAGCATTTTTTTTTTTTTTTTTTTAGAGAGAGAGAGTTTTAACATTTATTTATTTTTTTTTAGTTTTCAGTGGACATAACATCTTTGTTTGTATGGGGTGCTGAGGATCGAACCCGGGCCGCACGCATATCAGGCGAGCGCGCTACCGCTTGAGCCACATCCCCAGCCCCTTGAAAGCATTTTGTTAAGTAAAATTAAGCTGAACTCAGTCAAGGGTTGTATGTTTTCTCTTATATTTGGAAGCTAAAGAGGAAAAGGGTGGAGGGAGAGAGGTGGGTGGTTATCTCATGAAAATAGAAAGAGACCAGTAGAGAAAAGGGATCAGGGAGGGAGGAGGGAAGAAAAAAGAGGAACAATAATAAGCAAATTATGTTGTCAAATTGTGTTCATGTAAGAATATGTGATTATGTTATGTTACAATATTATGTATCATTATAATGCAGCAATAAAAATATGGAAAAGAATCCAGCAGCTGCTGAAGGTACTGATTGGTGATTAAAATGTTACTTGTGGGTGATTTATCAGTAGGAGGACAGGAGTTGAATGGCCATTTGATTGTTTTAAGTAGTACCCAGAGTTTAACACTGCATTTTATATCCTGTTCATTTCCTGTTCACCATACAGCCATGTCCATAGCACCTCCTCCTGCTGTTAGTAGATCTTCCAAATTGTGAAGACATTACTACAGCAAAAGGAAATAAAAGAAAACCTGTAGCCACATAGACCCACATTTTTAAACAAATCAATTTATAATATGCTCTGGACTTAAGAATTTGAATACAGAATAGGGTCACAGAGAAACTTCCTCAAGCAAGGTTAATAGCTAGCTTTGCACTTTCTCAGAGTCTTTAAAAAACCCCAGATGGAACCCATTTTATCTTTCTCATTTGGCTGTAAAACCCATGTGGTGCTGATTTGACTGTTCCAGTGAGGACGGAGAAGAGTGCAGTGAGTGCCATTTTGCATTATAGATGTTATGTGGCCTACTTGTTGGTGGTTGCTCAGTTGCTTTGCTGGAAACTATTGGTCTTCATTTAACCTGTAAAGAGACATTTCCTGTTCTGTGGCTTTGTAAATTGCTATGGTGCCAGATCCCTTATAGTGCATAGAAACCACAGGTTATGTGAAATGTTGGTAGGAAGACTTTAGGGTCCTGGCCTATCCCTCCTTCCACTTTAGTATTTGTCTACATTAGAGATGGCCAGGCACAGCGGTGCATGCCTGTAACCTCAGCTACCTGGGAGACTAAGGTAGGAGGGTCACCTGCGCCGCCCACCCCCCCACCAAAATGAAAAAGTTCTGGGATGTGGCGCATTGGTAGAACACCATTGGGTTCAATCTCCATCCTGGGGAAAAAAAGAGAGAGAGAGAAAAGAAAAGATCATATTGTTCATCCAAACAGAAGGCTAGAAGGCTAGAGATAGTGAAATGGGCTCAAATGGACAAGATCAAGGTCTGTGAACAAGTTAAAGTGTGTCTTAGGGGTGTGGGATAATGGCCATTATTTCACTGATGAGTCAACAATAGGAAATTGGTACATGAAGAAACAGAGGAGAATTATAATTTGGAAGGGTATGTGCAGTTTTTAACTTATAGACCAGAAGGTTTGGATTTTTCTGCTTTGCAACAGATGATGGAGCATATAGCCTCAAATTTGTTTATGTTATCAATAATAGATTGATAGCAAATAATAATTTTAGGAAGATCTATAAATATGAATATACCTATTTCTATTTTGCCCTGAAATATCATATTGGGGGGGGGGGAAGCAAGGAAAAGTTTTTACCTTTGTTTTAAATTCACAGCACATCAGGGTGCAGTGGCCCACCCCTGAAATCCCAGCAACTCAGGAGGCGGAGGCAGGAGGACGGCAAGTTCAAAACCAGCCTCAGCAACTTAGCATGGTCCTAAGAAACTTAGGGAGACTCTGTCTCAAAATAAAATATAAAAAGTGCTGAGGATGCGGCTCAGTGCTTAAATGCCCCTGTGTTCAAGCCTTGGTTTAAAAAAAAAAAAAATTCACAGCACAAGATAAAGTTAAAAATGCAATAGAAACTCTTGATACTAGAAATTGTAGTTAAACTATTAATTTCTTTAATTTTAGACTTTGATTTCTTTCTGATAATTCAGGAAGCCACTGACTTTGTATGTACATCTTACATATGTGGTTGGCTTTCTAGGAATGGCCATCGACCAGGCTGTCAATGAAAGCTTCCCCCTTGTGATGCTAGATCTAGGGCTCCTGCCTTTTTTTTACCCGATGTGCCAGACTCTGTGTCTGGGGCTATCTTACCTCTCGCTTCTCTTTCCTATCCCTCTCCCAATCACCAACACACTGGGTCTTGCTTTCAGTCTCTTCCTGGTGTGATTCTGGAGGTAGCATTGCCAGCTCTAGTAGTCTCACTGCCTTTCTCTACCCTGATCCAGAGACAAAGTCTGACAGTTGTCAGACACATTCAATAATCTAACTTTAGTCTTTGGGTACTAAAGTTCCTCCTACCTCTTATACTTAGAGGAGACGAAGACCAAGTGCAGTCATTGACAGCAATGGGTCTCGCTCCTGGTTTGCCATTAATCACCTGTTTGTGTTCCACCCAGACAATTAAATCAGAGATTCTGTGAGTGCTGCTTGGGTGATTGTGATATGAAGCTAGAGATGGGACCCACTAGTATAGAGGGCTCTTTAGAGCCTTTCATCTTGAGTTGCCATTATCATGAACAGTGCAGACCCTCATAATCCCTCACAGAACCGCTTCCTTCTTCTTTCCAGTAGGGCTGAAGCAATGGCAGTGATGTCTTTTATCAGTGACAACTTTTCCTCAGCCTGTGTGAGTGAGCACCACGTTACAGTACTCCAGGGGCACTATTCACACGGTGGTCTATGTACACAGTGTCCTGGTCCCACTGGAGCATGGGACTGAACTATTCATATTGTAACCAAAGCCCAGAAAAGGAGTCTGAACACCTCTGACCAATGAACGCTACACAGGACAGATGTGTTGGCGTGTTTTTCCTCAGGAATGTTTTCCACCATGAGGAGTTTATGCAGTGCTCAGGGACATCACGGTTTGAACCACATTTGTCAGCTAGTCTGGACATTGTGCCTAGGGAAAATATGTTCCCACTTCTTGACAAACTGAAAACCAAAGTTGTGAATATAGTCTGTTGATGTCTCGGAGACTCCAGGAAAGTGTCTGAGCCAAGATTGCTTGTGTGCTTCGTATTTTTCTTTCTTTAAAAACATTTCTCTACTTATTGGTATTTGCAATTCTTAGACAACACACTGCTTATACATCGCACTGTCCTTCTGCACATCTTTATTCAATAATGAAGTATCTAATCAGACATTCAGATTCTTTATTTTCAGCCTGTGATGTTTATGGAAATTTTGTTTTTGAACTGGTATTTGAAGCATGTTTTTTTTTTTTTTTTTTTTTTAAAGAGAGAGTGAGAGGGGGAGAGAGAGAGAGAGAGAGAATTTTTTTTTTTAATATTTATTTTTTAGTTCTCGGCGGACACAACATCTTTGTTGGTATGTGGTGCTGAGGATCAAACCCGGGCCGCACGCATGCCAGGCAAGCGCGCTACCGCTTGAGCCACATCCCCAGCCCCTGAAGCATGTTTAATCCCAGTGCTTGAGAACACCCTCCCACCCCCTGCTCTCTGTAGTGCCCCACCCCCAGCCAATTCTTCCAATGTAAGCAGACTAAGTTTCACTTTTCTTAATGCCATTAGGCTTGGTGAGCCACAGCTGCACCAGGAGTTGGACATGTGCAGTGTGTGTTCACAAGTAGGGCCTCAACATGGGATATGTCCTGTGGGTTCATGAACCTGACAGTACCTGAGTAGCTAGGGAACATGCAGATCCCCGGAAAGGATGGAGTTATAAAACCTGGCTAAGCTCAGTCCCAAATGTCAGGAAGTGTGATGAGCAAGACCTGACTGTGGTTTGCTTTTTTTTTTTTTTTTGTTGTTGTTCTTATAGCCCTGCCCTGCTCTATGGAAAGTGTTCTGGCTCTGCCTGGAGTCACAAGAGTCGATTCAACCTAACTCATTAGAAGTGTCAAACAATGGCTCAGTGGGTAACCTGAGTGTGTGTGTGTGTGTGTGTGTGTGTGTGTGTGTTTGTACCAGAGATTAAATCCAGGGGTGCTTAACCATTGAACTGCATCCCCAGTCCCTTTTATTTTTTATTTTGGACAGGTTCTTGCTAAGTTGCTTAGGGCCTCACTAAATTACTGAGGCTGGCCTCTAACTTGTGATCCTTCTGCCCCTACTTCCTGAATCACTGGAATTACCCAGGCATGCTCCACCACACCTGGCCCAAAGGGACAACTTTTAAAAAATGAATAAACTTTATTTTTTGAAAAAGATTTGGCTGTACAGAAAAATTGGGGAAAGTACTGAGTTCCGATTATGGTTTGGATGTGAGGTATCCCCCAAAAGCTCACATGTGAGACAAAGCGAAAGGATTCAGATGGAAAATAATTGGGTTATAGCCTTAACCTAATCAGTGAGTTAATCCCCTTATGGAATTAACTGAGTGGTAACTGGAGGCAGGTGGAGTGTGGCTGGAGGAGGTGGGGATGTGCCTTTGGGGTATATATTTATATTTGGCAAGTGGAGACCGGCCTCTCTCTGCTTCCTGATCACCATGTGAGCTGCTTCCCTCTGCCACACTCTTTGGCCATGATGTTCAGTCTCATCTCGAGCCCTGAGGAATGGAGCCGGCTTTCTATGGACTAAGACCTCTGAAACCATGAGCCCTCAAATAAAGTTTGCTCCCCTAAAATTGTTCTGGTCAGGTCTTGTAGTCACAGCAGCAAAAAATCTGACTAAAACAGTTTCATATAATTCCTCACCCCACCCCCCAGATTCCCCTGTTATTAACAACTTCTTGCATTAATGTGGTACATTTGTTACCATGGATGAGCCAGTTATTAAGAGCTAAAGCCCATAGTTTATTTACATTAGGGTTTCCTCCGCATTGTACAGAATGTACAGAATGATAAGTATTCAATGATGTGTATCCACCATACAGTGATACATTTTAAAATAAGCTTTTTTAAAGAAAAACTTTCTTCCAAGAGTCTGGGATAGAAAAGGAGAGAATGGGAACCAACTTTGGTTGAGCCTCACTGTGTGTATGTGTGTGGGTGACTTTGATTTACATACACAGATATTATCACTATTTTTTACAATCCCCAAAACTATTGATTGTTATTTTCGCTTTGCAGATGAAGAAACAAGAGTCCAAGGTAGAATAGGGCTTTGCTCAAGGAAGCGGTGGAACCAAGAAAGGCACACAGGTCTAGTGGCTCTGATTAACAGCCAGGCCTCTCTGCATTTTCTTTCTCTTTAGCTCTAATCCTGCATTAAAAGAACAAGCCCCACTCCACCTCACCCTCTGCCATTTTTCAGTACTGTTAAATCAGAAAATTATTTACAATTTTTTAAAAATTATTTTAAAAGATGATGTGTAGGTCGTGGCTGAAGACATCAAAATTTTGTTAAGATCCTCAGCAGGGAGGAACACCCAGATTCCAGTTAGAGTTTTGTTTACTTGTTGGTTAGTGTTTTGCAGTTTTTTTACTTTACACATCTCAGCAGATGATATTGTGCTTTCCCTTCCACTCCCTGCTTGCATCAGTGGAAAATCAGCAGATCAACCAATACTAAACCTTTGGCAGATCCTTACGTTCTTCGAGCCCCTTTCCCTCATCCTGATCACTGTGTGGGGAGCACAGAGTGTGGGGCTCTGGCATCCAGGTTCTGGAGCCTATCTGTGGAGGTTGGAATCCCAGCTATGCTATTTATCAGCAGCCTTAGACAAATTACTTCTGTTTTTTTTAGTTGCAAAATTCAAATAATAATAGATATACTCCCTATATTGTTGTGAAGATTAAGTGCATTCAAACAGTGCATGCAGAAAGTAAGCAAATAATACATACTTATTATTTTTAAAATTTGCAGAAGCTCCTTCTAACTAGAACTCTGATTTTTGGTATACCGGCTTAGGCTTCAGCAGCATTGTGCTTTTTGTCACAGAAACATTTCCTTTGTAGCAGATCTCTTAAGAACACCACCAGTGGTGGTTGCTGTCATTTTCATTACAGGTCTCTGGAGTTTTGAGTTGTCCTGCCATGGCAGGTGAGACAGTCAAGGTTACATAGCACAGCTTACAGAGCAGTGATGGATGGCTTTCTGCCTGCCTAAGCAGCCTTTCCACAATGAAGTATTTTAACTCGAAGAGTAAAAGTTTTCTTAAGCATACTCTAGTGAGTTTGGAGGAGTTGTTAGAACATTTTGGTTATATGCTACCACAGTGAATACATTCTGTACTATCAGGTACCTGATTACAAATCTCTCTCCGATAACACCTCAGTTTTTCAAGGGTAGGGGTCACCTCTTAGTTATCTTGATGAGTCCTGTGTCTCCATACCCTTCCATATAGAAAAAGCTCTTTGCTTCTGACATAGCATCTACTGTTGATTCTCTGATTGTGCCTAGTGCTTTCTCTCCATCTTCAAATATGCCCTTTGTTCTCCTTTTCACCTTTCTAATTGAACTCTTTCTACTTCTAGAAAGCACCCTCAGGCCCAGTTTGAGTCAACTGCTATTTAGAGCACTCTGTATACCCCCATTATAGCACCTACTACCCTTTGAGTCAGTAGCTTATATCACTATTTCTGAACTACACTATAAACTCTCTAAAGCTAAGATTTTGCCTTCTTTGTCTTGATAATCCCAGCACTGGGTATAACACTTGTCACCAAGTGGGTACTCAACAAGTGTTTGCACAATGAGCGGACAGATGAATGTGTTCTATCCAAGTAAAGAACCTAGATGTGTTCTGAAAATGGGGTTAGTCACCAAGATGAACATGATTTAATGTGAATTTAAACACAATCCCACTTTTGCATAATTTGATATATAGCTGTGAATTAAGAAATGTAGAATTTACTCAAGGAGAGGAAAAGCAATTTCAGTCAGGGTGACTGAGTTTAGATACATGCCCAGGGTTAGTCCCAGGTCAAGAAGGAAGTGTAGTCAACAATAGTGAGTGACAGTGTTTTTCATTCTGTTTAAATTAATTCAGTTAAAGCGAACTGTTGTGAAAATTTGTCTCTGAAAGCAAAATGAATGTAAATTATGGCTACTTTCTAATTTTTAAGGAAGTATTGTTTTTTTTGGGGGGAGGGGGTTGGTACTGGGGACTGAACTCAGGGACACTCAACCACTGAGCCACATCCACTCTGTCTCTGTTTATTTAGAGACAGAGTCTCACTGAGTTGCTTAGCATCTCACCATTGCTAAGGCTGGCTTTGAAGTTCTCAATCCTCTTACCTTAGCCTCCTGAGCCACTGGGATTATAGGCCTGTGCCACCGTGTCCAGCTAGAAATTACTTTTAATGTTTATGAAACCTTAATAGTCATTAAAAACAGAAATGTAAGAGATGGCATGGAATCTTTTCTTTTTCTATTCAGTTTTCTCTACTTTGAAGGTAGCTTTAGTAGGAGGCCTCTGTAGAGATTGGCCAGGGGTCCAGTTGCCCAAGGGCAGCCTGAAACTTGGATTTCAGACATAGATACATCAAGTATGATTTTATCAGGCCTGGCCAGAAATTATGAAGCTGTCATTTGGCCATCTATTTCAACCATATGTTCTTTCTCTAATCTAGTATCTCCTAAATAATTTCTCAAATAACCTGTTTTTTTTTTTTTTTTATCTTAATGAGAAAGATCAGGAAGTTTTCTATAACTTGAAGACTTTGGGCTTAAAAGTTTTCTTTCTTGGGAGCTTCTTAGAACCTTTACTATGATCACATTATGTTGTGAATTTTTAAAATATTTTAGCTTTCTGTTCTTCAAACAAATTTGGATATAGGAGACGTTTTGTGCAACACTTTAATATCTTCAAAGTATGTATTTTCAGGAGAATCCTTTGCAATACAGGAGGATTATTGCAATAATTTATTTATTAACAAGATAGATGTTGGGGCTGGGGATGTGGCTCAAGCGGTAGCGCGCTTGCCTGGCATGCGTGCGGCCCGGGTTCGATCCTCAGCACCACATACCAACAAAGACGTTGTGTCTGCCAAAAACTAAAAAATAAATATTAAAAAATTCTCTCTCTTCATCTCTTTAAAAAAAAAAAAAGATAGATGTTGATTGGTTGAAAATCTAGGAACAGCATGCCCAAGAGTTTGTGTAGCAGTCAGGTTCATCTGTCCTTACAATCTTGGTCGTGATGGGGTTCAGAACATGGTACCCCAATATATAATACCTTGGTATGTGGAATATCTTAATCTGAAGGAATTTGAGAAATGTCAAGTGCCAAAAGGATGCCCTGACCTTCTCTGAACAGCAGATGGTTGCCTTTCATGTGAAAGTGCTGTCCCTATACCCAGAGGAAAGGAGCATCCTTACTTCTGAGAATGGAGTGACACCAAGAGGAAGCTGAACAATAGGCTTTGCCTCTCCCCCCAGCTCAGGCCCCTTTGTCCTATCTCATTTCTTCACAAGTTTCCACTCTTCATCCAACCTGATATAAAAATACTTAATATTTCCTCTAGCTTTCATTTCCTTTGTGAATGCTCCCATGTCTCACGGTACATTAAAAAAATCAGTACATTCTTCTCTTATTCATTTGTCTCTATTCAGTCCAATTTATAGGACCCCAGCTTATGAACCTAAGATGGATAGAAGATGGGGAGAAGGGAAGGATGTTTTTCCTCCCCTCCTGTCCTGATGGCGCAGTCTGGGGGAGGACTCTCTGCACTCATAGTCCAGAGTTGGTCAGCTAAGAGAGGTATTTCTGGGCCCAGCATCTGTAATGTATGGAAGCTGCATGGGATATGGACCGAATGTCAGAACTGGGGTTTCATTCCAGGCTGGGGTGCAGGTAGCTGGGTGATTTTGGTAGTCTCTCAACTGCCATAGAACTTCTTTTCATCTATAACGTGAAGGGACTTCTAAAATAGAAAATACAAAGGACTCCTGGAGATTAGAACAGAAAAGAAAGCTAAATCTCCCAATGAAATGAAGGAAATGCAAATTAAAATAGTGATGGGATACGTTTCACTTGGGAATTGAATAAAGATTAAAAAGAATAATACTGAATGCCATCAGGGAGGAAGGTTGGTAGGGTACATGTAAGTAGGTAACTTACTCTCAGACAAACAACAGCCTTAACGTAACTTTACACCTGTCAACATTATAATTCAATTAAAAGGAAAATCCAGCAAAATAGACTGATTTATAATAAAGTTTTTTTTCATGATCATCTCTCGATAGACTATTAATTACTTCAGTATAACAGTGGGATAAAAAAGAAACCATGGTACATCCATGTGGTGTATGCAGTACACAGATTCAAAATAAGACCATGAGGACTATTTAATGAAATGGAAATACTATATTATATTAATAGAAAAGAATGATATACAGCTCTTTTTGTAGTATGATTCCAACTAAGCACGCCCCCCCCCCCACACACACCCCTGAATGTTTACTTTGGATGTTGGGAAGTGCATTTTTCTTTTTCTATAGGTTGCTGAATTTTATCCTTTAGTGAGTGAAGATACGTATCTTTTGTACTCAAAACAAACAAACAAAAAACTATAGAACACTTATTTTCAGAAAAAAGCAAATAAATTGATAAGTAAAATGAAGTATATGGACTAGTTGGTTTCTAAGACTCCTTTAAAACCGTACATTCTGTGATTTAGATTACAGTTTAGAAAAAATCGCAAAAGGAGAAAACTGTTATGAACAGAATCAATATATATTTTACTGATTTAATAGACTGGAGTTATGAAGTGGCCTATTTGCCTTGAGGCATTTAAACCGTACTTGGAGGGTAAGGACCTGGAACCCAACATCTTAGCTGTTTGACAGGGCATGGGTATTCATTATATGCTCTTGAAGTAACAGCTATTTTCTTTAGAGATCATTGCCTCCAGTGAAAGTAACTTCACTGCTGTCCTCCATTGCTGTCTGGGACCATAAAGGAGGTTATTAAGGGTTTGCATACTGTAGAAAAAAGAGCCCAGGGCTAGTAAAGTAAAGGCCAAGGGTTTTGATATAATGTGAAGCAGCAGAATAGAGCAGTTAGTGCAGGGCTCTTGGAGTTGAGCAAGCTGGGCTCCAATTACTAGTACAAGGTCAAGTTGATGACCTTGGGTAAGTTATCTAATTATTGTGCCCCTCATTTTCCAAATCTATAAAATCACTGTTAACTTTCTAAAACCATTGTAGAAGTCAAACAAGGCAGTGTATGTAAAGCACTTTGAACTATGCCTACTATATAGTAAGCAGTTAATGTTAGCTTTTATTATGATTATTAGATAATTTCTTTCAGTCACCACTTATCAATAAAATCAAAAGAATAATAGAGATTACTTTAGGTTGGTTAAGAGAAATAAATGGAAATATAAATATAAAAAATGTAGCTCAGTGCCTATATAAAATAAGAAAGTTGTAGTAAGCAAACAACAACAACAAAGGAATGCGGGCACAGGGCATACTAAAAATTGCTAATGAAAACAATCTTAGAAGTCACAGGCCATGTCTTTTTTCAATATTCTGTTTTCTCTGTCTGAGAAAATTCACTTTGAAAGTCCTATGTTGGGCAAGATTGCAAGAATTTTCTATCCTTGGTGGGCTATTGAGCAATTAGAGCTCTGTAAGAGGTTATGAACTTCTTGAAAGAGAGCAACCTGTTTTGTGGTTGTCTCCTGAGACTGCTTTCATAGTGGGGCTCAGGGGCTCAGTGTTGGAGGGAATGGAAGGGGATTGTCAGGATGTCCGGATGGAGGCAGGCGGAAGAGCCCCTGGCCAGAATTGCTCCCCCACAGAGCTGCTCTTGTCTGACCTGGGGCCACCTGTGTGCAAAGTTCACTCTGTTGCTCTCAGAAGCAAGGAGCAGGCTTCTCTGCCTCAGGGAGATTTAAGGTTAAAGGAGGCCATGGATGTGAAGCCCTTAGTAATTTCCTCAACTAAAAACCGAGAGCCACTTACTCTAAGTTTAGGTGGCTAGCTCTTTACCGACGACATACTTCTCCTGATTTTCAGTTCAGTGTCCTTTGAGGAATCAATTTATGTCACATGTGATTTGAATTCAATTCAGGTGTTGCTAATTACACTCAGCTATTTGTTTATTATGCTTGCAACTTTTAAATATGATTTATATGAATTACTTTGAAATTTATTTGTATGAAAATTCTGATGATTTAAAAAACATAAAAATACCATCATGGCTTCTAAGTTTATTCTGGCTTGCATTTTAAAGTTTTTAATGTAAAGTAGAAGGCAAAACATCTTTATGGGCTTTCTTTATATATTGTCAAAGATTTAAAAATGTCTGTGCTCCCGTGGGTTGAAACGGGTTATTGCGAGTTTGCTATTTTTTATATTCTTAAGGAACTTTAAGGTATTTATAAGATCTACAGCTGTGGATCAGGAGAACTCGATTACATACACATGCACATGGAAGATAGAATGCTTCTATTGCTAATGTCATCTATAACAGATGGCAATAACTGCTTGGATCACCAATGAGAAGAATATCAGCCATGTATGAATTCTGCAAAATGCAAAACAAGCAAGCAAAAAGTTGTATTATATGATTGATATCCTAGTGCCTGGGCTAGACACAAGAGTGGGAGTAGACTTGGGTTGTGTTGTGTAGCTACCATTGTAAAATTCCAGAGTGGAAGAATAGGGAAAATTCTTCTCATCAGGACACATCATTACTACTTACCATCAAGAATTCCTGTTGCATTTAGGCTGGAGTTTAGCTGGGGATCCATTTTTTTTCCTCATGCACAGATGATATCAGATGAGTGACAGGAACATCATGTTTAACTGACATGAAGAATACATGCTTCTGCAGTTAACTGAATGTATAATGATGAAATAAAGGTGAGCACACATTTCTCTTCCACTAAATGAATTAATTTTTTTTTTTACTCAGAAAATTTTGCAAGAAAGAAAGTTTGGATAAGGAAAATTGTATGAATTTTTATAAGAATTCAAGCAGGTTGGTTTTCCTCTTTTCAGAACATTTTTACGAACTTGTACAGGTATGCTTGGAATACATGATTTAGACATGAAGGAAAAAGGCAATAGTGGCAAAATGGTCAGTAAGCAGAACTGACTTGCAAGGGAGACATAAGGATTGGGAAATGCTGAGAAACAGCTGAACCACACAAGAAACAAAGACAGAATTTATTTCTATTGCAGGATCAAAGTCAGTCCATTGTGGCTGAAAGTCATTTTATAAGCTCCCTTGGGGAATTCAACTGACTGGCCTTGCTACCTATACTTCTAAATGACCCCAGTAATTCTGCTGATTCCTTGGGTGTCCAAAATGGTAATCAGAGCAAGCTGTGCACAGATGGATTCTGAGCATCTGCCTTAGCCCTATGTGGATCCTAAGAAAATGAGGTTCTCCACATTTGCTGGGCTTCCTGTTAGGACATGATCAAGTAAATGTCGGCTGCCACTGGACATTATAATTTTGTATCAGAGACAAGGCAATTACCATCATCTTACTTGGGGGGAGATAGAAGAACCGTGATCACCTAGGAAACCATCTTTGATTCAGTATCTTTATTTTCTTTGCTATTTTTCTTTTTCCTCTTTTGCCCTTTCTTAGCTTGTTCATCCCAATTCTTTTCTCTTTCCCTTCACCTGCCACCTCTTTTTTTTATGCCTTATTTTATTTATTTATTTTTATGTGGTGCTGAGGATAGAACCTAGTATCTCATATGTGCAAGGCAAACACTCTGCTACTGAGCCACAATCCCAGCCCCCTGCAACCTCTTGAAGTAAAGAAAAATCAAAGCATCATTTCCATGGAATTTCCACATACTTGGTGTTCCCTACACCAAGAGAAAATACAAAAGAAAAATTGAACTGTAATTAAAACAGAAATTAAAAAATAGCATTTTTATTCTGTGTGGCAGTCACCATCTAGGCCTGATTGATGGAAGGATAAGTTTTGTTTGACTTTGAATTTGTAAGTTGTTACTTTGGATAACTTTTTAAAAAATATACCTTTATTTTATTAATTTATTTCTATTTGATGCTGAGGATCAAACCCAGTACCTCACACGTGTGAGGCAAGCACTCTGCCACTGAGCCACAATCCCAGCTCTGGGTATTTTAAATTTTTTTTTCCCCCAAATTGTGTTGTTTCAGGTTGTTTTTGAAATGTTAGAATTCAATTTTTTTGTTATGCTTCCTGTCTTAAGACAATGAGGAAGAACATTGAAACATACCTTATTTGAAGTCATTAAATCCAAGTTTGCCCAATTCTGGCCACTCTGTTTTTTCTAAGTTTTACTCTCTTATTTCTTTGATATATTTTGTAATAATAAAAATATTACATCTGTGTGGGGCTTTATAATTAAGAGAACATTTCCACACTGATGATTTATTTGGTCTCAAAGGGAAACTTTGGAGCAGGTGGAGTAGATGATCCCAATTTTGAAAGAGGAAACTGATGTTGTAAGAGTCAAGATTAGAATCCAGATTTTCAGAATTCAGGTCTAGTCTTCTCACAACATGGAGGTGCTGGGACCACAGATACGGATTTCCTTCCCATTCTCTCTTGCCTCTTCCTGATGGATGGACACAAGGACTTGGGCTTTGACCTCATCCCCCAGTTAAGGACTTACTATGATATAATTGGAGAATGAGCTAATTTCCCACGGGCTGTTAGGTAAGAAGTTGCAATTTTCAGCTGATCAGTAACTAAGTTAATATAAAAACTTGAAGAAGGGTGTGATTTTTTAAAGGTATAATTAAAATTGAGTCATGGGTAACAACAACAACAACAACAACAACAACAACAATCCAAAATACTAGCAAACTGAACAGGAAGTTTACATTCTTTGTCATGTAAAATTTTGGGGAAATGGGCTGGTATGGTGACTGCTTTGCAAATATCCCAGAGACTGGGCTCCTTCTAGTTCCCAGCTCTGCTGTCCTATGGTGTAGCACATTTCTCATGTGCAAGGCTACCTCTTGGTCTGGGCAATAAGATGAATGGAGGCATAAAGAAAAAGGGACAAGGAACATAATATTCCTCTTAAAGTAGTTTTCTCAGAAGGGCCACATGACATCTTTTCTTAAATTCCTTTGACAAGAATCTGGTCACATGGTCATAAATAACTGCAAGAGAGGGCTGTATTCTGGGTGACTATAAAAGCAATCTGAGTAACTTAGTGAGACCCCGTTTCAAAAATAAAATAAAAAGGGCAGGGGATGTAGCTCCATGGTAGAGCATCCCCAGGTTCAACTCCCAGTACTATTAAAAAAAAAAAAAAAAAAGAAAAGAAAAAAAGGCAGGTGAGAATGGATATTGTGAGAAAATATCCATTGTGACATTCTTGTCACAGATAGATTTTGGAAAAGAGGTAGTAAGTTACCAGAAGAGAAAGGAAGGACATAATTGCTCTATTATCTTTAAAATTTATCTGAGAGCTTATTTGATATTAGAAGTGGCTAACATGAAACAGAAGATTTTGATTGATTTGTTTCATGTCAGTCCATCTTGCCTTTCTTATTAAAACAGTGCTAAACCAAAACAATAAAATTATTAAACATTAATTTGTAAAATATGACAAAAATTCTAAGATAACTTTTCTTCCATTGAGATTGATTTATTTACAATATACCCAGGTCTGGCTCTGGAAGTGTGGAGATGTTAGCAAGGCTGGGATGTGTTGTAAAGAGTCAGGGGTGGGGCTGGACTAGAGAAGGCTGACCAGTGGTTCACAGCATGTACAAAGACCGGGAACTTAGCTCTGAATCAAAGCCCTTGTTTTATGTGCCTGTTCATAGAATATGAGACATCTGTGGGCCTCCAAAGGGGATTTGTTTCAGCTGTTGGCCGAGTGGGTGGCCGGGGAAGATTATTCCAGGACAACATGCACATACCTACTCTGCCTTGGACTGTGCTTGTTAGACATAGCCCATTGGAGTTGGCTGTTGGATAAAACCTGTGGTGCCTCTCCATTTTGCTGTGTTCTTCTGTTTCATTCGGGATTCATAATCCTCCCACTAGGTGAATGGCCACATCTGAGAAGAAAGATGTATCCATCCTTTGTCCCTCGATGGCTGGTTCAGGTAACTAATTATATAAATATTTTCTTAAATATATTTTCTGTTAAGCAACATGATGACATGAGGGCATGTTTGCCTGTGAGATAGACTTCTTTATATTGCCTTTGTCAGAGAAAAAAAAATTTGTTCCTAATATAGAGTATTATTTTTCAGGTTCTCTGCAAACATACTTTCAATAAAGCTTTGACGTACAAAAAATTGCTTTTAAGTTTCTTTTTACATCACACATACACTATATGATTTCATACAAATGCACATATGTGATTTTTGTATTATGTAGTTTCATGTTTTTAAATTGCATGCTTTCCATTTTCTAAAAATATTGCTATTCGGAGCTGGGATTGTTGCTCAGTGGTAGAGCGCTTGTCTAGCAAGTGTGAGGCACTGGGTTCGATCCTCAGCACCACATTAAAAAAAAGTGAACTAATAAAATAAAATAAATAAATAAATAAAATAAAATAAAATAAATATTGCTGTGAGTCAGCTTGGGCTGCTGTAACAGAAATATCATAGACTGAATGGCTCTTATACCAGGAATTTATCTCTCCCAGTTCTGCAGGCTGGGAGGAATCAAGATCAAGGTGCCTGATGCTTTGATTCCCAGAGAGGGCCTTCTTTCTGGTCTGTAGAGGGATAAGTCTCACTGCATTCTGCCACAACAGAGAAACAAAGCAAGATTTGGTTTCCTCATTCTCTTATAAGGATCCCATCATGAGGACTCTCCCTATGACCTAATGTAAATCTGATGACCTCCCCAAAGAATTCACCTCCAGATCCTGTCTCTATAGAGATAGGTTTTCAGTATATGGATTGGTGGTAGCAGGGTACATTCAGTCCATAATATCCTCCCTTCCTCTTTTCCTCTACCCTATTCAGATAAGCCCTCTTGATGACCTCAGGCTTATCTATTTGTCTCTATGCTCACATAAATCACATAATTATGTGCAACATGTATCTCCATATACATCTACGAATATACAAAGATATAGCTTTTATTGTTATTTTACCAAATGGAAGAAAAACATACATTTTCTTCTCTCTTTTGCTTTTCCAAATTCTAAAATACCTTGCAGAAACTCCTCCAACCTGAGTGATATATCTCTAATTCCAGTTTTGAAGGCAGAGTGTATTTGATGGTATAAATATACCTGCTCTCTGTAGCTGTTTTCTTGTTGATGGGTGTTAGCTTTGTGTGGAGAAAACTGCAACAAATGTCTTTGTTCCAGTATCCTAGTAGAGGCTGCTTTTATCTCTGTAGAATAGATTCTCAGTGTTGCAGGGGAAGGAAGTGACAGAATGTGGTATGTCCTGATTTTTACCTCAGACTTTATATCTCTTTTTCTTTTGGTATTTGACTGGAGGTGCTGCCTGGGTAAGACTAGTTGGCTGACTAGTCAGTTTGAGACTCATCAAAATGTCTCAAATGGTAGCATTTTGCAGTCAGAAATCTCGACCTCAATGTTGAAGGTACAAAAAATGGAAATTTCTCCCCATATATGCCATTGTGGTAACTTTCAATATTTCATATGGCATCATCACTATGATGATGGTGATGACAGTTCCTTATAATTTAAGGCATGTCTCCCTAATTCACTCACTCCTTTAATGAATATTTGTTGACAGATCAGACATTGTCCCAGGCACTGAGGATAAATCTATGAATAAAAAACAGATAAATTCACACCTCCACAAGGGAAATGGCAATGACCAATCTGAAACATGCAATGGTTAGACAGTTATAAGTTCTAAGGTTAAAAACAGAGCAAAAAAGGGCAAGAGGATGCTGGGAGATAACAATGTCATAATTTTAATGAGGTAGTTAGATGTGGCTGAACTGCCCATGTGACATTTGATGCCTGGGGGATAAGCTCATGTCAGTAGGAATGGTGAGAAGCTCCAAAAGGGGAGGGTGGGGGGTGGAAAGGCTGATCTTGATTTGTTTGAGGGAAAGCAAAGATGCTAGTGTGGCTGTGCAGAGTAAGCAAAGAAGACAAACCAGGGTGCAGTGAAAGAGGGAAGGCAGAAGCCCATCACACAGCACTTTATGGGTCATCAGGTTCTCTGGTTTTTCTCTCAGATGAGCAGCCATTGTATGTTTTTGGTGCTTTTGTCTGAGACAACTGTAGTTATGTGGGTGTGTCTCTGTGTCATCTCTTCTGTTCCATTGGTCTTCAGTCCTATTTTTGTGCTAACACCATGCTTTTTTTGTTACTATAGCTCTGTAGTATGATTTAAGGTCTGGTATTGTGATGCCTCCTGCATCACTTTTCTTGCTAAGGATTGCTTTGGCTATTTTTGACCTCTTATTTTTCCAAATGAATTTTATGACTGCCTTTTCTATTTATATGAAGAACATCATTGGAATTTTAATGGGAATTGCATTAAATCTGTATAGCACTTTTGGTAGTATGGCCATTTTTAACAATATTGGTTCTGCCTGTCCAAGAGCATGGGTGGTGTTTCAATTTTCCAAGTTCTTCTTTATTTTCTTTCTTTAGTGTTCTGTAGTTTTCATTGTAGAGGTCTTTCACCTCTTTTGTTAGATTGATCCCCAAGTTTTTTTTTTTTTTTGAGGCTATTGTGAATGGAATAGTTTTCCTGATTTCTCTTTCAGCTCATTAGTCATTGATGTGTAGGAACATAATTGATTTATGGGTGTTAATCTTATATCCTGCTACTTTGCTGAATTAATTTACGAGTTCAAGAAAGTTTTTAGTGGAGTTTTTTTTTGGGGGGGTTTCTAAATATGGAATAATGTCATTGGCAAATAAGGATAGTTTGAGCTCTTCTTTTCCTGTTCATATCCCTTTAATTTTTTTTCTTTGTTTAATTGCTGTGTCGAGGGTTTCAAGGCCTATGTTGAATAAAAGTGGTGAAAGAGGGCATCACTGTCTTGTTCCAGTTTTTAGGGAGAATTCTTCCAATTTTTCTCCATTTAGAATGATGTTGGCCTTGGGTTTGGCACATATACCTTTTATAATGTTGAGGTATGTTCTTATTATCCCTAGTTTTTCTAATTCTTGAACATGAATGGATGCTGAATTTTGTCAAATGCCTTTTCTGGATCTATTGAGATGATCATGTGATTCTTGTCTTTTAAGTCTATTGATGTGATGAATTACATTTAATGATTTCCATATGTTGAATCAAACTTTCATCCTTGGGATGAATCCCACTTGATCATGGTGCACCACCATTTTAAATATATTTTTTGAATATGATTTGCCAGTGTTTTATTAAGAATTTTTGCATCTATGTTCATCAGGGAAATTGGTCTGAAGCTTTCTTTCCTTGAGGTGACTTTGTCTGGTTTTGGTATCAGGGTGATTACTAGCTTAATAGAATGAGTTTGGATGGGCTCCCTCCTTTTCTACTTCATGGAATAATTTGAAGAGTATTGCTGTAAATTTGTCTTTGGAAGTCTGGTAGAACTTGGCCGAGAATCCATCTGGTCTTAGGTTTTTCTTTGTTGTTAGGCTTCTGGTGCCATTTTAAATTTCATTGCTTGAAATTGATCTGTTTAAATATGTCCCCTTGATTCAATTTGGGTAGGCCATATGTCTCTAGAAATTTGTTAATGTCTTCAAGATTTTTAATTTTATTGGAGCATAGGTTTTTCAATGTAGCTTCTGATTATCATCTGTATTTCAGTGTTGTCTGTAGTGATATTTTCACCACAAGTTTTAGTAGTCTGGGTTTTCTCTTTTACTTCCTTACCTTGTCTAAGGGTTTATCAACTTTGTTTATTTTTTAAAAGAACTAACTTTTTGTTTCATTAATTTTTTGAAAAAATTTTTTTGTTTCTATTTCATTAATTTCGGCTCTGATTTTAATTATTTCCTGTCTTCTACTACTTTTGGTGCTGGTTTGTTCTTTTTCTAGGACTTTGAGATGTAAAGTTAGGTTTTTTAGTTCTCGGCGGACACAACATCTTTGTTGGTATGTGGTGCTGGGGATTGAACCCGGGCCGCACGCATGCCAGACGAGCGCGCTACCGCCTGAGCCACATTCCCAGCCCTAAAGTTAGGTTTTTTATTTGATGATTTTCTGTTCTTTTAATGAATGAGCTCAGTGCAATGAACTGTCCTCTTAGAACTGCCTTCATAATGTCTCAGAGACTTTGATATGTTGTCTCACTATTCTCATTTGCCTGTATTTTTTTTATTTCATCTCTGATTTCTTTAGCTATCCATTGGTCATTTAATAATGTATTATTTAGTCCCCAAGTGTTAGAGGAGCTTCTATTTTTATTTATTGTTAATCTAATTTCATTCAATTTTAAAAAAATTTATATATGACAGCAGTATGCATTACAATTCTTATTACACATATAGAGCACTATTTTTCATATCTCTTGTTGTATACAAAGTAGAATCACACAAATTCGTGTCTTCATACATGTACTTTGGATAATAATGATGATCACATTCCACCACCATTTATAACCCCATGCCCTCTCCCTTCCCCTCCAACCCCTCTGCCCTATCCAGAGTGCATCTATTCTTCCCATGCTCCCTTTCTCTATCCCACCATGAATCAGTCTCCTTATATCAAAGAAAACATTCAGCATTTGGTTTTATGGGATTGGCTAACTTCATTTAGCATTATCTTCTCTAACTCCATCCATTGCAAATGCCATGATTTTATTCTTTATATTGCTGAGTAATATTCCATTGTGTGTGTGTATATATATATATATATATATATATATATATATATATATATATATATATATATATATGTATATATATATATATGCTACTTTTTTTTTTTTTATCCATTCATCTATTGAAGGGCATCTAGTTTGGTTCCACAGTTCAGCTATTGTGAATTGTGCTGCTATAAACAGTGATGTGACTGTGTCTCTGTAGTACGCTGTTTTTAAGTCCTTTGGGTATAGACCAAGGAGAGAGAGAGCTGGGTCAAATGGTGGTACCATTCCCAATTTTCCAAGAAATCTCCATACTGCTTTCCATTTTGGCTGCACCAATTTGCAGTCCCACAAGCAGTGTATGAGTGTATCTTTTTCCCCACATCCTTGCCAACACTTACTGTTGTTTGTCCTTCATTATAGCTGCCATTCTGACTGGAGTGAGATGAAATCTTAGAGTGGTTTTGATTTGCATTTCTCTAATTGCTAGTGATGATGAACTTTTTTTTTTATATATTTGTTGATTGATTGTATATCATCTCTTGAGAAGTGTCTGTTCAGGTTCTTGGCCCATTTATTGATTGGGTTATTTGTTTTTTTTTAAGTCTATTTTTAAAAAAATTTTTATTGTTGGTTGTTCAAAACATTACATAGTTCTTAACATATTATATTTTACACTTTGATTCAAGTGGGTTATAAACTCCCATTTTTACCCGGTATACAGATTGCAGAATTACATTGATTACACATCCACTGTTTTACATATTGCCATACTAATGTCTGTTGTATTCTGCTGCCTTTCCTATCCTCTACTTTTTAAGTCTATTGATGTGATGAATTACATTTAATGATTTCCTTATGTTGAACCAACCTTGCATACTTGGGATGAATCCTACTTGATCATGGTGCATAATCTTTTTGATATGTTTTTGTATTTGATTTGCCAGAATTTTATTGAGAATTTTTGCAGGTATGTTCATTAGAGATATTGGCCTAACGTTTTCCTTCTTTGAGGTGTCTTTGCCTTAGAGAATGAATTTGGCCTTATAGAATGAATTTGGAAGTACTCTCTCTTTTTCTAGTTTCTGAAATAAATTGTAGAGTATTGGTATTAGTTCTTCTTTAAAGGTCTTGTAGACCTCAGCTTTGTATCCATCCAGCCCTGGGCTTTTCTTGGTTGGTAGACTTTTGATGACATGTGCTATTTTGTCACTTGAAATACATCTGTTTAAATTGTGTATATCATCCTGATTCAATTTGGGCAAATTATATGACTCTAGAAATTTGTGGATGCCTTCGATATTTTCTATTTTATTGGAGTACAAATTTTCAAAATAATTTTTAATTATCTTCTGTATTTCTGTAGTGTCTGTTGTGATATTTCCTTTTTTATCACGTATATTAGTACTTTGTTTTCTCTCTCTTTCTCTTCGTTAGCATGGCTAAGGTCTGTCAATTTTATTTATTTTTTTCAAAGAACCAACTTTTTGTCAATTTTTTCAGTTGTTTCTTTTGTTTCAATTTTATTTATTTCAGCTCTGATTTTAATTATTTCTTGTCTTCTGTTGCTTTTGGTGTTGATTTGTTCTTCTTTTCCTAGGGCTGTGAGTTGTATTATTAAGTCATTTATTTGTTGACTTTTTCTTCTTTTTAAGAAATGAACTCCGTGCAATGAACTTTCCTCTATGACCTGCTTTCATTGTGTCCCAGAGATTTCAATATGTTGTATCTCTTTCTCATTCACCTCTAAATTTTTTAAATCTCCTTTTGATATCTTCTGTAACCCATCATTCATTCAGTAGCATATTATTTAGTCTCCAGGTAATGGAGTGGATTTTATTTCTTATTTTATCATTGATTTCTAATTTTATTCCATTATGATCTGGTAGAATGCAGGGTAGTCTCTCTACTTTTTTATATTTGCTAAGAGTTACTTTGTGGCATACTATATGTTCTATTTTAGAGAAGGATCCATGTGCTGTTGAGAATAAAGTATGTTCTCTCGTTGAAAGATGAAATATTCCATAAATGTCAGTTAAGTCTAAGTTATTGATTATATTATGGAGTTCTATAGTTTCTTTGTTCAGCTTTTGTTTGGAAGATCTATCTAGTGATGAAAGAGGTGTGTTAAAGTCACCCAAAATTATTGTGTGTAGTCTATTTGACTCTTGAACTTGAGAAGGGTTTGTTTGATGAATGTAGATGCTCTATTGTTTGGGCCATATATATTTGTTAAGTCTTGTTGGTGTATGGTTTCCTTGAGCAGTATGTAGTGTTCTTCTTTATCCTTTTTGATTGACTTCAGTTTGAAGTCTACTTTATTTGATATAAGGATGGAAACCCCTGCTTGCTTCCACAGTCCATGTGGGTGGTATGATTTTTCCCAACCCTCCACCTTCAGTCTGTGGATGTCTTTTTCTATGAGATGAGTTTCTTGGAGGCAGCATATTGTTGGGTCTTTTTTAAAAATTTTTTTTTACTCCTATCTGCTAGTCTATGTCTTTTGATTGGTGAGTTTAGGCCATTAACATTCAGTGTTATTATTGAGACATGATTTGTATTCCCAGATATTTTGTTTATTTTTGGTATTTAACGTGACTTGTTTTCTCCTCTGATTAGATTTTTCTTTAGTGTAATCCCTCCCTCTGCTGATTTTCATCATTGTTTTTCATTTCCTCTTCTTGGAATATTTTGCTGAGGATGTTCTGTGGTACAGGCTTTCTAGTTGTAAATTCTTTTAACTTTTGTTTATCATGAAAGGTCTTTATTTCATTATCAAATCTAAAGCTTAGTTTTGCTGAATATAAGATTCTTGGTTGGCCTCCATTTTCTTTCAGAGCTTGGTGTATGTTGTTCCATGATCTCCTGGCTTTGAGGGCCTGGGTTGAAAACTCTGCTGAGATATGAATTGGTCTCTCCCTCTATGTGATCAGATTCCTCTCTCGTGCAGCTTTTAAGATTCTATCCTTATTCTATGTGCTAGGCATTTTCATTGTAATGTGCCTTGGTGTAGATCTGCTGTAATTTTGTACATTTGGTGTCCTGTAAGCCTCTTGTATTTGATTTTCTAATTCGTTTTTTATGCTTGAGAAATTTTCTGATATTACCTCATTGAAGAGATTGTGCATTCCTTTGGTTTGAAACTCTGAGCCTTCCTCTATCCCAATAACTCTTAGATTTGGTCTTTTTCATGTTGTCCCATAATTCTTGGATGTTCTGTTCATGGTTTCTAACTATCTTCACTGTGTGATCAACTTTATTTTCCAAATTGTAAACTTTGTCTTCATTATCTGACGTTCTTTCTTCCAAGTGATCTAGTATGTTGGTTATGCTGTCTATTGAGTTTTTTATTTGATTTATTGTATTCTTCATTTCAAGGATTTCTGACTGTTTTTTTTTTCAGAGTCTCTATCTCTCTCTTGAAGTAATCTTTTACTGCCTGTATTTGCTCTCTTTTCTCATTGTTGGAGTGATCAATTTTTGCCTGTATTTGCTCATTTAAGTCTTTCTTTAATTCACAGATCATTTTAATTATGAACCTTCTGAACTCCTTCTCTGACATTTCATCAACTTTGCTGTCCATAGGTTCTGTTATTATAGTGTCCTGGTTTGTTTGTGGCACTTTCCTCCTTGTTTTTTCATGTTGTCTGTGTCTTCCTTTCTTGCAGTGTGGATCTGAGATGTTACAGTTTCTTCCCTATATTCTTGTAGCACCTGTGCAGATTGTCTGTACCTCACCTTGATGTTGGGCTTCCAGACCCTGATGGTGTCTCTCAATGAATGATACTGCATCCTGGATCAGGGTTATGCTCAAGTTGGTGAGGGTGGATCTGGACCTCTGGGCTTGACCTCCCTCAGTAGTCTGTTGGTCAGAAAGGGCAGTCTTGTGCCAGAGGCTAGGCTCTGACTGGTATCTTCCCTGCCTGGGAGTGTATTGGGCCTCCTGAGAGCCTTGGATCCACACAGGCTGCAGGTGTGGGTGTATCTCTAATTTCATTCCATTTTAAGTTGATAGAATGCAAGGTATTATCTCTATTTTTTGTAATTGCTAAGAGTTGCTTTGTGGACTAAGATGTAGACTAACATTCACAGAATGTTCCATTTGCTGCTGAAAAGAAAGTGTATTCATTCACTGATTGATGAAATATTCTATGTATGTCTATAAAGTCTAAATTATTAATTTTACTTTTTAGTTCTATAACTTCTTTGCTTAGTTTGTTTAGTGAGGCATGTTGAAGTTACCCAGTATTATTGTATTCTGATCTATTTGATTCTTGAGATTGTGAAGGATTGTTTGATGTATGTAGATGCTCCATTGTTTGGGGCATAAATATTTAAGATTATTATATCTTGTCGATGTATAGTTCTCTTAAGCAATGTGAAATGGCCTTGTTTGTCCCTTATGATAATTTTGACTTGAAGTCCACTTTATCAGATATGAGGATAGAAACCCCTGCTTGTTTGCAAGATCCATGTGGATGAAATGTTTTCCTCCATCTTTCACAATATCTGTGGATGTCTTTGCCTATGAGGTGAGTCTCTTGCAGAGAGCATATGGTTGGGGCTTACTTTTAATCAAGTCTGCCGGTCTGTCTTTTGTTTGATGAGTTTAGGCCATTTACATTGAATGTTATTATTGACAAATGATTCTTATTCCCTGTCATTTTGAATTATTTCTGGTTTTTAATTTGAATTACCTTCTTTTTTAAATTGACTATTCTTCTAGTTTAGTCCCTACCTTTGCTGGATTTCATTTTTATTTTTTATTTTTTTTTTCATGAAATAGTTTGTTGAGAATGTTCTGTAGGACAGGTTTTTTAGTTTTAACTTTTGTTTATCATAAAAGTTTTTTATTTCATCATCAAATCTGAATCTTAGTCTTACAGGGTATAGTATTCTTAGTTGTTATCCATTTCCTTTCAGAGCTTGCTATACATTATTACAAAACTTCCTAGTTTTAAGGGTCTGGGTTGAAAAATCAGCTGAGATCTGATTTGGTATCCCTCTAAATGTTACTTGACTTTTTATCTCTGGAAGCCTTAAGAATTCTATCCTTATGCTGTATGTTAGGCATCTTCATCATAATGTGACTTGGTGTAGGTCTGTTGTAATTTTGTATATTTGAGGTCCTAGAAACTTCCTATATTTGATTTTTCATTTCATTCTTAAGGTTTGGGAAATTTTCAGACATTATTTCACTGAAATGATTATTCATTCCTATGGTTTGTTTCTCCAAGCCTTTATCTATCCTAATAAATCTTAAGTTTAATCTTTTCATGTTATTCCATATTTCTTAGAAGTTTTGTTCATGCTCTCTTACTGTCTTTTCTCCATGCTCAACTTTATTTTCAAAATTATATATTTTGTCTCTGTCTAAGACTCTGTCTTGCAAGTGGTCTAGTCTGCTGGCCATAGTTTCCAATGAATTTTTGATTTGATTTATTGAGTCCTTCATTTTGAGGGTTTCTGTTTTTTCTCCCCAGAGTATCTATTTCTTTATTGAAGTGATCTTTTTCTTCCTTTATTTGCTCCCTTACATCATCGTTTACCTTGCAGATCAGTTTAACTATGAACATTCTAAACTCCTTCTCTGACATTTCTTTCATTGTGGTGTTGATAGATTGTATTTTTGATGCATTTGGTTTGTTTGAGGCAATTTGTTATCTTACTTTTTCATGTTGTTTGTATGTCTACCCATCTAGTAGTTGATTTTTGAGGCAGAAGGATTTCTACATTGCCACACGTATTTCTTGTCTCATAGTTTCCATTGGTCTGGGGTTGGTTGTGACCTGGCTGGGTTCTCTGATTCAGGTTGTGACCCGGTGTCAATCAAAGTGTTGACTAGGCTCCACTCATATTGGGAGACTTCACTTGGAATAATCCATTTTCAAGCTCATTCAGGTTGTTGACAGAGTCATTTTGTTGTGGCAGCAGAACTCCAGAGCCTTTCTGCTTCCAGTGCAGCAGCAGAGCCTCTGGCTCCATTCAGTCATGACAGAGTCCTCTGTGTGGTGACATGTAATCACCTTTGCCTTATCCTATTGCCTGAAATGTCACAATATCTGCTGACACTCAAGGAGTAGGAACTTCTGGTTACTAGGAAGCTGGATTATTGGTGGTTACCCTAAGGTCTGTCCACCACAAAGAACCAGAAGGAATTTTTGTTTGGGCATTGAGAGACAAAGAAAGGAACAGCTAAAAAGTTGGAGTTGTCATTAGGTAAGACCAAAGGAAGAAAGATGGAGAGTTTGGTTTTGGCTACATAAGGATTGAGATAACTGTTACACGCCCACATGAAGATATTAAGGAGAGTTGCATATGGGTTATGAGAGCCTTCACCTAATTAGTGCATTAATCCATTCTATGGATTAACTGGGTAGTTAGAGCATTGCTGGAAGAGGTAGGTCACTGGGATTGTGCCTTTGTCCCTGGTGAACAGAAGTTTCTCTGTTTCCTGGCCATGCTGGAGCTACTTTCCTCTGCTACATCCTTCTGCCTCATCACAGGTCCAGAGCTATGGAGGTGGCCAACCGTGGACTGAGACCTCTGAAACCATGAGCCTCAAATAAACTTTTCCTACTCTAATTGTTCATGTCAGGTCTTTTGGTCACACTCATGAAAAAATGAACTAAAACAAACTTTAAAGTGGTACTTAAAGACAAGAAATGAGATCAAGAGGAGTGAGGGTAGACAGAAAGCCAGTCCAAGCACTGGTCCATCTCCAATATTAAAAAGTCAGGCAGTATAGGAAGAGCCAGTGAAGGACACTGAGATAAGCATGCAGGAGAGGGTGGGGCCCTTGCTGTTTTTATGTGTTGATTTAACCGGTTCAAATCTCAGAAAGCAGTTTACTTGTTCATCTCCCTGTTTGGAAGACACCTATCTGCTCAGTTACCTAAGAGTCTCTAAATGTACTGCTTTTCAGTATGGACTTAGATGGCATATGTAAATGGGAAAAAAGATTGTATTTTGTGGAAGTTCAACAACCAAATTTGCATTTTTGCATAAATAAGCCAGACAAATTTATGCTAACTCTGGGCAACAGGATCAGTGGGAGTGTGTGAACAGTTTTATTTTGGGACTGACACCATAAAAATCAGGCTAATCTGTAAGCATACTTGTCCTTCAGTGACACAGGTCAGGTGCTTCCTCCAAAGTGAAAAGTTTCAAACAGTGGCACCATAAGCTGTCTTCCCCTGATGTATTCATAAAGGTAGTTAATAGAGGCATTTTTAAAATTAGCACAAACACATTTATTCATCAACCAAAGAGATGCTCCTAATTAAACTATCACTTTGAAATAGTTGCATGTAAAATGCTTGCAATAAAGATAATGAACAAAAAAAATAGCAGCAAATAGAGATTGCTCATTGAACTGAGCTTGTTCTGATTCAAAGTGATGGTGGGATTTCATTCTACTTTTTCATAGTCTTGAGTACAAGAGACATTGTTCATGATGCATCCTACCACTCATTTTCCATCTTCCAATTTTTGGGCTTCTGCGCTTGCCTTCCCCTCTCATTCCTGATGTTGAACCAATATGCTGTTTGGAAAGTTGTCAGCAGCCTGAGAAGTGTGTTCACACTTCTCTCCCAGGTTATAAGAAAACTCTGCTTCTGAAATGCTCTTGGTTTTTGTGGTGTGGTATTTGTTACCGCATGAGGCAACACGATCTGTTTAGCCACTGAACCCATTTTTGGAAGAGCAATTCCCACTCCTGCTCCCTCACGTGCTCAACAATGCCTCTGCTCTTTAGCAGGTGCCATCTTCCTACCAGCTGTAAGATGGTGGCCATGGTGGGCACAACTGAATGTGTAGAGCAGGTGGCACAGGGTCTGGCTTGAGGTGGGGGTGCCAGAGACATTTTTGTACATCCTCTAGCAAACATTTATTTCAGTATCTACTGGTTATATAGAGAATTTATGAAAATCATTAAACTGTGAGCTTTTTTATGGGCATGAGAATCCACCACTGTTTCACTTAAGTATACTCTGAATTTTAGGAGATACTCTGATACATTTTACTTTGGATAAAATCTTTTCAATTCTTTAGAACAGAGAAATAATCATAAAATTCTAAGTGAGGGAAGTAGAAACAGACTCCATTAGTGCATTGAGTACATTATAGGTAGTATTGTAGATGATATAAATACAATGTACACACACCCATATCATTAACTCTGTATATTAAAACTATGCCACTCAATTCATGGTCCTCATTACACATACACAAAAAGTTGAATGCTCACTTAGGAAAAAAAATTTTTTTCTCCAGTTTCTCATCAAGTGTGTCTTAGGAGTCTTCATTGCTAGACAGTCAATGCAACAAACAGTGAAGCTTATTTCTTAGTTGGGCTGTGTTGATTCAGAGTTAATCATGTTTTCAATCAGTGTGCAAATAATCCCATCAGCTTGCACACAGATTTTATTGTAGTCCCCATTTAACTAACGAGGAAATGGAAGCAAGTTGAGCCCCTTTCTCTGAGCTCAAAGGATGACAGGGAGGTCGCCTGTCTCCTGTTGGACCACACAGGTGACATCCCAGTTGGGGTCTGTTGCATCCGGAAGCAACAGCTACAAGCCGGATAATGAAATGTCTGTTTTGCCTTTCAGATGGGCCTGAAGGTCAAGTTAGTTTATTTGTTTTTTAATTAAGCTGAAATTATAGGCTGGATGAAAGATCCCTCTGTGAGTGGTGATCCTTTGAGTAGCTGCACGAATTTTTCCGTCTCTCGATTTCTTCTAATCCCTTCTTCTGTTTGCAGGATTAGAAAAGCACTTGGGAGGCACATTAATCTTGCTGGCGTTGTCAGGAGTGATCAGCAAGTTTTATTAAAAGCCCCTGGATTGGCTGAAAGGCGTCCTTGTGGGAGTCTGGAATGAAAGGGGCATGTTAAGATCTCGGGGCACACTGTCAGGACCCCTCGCCCTGCCCCTGGGACTGTGACCTGAGCTGTGGGAGGAAGTGCAGAAGCCCTCCTCTGTTGAAGACATTCTGTGATGGCCAGAAGCGAGTGGGCCCCTGTCAGCATGAGCTCTCTAGGTCCGGGTGGCCTCAGTGTCCTCCTGCTTCTGCTGCTCCTGGACCGGGCCAGCCCTACCTTCATCAGCCTGAACCATGGGATGAGGGTGATGAAGGGCAGCTCTGCCTTCCTGTCGGAAGATGACCTCAAGTTTGCCATCCCCAAAGAGAAAGATGCCTGCAAAGTGGAAGTTGTGATGAATGAGCCGATAACCCAGAGGGCAGGGAAACTCATGCCACAGGTGGGTCATGTCTGAGATTCTCTGTTCAGTAGCATGGATGAGTTCCAGTGTACAAGAGTATGTGAGGGAGGTCAAAGGTCTCCTGTCTAGCCCTCAAAGTTGAGTACTGTGAAGAAGTTCACATTTGAAATGCTGGGGTTAAAGTTCACAGGCAGAGTATTGTACTCTTTTTGTATGTGAGGTGGAAGCTGTTTTTTAATGTCCTTGACTGATTCTAGCTAAGTCTACCACTGACAGGGTTTACTCTTAATTATGCTAACACCTGTGGAGGAGGTCAGGCTCAAACTAATATGGATGCTTGCATTTTTTTCTTAATAATGCACTGTATCAACAGGGCTTTCCAATTTCTCCTTTTGTATTGAAGAGAACTGCTTGATCTTATAGAGTAGTTAATCATCCAGGGAAAAGCATAATGTAAAAGAAGTACAGACATGCATTTTAATATATTGCTAATCTATGAGAGAGAGAGAGAGAGAGAGAGAGAGAGAGAGAGAGAGAGAGAGAGAGAGAGAGAGAATGAATATGAATATGAATATGGGGCAACCTTTAAGGGTTGGAGTGGGCAGTCACTTGCAGTGTGTGCTATGGAAGATTCTTATGGAATTCTTCCTGCCTCACATTACCTTCCCCATTGCCAGTAGTCAGGGTGTCTTTTGATAAGAAATTAAGGTCTCAAGAACATTTTAGGACATACTTGTGACCTCAGAATAGTAAGGGTAAAACTTGAGTAAGGGAAGAGAAGTAGAAAAGAGACCTGGAGAACTAAATATTCATTTTATCAAAAATGTCTGCATAAATGTTTCCCCCTTCAATCAAAAGGAGACTTTTTTATTTAAGGGTATTCTATGGTCACTTCTTGGGGCTGGGGTGAGTGTGTGGGGACAGAACCCAGGAGTGCTTTACCACTGAGCAGTATCCGCCAGTCATTTAACTTGTATTTTTTTAATTTATGTTTTGTGATAGAATCTTGCTAAGTTGCTGAGGCTGGCCTTGAACTTGTGATCCTCCTGCCTCAGCCCTTCTTAGTCACTGGGATTTCAGGTGTGTACCACCATACCTGGCTCTATAGTCATTTCTTTTGTAGAGAAGAATTCCCTTCTAAACTTTTATTTTCCTATATTGTCTTTGCTTAAAGCAGAAGTTGACCCCTCTACATAATAGAAAATGACCTTTGATTTTATCACTTGTTCCTGCTGTGACTTAACTTTCTCCCAATGTAAACAATCTTGAGAATATACTGCTGCTGCTTTTGGAAAAATGCACAAATTCCAATTGCTGAACCATGAACACAATTTCCTCTTCGTTTGGCTTAAGAAATGTGTTCATGAAGTGATTCAAACAGTACTAGATATTGTAGAGATGGAATAAAGAAGCTTAAATAGATGCTAGCTCCAATAATTATCTCTAGGCATTTCATTTACCATAGTTAAATTTATAGTCCAATTCTGAAATATGTGAATTCTATGGAAGGGAGTCTCACAATGGGGGTATATGGTAACTAAATGTCTAAACTAGATGTGACAGTAACTAAATGTTTCCAACCAGATTCCTTTGAGATTTTCTTGTGTCAGTCAAAGACCTTTGGGTAGGATCTTAAACATAGGATACAATCATGTCCATAAGTATGGAGACGTTGTATTCCCGAGAGTTTGGTAGTCCCAACTTCTCCTTGTATTACATAGCAGCAGGCAATGCAGAGCAACTGCAGGGATTGGGGTCAAAAGCCAAGTGAAGAATTAGGAGCAGCAAGATGGCACCTTGGTCCTAGTGGCTTGGAGTCCTCGATAAGGCCTGGACCCAGTGCAGTACTAATACAAATATGGACACCTTATAAAGATGATCAATTGTTAATTTGATACCCTTTCCAATAAACATAGTTTTTAAAAAGGGTCCAACACTTAGAAATGACATTATTTTTGGGGAGAGAGAAGTAAATTCCTACTGAGAGCCAGCAGGAGCAAGCTGTCTAAGCTGTTGTCCCATGCAAGCAGGACAAAGCCCTGTCATTCACCAGTTTCTCCTCCTTGAAGGCAATTTGGAATGAATCTGTTACTACCTAGCAGCCTCTGAGGTCAGTCCTCTTCCTACCCCAGATAACCTAAGACTCCTCAATACTGTGGCACTCTCTCTGAGAATAACGAAGTCACCTCCGAGATAGTGAGTTTTAATGGTTCTGCTTCTTTGGTGCTGAGGCACAGGGGAGCAGAAAGGGATCCAGGTGATGAGAACTAGATAAAAATCCTATGTGGTCACAAGGATGAAGGGTTGCAGTAGACCTCTGAGTCATCTCTTTCAGATTTTAGGGCAAAACTCTGGTTACTAGATAGATAATCTGGAACAGAAATAACAAAACGCCTGGCTGATTTAGGAAATTCTTGACTGCCTGGAAATATCCCAAACCACATTGATCCTTTTGTTTCTGTTCTCATTTTTAAAAAGTATTATTGAGGGCTGGGGTGTGGCTCAGTGGTAGAGCGCTTGCCTAGCATGTGTGAGGCCCTGGGTTTGATTCTCAGCACTGCATATAAAGAAATAAAATAAAAGTCCATCGATAACTTAAAAAAAAAAAGAAAAGTATTATTGATCCCTTAGTGTGCTAGTGCTCATGTTAAAAAAGTATTAAGTTCTGAATATTCAGTGTGTGCATTTCTAGAAGTACATATGATATCTCAAGTTGATTTACATAATCTAAAGTAGATATGTGATTTTTATCTTCCAAAATTGATTCTATGATACCAGTAAATCAGGAAGCTAAGGCAGGAGGATCACAAGTTCAAGGCCAGCCTCAGCAACATAGTGAAACCCTAAGCAACTCAGTGAGACTGTGTCTCAAAATAAAAAATAAAAAAGGGCTGAGATGAAATGCCCCTGGGTTAAATCCCTAGTACAAAAAAAATTATTCTATTGTATAGGAGTCCATTAAAATGTAGAGTCTCATCTCCAGTTTACCAAATAGCAGAACTTTGTGCCATAGAAAATTTTATATAGTGAGGAAACAGTTTCTCCAGCCATCTATTTTTAAAATTTCTGATAATTTCTATAAAAAACTAGATTCTCATGTAAAGTCTGAGTTGAAGGGAATTTGTGCTTGGTTTTTAACCCCAGCTGGTTCAGCCCTCTCCAGAGATTTATTGCTTATAGAGTTCTTGAAATTAAGCATAGCCAAGTTCACACACACACACACACACACACACACACACACACACACACTCACACACACATACACAGCCTAAATATTATTCATATATAAATATATAATATATATTTACAAACACTGTTTTTTATAACTTTATTGTGCTTTATTTTTTTATGTGGTACTGAGTATCGAACTCAGTGCCTCACACATGCGAGGCAAACGCTCTACCACTGAACCACAACCCCAGCCCTAAACATTATTCTTTAATAGAGCTTAATATTAAGCTTAAAGCTAGGCTTATGTGAACCCATTTCTAGCAAGATGACTGTATTAACAACACCCTGCTGTGTAATGAACAGTTTCATGTGATTTGCACAGAAAATGTTTTGCTTAACATCTGTTCAATTAGTGTTTTCATTTCATTACTGAAGTTTGTCTTAGAACCAACAGGTTCATTTTCCTACTAGATATTTGGAAAGGGACTTCAGTGGGTGCATGCCAGTGCCTTCTGTTGAGATCACCCCCTTGATAGAGTCAATTAGACAAGGTCGATGGTCGTGTGTCGTACTCCTGTTTTAGGACAAGACAGCCTCACTTAGCAGTTCTGACACCTGACCCAGAGCAAGAAGTTTCCTGGGTGGAAAAGCACCTCAGTTTAGCGCTGAGCTTGCTTTTTTTTTGAATGGGAAATAAAGCAGTAAGAAAATATCTCTAGTTTGAACTAGTTTACTGTCGTTAAAGTGAGTAATGAGTTAGGAATGTGTGGCAATTTAATTATAAATTGTAATTGAAAAGCAGTTGAAGTGGAAAAAAACAAAGCTAGACAGTAATTAGAAAAGGATTTAGCTCTCCTTTGTTTTAGTTAGTAAATTTATGGACAATTATGGTTGTCGCCTTTTATAAAAGGAAAACATATTATGAAACATTAAACAGATGTTTCTTTTAGCAAAGCAGATTGTCTCTTTATTACCACGACTATTTGTCAATGGGGTGGGGAAGGGCTTCTCTTTATCTTCTTCCTAGTTATCAAATGAAGAGGAGAGCCAGTGATATCTGTAAGACAAGAAAGTCATTTATATCGGTAATAACATCTTCTCAGGGTGGATTCTGTTGTCTGAAAATGGTTGAGACTGAAAAAGGTAAAGACTGGACACCATCAGCTCCATAGTGAGGATGTGTAAATACCTCAGGGGTATTTCTCAGCCTTCTACCAACTCAGATTGGGCAGAATGAAGGTCATGCTGAGTCTGAAAGAGAAGACTTTTCTTTCAAAACTAGGATTTCCCCAAACCAGCCATTTCCTTAATCATTTTGAATGAGGTGGTGTGGTTAATTATCTTTATTTGAATAGAAGTTGCCTTTAGAATTCTATGTCTCATCATCCATTTCTGCTATTATATAACTAATAAAAGCTGTCTTTTGCAAGTATATAAGACACAATTGTGGTTTATATTTGACTCTGATCAACCACAATAGCACCCCGCCCCCTCCTCACAGTGGCTTCCTCTTTAAATGTAAAAATGCTATTTGGAAAAGAAAGAAAAAACAGGAGAACACATGTATACAGAACAAATACAGTTTGTTGGTGGGTGGGTTAATGCTTGCCTTTTCATACAGACACACAGAAAGATCCCTTTAACCCAATTGCTAGAAACCCCTGAAGGGAGTAAATAGAAATTTTGATAAATGGAACCATATTTTAAAAGTCTGCAAAAAGGTAGCCATTTAGGCAGTAATTACCCCTAATTTACTTGTTTGATCTGCTTGGATTTTCATAATTTAGATATTTACTGAACAAGACTCAGCTGTACGGTGAGTGGGCATGGGGTAGGATAGAGGTGGTAGTTAATACGTGCAAGCGTGCGCACAAACACACACACACACACACACACACACACACGTGTGCATACCACTCACAGGCCATAGTTTTTCCAGGAGGTACTTGAGATATGGAAAAATAAAACTTTGTACCAATTTTCTCACGTGTATTTATCCATTTTTTATGTGAACTAGATCTTTGACTGCCATTTCCTTCCCAATGAAGTCAGATATGTTCACAATGGTTGCCCGATTCTTGATGAAGACACAGTGAAGCTTCGACTTTACAGGTGAGTGGACTAGGAGCTCTGATTATGTGTTGCCAGACAACCATTCTGTTTACTTAGGGTTTTTTCTGTCGCTATATATTATTATGAGGGGAGTTAATAGATTCTAAACAAGAAAGTAACCAATAGACATTGGAGGCCTGAGTGGTAAGGCAAGAATTGTGGCCAATTTTCAATCATCTTCATTTGAATTATTGTCTTGGGGCTTTTCTACAAATTACTAACTCCATCCTGTTTCTATTTAGTGTTCTTATGCAAGTATCTCTGGTATTCCAACCTACCATCTATAATAAGAAAAAAAAGTTACAAATAGCAAATTGTTTATGAGAATCAATTAGGAAATATGCTCCAAAATTGAATGAAATTTTTTTTGGTGACTAGCTGTTCAGTTACAGGAAGTACAATATCTTCCACTTTTAAACATTAAATAATTCAAATGTGCTTAAAATCAGTTACAAAGCTAAACATAGAGTGATCTTATGACCCAGTAATTTCCCTTCTAGGTATATACACAAGAGAAATGAAAGCCTATGTTTGTACAAACACTTGTACAGGAATGTCATGACAGCATTATTCATAGCAGCCAAAAAGTTGTACGAATTCAACTGACAAATCTATGTAATATAATATTATTCAGACATGAAAAGGAATGAAGCGTGGATTCATGGGACAACTTGGCTGATCTTTGAAAACATTATGCTAAGTGAAAAAAGTCAGACACAAAAGGACAAATATTGTATGGTTTCATTTATATGAAATGTCCAAAGTAGGCAAATCCGTAGGAACAGTAGATTGGTGGTTGCCAGAGGCTGGGTTAGGGGCCATTGGGGAGTGACTACATGGGTATGGATGTCATTTTGGGGTGATGAAAGTATTATGGAATTAGATAGTTGAGATATTTATATAACTTTGTGAATATATTAAAAACCATTGAGTTGTACTTTTTAAAAGAATAAATTTCATGATATGTGAATTATATAAAAAATTAATTTTAAGGTTATAGTTATAGTATTTCAGACTTCATAGAAGCAAGTGAGGACAGGGTAGGTGGAGTAGACCTTTATATAATTGTTTACTTGTCTTTTTTTGTTCTTAAGAGTATTTGATTAAAACAGGTTGGTATAAATTTATTGTAAGTACTACAACAATGCATTAGAGTTTTGAAGACGACTTTGGAACCGTGAATCATTCTACAACATTTATAACCACCCACTACAGATCAGGGTCCACACAGACCATAGGAAACTCAAGGATGAAGGTGCACAAACTCTTGGTGCTCATGGTTAAATGCGAAAGATGGGCAGATAATTAGAATGCAGAGACCACAAATGCCTCGAAAAAGGCAAAATACTGTGCTCAGAAAATCAAGTGGCACCCACTTTCCTTAGAAAGCTAAAAATCATCATGCAAGGCTTTCCAAGACTTTAGTGTTAAAAGACAGACTTCAAAGATCTTACGAAGATTGGGAAAGTACACGCAGGAAGGCTGCCACTGCTTGTCGTTTGATGTCATTTGAAATAGAATATTCAGCATAGTTGGGGGCAGAGACCAGGGAGCATGTTTATTTCCCTCCTCCCTCTTCTCGAGCTTCTATGGCAAGTGATTTGATTTCTCTGTGCCTCAGTTTCATCATTGCAAAGTAAGAATGAAAATGCCTTCAATAGGTTCTTCTCAGTACTGAAAAAGATACCGCGGTAAGGAGTTCAGCCTAGAGTTTAGTGTGTTATGGGTCTCAATAAAAGCATATCAACGAAGAGCTGAATTGTTAATGCAAATACATCACTCAGTAATTTCAAACACTCAAAAAAACAAAACAAACAACAACAACAACAAAACCACATGACAACACATCTCTGTTAGCCTCTGCAAATACCCTGAGAACAGAGTCGGCAGAGGATAGAAGTAGTGGAAGTAACCATTGCTGATACGATTTTCATGGCAAGCAGACCTGAATGTCCACCTGTTTTGTGGTATTTCTGAAGAGCAAAAGGGCCTTGATACTACAGAAACTCCTTGCCCCTTCACTCCTGAATTAAAACTCAATCCATAAAGAATATAGGCCCTGGGGCTGGGGATGTGGCTCAAGCGGCAGCGTGCTCGCCTGGCATGCGTGCGACCCGGGTTCGATCCTCAGCACCACATACCAACAAAGATGTTGTGTCCGCCGAGAACTAAAAATAAATATTAAAAATTCTCTCTCTCTCTCTCTCTCTCCTCTCTCACTCTCTCTTAAAAAAAATAAATAAATATTAAAAAACTTTCTAAAAAAAAAAAAATATAGGCCCTATACCCCTAAATTTGTTATGTTGGAGGTGAGACTCCAAAGTCTCTGCAGTCCTTACCTGTCAGTATGGATGATGAGCTTGAGAGCAGGCATTGAAAGAAAAGGATTGGAGGAAGAAGCAGCAGGAAAAGCATCGACACCAAAGTAAAGAGAAGGGATGAGACCTGAGAGGTTGAGAGTATAGCAGGAAATTAAATCAAAACTCCACCTGATGCAAAAATGTGTGAAGGCCGGTTTTTAAGCTTCAAGCTAAGTGCTCAGGTATCAGAAGTGTCTGAGCACCAATACTTATTTCCTTTGCTTTGTCCTCTCTACAGATTCACTGAGACAGACACCTTCACTGAAACCTTTACCCTGCGGGTCTATCTCATGGAGCCAGACTGCAATATTATCCGCATGAGTAGCAATGTCCTGGAGGTGTCTGAATTCTACGGCCTGTCCCGAGCCATTGATAAGAACCTGCTCAGATTCGACTATGAGAGGATGGTGGGCCTGGAGTGTACCGTCAGACTGGATCCTTTGAGAACTAGGCTGCCAGCTCACGGCCAGATGGTTGTGGTGGAGCCTCGCCCAGAAGGACCCCGTGGAGATCAGCCACACAGTTTTTTCCCTGAGTCCCGTATGATAACTTTCAGTATTTATCTGGATATTACTAAAACTGACAAAAATATCCATGAATGGTCACCTTCCGCTAGACAAATAGTTCAACTTAATATAATTTTAGCGTCTTGGGAAGAAAATGTAGGTTAGTGGTTAAGTGCATGGATTTTGGAATCAGAAAGATCTGGATGTGAAAACTCCTTCTGCTATTCATTTTCTGTGTTATTTTGGTTATGAATCTTCTGCCTAAGCCTCTGGGAGATGGGAAAAGATAATAGCTGCTCCATAGAATTAAATAAGGATGGGAGTAAAGGAGATCACACACAGGAGGGGCTTAACACAGTGTTCGGCTCATAGGAAGTCTTCATTAATTATCAATTGTTATAGTAAAAGCAATGGCAGCAGCAGTAAGAGTGGTTTATTTATACTTCATTAGATATTATTGCCTTGTGATCTAGCTTGAAGTAGAGCTGGTAGGTAGCATGGTTTAAATCAGGAAGCATTAATGGATAAGGTTCCTTCCATTAGTCATTCAATCAATATGTTGGATACTTCCTATATGCATAATAATGTCTTAGGAACTATGAGAAGAACAAGAAATATAAGGAATAATCATGCTTGTAGTAATATCTTGCATTTGGACAGAAGTTTACCACTAAAGATACACTTGAGCAAAAATCATCTCATTTCCTCTTCACAACCACCTGTCTATAAAATGGATCATCTGTTTTATGTGACATGGAAATGAAACTCAAAAAATAACTAGCCTATGAGTGTCATACACCTAACAAGTGAAAAATGCAGTTGGGTAGAGACACGAAGACTACTGGAGAGAGAATTATGGCTTTTGGTAAGACGGCACAGGTTGGTCAAGGTGGTTCACTGAGTGTTTAAGGGAAGGTTTAGAAAAATAAAAGATTAATTAGACTGAGAAGGACATGCAGGACTTGAGTGTGTGATGAGCACTGTGGGGAGAGCATTTTGGTGAGTAGAACAGTCTATTAGAGACATTCAATCACCAGAAAACATGTTTTATTTTTTTCCTCTCAGTCTAACTTTGGATGGGCAAGAGAACTGGTCCCTTGTTCTTTTCACTGAAGGAAATTATAAGCTTTCAGAATAATGCTAACCCTAGGAAGGGATTGGAAGGTACATCTGAGTATTCCTGGGGTCTGTAAGAATGAATACATGTCTAAAGGTGGGTTTTTGTTTTTACACCCGTGGTATTCAAGTGGCAAGCCTAATGCAGCATTGTTCATTTTAGAACTGGGAATGGAACTGAAGTGTCCAGGTGGAAGCTGTACCCTGGAATTGAAGAAAATAGCAAGTCTCCAAGTGAGCTGTGAGGAGTTCCTGCTGATGGGGCTTCGTTATCAACACCTGCAACCCCCTTCTCCCAACATTGACTATATCTCCATCCAACTGGACCTCACAGACAGCAGGAGTCAAATCGTGTACAAGGTACAGTGGGGTTATGGGTTGATGACCTGGCTGATTCACAGGAGGACAGTCAACTGCACAGAAGGGCTCATGCCACTTCCCAGGCCAGGTAGAGTTCCTGGGCCCTGGAGGGTAACACTGCCTGGCATCTCAACGCAACTGCAGCCTGTTTGTTCTGCCAACAAGTGCTTAAAGCGATATCTTTTACGTGTAATATTAGATATTTCTCTCTCTGGTTCTCGATCACTAAGGCAGCTTGGAAAGGATTGGGGTTGGTTACATGTTAACAACCATTTTTGCTCTTTACCAGCAGTACTTCCCCCGCCCCATGCTCTAGTGCTGGGAATTGAACCCGGGGCCTTGCACATGCTAAGCATGCACTCTACCACTGAACTGCATCCCCCAGGCCCTTCCAACACTTTTCAACCTCTTGGTTGGCCCTCTGTGGCACCTTCTCTTTGATATTTCCTTTTTCCTTGACATCAGGGACTCCACTGTGCAAACCCACAGGCAACCAGGAGGGAGGGGAACCTCAGTCCCACTTCCATGGTTGTGACCAAGGATCTCATTTTCACTCTTTGAGACTTCAGGACAGAGGTCTGGGCTGTCCCAGCCTGTCTCCCATTAATTTCTCTTGCCCCACCTCTTCTTGATTTCTGCACACTGAAATGACGACTGGAAGTGGAATCAACTTTTATGAAGTATCTAACACGCTTGTTACTCTACAGTCTGCTTATTTGGGAAACTGGGGACAAGAGCACACCTGCTTAAAAAGCTCGGTTTGTGCTCGTGTAAGACAATCCAGGATGACATCTGGAAAGACTTCCATTTTTACAATCTGCCTTCCCCCTAGGATCTGTCCTAAGAGGCTCAGTGAAATAGTGAACATTATTACCCCATGGAATTGATAATTCAAGAAGTAATAAAGACATGACAAAACAAGATCATGGAATTTTAGATTTAAGATCTGGAAAAAAATCACTTCCAGGTAGTCGGGTCTAATTTATTAGGAGCTTTTAAAGGATGGATTTCTGAGTCTAATATCTGAACACTTGCCTCGGTTCAAATGTCTGCTTATCCATCCATGTGACTTTGGACTTCATGTTTCATTTTCTTCAGCTTAAAATAAGGATAGTAGTACCTCTTTCTTAGAGAAACTAGAGGATTAAAAGAGACAATAAAACCATACTTATAAATAAAACCATATTTGTGCTTGGCACAAAGCCAGACCCATATTAAGCATATTTATGTTTTGCTAGTTTAAAAAGCCACTGAGTAAAAAGTTTAGGATAAGCCAGGTTTGGAAATAGTTGGTTGAGTCTAAGCCCCCTTTTTTGGCAGTGATGACGCAGAGAAATTATGTACCTGGCCCACACGTGCATGCCTGTTTTATGCATGTCGTGATCAAAACTCTAGGTCTAGATGTTTTCTGTTTGTTTTGACACAAACTCTTTTCCCTTTCAATGATTTCTCATCTCAGTCTAAAAACTTAGAGACATTTTTCTTTCCAGCTGATTTTTCTTATTTTTCTCAGTGTATTGAGTTAGGGTTTTACTATATTTTTAGATCTGTTTCATTGGGAGGTTATCCCTTTGAATGACCTCCATACTTTATTTAGCATTAACCTATAGTCAATTTGGTTTTTCACAGCAGATCCATTTCTGAAGATGAATATGCTCATGGCAGAGAATATTAAAAAACAGAACAAAGTAAGAAGAAAATAAAATGAGCTGTTTTGCTACCATTTTTATATACAGAGACATACCCAGAGGGGAGGTACACATACCAGAACTGGTTTTATGAAATTGAATTTATATTACACATGAAGTTTTGTACATAGTTCTTTTGGTTATTTTTATGACTGTAGAGTTCATCCTCATAAAGTAACTATATGACCATTTAGCCATAATTTCTTGTACATTTTTAAAGGTCTTTCTCTTTACATTTGCCTTTTGGCTCATCTGAAATAAATTTTATTATATGGTGGAACATAAGGAATTATTTTTCTTCCAGTAGCCAAATTTCCTACACTATTTGTTGGACAACCACCTTGCTTCCCAATGACATTAATGATTCTTCTATTGGGTGGTGAGATATAGAGAATGCTGTTTCAAGGCTGGCTCTTTCGTTCTTTAGGTTTATCTACTTATTGTCATGCTGGTACCACATCATCCTATGTATAATCAGTCTGTCACGCTCTTTCCTCTGTAAAGCTGTTTCCCCCTATTTTTAGTCCCAAATAAATAATTAAATAATTTATGTTAGTTTTTTTTTAAGCCCTAAGGAGTTTATCAGTATTGGATTAAAACTATAAATTCTTTAAGGCAGAGTTAGAATATTATGGCATTTAGGATATTAAATCTTCTTGTCCGGAAATAAGGTATCTCACTTTATCTGGGCAAATGTTATACATTTCTATAATGTGTATAATTTCCTTCATGTAAGTTGAGCACAAAAATTAAACCCAGTCCTGGGCAGTTTATTTTTGTGAAACTGTTGTGAATAGAATTCCACCCCCATGATATCTTCTCATTGGTTATTGATGAAAAACAGGAAAGCTATTTTTTGGTATCATTTTCATTTATCTGGCTTCTTTCCTGAATTTAATTATTTAAAGTGTTTTTTTTTAAATTCTTTGCACTTTCAAAGACCATAATTACATCTTATCACAAATGGTGATAATTTTGGTCTTTTCCTGTAATTTTTCCTCTTCAACTCTATTCCCCACAGGTTTGACCAGAATACATTAAATAAAATGTTGCTTACAAGCATCTTTGCCTTCTATATTTTATCCGTCTTAATGACTTACCTTGACTTTTTCAGTGCTTCTTGCCTTAAGTTCATCTTTTTTTGAAATTAATGTGGTTATTCTGCTTTTCTCCCTTAACATGATATGTGTGGGTCATCCTTTCACTTTTGATCTTTCAGTATAACTTTCAGTTCCTTTCTATAAGGTACATTTAACTAAGCATTTTCACAGAATTTCATAAGAATTTTCTCAAATAAGGAAATACAAACTGTTTATATTTGTGGTAGTAATGGATACATGTGTTTCTTACTTTTCTTGTTTTTATGCCTTCATGCTAATTGAAAACATTTTTGCTTATCACCATGTACAAGGCCCTGAGTTCCATCTTCAGAACCACAGACACAAAAAATTTGTCTTGCAAAATAGGTTAAGGGATGGGGATATAGCTCAGTTGGTAGAATGCTTGCCTCACATGCACAAAGCCCTGGGTACAATCCCCAGTACCACCCACAAACACGCGCACACACACACACACACTCACACACACACACACTCACACACACAATTTATACTTTCTTTGCCTTTATCTTACCTGTTTATAGAAGTCCTTTATCTCATTTTATATTTTATGAGTCTCTTGGATCCTTCCTAGGTATGCTGAGGGCGAATGCAGTTGATCCTTTCTCCTGGCAATTGCCCAACTCCCATGCTTTGTTTATATAATTTTCAACTTCTGTTCTAATTTATGATCGTGATACCTTATTATTTCTCATATCATCTATCTCTTAAGTAAGCATTTTTTGACATTGGTATCCATTTTAATTAACATTTAAAATAACATTTATTTAGACTTAAGACTTAATTGATTATCTCAGTGTATTACACTGGTCCTTTTAAATCATGATTTACCATTTTTTGACTTTTTATACTATGCATCTTCAAATAATATTTTTCCCACGGCACATCTTTGGATGTCATTCGTTTGCCCGTGTAGCCATGCAGTGGGAAGAGGAGGGGTTGTCTTCTCTGATTCTCTCTTGCAGTTCTCTCTTCTTCCAAGCTTTGCTGGCTGCTTTCTGAACTTTTGGGCTGGTGCTTTTGGGGGCTGTTGGAGAGAGAGGGGCCTTGTTTTCTCAGGCGCTGATGGAGTATGGTTTCATGTTCTGTGCGCCTGACAGATGTTTCAAGCTGCTTCAATGTCTCAGGAGCAAGTTCATGGTTTCTTTGGACAGCCCTGTCACAGGGGTCTCTCCTTCTAGCTCTCTTAGAGGATGCATTTCTAACCTGAATGGTCATTTGCAAATTTTCCCGTAGTCCCTAGGATGTGATTCCTATTTCTAGCTTTATGCTGCTAGACTTTTGGCCTCTGAAGGATGTTCCCTAAAGGTCAGGGCCCAGGATAACCCCCAATCAACCCTCTGTCCCATGTGGCTCACATCTGGAAGCACTCATATGTCCCTTATTGCCACAAAAATGACAGGCTGCTCCCAGCACCGCCACCATTGTTCTTCTGCTCTGGCCTTTGCCCTTGCTCAGGTATGAGCCTGGAATTTCCTTCTGTGTCCCCACCTATAGAGCACACTTACAGGCTATCTCAAGGAAACTTCTCTTCTGACACCTTAGACAAGGGATGTGCCATTGACCCATCTTTCCTGCCTTGAGGGGTGTGTGGTGTGTGTGTGTGGGAAAAGTGAGTCCACACAGCAGAGGGTTCCTCTGTCTAAATATGTCTCTGTCTCATACATACCTCTCTCAACATTTTGGTATTCTTATAGCAGAGGAGAGAGTCTTGGAGTCTAGAACCATATTCCTAGACAATTTGCTAGGTAAATTTTGAATATGGGATCTGTCTCACACTCCCTTAGAAATCTGATTTCCCTTCTATTGGAATGTCATTTGAGATTGAGCCAAGAATTCCATTTTTAACTTTGTGTTGCATATAGATGACCACTCCTAGTCCAGGCCAGTGTCCAGCAGCATGACACTGGCTAATTGAGCCTGGTTCTGTCAACAGTGGGATCCATCACATTCTGTGACAGGCAGCATCTACTGCTATGAGGATTCTTCCCACCCAAGGTGTTCATTGAGACCACAGATTCTATTATGTAATTGCATGGTTTCTTTTGAAAGCTCTCTTATGTGTAGCTCCCAATGTTTTTTTTTTTGTTTGTTTGTTTTGTTTTGTTTTTTGGTACCAGGGATTGAATTTAGGGCACTCAACAACTGAACCACACCCCCAGCCCTATGTGTATTTTATTTAGAGACAGGATCTCACTGAGTTGCTTAGTGCCTCACCATTGCTGAGGATGGCTTTGAGCTCGAGACCCTCCTGACTCAGCCTCCCGAGCTGCTGAGATTATAGACATGCGCCACTGCAACCAGCCGTAGCTCCCAATTTTTGAGATGCTTTTCTAGCTCGAGTGTTTACTTGCTACTAAACAGAGTGAGCCTCCTTCAATTGCACAAGTACAGAGTCATAAAGACATTCTTCCTTCGTTCTTCCCCCTGACTTCCTTAAAACCACGTGCCAGGAGGTGGACAGGGAGCTGGTGTGTGTGCCAGACACTGCCACGTGCTCTGTTGTGACTATTTCATTTAATCCTTACTAGATACTTGGGAGTCTAGAATTCCCATTTATTTATGGGAGCAAAATAAGATTTGGAAGTTAGAGAACTTGTCTAAAGTCACACAAATTATAAGTGCAGGAGATGGAATCATAAGCACAGTTATTTCTGATGCCAAAATAGGTGTTCCCTTCTTAACCCTTGATGCATATTGGAGTCACTGGGGAGCTCTAAAAATACCAAATACTACTTTTCTGATCCCCTCCTTGGAACAATTAAGTGAGAACCTTAGGAGGTGGATTCTGGCTGTCATGTGTTAAAACTCTCCAGGTGATTCTAATGTGCAGCCAGGATTTCGATCACAGTTGGATGTGTCCTTTGGGCTGTAGCTTTATTATGTATCATGCCGTTAATCCTGTGCATTATAGCTCTATTCATATGATTCCCTCTTCCTATTTTCCTTCTCCTTCAAAAGTCAGAGAGTGCGTGGTTGCCTGTCTACATCAGAGCTGGCATTCCGAACCAGATTCCAAGGGCTGCGTTCATGGCCATGTTCATTCTGGAAGTGGATCAGTTCATCCTGACCTCTTTGACTACGTCAGTTCTGGACTGTGAAGAGGATGAGACCCCCAAACCCTTGCTGGTGTTCAACATTACAAAAGCCCCACTCCAGGGCTACATGACACACCTGTTGGATCACACCAGACCCGTCTCCTCATTCACCTGGAAGGATCTCAGCGACATGCAGATTGCCTATCAGCCTCCTAACAGCAGCCATTCTGAGAGGAGAAATTATGAGGTAAGAAGGAAGAGAGGCAGAGTCTCCAGCCTCATTTTTATTCAATGATTCCAGAGGCCATTTCTGACTGGATGATGTAGCACATACCCGTAATCCTAGAGGCTTGGGAGGCTGAGGCAGGAGGATCTCAAGTTCAAAGCAGCCTCAGAAACTTAGTAAGGCTCTAAGCAACTCAGCAAGACTTGGTTCAAAAATAAAAACTAAAAAAGGCTGGGGATGTGGCTCAGTGGTTAAGTGGCCCTGGGTTCACTCCCTATAACCCGCGCCCCCTCCAAAAAAAAAGAGAGAGGCTACTTCTGTCAATCCTCCGTTATGTTGATACATTCTTTGCTTCCGAAGAGAATCATCAGTGTAACTCAGGATGCAGACTAAATGCCAGGGGAAGCCATGCAGAGACAACCCAGAGAGACATGGTGGTGGTCAGCTGAAGAGAGAGCTGGTCCCTCGGCAAGCAGCTGCAACTCAGCTCTAACTGGTTGCTGCCGTGTAAAGCCACATGGGTCTCTTTTCACCATGGTTCTCATCTGTCCAGAGGAGCTGGAAACCTATAGTTTCTTATAAAAATATCTTCACCTTCTAAATATAGAAAACATAAAAATTGTAAAAAATATTTTGCCAACAACAAAGTCTTTCTGAGGGCCACATCTCACCCAGGGCTTGCCAGTTTGAGAACTCTGGTGTCCCCCTACAGCCTTCTTGCATTATATAGACCGCTGAAGTGAGAGATGAATTTGTCCATGACTTTTTAAATTAATAACTTCTCTTTTTATCTTTTTTATTAATACCTTCTCTTTTTATCTTGTTTATAATTAACGATATTGACTCAAGGAAGGAGAAGCCATAGTCTGATCTGATAACTAATTTTGCTATCAAATACTCTCCATGGGGAAGTCCTCCTTCTGTCTGATCTAAATCCCCTTTGCTGCAGGTTCAGCCTCTTTCCTCTTGTTTTGGATTCAGTGGAAGTTGAGAGCAGCTGGTTACTGTCTTGCCTATGATAACACTTCACATCCTTAAAGACCTACCAGCAAGTCATTCAGACAGGATGGAAAATTTAAACGAGCAGATTGAGAAAGACTTGAGTTCAGGTTTATTAAGGAAAATGAGTGTTCCTGGGGTTACCAGACTGTCTTCCATGTAATTTAGGCATTTGCAGCATTTAGCTTCAAGGGCAATCCAAAGGCTTCAGGCTGTAAGAGCTATGCATTGCCCTTTGCTTTTATTTTCTTCCCTTTTTAATAGTGTGTGGCAGCTGTATTTTCCTTCCCTGGCCTCTCATTCCTTCGAAGAAATTTTTCATTATACATCCAGTTTTACCCTGAGCTCACAAACAAAGCACTGCCATTCCGGCTGTGTTCTATGTGTATTTTCTGGCATTATATAATGTAATCTTAGAGCAAAACCTGTCTAAATGTGGTCTTTTTCTTTTTCTTTTTCCTTTTTTTTTATTAGGCAGTAACTCCCAATTTTCTCAGTGGAGATTATGCATTTTTCAGGTTTGTGGGCAGAAAGCCCTGTGCCTAGGGCCCAATCTAATGTGTATTTACACCTTTCAAAAAGTCATCTCGTGTCCCTGTTGAGTTTCATTTTTAGATTGTTACTTTGGCACCTTGAATTGGTTTCTTTTGTTATTCAGTATTTGGGGATATGTTGCTACTAATTTTTTTTTAATCTTCTCAAATGGACTCCACATTCTTCAGAAATAAGTAGTGTCTCTTGTAATCCTCTGTTACAGTTCATCTTTCTTTTCAAGAATGTGGTGCTATGTAAACATAGCATGTAGCTCAAATCTTATCACATGGCTTCTACTTATTAGTTATGAACTTCATAACTCATAAGCACAACTAAGCAAAAAAAAAATCTTGTTACTTAAATGTTTTTCTTCATGGTGGGTGCACTTTTTTTTTCTGGGTACTAGGGATTGAACTCAGAGACACTCAACCACTGAGCCCCATCCCCAGCCCTATTTTGTATTTTATTTAGAGACAGGGTCTCACTGAGTTGCTTAGCACCTTGCCATTGCTGAGGCTGGCTTTAAACTTGAGATCCTCCTGCCTCAGCCTCCCAAGCCCCTGAGATTATAGGTGTGAGCCATGACACCCGGCTATTCTTTTTTTTAATTGTCAATGGATCTTTTTATTTTATTTATTTATCTATTTATATGTGGTGCTGAGGATAGAAGTCAGGGTCCCACACATGCAAGGCAAGTGCTCTACCACTTAGCCACAACCCCAGCCCTATACTTAAATTTTTAAAAAATATTTAAAAATATGTTTAACAGGATAGCACCTGTAGGTTAGGGTTTCTTAAAATCAGCACCATTGACATTTTGGATCAGATAATACTTTGCAGTGAGTGCAGGATATTGGCATCCCTGGCCCTGACCCATTAGATGCCAGTAGCACCCCACCCCATGCAACTATTTGTGAAACCAAAAGTATCTCTAGATGTTCCCAAATATCTCCTGGGGTGGGGTGACACAAAACCACCCTCAGTTGAGACTCAGTGCTATAAAGTCTCTCCCTTAGAGAAACATTGGAGTGGTCTCATGTTGGACTAAGGGCAGTTTGTTTAGCAAATGAAGGGATACTTCTCCAACATACTTGCTAATTTCAGATTAGTAAATTCTATGAAGAACAAAATTTAAAAATACTGATAAAGTAAGGAACAAAATCTGGGGTCTGAAAAAGTAAAATCAGGTTGTTAAAAAAAAGAAAAGAGAAAAGAAATAGAGAGAGAAATTGAGAAGGGGGATCATTATTAGGTTCAGAGATCCAGTTGGTTGAGGGGAATAACTCTGAAGGACAATAAGATTGTCAACTGTGGTTGACAACATTTAGTTAGATATTTCAATATCTAACTAAAAAATCCTCTAGTAGAGAGGATTTTGCATGTTCCCAACACATAGAAATTATATATTGAAGTGAAGTTTATAACAGTAAACCTGATCTGATCATTACACATTGTATACATGCATTGCAGTGTCATAATAAACCTTATATACATATAATTGTGTCAATTAAAAATCAAAATATTTAAAACGACAATTAAAAATAGTACCTAAGAACTGTGGGTGTAGCTCTGTGGAAGAGCATCTACCTAGCATGTGTGAGGCCCTGAGTTTGATCCCCAGCACTGAAGAAAAAAAAATGGAAAAAAAGTCTTTCATGTGAATATTCTTACAAAATGACTAATAATTTGAAACAGTATAAATGTTCATCATGGACAAATAAAATGTGGTGTATCCTTACAATGGAACTATTTGCAATTAAAAGGAAAGAACTGTTGACAACATGCTATGACACAAATAAATCTTAAAACATTAAGAGAAAGAAGCTAGGTATGAAGGACCACATGTTGTATGTCTTCATTCAAATGAAATTTCTAGAAAAGGCAAATCTATGGAGACTGAAAGCAGATTGCTGGCACCTGGGTGGGGTAGACAGTGAGGAGAATTGACAGGGATGAGCATAAGGACTTTCTGAGGTGATGGAAATCCTTCTTAACTTTATGTGAAGGCTACACAACTTGGTAAAAGAGAAACATTCAGGAGCCAAAAGTTGAGTCCATTTTTCCTTCCACCCCTGGGTATGACCCCAGCATTAGTGGTACTTGATACTTGAACTTCTCAGTGTGTGTTTCCTGTACATCTGTTTGCTTGCAGGTGGAGTTGGAGGTATATGACTTTTTCTTTGGAAGGAGTGCACCTGTCACAGTCCATATCTCCATCAGAACAGCAGACACCAACGCCCCCCGGGTGTCCTGGAATACAGGTGAAGCCCAGAATGAGGCAACAGCCAGCAGAGCCCCGAAGACAGCACCAGAAAGTCATGGGTCAGGAAAGAAGGGTAGTTTTACTCCCAGTTCACGCATGAGATACAGGCTAAGGATGTCAGATAGTTGTTTTGTTTTATCCTAGTGGCCAGATGAGAAATTAAAATCCAGTATCCTCATGTCTGAGGCCATATTCTTGCCTCTTGGGGGAGATGAGCCAAAAGGACACCTTTCAACTGAAAGAAGCAAAAAAAAAAAAAAAAAGACTATTTGTGATATTGAACCACAGCTGGACTTAGAGCAAAGGCCCTAACTCAGATTGTTTAGAGGAATGGAAGGAAGGTGCAGACTGGGATGCAGTTTCCTATTTTTATGTTGGGTTGCATAGAAACTCAAATACATAAATAAGAGCATCAGCTGCTTTAAAAAAAAAGATTTTGCTTCTCCATACTAAATGGACTCATAATGTGATGTATATACTTAGATCAGATGTAAATGTGAGTGTAAATGAAGGTTTTCCCTTTATCACTAATACCATTAATAGCATTCAAAACATGTGTATAAGGATGCATTAGGGGGAAGATGTCTATGACTTAAATACTCAGGTGGCAGCTTAACCACATTGCCGTGTGTGTGTCTGTGTGTGTGTGTACACCTTTATATGTTTCAAAATTTTCTATTATTATTTCCCTGAAGAGTTTATCCATTCTATTAGTCTGCATCTCACAGCCCTCCTCAGTTCCAATGATTCTTAAATTTGGTCTCTTCATGTTCTGCCACAGTTCTTGAATATTCTGATTGTGGTTACTTATTTTATTTTCTTTATTGCTGTCTGAATGTTCAAGGTTGGCCACTTTGTCATCCAGTTCTGAGATTCTGTCTTCACCATGGTCAACTCTACTAGAAAGACTTTCAGCTGAACATTTTATTGATTTATTGTGTCTTTCATTTCCAAGACTTCAGTTTGGTTCTTTTTCAATATTTCTATCTCCTTATTGAGTGTCTCATTCATAGTCCGTACTGACTTTCTTAATTCATTTAGTTGTTTTTCTGTGTTCTCTTGGAATTCATTAATCATTTTTATCATGGTTAATTTTAATTAATTTATAGTGGTTATTTTGAGTTCCTTATCCAATTTTTCCTCTACTTCAGTATTTTGGGGCTCATTTGCTGATAAATTATGAACTTTTGTGTTAGCTTATTTTTTCATATTTCTTGTATTCCTGTGTTGGGCTTTATGCATATGTTGGAGGAATTTTTCTTCCACTCTTTTGTGTGGGCCTTTTTAGGACACAGTCTTCACTTGCTAAAGTGTCCCAGAGTGATCTAGATGGAGACCCCTCATAGGTGTGATCAAGATGGCTCCCACCCCAACTCTCTGTGGCCAGATGGGAAACATGGGAGACTTTTCAACCACCAGTGCACAGTACATCCTCTAAATAAGCCAAGGACAGGGTGCTTTTGTGATCTCAAGTGTTTCCATACTAAATCTGTCCATTATATTCCTTTCTGTGTCCTTTGTCTCTCTGTGCTGAACCAGTACCACTGCTGCTGCTGCAACTGGTGTGGTTCCAATGTACTCTTTCTTCTTTGTTCAATGTACCCAAATTTCTGAGTCTCTAAGACACTCTGACTGTCCAATATTGAGTTTTAGTGAAATCCCTCTTTCACCCAACTGACAAAGAGGTGGTACTTCTGTTGCTTGAATCCCACAGAGACACTAGGGATGCAGTCTTCCTCTAGTCCACCATCTTGAATCCTCCACATGTATTTATATGTGTGAATTTTAAGAGAGATGGAGAACATTGGCTGAGAGGCCATGATTTATAAATCTGGCTCCATGTTCCACTGTACCTCTGTTGAAGGATAATGAGAGAAAGGCAGGAATTGTTTACCTGAAAGTTTAGGAATAATCACATATTACCTAGATCATTGCTTGAGTGTGGAGATGGGATAGTCTATGTGTATGTGGTTGTTGAGGGAGCTCCAGGTCTGGTTTTGCCTACTTTGGGCATTTAGAATTCTTGTTAAAATGACTTTTTACTTATTATAAACTTAGTGCTTGCCATCTTTGAAAATTTGGAGAACACATTAAATAGAATTAAAATTATTTATTATCCCACTGTGAAGGTATACCTATAGTACTATTTTGCTATATAGTTTTCTAGTCTTCTTGGTTGCTTGTCTGCTGTGTCCTATGATGTCTGTCATGTGCTGCACTGTGTACTTGTGGCTTCAAAATCCTTACTAAATTAAATTGCTAGTGCCACCAAAGGAAAAAGAAAGAAAAAAGAAAACACTGTACACCAGTCATGGAAATTCTTTTAAACATGTGATGTCCATCTTCCCTTCTTCCTTTTCTCCCCTCTCCCTTTTGCCTTCCCTCTCCCCACTTGTTTCCTTTCTCTCTTTCTTCTCTTTCCCCCTTCCCTTTCTGTTTCTTCTTTCTTTTTCCTTTCTTCCTCCCCTCCTTTTTTCCTACCTTCCTTCCTTTCTTCCTCTCTTTCCCTTCCTTCTCTTCTCTTTTCTCTTTTTCTTTCATTTATATATTGTATGTTTTAGTTTATTTTCTCTAGAAAAGAGACCCTGAGGCAGATCATATGTACTAACCTTACACTGAAATTCAGACTAAGGGGAAAGCAAATAATATGTGGTGTATTAGTCAGCTTTCAGTCATTATAACAAATACCTGAGATAATCAACTTATAAAAATAAAAGGCTTATTTTGACTCTGCTTTGGAGGTTCCAGTCCACAATTGAGTGTACCCATTGCTTTGGACCTGAGGTGAGGTAGCATATCATGGTGGGAACATATGGTGGAGCAAAACTGTTTACCTCATAGTCAGGGAGCAAAAAAGAAAGGAAGAAGAGACCAGGGTCCCACACTATTCTTTAAGGGCATGCTCCCAGTGACCTAAAAGCCTCTCATTAGGCCCCACCTCTTAAAGGTTTCATCACTTTCCAATAGCACCACCCTGAGGACTAAGCCTTTAACAGAGGGGCCTTTGGAGCACATTCAAGATCTGCAGTACAGCAGACGATGTGATTGAGCTGGTCACTAGATAAAGTAGATTGCTCTGTAGTGCTACTGTCTCCTTGAGCTGGTCACTAGATAAAGTAGATTGCTCTGTAGTGCTACTGGAGCAGATGGAACCACACATCTGGGAAGAGTTGAAGGGAGGGAGGATAAAGCTTGGACAAGCTGTCAGTACCCAACTGTATTGGGCTGTTTGATGATGCCACAGTTCCCTGTCTATAACCTGAATGTTTAGTTCAGAGTATATATTCTTCTTGCTCTGATCAGCAAACAATTCTCTCTCCATAGATTTCCTCTGGCATATTGGGTCCAAGAAGAAAGTTTTATTTTAATCCTTCAGTTACACAAGCCCCTTCCTTAATATAGTCTAAACTCTGCAAAGTTTCTGGCACTTCACATCTAACACTGTTGAGTACCCTTAGGCACAATAGCTCTGTACATGCATCTGAACCACTTTACTGCAGGCTGTGCATGTTCTCATAAATTATGTCTCTTGCCTACTTAAAATATATGAATTCAACCTTTGAGAAATTCCCTATGGAAATTTTTGAACTTGAGACCACTGTGAACATATCTCTTCTTTCTTTCAGTAGTTTTTCGCATCATCATGCTTCTTAAGGATTTATCGTGGGGATGGAGATGTCACTCAGTGGCAGGGTGCTTGCATAGCATGTATGAGTTTGGGTTTGACCCCCAGCATTGAAAAAAGAAAAAAAAAATAGGTCATATCTTAAGGAAACAGTTCTTATATTGAAATATACTAAAATATATTGCTAGAAGCAAAATCTATGGAATATAGCTGGAATGGTTTCTTGAAAAGCATCTGAAATATGATTTTTCAGTTTCTTAAGTAGATTTTCTTAGTTTTTCCTTAAGCAGGGATGTTGGATGCCACAGGACTTCCCAAGACATTTTTCTGCTTACTCTTGCAGGTCTGAATCTCCTGGAGGGACAGTCTCGGGCTATCACTTGGGAACAGTTTCAGATTGTTGACAATGATGACATTGGTGCTGTCCAGTTGGTCACTGTTGATGGCCTGCATCACGGACAGCTTACAGTGAGAGGTGAGTGGTCTACCTGCAGACCTAGAAAAGAACCCAAGAAGGATTTTCTTCCTCCCCTTCCTCTTCCTCCTTTTCTTCCTCTTCCTCTTCAGTTTCACAGTATTGAGGATTGAACTCAGGGATATTCTACCACTGAGCTACGTCCCCAGTCTTTTTTATTTTAGTTGAGACAGAGTCTTGCTAAGTTGCCAAAGCTGGCCTTGCACTTGCCATTCTCCTGTGTTAGTCTTTTGAGTAACTGGTATACACCACTATACCTGGCTCAAGAAGTATTTTCTTCAAAAACAAATTGTATTGGAGAGGACTCATGCAGCATCTCTTGGGTTCCATTTCTAAGTGAAATTGTCATGTCCAAAAAATCTGGAGATCTTGAGCTCAGGTGTAGGATGCTAAAATCAAGGTATAAGCATTAATGAAAGGTATTGTGTACTTGGCTTCTTATTTAAATCTAAGTTTTGACTTCTGTATGTCACATAGAACTTTGTCAAGATATCTTCTTCACTAATGTGTTTATCCAGTTGGATGACAAAATATTTTCCTGCTTCAAAGAAATACACTGCAAAACAAAAATCTTGTTTATTTAAATACTTCAATAATAATGATGTTATTATGTTATTATCACTAGTTGCCACAGTTTAAAATAAATGGATTTATAATTATAAGGATGATAGTTAACAAGATAGTAGCCCTAATTAAGATGATAGTCACACTTTATGACAAAAAAATCTGTTCTTTATAATGAGCTCAGAGGATTTGATTTCATTAGCCTCTTAGTTTGCCTAACTGTAAAGAAAGGAGGTAGGTCTCATTTATCATCATTTGTCATTAGGGAATTTTGAAATTTACAAAATGATAAATTATGATAAATTCTCCTGTCAAATCTCAGGATAGTGGGAGGCCAGTTTAAACGTGGCCATGTCGGTTAGAGGGGGTATTCAGTTGCATGTAAAAGTAACCCAATTATATTGGCTTAATAATTAGATTTATTTTCTTCATGTCTTCCAGATTGAAAGAGATAGAAGGGCAATGAAAGAAATCATGGCATTTTAGTTTGTTTCTTTAGCAAGTTTCTAGGAGCCCAATATGACAACTTTCACTTCTGCCTTCTCACCTAGTTATGCCACATATAACCAATCCACTGTCACAATGGAACCTGGAACTTATTCAAATGGTTATATTGCCATGTCAAACAAAACTGGGATTCTAGGAGTGAGGAAGAAGCAGAAAGTGGTTACTAGACAAGGAAATAGTAATGTCCATTGTTACATTAAATGTCTAATCATTTATTCTTCTGAGGTCTTTAATGCAGCCGTGTGGTGTGAAGAGAGTAATAGGGTGCACCTGCCACTGAGAACTGTTATAGTCAGTGCAGAAAACAAAACACTGCTTATTAACTCCAAAGAAATTAAATTGGGAGTAGCAGTGTTTTAGTCAGCTTTTTCACTGTTGTGACTAAAAGACCCAACCAGAACAACTGTAGAGGAGGAAAAGTTTATTTGAGGGCTCACAGTTTCAAAGGTCTCAGTCCACAGATAGCCCACTCCATTCCTCAGGGCTCCAGGTGAGGTTGAACAACATGGCAGAGGAGTGTGGTCGAGGGAAGTAACTCACATGATGATCAAAAAGCAGAAAGAGCAATCTCCACTGGATAGATACAAATGTATGCCCCCAAACCACGCCCCCTATCTCCACCTCCTCCAGCCACACCTTAAAACACTTCAATTACCACTCAGTTAATTCCTATCAGGGGATTAATTCACTGATTGGATTACGACTCTCACAGCCCAATCATTTCTCCTCTAAACCTTCTTGTGTTGTTTCACACGTGAGTTTTTGAGGAATACCTCACATCCACACCATAACAGCAGTCCACATTTGCAATGATGTTCTTGGATCAGAGAAGGTAGAAAGTAGTCATTTATTTTGTCATTGATCGTTTACTTGTGGGAGATATTATGCAAAGCATTCTGAATATAATTTCAACTTTATGAAATGAGATATTATTAGGATTCCTATTTTACAAATGGGGAATCTGTGACTTAGAGAAGTTAACTCATCTAAAGTCAAACCCTAGAAAGTGGCAGAACTAGGAGTTGAACCATTGTATTTGAAATAAATTACAGCTATTGCTCTTGATCCTTAAGTCAGTGACTCTCAAACTTGAGCATGCATTAGATTCCCAAGAAGGACTTGATAAGACACAGATCATTGTGTCCCATTTCCTGAATTAATGATTCAGTAGGTCTAGGGCAGAGCCTGAGAATGTGCATTTCTAATAGTTTCCCAGATAGTGCTGATGCTGTTGGTTTGAGATCCCTCCTGCAGGAACTGCTGCCAGGCAGAATGCCAACAATAAGTTGGAGAATAAACAGTGTTTATTATAGGCTCTCTATTGTTTAGGTTCTCTCATCCTTGCTACGAAACATAGGTAGGAATTTGTATACATCAGTGATCTCCAGAGAAAACCAATAGGATGTTTATCAGCACATACAAGAGACGATTTATTAAGGGAATTGGCTTATGCAATTATGGAGACTGAGAAGTATCATGATAAATGCTGTTGGAGAACCAGAAAGGCCCAAGGAATAATTCAGTTCTAACTCAAGTTCCAAGAACAAGGGCAGCTGATGGTGTAACTCCCAATCCAAGGCCAAAGGCCTGAGAAGCAAGGAGGATTTTGGCAGGGGAGATGGGAGATTGGCTGGCAGGAGTTACAGAGTCTGAAGGTCGAAGGCCCAAGAACCAGGAGCTCTGATGTTGGAGTGTAGAAAAAGGTGGATGTTCCTACACATGAGAGAGAGAGAGAGAGAGAGAGAGAGAGAGAGAGAGAGAGAGAGAGAATCACCCTTCCTCTGCCATTTTGACTTATTCTTTCCTCAACAGATTGAATGATAACCACCCACATTGATGAGGACAGATCATCAGTCTACGGATTTAAATACTAATCTCTTCCAGAAATACTGTCCTCACAGAAATATGCAGAAATAATATTTTTTGACGGATATCTGGGCATCCCTTAGGCCAGTTAAGTTGGCATTTAAAGTTTACTGTCACATATAGTTATCCCTGTTTTACAGATGAGTCAAATAAATAGCTTGACCAATGATGTGGTGTCCCAGAGCCTCACTGAACAATCCACAGACAGTCCCTGACTTAGGATGCTTTTTTGAGTGGTTTGTTGGAGCTGTTAAAGGCAAGAGAGAGAGAGAGAGAGAGAAAGAGAGAGAGAGAGAGACTCTGAAATAAAGATACTGGTGATTGAACTCCAAGTGCTCTACCACTGCACTATATCCCCAGACCATTTCTTAAATTTTATGTTGAGCTAGGCATGGTGGCTCATTTCTGTGATCCCAGCAACTCAGGAGACTGAGGCAGGAGGATTGCAACTTTGAGGCCATCCTCAGCAATTCAGCAAGAACCTGTCTCACAATAAAAAACAAATAAATAAAAAGGGCTGGGAATGTAGTTCAGTGGTAAAGTGCTGCTGAATTCAATCCCTAGTGCCATTTTTAAAAATTTTGAGACAGGCTCTTGCTAAGTTGCTGATACTGGCCTTGAACTTGTGATCTTCCTGCCTCAGCCTTTCGAGTTGCTGAGATTAACAGATGTGTACCATCATGGCTGGTCTAAAGGAGTTTTTGATTTATGATATTTTTGGCTTGTATTGGCTTTATTGGAGCATTACCCCATTGTCAGTCAAGGAGCATCTGTGCCATCTCCCCCAGCGAGGGAGGTCAGGCAGCACCTCTTTCCTTCACACCCTCTCCTGCAGTGAAGCCTTCCTGACAGCCGCTGCCTCTGGGCTCCCTTGCCTGGTCGGTCGGCTTCATCTCTGCTCTCTCCTCCAGGGGGGAAAGGATTTCTCTTCACGGTGGCTGACCTTCAGACTGGAGTTGTTCGCTATCACCATGACGACAGCGACTCCACTAAAGACTTTGTGGTCTTCAGGATCTTCGATGGCCATCACAGCATCCGTCACAAGTTTCCCATCAACATCTTGCCCAAGGATGACAGTCCCCCGTTCCTCATAACCAATGTTGTGATTGAACTGGAGGAAGGACAGACCATCCTGGTGCAGGGTTCCATGCTGAGAGCCTCAGACATGGACTCCAGTGACGACTACATCTTCTTCAACATCACAAAACCCCCGCAGGCTGGAGAGATCATGAAGAAGCCAGGGCCAGGGCTGATAGGTAAGTTCTAAGCAGTTAGGATCATTTGAGTGGAACCGATTCTTCAATAGAGAACTTTCTGTGCTCCTGTGAGTTTGTTGAAATCGTGTCCCAGAATACCTTGTGCCAAGGTAGACATCATATGTGTAAAGTAAAATACTATTATAATTCCCGTTTTTTTTTTTAGATGGGAAGGCTGAGACTCAGAGAAATTAATATAGCCAAGGTTGTGCATCTAGAAAATTCTAGAGCTAAGCCTCAAGGTAACCACTGCACTATGAAAAGTTAAGTTAGCAAGCAAAGTGCAGAACAAATAAGTCCAAAGGGAGAAATTATGCCTGTTCTAGATGATTGGCACATACTGATAATCATTTTATAAGTACTTCTTGAAGTAGGTAGGCCACAGGTTTGACAAAATAGGAATTGAGTAAGTAATGTTACTTGGTTCTTTTGAAGTAAGACTATGTTTCTTGAAATATTTTTCCAGTGGTAGCTTTTCTACATATTAAGAGAGGGGTAGACATTTTAGCTTGACTGTATTGTTATTTATAAGCTTTGATTAAAAAAAATATTTAAGCCGATTCTTTGAGTGCATATAACCTACTAGGCAGAGAAGACTTGGGGAGGTAAGTCCCATACCATTGTGCCCAGACACCTAAAAGTGTGTGGTATTTTGTGGACCCGTTAGGCTATCCTGTCTCTGGCTTTCTTCAGAGGGATCTGTTTAATGGGATCATTTACTATCATCACTTTGGTGGAGAAATCTTTGAAGATTCTTTCGAATTTGTCCTGTGGGACAGCCACGAACCTCCAAATCTCTCAGTGCCACAGGTAAGAAACTATTTCTGAACACTTATCCGATGTCTTCTACATAGTTATCAGCTCTGTCTTCAGGAAGTATGCAAAAACAGGTTGTGAGACTCAAAGTTTGAGAAGCAATGGATTAAGCAAAATAAGTCAGGTTTCTTTGCAATGTGACTACTTAGGCACTTGCTTTTTTGGGGTGGGGGGTATGGGAGATTGAACTCAGGGGCACTCAACCACTGAGCCACATACCCAGCACTATTTTGTATAGTCTCACTGAGTTGCTTAGCACCCCACTGTTGCTGAGACTGGCTTTGAACTTGCGATCCTCCTGCCTCAGCCTCCTGAGCCACTGGGATTATAGGCATGCACTACCATGCCTGCCTGAGTACTTTCTTTTTAAAGAGTTTTGTGATTATCTATGAATTCAACATTACTTAATCTTGGGACCCTTTTATATAAAACATCTTGAAAACTTTGCTTGCTTCCTGACATTCAAAAAAATACTTATCTCATATATAGCAGTTAAAATATAAACTCAAGTTTCCTCCTGATCTTGATACTAACTGGGCATCCTGTGCTCTTCTTTCTTTGTATGAAAAACAGGTAATAATAGAACCTTACTTACAGAATTATTGTGAGGGTGTGATATAACAATCACAAAGTGTTGAACTTTCTGGTGCATGGTAAACACTCAAAATAAATTTTATTATTATATATTATTTTGAAAAACTAAAAGTTTTAGAAGATAGAGAGATATATATCATATATGATACATAGAGGTTATAATGTATGTATAGAATGCAGAAATTGGGCTTAAGCCAACATTGTCATATATAAATTACATAAAATGGAGCCAGTTTAGTGTCTGGAAAATTGTGAAAGGGTAGATTTTTTGCAAGGAGAGTGTAATAAGTAGTAGGGGTTATAAAAAGGACAGCCAGGGAGGGGCAAGATGGTGGATTAGTGTGAGGCAGCATTTCTCTTAGCTTGGCTACTCAGAACTCAAACAGCAGGAATACCACATCTCCTTGAAGCTTAAAGTAAAGAAATCCTGAGACTGGAGGGGCAGTCTGCCCTAGCTGAACCACAGACTGCTTGACTCTTTAATTGGATAAAAAAAAAAAAAAAAAAAAAAACCCTCTCCACTGGAGTTTCTCAACCACCTGTGGAGAGCCCATATGGGAGCCCTCTTGGGAGCCCTCCTGGGAGCCTATGGAGACTGGAAACCCAGGTCTGTGAGTTTGCAACTAGGCCTGTGTGGGCTTATCTGAGCCTAGCACCTGTGGAAAGTCAGAAACCAGGAGCATTTTGCCAGGGGAACATAAGTTAGAGAAGCTGGAGAGAGCTGGGCTCTTCCCAGCTCTGTGAGTCCTGTGGCTCAAGGGGACTGATGGGGCTGGTTTTAGTGGGTTAGAAGGTTAGAAAAGAGAGTGTGAGGGCATTTTGCTCTCAGCTCACACAGCCAGCTGGTCCAGCACCCACTGGGTTCCTGGGGACCCCTGGGGCTGGCATTTGCTGGGTCCTGGCCCCAACCTGGTCCCTGACTCCCTCCCATGTCTGGCATCTCCTGGTCCCTGGGAACTGTCAGGTCTGGCATCAGTCTGGCATCAACAGGTTCTCAGGCTCTCCAGTCCACAGTGTCCTGGCCTCAATCCCTTCCTGGCCCCCAACCCTGCCCATTGCTCTGAGATTAGGCCCACAGCATAGCCATGGGCCCATAGCTCTGCATGCCAGGCCACTGCTTCACCACCAGACCCACCTGGTCTAGCACACAGCTTCATGGCTGGCCTGTAGATACTGGGCCTGACCCACTGGTGCAGAACAGGTAGGCCTCTGATATGGCTGGGCCCCAACTTGCCCCACATGCTGCTTAGTTGTCAGACTCGCCCAGTCCAGCACACAGCCTCACAGGATCCAGTGCCAGGCCCTGATACACCTGCCACCTGGATGGGCCAGCTGCTTTTCTATCCACCCACAGTCCAGGTTCCCCAGAGCACCACTTTGCCTCCAACCCTGCAGCCTGGCCTGCCTACACTACTCTCCCAAGAAGAGAATTAGAAAGTCTTAAACCCCAACCTTCAACACGGTGAGCAACACAATAAAAGGAAGGATGCACAACCCATGGCCCATACTTGCAAGCTTAGATCATACCTCAAGAAGAAATGGAAAGAAAACCAGGTGGGCACAGTCAGTGAACACATGTGCTTACTGACTATTTTGTTCACCATAGTAGATACAACTCCTTAAATCCTTAACGTTTCACCAAGATCGATTGATTAATCAATCAATCTATCTATCTATCTATTTCTATCTTTTTTTTCTTTTTTTGGTTCTTGTGACTTGTTTGTTGTGGCAGTAGTTCTGTGTTGCCTTTTGATTTGGAGTTTCCATATTGAACTTTTGTTTTATTTGAAGGTATACTGACTGATTCAAGAACTCTTACACATATTTATACTTGTTTCTCCTCATTTCTCGCCTTGTTTTTCTTTTTTTCTTCTTTCTTTCATTTTTTCCCCAAAGGTGTTATTTTTTCATGTTCTGTATTTTAAGGGTTATGACTTAGGATTAACTTGTTTGGATTTTGTTTTGTATCATTTTTATCACCACTCTCTCATCCTTCTCTCCCTCTCTCATTTCTCTATTCCTCATATCCAAATTCCATTCTCTCTTTCCTCCTTTATATTCTTCTATTTTTCATCCCCTTTCAGACTAACAACATATCCTAAGTTATCACTGCATCTGTCCTATTTACCCTTTGAAATTGCAAACACTTTTTTACCCTCCTTTCTTTTCTTCTTTCCTTATACTCAACTCTATCCTTAACACTTCTTAATACTACTTGAGGTACATAATGTCTACCCCTACCACCAATGACACAGCAATAATCAATACAACAGAAGGCAAAGACAATACCTATTGTTTGATTTAAGCCAGACATAATACGTGATTATGAACTATTTTTACTGATGGAAATTGCTGATCCCACTATTCCTACATATTATACCAATTAACACTAGATATCAAAATAGGAACTAGACATCAAAATAGAACCTACTCTACTCCTATATATTGTTTGCATACATTGTTACTATCACCCCCCCTCACCAATCTGTGAGATACTAGTGACAGAGGGACACTATAAACCCATAAGGTAGAAACTCTGCAGCATCAGATCCATCCAGATAGATGGGTAGATATATAAACGATATAAAAATCAAGGGAACAAACCATCCCAAACAACACGAACTAACTCAACAGTAGACTCCATTGATACCACAGTGTAGGAAATGTCAGAAATATAGTTCAGAAAGTTCATGGTTCAACTGATCTATGAGATAAAAGATGATGTAAGAAATGAAATCAGAAAGAAAGTACATTAATGAAAGATCACTTCAACGAGGAAATAGAAATCCTGAAGAAGAATCATTCAGAAATCCTTGAAATGAAGACAACAATAGCCAAATTAAGAATTCAATTGAAAGCATCACCAATACACAAGACAGTTTCAGGCAAAGAAAAAAAAATAAATGATCAAGAAAATAAAGTTGAACATGGGGAAAAAAGAGACCATGAAGAGAAATTTCAAGCAATATGGGATAGCATGAAAGACCCATTAAGATTTATCAGGATAGATGAATGCTTGGAGATACAAACCAAAGGAATACATAATCTTTTCAGTGAAATAATGTTTGAAAATTTCCTAAACCTTAAGAATAAAATGGAAAACCAAATGCAGGAGGCTTACAGGACCCCAAATATACAAAATTATAACAGACCCACACCAATGCACATTGTAAAAATGCCTACCATAGGGTTTCTATCCTCATGTCAGATAAAGTGGACTTCAAACCAAAGTTAATCAAAATAAGGATAGAATTTTAAAGCCTTCCAAAGAAAAGTGACAGGCAAAATTTACAGGGAAACCAATTTGAGTCTCAGCTGGTTTCTTAACCCAGACCCTCAAAGCTAGAAAGTCTTAGAATAATATATCCTAATCTCTGAAAGAAAATGGATGCCAACAAGAATACCAACTCAGTAAAATAAGCTTCAGAATTGGTTACAAAATAAAAACCTGTCATGATGAACAAAAGTTAAAAGAATTCACAACCAGAAAGCCTGCACTACAAAATATACTCAATAAAGTATTTCATGAAGAAGAAATGAAAACCAGAAAAGGGAGGAGCTACATTAGAAGCATAATCAATCAAAGGAGAAACTAATTCAAATTAAAAATAAATAAATTAAAATTACACGGAATAAAATCATATCTCAATAATAACATTGAATGTAAATGGCATAAACTCATCAACAAAAGATACAGACTGGCAGATTGGATTAAAAAACAAGACCCAACAATATGTTATCACCAAGACACTCACCTCATAATCAAAGACATTCATAGACTGTGTAAAAGCATGGGGGAAAACATAGCATCCACATGGATCTTGCAACTGAGCAAGGGTTTCTATCCTCATATCAGATAAAGTGGACTTCAAACCAAAGTTAATCAGAAGGGACCAAAAAGATAATTTCTTACTGCTTAAGGAAACCATACATCAACAAGACATAATAATTGTAAATATCTATGCCCCAAACAGTGGAGCACCTACATGCATCAAACAAACCCATTCAACAGAATGGGAGAAAATCTTTACCACCTGCACCTCATTATAGACCATTAATCTCCAGGATATAAAAAGAGCTCAAAAAACTTAACACCAAAAATAAAACAAAACAAAAACAAATCAATAAATGGGCAAAAGAACTGAACAGAAATACAAATGATCAAAAAATATATGAAAAAGTGTTTAATATCTCTAGCAATTAGAGAAATGCAAATTAAAATTGCACCGAGATTCCATCTCACTCCAGTCAGAATAGCAATTATGAAGAATACAAGTAACAATAAAGATTAGCAAGGATGTGGGGAAAAGGGTACACTCATACATTGTGGTAGGACTGCAAATTGGTGCAACCACTCTGGAAAGCAGTATGGAGATTCCTCATAAAACCTGGAATGAAACCATCATTTAGGCCAGTTATCCTACTCCTTGGTGTATATCCAAAGGACTTGAAATCAGCTTACTATAGTGATGAAGCCACATAGGTTATACCCAAGGTATATATAATATGTCAAAATACATCCTACTGTCATGTACATGTAAAAACAACAAATAAAATAATCAAGGACAGCCAAAATTAAGCAAACATCTACTATATATGGTATTTTGTGCCAGGCATTTTATACCTATTATCTTCAAAGGTAACATGTTTATGGATGGAAGCAAATCTCAAACCTGTTCTAGAATGACTACTGAAAGCATGTGTCTTGTTTGTCATATGATATCTTCTCATAATTTCACAGTCACTGAGATTAGCTAATGTACAGATGATTGAGCTATTGATCTGTCTGCTAAGATGACTTAATGGAAGGAGATGAAAGAATGATGTCAGGGAGCTTTGAAATTGAGGGATCTCCACTATTCCTTTTAAGATGGACTGAGGAATGAATAAAACTCTCAGTTCATCTGCCTTTGGACTAACTAGTCAAATACTTTTCAAATAACAATACTTTCTTTTCATCACTGTATTATACTGCATTTCTTTGTTAAATTTTTTTGATTCCTTAGTTGACTTGATAAGTTGAAATTATGAATAGGATTTATTTCTTAATCCTTTGTATCTATTCAACCTGAGTTAGAACACCATATTACTTTCAGAAGACTCTGTGTCTTTTTAAAAGTAAATCTTTAGAACTTTTCCTTTTTCTTTTTTGGTACCAGGGATTGAACCCAGGGATGCTTAACCACTGAGCCACATCCCCAGCCTTTTTATTTTTTACTTTTTACTTTTGAGACAGGATCTTGCTGATTTGCTCAGGACCTTGCTAAATTGTTGAGGCTGGCTTTGAATTTATGATCCTCCTTCAGCCTCCTGAGCACTGGGATTACAGGCGTGCACCACCATACCCAGCTGACTTCTTTTATCTTCCTTTGTTACTGCATATTTTATACATCATTGTGTTATATGCACAAATATGAATGTGAGATCTCTCTTCAGTAGAGTCCAAGGTAATAGAAACAATCAAAGAGAATTATTTCTAAATCTGGTCAAATAAATCAGACTAAACTTTGTAGATCTGCTTATATAAATTTATCCCTATGATGGATAAATTTTTAAAGAGGTCATAACCACATTTTTATCTGCTTCCTTTAAATTATTATATATATATATGTGTGTGTGTGTATATATGTATTATATATACATATATATATAATTTATATATATAAATATAATAATTATTTTTTTTTTTGGTAGTACTAGGGATAGAATCCAGGGGCACTTTACCACTGAGCTAAATCCCCAGCCTTTTTATTTTATTTTGAGACAGTGTCTCTCTAAGTGAGGGATTTGCCAAGTTGCTGAGGCTGGCCTGGAATTTGCTATCCTCCTGCCTCAGCTTCCCAAGTTGCAGGAATTATCTGCATGCATCAGTGTTCCAGCCCTACTTCCTTCTTAACTTATTTTAAGAGACAGACAAGTCTACACATTTGTTCTGTCTTTATGTACCACGTATCCTGTCTCCCAAATAAGTTGGCTGTCTGTCTGTTTTGCATTCACAAATTTAGCCAACTAAAGATAGGGAATACTAGAAAAAGAATTGGATCTGTACTGAAAATATAGACTATTTTTTCCTCATTATTATTCTCTAAACAATACTATACTACTAGTATTTGTATAACATTTGTATCATATTAGATATGATAAGAAATCTAGAAATGATGTGAAGCTTATGGGAGGATGTGCCTAAGTTTTATGAAAATACCATTCAATTTTATACAAGGGACTTGAACATCCACAGATTTGTCATCCATGAGGGGTCCAGGAGCCTATTCCCTGCAGATACCAGAGGACGACTATTTCTCTAGCTTACACTTGTCTATGTCCTCAGCTTCATTTGACACCACTATATGTCTATCTCAACAGCATTTTAAAGTCACCTTGTTAAAAGAAACGCTTAGTGTATTTCCCTAAAAACTTGCACAAACTACTATATCTAGAAGGGCGGGCAAAAGACCCTGGAAATAGTTCACAAGAGTGAGAAATGATTCTGAATATTCTCAAAAGAAGAAGCAAAATCACAATCAGGCAGGAATCAGAGCTTAGGGCAGAGGAAGGATCAAGAATTCGGGCCTATAAGAAAGTCAGGTGCCAGCTGGTGGAATATTATATTAGAGCCTGAATTTGAGGCCAAGGTCAGACTGTATCATTTTGAATGCTGATTTTTCACTTTCTGATTATGTTCAGGTTCCTTACAAGTCTGTGTGTGACTGCAGGGAGTTGGGGGAATATAGCAGGCAAAAGGCCTAGTGATCGGCTTGAGCACTAGTTCTCCACTCTTTGCCTGGGAATGGGTGTTTAATAATGTCTTTTGTTATAACCAGATTTCAGTACAAAGAGAATGCTTTATTTCTCTGTGGATTTTGTTAAAATAGGATTTTTGTCACCCACAGACAAACACACAATAATTGTTTGAACATGCATAAATATTTAAAGAAACATCAACTTAGGCAATCATAAAGCATGTTGAAAAATGTGCCCACCAAGAATTACTACAGGGGTATAAAAAAGCATGGTTGTACATTCTTTTTACATAAAGAATACGTCGGAGAATAAATTAGCATGGAAAATGGTCTCTTTGAAGGCACAATAACTATTGTTTCCTTATTAAATCCAGTTTTTCAATTAAGTGGGGACTCACTGATCCACAGTATGGCTGGCAGGTCCCATAGAGAATTTCTGAACTTTGTAGATTAGCAAAATACTATAATTAGAGAAAAAAAATCATGACACAGATTCCAAGAGACTAGAGAAATGACTATCATTGTGTTCCTTTATTTTGATAACCGGCTTTAGTTTTTAATTATCAAAAATGCTTCATAATGGATAGTAAACATCTGTAAGCTTTTGTAAAAATAATGAAAGGTTATAGACAAGGAATTAACTTTGTGAGCACCTACTAAGTACTAGTACTCACTGTGCTGCTGTCTTGTTTGATCCTGACAATATATCTCATAATAAAAGCCATTGTTATTGTCTAATGTACAGAAAAAGAAGAAAATTGAGTCCCCAAGGGGTTAAATGATCTCTACCAGGGAGCACAGCTTATAGGTTTGACTGATGTTTAGGTCTTTTTATATCATAACAAAAGCTTAATCATTTTTTAGTTTCTGATTTTCATGATAGTCTAAAAGGGAATTATCTTCATTTTCAAATTGGTATCGTAAACACCATTGTTGTAGACAAAATTGTCATTGCTGATCTGTGCTTCAATGACAACATCAAAATAAATCAAAACCAAGGTAAGAATATTTTCATGTGGCAGAATGTGAAAAGACCCGCAATGTTAAGCAATATGCAGTGTGCCATTTCCAGAGGGAGGAAGTCACAGCATTCTTGTAACCAAGCATGGGTTACTCTAAAGAGTTGATGGTGATGGCAAAAGCAGCTTGGCCAGTTCTTCTTACTATCTAGCATGACCCAAACCTGTGAGTGTGGTTTAGACTGCTTAAAATCACCAACAGGGTCTGTTGACTGATTCAGTTATCGTCGTTGATGAAATGCTTCCTCTCCACAAGGTATTGTGCAAGATGTTGTGGAGATAAAGAGATGAGTGTAATATTCATTGAGCATCTACCCACACGCCAGACATCTGAACTACAAGACGATATTTGATCTTTGTAGAATTTTGTGAGGTTAATATTTAGCTTAACTTAGAAATAAGAAAATTGACAGCAAAAAAAGTTGAGTAACATGTTCAAGGTCAATTAACTGCTAGTATGTAAACAGCACACTTAGGACTTTGATTGCTTACTGTTTCATTTAATGTAGTTTGTACTGTACCATGATCCTGTCCTCATGAAATTTTCAGTCTAAGAAAAAGACAATACAAGATGATGACATAAGTATGTTATTTAAGTGATGCCTTAGTCATATTCACAATGCTATAACAAAATATCTGAGAATGGGTAATTAATAAATACTAGAAACATAATCCTCAAAATTCTGGATGGAAAGTTCAGGATCGAGGCACCAGCAGGTTCCGTATCTGGTGAGGGCTACTCTCTGCTTCTAAGATGGCTCCTTGTCGCTGCATCCTTTGGAGAGGGTGAATGCTGTGTCTTTACAAAGCAGAAAGGATGGAAGGATGAATTCATGCCCTCAAGCCTTTTTATAAAGCACTAATCCATAGCAGAGCCCTCATGACACAACTGCCTCATGAAAGCCCCACCTCTTCACACCATTGCATTGGAGATTAAGTTTTAACATTAATTTTGGAGGGGACACAGCATTTAAACCATAATAAGGTATACTTTAGGCTGGTACTATATACATTGATAACAAGGAAATATTTTTAGAATGTTTAGGACAAAATTCAGAACACAATTAATTCCAACTGAGAAATTGAAGGATGTTTTCAAGAAGAGCCTTTAAGGGTGATAGAGACAGATTGCTAAAGAAAGCAAGAGTAGAGTGAAGTAGATTGAAGAAACATGATACAAAACATAGACATGTCCTTAGGGGCTAGCCATGGTCCACCACTGTGTGCAACAAGAGTTTTTGAATTAATGTTGAAAGTTGGTAAAAAAAATATAGTTGAAAATAGAGGATGTGTGAAGGATCTCAAATGCCAGGCTAAGGATTTTGAATGCTTCTATATTTCCTGGGTGCTTGTTTAAGATTTTTAAGGAGGTTTGACTTGTGTTTTTAAAAGATAACACTAGGAATATGAAAAACCTAGATCAGTGATTGGAGTTAGGGCTAACAGAAGACTGGAGCAGTCAAGGAAGAAGTGATAAGATCTAGGCCAGTGTAAGTAGGAATGACACCTGCAGATTGGGGTAGTTTCTCTAAGGGAGATTTTACAAGTAGAATCTTGGTGATGTGTTCAATGTGAGTGGAGAAGGAGGAATCAAGAGGTATATTAATGTTGCTAGGATCAATGATTGAGTAGTAGGAAGTATCAGAGAATGCACAGATAGTTGGGAGATGGAAATCAAAATCAAGATCCTATTTTGTGCTTTCTATGCCCTTTCAATAGCCCTTCTGATTGAATTAACTATAATTGTGATAATTATATTTTAAAAATACAATATCCAATGAGTAAAGGATGTTCCATTTTTAGATCACCTCCTTAGTAGCTCCTGAATCATTTGACAGAGGTGTATTATCAATGACAGTTTTTGAATGTCATCTTAACTGTGACTAGGTGGTTGTGGGACATCCTCTTTGGTGTTTTCTAAATGAATAGTGTATTTTCATTCCAGGTGGTGACCATCCATATCACTCCAGTGGATGACCAGCTTCCAAAAGAGGCTCCTGGGGTTTCTCGGCATTTGGTTGTCAAGGAAACAGAGGTGGCCTACATAACGAAGAAGCATCTACATTTCCTAGATACAGAATCTTATGATAGGGAGCTGCTCTACACAATAACCACTCCTCCCTGTTTCTCTTTCAATGACAGGTATATCTGAAAAGTCATCATATGGTCTACTGGGGTTGGACAAACAAAAGTGTTTATGTATAGTAGTACTATGATTCAATTGCTTTGTTGGCCAGTGGGAACTTATATCCAATTTAGCATTTACTTTTGCCTCAAATTTGTATCATACCTCCCTTTTAAAGTCTTATTCCTTAGTAAGTGCTTGCATTGTTTTCAGCATAGGTAGCTGAAAATGGTCTTCAATTCCTATTTTCTAAAAATAATATTGATTTTCTTTCTGGTAAAATGTATTAAGGTCTTCATAACATTATTTTTTTTTAGATATTATAGGCCATGAAATTATCATATTCTATGATCTCAATCCAGAAAAGTAGCATGAATATATTTTAGGTTGGTACTGTATTCATGGTAACAAGGAAAAATTTTAGAATGTTTAGGATAATTATTCCCTTTCATGATGGTAAAGCAAAAAATTTTGTACATACTTTCTGCAATCATGATGAGGGTGGAATTGGTGATACTGGACCTAAGGCTAGTAGCCCCTAACATAAGAAGGGAATATAAAGATGGAACACTTTATTTCTTCTCATGATAAGGTCTTTTAGTTTTTGAAAATTTGATATTAGCCATCTGACTTCACCTTTCTTAGCTGGAAAATTAGCTGATATATTCTTTCCTGTATTTCTCTTTAGATATTTGGATGCTGGGAAATTATTCATGGTGGACAGCATACCAAAGCTAACCAAAAATCCTACAGCCCTGGGGCTGAGGTCATTTACTCAGGTATGATGATTTGCTATAATGTTGAACCACATGATGTGTCCTCTGAGAAGATATGACATGCTTAGTGTCGCACCTGAGAATGTTGGCCCTTGTCACCTGCCACAAATGCTTGAGATTTTTTATTCATTCTGCTTGCATATTTCTACTAAGCATGTGACATCTATTTGAAAATGCTTTGTCAGGTTGGGTATGATTTTAGAATCTTGTCATAATTTAATACAGCTCCCCATCCCCTCTATTTTTCCAGCAGCAAGACTCTGATTTGGGACCCCCCACGCCTGAATTTTTATTCCACCAAATTCACTTCACGCGTTGTTTTTCCTCCATTAGTGTCCTAGGGCTACCATGACAACATACCACCAGTTGGGTGGTGTACAGCTATGAGACTTATTTCCTCATAGCTTTGGAAGCCAGAGGTCTGAAATCACAATACTGGCAGGGAGGTGCTCCTTCTGAAACCCTCTAGGGCAATCTTTCCTTGCTTCTTTTTAACTTCTGGCTGTTGGCCTGCAATCTTTAGTTTCTAGTTGGCCTGGAGATATGTCACTCTCATGCCTCTGTTATCACATGACTCCCTGTGTCTTTCTCTCCTCCTATTACAAGGACAACAGATACGTTGGATTAAGGGTTCACCCTACCCTGGGATGGCCCCATCTTATCTAATTACATACATAATGACACTATTTCCAAATAAGTTCACATTTGGAGGTAGGAAGGGTTGGGACTTCAGCATATCTGTTTTTTGGCAGGGTGGTGAAGTGGGCACAATTCATTTCATAATACTTAACCACCTTCCAAAATCCTTCACTGCGTGTTCACCTGTGGACTCTACTCTGATGATCCTGTGGGGGTCACAGTAATGGTGATGAGTGCTTAGGCAGCAGATACTTCTGTGGTTTGGAGCTAATTAGGCTTAATCTCCTCATAGTTAGAGGTTGTAAATGAGTATGTGAACCCCATGTGGTAAGTACTTTTTTTTTAATTTCACAAATAAAAAAAAAAAACAGGCCTACACATTTAAGCAGCTGGGCCCATATCACACAATTACTAGAAGGCAGAGGTGTTTCATCCTAGTATTTCACCCTAGTCTCCTTCCTTTTATAGAGTTGGCTGGCTTTAAGCACTAGACGTTTTAATTTCTTTTTCATTTTTCTTCCTTATGTATAGAAAATGTGATTTATTGCATAGAACTTTTGAGAATCTTTAAATTGGTGATGTTGGTATTTACAGTATTCAATAACAGTTAGCATGATGATTTTCTTGGACACAGATTTCTGATCCTTGCAAATCAATACTCATATGTCCGTCTCAATTTGCTTTGCAGCATGCTGTGAACTATATGAAAGTGGCCTACATGCCACCCATGCAAGATATAGGCCCTCATCTCCGACATGTCCAGTTTACCTTTTCCATCAGTAACCAGCATGGTGGCACTTTGCACGGGATCTGCTTTAATATTACAATTCTCCCAGTGGACAATCAAGTTCCTGAGGTATGCACCATGTTTGATATGGAGGATGGAAGGAGGAAAAGAAAGAAAAAACAAACTTTTTAATTTTGCAGCTGCAGTATAGGAAAAAAAGCAGGGGGAGGGGACTCTTTCACCTCCTGTGGAACTTTCTATCCAAAAGGTAAGATTTTCTCGTTGCTGGATTTGGCATTATTTTCAAAGCTTTCTCAAAATTGCTTTCATTCCTTTTTCTTTCTGCTGGGCTTCACATGTAGATCAGGGGAAGGGGATTAAATTATGGGTCTCTTAGCAACCAGAAGGGCTTATTTGCTCTCACCGCAGGCCAAGTATGCTGTTGTGTAATCCAAAGAGGCTCTTTAATTTTCCAAAATGAATTAAGATGGACCCTTTTGTTCTACTCTATCCCACTGCCCGATGTTTATGTAAGTCTTGAAGGACTTGGGTCTTTCATTAAAACCCAACTGCAAAGGCAATGCTACCTTGGGGTCTTCTCTGTAAGACTGTGTCATGCTGAGAGTTTTTCCTGTACCCTGTCCACTCTCTGCTGTCAGAATGCTATACTTAATTAGTGAAGCTATTATTTGGTTTATTTCCCCCTACAAGTGGAAGGACAAAGGAGCATTTTTCATGTATTACAAACCAGAGGGGCCCAGAGCCTATCCAAACCTGTTCCCTAAGGAGAGAGGTCATCCTTCCCAGGTACTGGCCTGAAATACAGCCAATCCTGCTGTTCTTTTTCCTGGTCTCTCCTCACCATCTCTACATGTGCCTGAGGTTGTGGAACAGAGGGCTTCTCTGAGGACTGTGGCAGGGGGGAGCTGTCCAATATGCAAAAGTTTTCTAATGGATCTAAACTGTATTTTAAAATAATAAGTTGCAACATTTAAAAACAAAAAGATTCCCTATCAGTTCTGACTTGGGGTTCCTCCTGAACCTCTGGAAGCTCTAGCAATACTGAGCCCAACCACCAGCATCCCTACCAACTTACCATACTCACTTCTATCACTGACCTGACTTCTCAGGTTGGTGAGCTTGCAATCTTTGATAGAAGGCTATGGAAGTGTCCAAACTGAGGAATCTAAACAAGCTCCATCCTTTTATAACTTCTCCCTCAGGGACCAGATCAAATTCCTTGTGATGAAAATGGTTTGGAATGTCTGTGGAGCTAATGTTGTTAGAGTTTAGTTGAAGTGCCCCTTTCTGTGTATGAGATGTAGGCCCTGAAATAGCCTAGCATCTGAAGAAGCCAAAATTTTTTTCAGCACAATCATGGGGAAATAATCTTTTATGCCAAGGAATCCAGGCCTTTTGAAAGAGAAGGATGAGGTGTGGAGGAATATATAAAGGCCAAAGGGATGGGGCTGGGGATGTGGCTCAAGCGGTAGCGCGCTCGCCTGGCATACGTGCTGCCTGGGTTCGATCCTCAGCACCACATACCAACAAAGATGTTGTGTCCGCTGAGAACTAAAAAATAAAAAAAAATTAAAAATTCTCTCTCTCTCTCTAAAATAAATAAATAAATAAATAAAAATAAAGGCCAAAGGGAAAAGTTACCTTCGTTTGAAAGCAGAGAGAATAATTGGGAGGACTTGGATCTAAAATGGCATAGTGGCTTCTCTCTTTTATATATGGCACATGAATCAAATGACACAGAGCTTCAAAGAAAAAGCATATTAGAAATAAAATTCAAGTTGTAGTTTCAGTGGAACCAGCCACAGGAATGGGTCTCTGATATGTAAAACCACATAAAGGGCTGGGGTTGTGGCTCAGAGGTAGGGCACTTGCCTTGCATGTGTGAGGCACTGGGTTCAGTCATCAGCACCACATAAAAATGAATAAATAAAATAAAGGTATTGTGTCCATCTACAACTTAAAAAAAAATACCACATAAAGACAAGTTGAGTGGTGATCATTAGGGGAAACTGACCCCATGCTAACTTGAAGTCCCCAGCCTCTGAGTACTGGGCCTGAGAATTTAATGATTAGTGAGGAAGGGGAAATTAGTCTCATGTTTTTATTTTTTTTTTAAGTTTTCTCTAAAAGAGAGATTTGAAAGATCATCTAAAGTATAAATTATATTTTATGAAACATTGTCATCTTGAGATACTTATTTGTAACCTACTCAGGAAAGTGAGGCTGGCAAATGCAGACCTTGGTTAAAGGTAATACCTTGAGTGAGAGCTCCCTTTCTTCCTCCCACCTACAGTGAAAATATAGGTTTGGTAAAATGAGACACTTGGAAAGGCTGGAGTGGGGGTGATTATAGAGAGAAAAGTCTATCATTTTATTTTATTTTTTTTCTGGTGATAGAATAGAAGACAGCCACCTCTATGCACTCTCATAGTTTCCATGACCCTTTAGGACATCCCCTAGTGCCCCTGGTGCCTTGGAATGGAGCTCCGCCCAGCACTTTGCACAGTTGCAGGAGGAGAGAGTGGACCCCCTGTAGCCGAGCCCTCTGCTTCATCTTGCTTCCTTTCCCTCTGCCTGGCTGTGTCTCTCCCTGCTCCTCCCTGCCTTTTACCAACTCTGTCCTTAGGGAACATTCTACTCTTGGGGAGAGCAATTGCTCCCTAGGAGAACACAGTGTCCTCCAATTTGCACGGCAGTCACCTCAGACCATCTGAGAGGGACCTTAGAGCCCATGATTTCACATCTCAAATTCATCTTCTTGCTCTTGCTTTTGGGTGGTATTACTAATTTGAAAAAAAAATTAGGTTAAGCAAAGTTAACAGGTTTTCCTACCCTAAGTGTCAAAGCTTTGAACATGCACATGTGCCTTATAAACCTCCAGGGTGAGGATATTGTCTGTGTTTTCTAGACTGATTTGATCATAGGACACTTCTTGCCCTCTCCCAGTGTGGTGATAAAATATTCTAAGCCATTCTAACTTGATTTTTTTTTTTACTTACAAATGAATTATTAGTCAGTTGAGCCTTGGGTTTTTCCCTTATTTAAAGTTATATTTGTGGCTTTGATATTTAAGTCTAATGTTTAAATGAATCTATTTTCCATGGAATCTTAGATTTCCAATTTTAATTTCAAAATAACACAAAAGAAGCTTCAATATGTTTCACAAGTCTTTAAGAAGTTTTAGGGTGCAAAAAGGAGATGGATTCTTTTCTTCAGGAGAATTTAGCACAGGTTTTGTTTATGTTATAGACTGAGATGGATATGTGTCAAACAATGATTTAAATGGTCAGGATGAAAGTTATTATTTCACTAAGTCAGAACTCTATATAGTCAACAATTTGCTGATTCTATGATACAGGCTCTGGGATAAATAAAATGTAGATACTTTCAGGTTTATAGATCTGTCTTGCTTCTTTGTGTACATCAACACTTGGAATTGGGAACATTTATAGTTAAATATATTTTTCATCCCCAAACTCCAGTTATGAATTTGTCCCTGAACCATACTCCTGAAAATTTAGTAGACATATGAAGATGATACTGGAAGTTTCATGGTAATCCAATGAGTTCTGTCTGCAGGGGTACCTCATGGAATAAGGCTTTGAATGTTTCTTCCTTCTTTCTAGGTATCCACCACCCCTCTGAGAGTGGCTGAGGGAGGCCAGTGCATCATCAGCACAGAGCACATTCTGGTTTCTGATGTGGATACCATGTTGGACAATATCTACATTGCCCTGCAGGGTCTGCCTCTGCATGGAAGGCTGGAGTTGAATGGATTTCCTCTAGATGCTGGGGACACATTTTCTTGGGGAGACCTTCGTACCTTAAAAGTTAGGTTAGAAATGTAATGTGTTCTTTATATAACTTAGCTCTCCATCTGGATCAGTTGTGAGACAGAGCAAGAAAAAAAAGAAATGCATCAAATTCTTTCAGGAATACCAATATGCCACTTACTAATTTCAATAGTTAAAAATTAGAAGTGACAAATTTTTCATTTTCCTCCAGATAGTTTCTTTCCCTCTGGCTTACTGTACCAGTGGGGATGACTTTATGGCTATGTGAACAACAAAAATTAATTACCATGAATATTAATTTTGCTACAACTGCACATGTCACAAGAGGCCATAGAAACTAGATGAACAGAGACTGAAATCATCTGTGGGACTAATCTACATAATTGAACTCAGCTCTAGGAGCCAATTTCATACCCTAGACACTCTGGGACAGAGTTCTGTTGATCCATGTCTTTAGTGTAATCTTTAGTCCATTCTACTAGGGCAGGGATTTGCAGGTGAACAAGTGGAGTAGTCTGGGTAAGTAGGCCATGGAGTAGAACTCGGGTCGCTGAGAGCCAGGGATAGAGAAAGCCCTACTTCATGGTCCTATAGTATCCTCACCTTAAGTCTTTCATTTCTTCTACGTAATGCAGTTCTGCAAGAAACTTTTCTACACACTGTAGAAAAACATCTTTTCTGGAAAACAACATAAACTACTTAAAAACAATGGCTAGATGGACAGACTGATTTCTCACTTCTAAACACCAGTTATAAGTGGAAACTTTAGCCCTTTTGATAACATATAGGAGGAAGTATTAGACATCAAAAACTTAGCTTCGTACTTTGACTAGAAAGTCGATTAGGTCAAGTACTCTGCTAGAGATTTGCAATCAATGTTTTATTTATTTATTTAATCTTCATAGTAATAAAACCTGACAAAGTGGATAGTTCTGTTCTCATAGTTGAAGAACTAAGTACAAAGAGGTTAAGGAGTTTGTTCAAGGTCACTGAGCTGGTATGTGAAGGAGGCAGGTTTTCAAAGAACTTCTTTACTCCACAGGCTTGACTTAGGATGTGTGCTCTTGGGTTCACTTGACCCTTTGGGAAGTTTTAGCATAATAATATACTATTAGTATATGATCACTTGTAAATATATTTTTGATAAAAATAGCAGGGAGCATGGCAAAATAAACCATAGAAGGTAGTGTGTGGAAGGAAAGTAGTAGGGATGAGGACCTTCTCCCACCTGAATTCATATCACCCTATTGGTGAAACTAGTTCTGAGTAAGGTACAGCCCTATTTTTTTTCCATAGATGAATATCATATAGGTTCTATATACTATGCTAATTTTAATGCAATTTTAATTTTAAATTCTTAGGACTTATTTCCATTCCCTAGTATCTCAAACAGATCATTAATATGTTAAAAAATTGGCTCAAATAAATCCAACAGCTATTTAGAATTTACTGGGCATCCCCACAGTAGGCTGGGGAGTGTATGGAAAGCCAAGAATAGCCAAGAATTCTAAGGAGCAAAATTAGTCCTTCAAGATTTTGGCGGAGTCTTAAAGGAATATAAGGCCAAGCCTAGACCAGGGAAAGGTATTTTTAAATCTGGGAGAGAGTTGAAATTCTTTATGGGTTGGGAGGAGGAAAGCTTGTAAATGGAAGAGAGAGAATGGAGGGAGGCAATACAGAACTCAGGGATCAGGGTTTTAGAGAAGAGCCTAGTAGATCCTGAACACTGGCAGAAAGATTAGCCTTGAAAGTGGGGAAGGAGTCACCAGTTCCACATAGTGTCCCACTTTTCCCTGTCTAAGCTCATTCTCAGGGTCTCTCTCTGGCCCCAACCAGTGCATTCTGCAAGTAGGCAGAGCTACAACAAATGGTTTCTGTTGTCACAGTGGCAACTGAAGGACCACTTTTTGATTTGGGGATGAATATAAATTATCAATGCATATAACAGATTTTCCTAAGGTGGAGCAATTTTTTTTAATTTTTTTTTTTAGGTGGAGCAATTTTATGTTGACGGGTACTTGAATGGTTAAATATGTGACTTCATGATTATGCTGGTTTTTTCTTACTTATGTATTTAATGAACACATGACACAAGAAGAGCTCTTGTATCATGCATCTCAATTTAGTCTAACAGTGTTCTTGAGAGACTAGTTACAAATATTATCCTCATAGGTATCAGCATGATGGATCTGAGGTTCTTCAGGATGACATACGTTTGGAGGTCACAGATGGCACAAATTCAGCAGAATTTGTTTTACACGTTGAGGTGGGTAGAATGTTTCTTCCCTGAGTCATATAAAAATAAAATGTCTATTTTGAAAATCTCCCTGAGTCCCTAATATAACTTAAATCCCAGAGCAAGAGGATGCCTCCTTATGTCTTTGTATATCTTGAGCCAGGCACATGGTTATACTGATGGGTTGAACATACTAATTTCTCCCCAATCCATTTAGAGTAGAAACATTCTGACCTAAAACACAGATACTTAATTTAAAAAGTAATAGCTACTCTGGAGGCTCAAACTGGAGGATTGTAAGTTCAAGGGCAGCCTAGGCAACTTAATGAGACCTTGTCTCAAATTTTTTAAAAAGTTGGGATATAGCTTAGTGATAGAGCACCCCTGAGTCCAATCCCCAGTAAGAATCCCCCACAAAGTAAGGGGTTCCATATATAAATTATTTACAATGATTTTGACACTAACACTCAGAAATGTTTATTTAGCAGCTCAGCAGGTTAGGCTGGCATCTCTGGGGGTTCCTGGCCTATGGAAGAAGCCATGTGTGTAGGTTTGTGGTGTTCTTTTGTGAATTTCTGCACCATGTAGCCTTGGTAGAAGGTCTGTTTGAGGCCATGTTTCTTCTACCTTTTAACAAACAAAGAAAAATATGTTCATATACCCAAAGGACTTCCGAGGACTCTGGAATTTCTCTTTTGAGTGGTTACCCAAGTTCCTGAGCACAAATCATAAGATTTGTGGTTATTTATAACTAGTGACCAAGAAAGGTCTGCAGAAAAACTTGCCACATTCCCTGAAGAGCCATTAATTATTCTCATTGTGCTAAATTCTGTCTCTTTTGGTTTAAATATTGTCCAGATTTTTGTGATACACACTCATTATTAGTGGTAACAATGTGTTTATAAGATATTTTGTAATTGTTATTAAGAAAGAATGAATGTTCACATGTGTATTGTTTTATGAAGCAGATAGGGAAGCAATTATTCCCATTTTATAGATAAGGACACTAAGGCCCAAGAAAGTTTAGACAACCTGCCCAAAGTCATGTGCCTGACAGTATAATGTGGTCTGGCATCTCCACACTCCAGTAGCTAGGCCAGTGTTCTTCCTTCTTGCCATGCCATACTTCTACCTTTCCAGGGGACTAATGCCAGCAGGTCCGAGTACCATTTTGTGCCAGGCACAGTGTGGATCATCTTCCTCATGCTCCTCCACTTTGTCCTCTTAATAGCCTTGGAGGTCTTGATGAAAAGCTGTACATTATTTCACTTCAAAAAAATATTTTCTTTGTTGGCAGATTTTTATGTGCGGAGAAATCTCTTCTAAAATTTTGCTTTTGTTTATCCTGAAAAGTAAATTTCAAAGGAAAGGCCTCAACCCTATCTTTCATTCATGACTTTCTTATTACTGGTAATAGGCAGAGAAATTTGAGAAAAGAATATATTTATTTATACTTTTAAAATAAAAGGGCATGGTCTTTGAAAGCCAGGGACAAAATGTTTGTGTTTGTGATTTTACCAGAAAGGGATATTCTTTTTTTTTTTTAAATACAGGGCCTCACACATTTTTTAATATATTATTTATTTATATGGGGTGCTAAGAATTGAACCCAATGCCTTACACATGCCAGGCAAGCACTCTACCACTGAGCCACAACCCCAGTCCCAGGAATATTCTTAATTGTTTCTCCTTTAAATTTTATTATCCATTTGAATTAATTGGTGAAATTCCCTAGACAGAGTCAAGAACAATAATAGAGATCTTACTGAATTTGCACAGAAAGCTTGAAAAAAGAAACTTTTTCCTTAATAAGACAACAGAAAAATAGAGAATATTGTATGCTTTTAAAAAAATCTTTTATTAAATAACTAAGTTAGGGGTTCTATCAATCCATGCCGCTACCCATAAAGGAAAGTGTTGATAATTTCATATATTTCATGTGTATTTGTTTACAGATGTTAGCCTGTTTAAATAGCAGGGTTCTCAGGGTTTAGATACAAAGTTATATTCATTTATTTAGCCAATGTTTTGTAAGTGCCTTCTTTTATGCTGGATCTTCTATACTTGAAATACAATGACCAAGGCAGACAAACAGGGACCCTATTCTTTTAAAGGTTACAGACCAGGGGTAAAGACAGGCTTTAAACAGATCATCACCCAAAATAATGAATTGATTTTTGTATGTGTTCTATAAATAAGTAGGGGAACTAAGTAATAGAAGCTCCTAAATGAGCCCAAGTCAAGGAGGGCTTCCCTGGGGGATTCACACGGAACATAAAGCAGGAATTAGCGAAGAGTTAGGGATAGGGCATGCTGGGCAGATGCAGGAGATGCTGCGCAGGCCCCGAGATGGCGAGGAAGGTGTGCTGGGGTGAAAAGGGAGGGAGGTGGCCAGCACATCCCAGAGCATGGATGAGCCAGTGACTCCCAGGAGGAGCACTGGGAAGCCAATGAAGGTCCCAACAAGGCAGCAGCTTGAAATGGACATTTAAAACAGACCCCTTTGGCCACAGTGCCGAGGGAGGAAATGTAAAGTTGAGCAGACTCATGGGCCAACCTGACAAGATAAACCTTGCAGCCCACCCCAGGTTGTGGCTATGAATTCCAAGGAGAAGTGCTCTTTGTTCCCTTTAAAAGACCCTTCTTTTAAAATTTCAATGTGGTCTTTTCAAAGGCAGAGAGCCAGTGTGATCCCATGTTGTTTCTCCTTCCTTTCATCTTGGAGCTTTGTTTTCTTGAGTGAGAGGAAAGCATTTTTTTTTTTTTTCAAGTTGAAACCTGGCTAATGGAGTTTCACATGTAATGCAAACCATTTGAAATGCAGCTGTGGCTTATTGTGAACCCAACTTCATGGGTGGCAGGAAATTGAGGGTGGAGAGAAGCTTTGTAATCACCAGATAATGCAAAATAAAAATAACCTGGGCACTGTGAATGTACCAGCATCACACCACAAGGACCAGAATCCCTCAGGAATATGTGTGACTTTGACAAAGAAGGAAGGATAGAGGCTTTGATGAAGAATGTTGTATATCACATTTATGTTTTGTCTGTTTAGAAGAAGATAGAGTTTTGAGTCCCAAACCATAAACGTATTTCTTGCATTTCTCCCTAAAATGCCTCTCATGTGGAGTATTCCTTGAAAGATGGTACGTAGGGGGAAGTTAAAAACAGGCTGCTTGGCCAAATTCCATGGCTACTGTTTCATGTGTCTGGAAGATCGAAAATCCCTGTCACTGTGACTTTGAGCTAGGAGTTGCCAGTTGGGCAATTTGTCATTTCTTTCTTTTTCTTGAAAGCATGTGGTTTTTTTGTTTTTGTTTTTTTCCCCTGCTCAGGTGTTCCCTATAAATGATGAGCCACCGATCCTGAAGCCTGACCTCATCCCCATGATGCATTGCTCCGAGGGTGGAGAGGTGGTCATCACCCCTGAACACATTTTTGCTACTGATATGGACAGTGATGACTTGAAACTGATGGTTCTGATTGCCCGAGAACCTCAGCATGGGGTGGTGTGGAAGGCTGGTGTTCAAGTAGACCAGTTCTCTCAGGGAGATATTATCTCAGGGGCTGTGACATACAGACACACAGGTAAGTGACGGCATTGTGACTAGTGAGGAAACACAAGCCATATGAGAGCCTTATTCCACTTATTGCTGTGGCTCTGATAATCTAACAGTCTTCATGCTAGCTTCAATTAAAAAAAAATAGAGTAAAAGATGCAGCTGCAGCCTGCACCACGCTTCTCAATTACAGTTACCAATATTTAGGAGTGTTTCTGATCTCAGTATTATAGTTAATTTTGAAGGGTTGAGAAAAATCAGGTGTCACTTGCCACTGTTCTTTTTTTTTTTTTTTGGTACCAAGAATTTAACCCAGTGGTACTTAATCACTGAGCCACATTCCTAGCTCCTTTTTATATTTTATTTTGAGACAGAATCTTGCTGAGTTGCTTAGGACCTCACTAAGTTGCTGCAACTGGCTTTGAACTCGTGATCCACCTGTCTCAGCCTCCTGAGCCATTGAGATTGTAGGCATGTGCCACGGCGCCCAGCTTGCTGCTGTTCTTGATGCTACCACATACACCTACTTTTGGGTCAATTTAAGGACTTAAATTGGTCACTTCAGCTTATGGATCCATAAATCATAATAGAAATTCTTGAAGTAAACTTTCTAAGTTAATGATATGATGAATTTTAAAAGTTTACTGATGACCAGCTAACTCCTAAGAAGTAACTAGTCAGCTTTTTGAGTTTCTAAGAAGCAAAGATGATCTCTTACACTTTGTGGGACTTGCCCACAGTACCTTTTAACCTTAACACAGTTTAAATCTTCAGGAAGTGCTTGTTTATAGGCACTGTGCTTACATTTCTGGCATCACATTATGTTGTTTCCTGGGTGACACTTATTCCTCATATAAACTGTTCAACTAAAGAAAATATTGATTCATCATCTGATATCTGCAATGACATCACCAAGCCCCATGGGGTTCCAATGGAGTGTAAATCCAGATCCTGCCATGCAGGATGATTCACTCAAGCAGGCAGACAAAATCCTTTCAGATGACAGAATGACAAATCTGCCCATCATGACATCATCTCCCCTGTACTCTTCTGAGGTCTGGGTTAGGGGCATTTCCTCAGTAATAATACCATATATTTCCTCTTACTGGAGTTAATTGCACACTATTTCAATTTCCTGTTTACTCATCGATATGCCTCTTTTAACTGAAAATTCCATGGTGGAAGTATAATTGGGTGTATAAGGCCAGCTGAGTAGTATAGGCTGTAAGAGCTTCCAGAATTCAAGTAATTTTCTTATTTGAAATGACATAGAGAAAATTCAATTAGTGAGGTGGAGAGAGGGCTCAAGGAGAAATATTGAGATTGCTAAGGATTAATTTGGAAATGGTAGAAAACACTTTGAAATAATATGTTTTCATATGTATCTTGGAAAATAGCAATTTATCAGGATACCAGTTATCTCAAGGATAATTAATGAACATGGGACATTTTTTTCATGCTGCCAAACAGCTTTTTTCTTTAAATGGTGTCTCCCTCTTATCTGCATGGAGACTTAGGAAAGGTTTCACTGGTTATTTCCTTGCTCGGGGAGCATATTTTGCACTTGCTTGATATCTCTTAAGAGTTCACAACTACATACTTCTTATATGTTTCCTCAGTAGATCTCAAATCACCTTGCAGGACAGGGATTCAAAGATTAGTGGTGGTTGTTTGTTATAATTTCAACACTTTTGGCAGGATCATAAAGTACAGATGAATTAGGGTGACATGAGTTACATTTTCTTCCACTATCTCATTCCAAGGGCTAACCAGCGGGTATTCAAGTGTCCAAATCTCTTCTAGTGTAATGGCCATGCAAAGAATTATTAGCTAATGAGACCTAGAAAGATATTGGGTTAAATTAGTTTAAAAAGATTTTCTTTTGTTATAACATTAAGAGAAATACTAGAGTCAAAGGACAATTTGATATTGTAATATTCACTCGTTTATTCAATAGGTAGTTACTTAACACTGTGACAGAATCAATGGAAAGAATCCCAGTCTGGTTAGTATCTGAAGTGAATTGCTTGACTCCACTATTGCTTCTATATGTTGATTATAAAACTACCCATGAATAATTTTACTAGCATTATTTATTTGCTTTCTGTAATTATAAAAATAATGCTTGCTCATTGCAGAAAACTCAAAAAGAATTGAAAAGTGTAATGAAGTTTCAAATAACACTGTATTATACCTCTCAAAGATATCACTGTTAACATTAAAGTATTACAGTATTTAATTTTTTAGATGTTACTTTTCACTTAGTTACAATTATGATATATATGCACTTTTATTAGTTACTTTTTTCATTTAGATTATCATCTAAAATGTTTATCCCAATATCTATTAAATGATATTGTTATTATAAATGTTTTAGTAATTGAATAGTATTTTACTATAAAAGTACAAAATTAATTTCCTAATGTTAAAAACGGGGTCATTCAAAAATTTTCTTTTACATAATGCTAATATAATAACACTATGATTGACATTTTAAGTGTAAATCATGTCCTTGGCCTATATTCATTCCAAGGTAAAGAGTTTTCCCATCTATACTGTAGCCTTTTTAGTGATTCAATGCTCAGCCTACTTTTCTAGCTATTGCTATAGATATATCCTATGCTTCTATCATAGAGAAATGGCAGTTACTGAAATGTGCTATGTTTGCCTTTTTTTTTTTTTTTTTTTGTAAACATTCTTCTGTTCTTCTCTCCTACCTCCCAGTTCCTTGCCTTATCTGCTTGACAGGCTTTTACTTACCCTTTAACACACAGAACAAGCCAGTGATGCCATCCTGAAAGACTTTTTTTTTTTTCTTAAATTTTTTAAATTCTAATTTGTTATATATGATAGCAGAATGCATTACAATTCATAGTACACATATTGAGCATAGTTTTTCATATCTCTGGTTGTACATAGAGTCACACCATTCATGTCTTCATACATGTACTTAGGGTAATGATGTCCATCTCATTCCACTGTCTTTCCTCCCCCTGTGCCCCCCTCCCTTTCCCTTCCTCCCCCTTGCTCTATCTAGAGTTCGTCTAATCCTTCCATGCTCCCCACCAACCCCATTAGGAATCAGCCTCCTTATATCAGAGAAAACATTCGGCATTTGTTTTTTTGGGATTGGCTAACTTCACTTAGCATTATATTCTCCAACTCCATCTATTTACCTGCAAATGCCATGATTTTATTCTTTTTTAATGCTGAATAGTATTTCATTGTGTACATATACCACATTTTCATTATCCATTCATCTACTGAAGGGCCTCTAAGTTGGTCCCACAGTTTAGCTATTGTGAATTGTGCTGCTATAAACATTAATGTGGCTGTGTCCCTGTAGTATGCTGTTTGTAAGTCCTTTGGGGATAAACCGAGGAGTGGGATAGCTGGGTTAAATGGTGGTTCTATTCCCAGTTTTCCAAGGAATCTCCATACTGCTTTCCATACTGGCTGCACCAATTTGCATCCCACCAGCAATGTATGAGTGTGCCTTTTTCCCAACACTTATTGTTGTTTGTATTCTTAATAGCTGTCATTCTGTTTGGAGTGAGATGAAATCTTAAGAGTAGTTTTGATTTGCATTTCTCCAATTGCTAGAGATGTTGAATATATATATATATATATATATATATATATATATATATATATATATATGTTGATTGATTATATCTCATCTTCTGTGAAGTATCTGTTCAATTCCTTGGCCCATTTATTGATTTTTTTTTTTTTGGTGTTAAGATTTTTGAGTTCTTTATGTATCCTAGATTCAAGTGCTCTATCTGATGTGCATGTGGTAAAAATTTGCTCCCAAAATGTAGGCTCTCTGTTCACCTCTTTGATTGTTTCGTTTGCTGAGAAGAAGCTTTTTGGTTTGAATCCATCCCATTTATTGATTCTTGATTTTGATTCCTGTGCTATAGGAGTCTTATTAAGGAAGTCAAGGCCTAATCCGACATGGTGGAGATTTGGGCCTACTTTTTCTTCTATTAGGCGCAGTGTCTCTGGTTTAATTCCTAGATCCTTGATCCACATTGAGTTGAGTTTTGTCCATGGTGAGAGATAGGGGCCGAAAGATTTTTTTCTACTGGCATACATGCCTTGGCCCAGGCCATTGTCAGGCAAAACTCTCATTTTTTTTCAGCATCTTGCATATTACAGGGCTGATACACAATTGTCACTATCTATCTCAGGGGGTTAGTTTCAGGACCCCCATAGAGAGAAGGTCCCTGGATGCTCAAGTTCCTTATCAAATGGCCTACTGTGTGCCCCATAACCTATACAATCCTCTCATATACTTTAAATCATCTCTAGATTCCTTAAAATACTAATGCTATGTAAATAGTTGTTATACCATATTGTTTAGGGAATAATGACAAGAAAAATATCTATATATTCAGTCCCAATGCAATATTTTTCTAAGTATCTTTGACCTGCAATTGATTGAATTCATGGATTTGGAAGGTGTGTATAAAGAAGGCCTACTGTATACGAAATTGCCACTTCATAGATAAGAAATTATTTAATTGCATCAATTTGGTGTGACTCAAACTAATGCATAAATCTATGAAATCTTGATCACACTGTTTACTTCTCTACCTTTAGACTGTGTCCAACACATAATGGGTCTTTTGACATTTCACATTCTTTTAAAATACCTTTGATAGTTGTGATATGTCCACCTTTTTTTCTGATGGGGTATCCAGTATACAAATCATCCCACAGTGGTCCTTAAATAGATATTTATTGACTAAATAACTGATGAATCAATGTTTTTAGGACAATCTGCTTTTTTTTTTTTTAATCATTATAAACAGGTGAGAGGCCTCTTACTGTTGTCACTCCCAGAGTTGAAGACTGATCATTTCTAACTCTCAGAACTCAACTCTGTTTTTTCCAATTTTTCATGCTTTAATCATCTGGTTGCTTAATGATATCATCTGTAGGTTTTTCGTGTCATTTTTTTTTTCTTTAAACTGGGAAAATAATCCCATGCACAGGACTCTGCCAATTTGGGTAGTGTGAATGGTGAGAAGATATGACATTTCTTTTGTGCCCTAGTCTCATGGATGCTCCCAGCATTAATTGCTTTTTAAAGGTGAGAATTACCAAGAGCTTTTCTGCCCCCTGGAGAGCAAGCACTCTGGCTCCATGCTGTTCATTAGCAACTCGGAGGAGATTATCCTCTTCCAGATAAGCTATCTAGCCCTGGCTTTTTCTTCCTTCTATCTCTCAAGGCTCAAGTTGAGGCCACTTTGGATTGTAGAGAGTAAGATCTAACAAGTAATAGGAAGAAGGTGAAAGTAAATGCTACTTTTTTTCAAGGCACTGTTGCTACTTTTTAAAAACATCTTGGCCAGTATATAAAAAGAAGAAAACATTGAAGGAAATGATCAAAATTTGCAGTGTTGTTGACTTTCACCTATCCAGTGTCCTCTGATTCTCATAACTGCTGTGTGGCTGATGGTTATAAATTCAAGGTGGTTGGAATAAAAGGAAGGGCAATTACCAAGGGGAGGAGGGTGTGTTCTGCCTTTGCCTGAGGCTGGTCTTCCTAACCCCTGAAGAATTATGCTGGAGGAATAAAACCATCACTAGTCAGCTTCGTGCCTCTCCCTTGTTCATTTGTGAACTGTCAGACCCTGGTTTGCCCTGGGTTGCCCCTCCATATGGTGATTGATGGCTGGCAGGAATTTCCCCGAGGCAACAGATGGACAAGCATTTTCACATTATTTTCATGACAGTACTTCATTTTATAGTGATAAAATTGGGCTTTACATTTTTACACTTATTCTCATAAGTTCCTTTCCTTGCCGTTCAATGCTGACAGAGGAGGTGTGAGTAGATTCCATCTTGGTATCCTGTAATTTTTAAAAAGTCAGGTTTCAACCATAGTTGTGTTTTCCAGGTGGTGAGATTGGCCTGGTGCCTTGTTTCGATACCATTACTTTGGTGATTTCGGATGGAGAAGCTGGCCCTTTTGTGAATGGCTGTTGTTACAGTGGACCTAATCCATCTGTTCCTCTCCATGAGTCCTTTCCAGTGTATGATCTCAACATCACAGTACATCCAGTAGACAATCAGCCACCTTCAATTGCAATAGGTAACAATGTTTTTTTTTTTTTTCTGTAAAAGTACTATTATCTTGTCTAGGGTCATAGCCATGGTTCAGTGAAATAATACATTTTACTTAGAGTCATAATAGAAAACCATTATACAACAATTACCCTCAAATAACTGGCTCATCAGAAATTTGTGGAAAACCCCAAATCTGTAAAAGATTATATGACAAAAGAATTCACTTGTTTAGAAATTTAGTTACTTCTTCATGGGGAGAGAATGTGTGTGTGTGTGTGTGTGTGTGTGTGTGTGTGTGTGTGTGTGTGTGTGTGTGAACACGTTGGGACAAGGACAACACTGGAATCCTCAAATATTCTGGTTTGATTTCATGTGGGAAAATATTATTTGCCTGCTGGAGAGAGAGAGAAAGAGTAATTTATTTTATCCGTAGTAATTTCTATTAGAAAAGAATGAGTATACCAGAGAGACCATTTATATACTTTTAACCTTATTTGCTATTTAGAAAGTCATCTCTTCATAAGCATTATGTATACGTTCTGTCCCTCAGAAAAAAAATATAAGCATATGTATGAATGTTATTGTAATTTGCAAACTATCTCCCAAGCAATGTTCTGGAAAGGAAGCATTATCCCAGCAGAATAATTAAGCACCAAGGCATGAAAAAAATGTTCGTTATGAGCAATTCATAATAGCTCTCAGGCAATTAACGCTCTGACAAACAGAGGTAACAACTGATCTTGAAGAGTACATAAACTACATTTAGTGGCTTATCATTAAAACAGTTTGGCAATTCGCATTTTCATTTGTCACTTCTGTAGAGACACAAGGGAAATCAGAGTTCCTTGAGAATGACTAAAAGGCTGTGCAGGAATAGTTAGTATTTCGGCTGTCTTTCAATTATTGTCTGGCTTGCTTGTACAAGAAAAAAGATATAATTCCATAAGTCAAATTAAATTCCACCCGTTATCCCTGAATATTTTCACTGTAAAGAGAATAAAGAGAATTATGCCAAAGGAAGTGAACATCTCCCATGGAAGTGTATTTGCATAGGGGAGGCGTCTCTGAATTGGAACTTCAATCACTCCCTTTTGTCTTCCCTATTCTGATTAGAAGATTTCATGCTAATTCATGATTGTGTTGTTATTTGTATGCAGGTACCTTGTTCCTTGTAGACGAGGGGTTCTCAGCAGCCCTTACCATTAACCATTTGTCTGCCAGTGATCCTGACACTGCTGCAGATGACTTGGAATTTGTTTTGGTTTCTCCTCCCCAATTTGGTTACCTTGAAAACACACTTCCTTCTGTGGGTTTTGAGAAAAGCAATATGGGCATAAGTATAGGTAAGTGATGGTTTCGTGACTAGCATTAACTGTTTTATTTATGGATGTAATTGGCCAGATCATGCTTAATAACTGGGCAAGGAGTCCAAAAAAGTTCAAAGCACCATGTACATTCAAGAAATTATTATTATCAATATGATTATTGCTGATACTTTTGAATCTATTATTTTTAAATTTTTATTCTTATTTTTCCTATGCATATGAGTTAACATCAAACTAAGTGGAGATTTCATTTATGAAGAAATGAGAATATATATTAAAGAGATAATGTTTTTAAAGGCCCTTATAGTAGCACAGAATGCTGTAATAGAATTTATCTGGTGGGAGCTTACAAGGTCTCAGTCTCACAAGTTTTCATCATTTTATTATATACTGGTGGAAAAGATTGGAAAACATACTATGAGTGTTATATAGAAAGAAAGTCTGAAAAGTTTAAGCAGATAAAACATTAATTTTGAAATAAAAATGTGTCTCAGATAATAAAATAGCTCCTGTATTTGAGGCAAAAACAAGACAACCAAAACAAAAGCAGAGAGCAAAAATCCAAATTTTCCTAAGATAATAATAATAATTAATAATATTTTTTTAAGTTACTTTAGAAGTATATGATTCTGCGAGCCCTTTTTTAGGCATATCTACTTTAAATATGAGAAAGTCTGGATTTAAGATTAATTGCATCAAACATTGCCCAATTTTTCCTGTGACTTAATTCACACATGGAGCCCTTTTTTGATTTAAGGCTACATCTTAATACCCAAACATTACATCAGCTAATTCCACTCAATTCAATCAGGTGCTTGATGTGCACATCAAGTAGGTCAAGAATCGTCTCCTGTTTTGCCTCTATGTGAAAGAGGTGGGCTCTTTCTTACCGAAGTATAACATGAGCTGCTCAGGCAGCAGCAGTGGTCAGATAACGGTCTCCCAGCATTCATTCCGAGGATCTGAAGAGTGGTCAGGAAGTTCCTCTGCATCCTGGTTTGTAGCTATTGCTCTTCTGTTCTCCCTGTATATTTGAATCTTTTGATCTAGGGTTATCTGTTTTTATGTTAATGGTTGGCAGATGTTGCAGCTGTCCCTGACAGCAGATACTTAGGTGAACTGCCATGATCTTTTATTGCTGAAAAACAGGGTGTTATTGGGTTAAAGATAAGGACCAGTACCTCGCAAATAATGCTTTTCTTACTTACCTGTTCCTTGGTGTGCTCTAGCTTCCTTTCACTGGAAAGACATGAAGGCTTTGCACATCAACTATGTGCAATCCAGACACCTGAGGATGGAACCCACCACTGACCAGTTTGTGGTGTACGTCACAGATGGGAAGCAACGCTCCTTGCAGACTCCATTTTATGTTATAATCAACCCCACAAATGATGAAGTTCCTGACTTTGTAGTGCAGAATATTACTGTAAGAACCTTATCATAATATTCCATTTCTCATCATTTTTTTTATCTTTATTTTAACCTAGTTCATTTAAATTGGTTCAGAAGCTCTAAATACACTAATTTGGTGAGGGGTAGGGAATGCAGTAACCTATGTCATGTGATTACTTGAAAGCTATTACTCTAATAATAACAATAATGGCAATAATCATAATTATTTGTAGCATTGGGCAATTGCATGGATACAATTACTACATTGCATATGTATAGAATGGAGTACTTACTACATTGTAGATTCCAAGCCCTTTATATGCATTCGTATTTAATACTCACTGTTGACTCTTAAGAGGATGGCATTATTATTGTCATTTTGTAACTGAAGAAATTAGGCTTAATGAGGTTAACTAAATAGCCTAAATAATTCTTGCACATACTAGTAATGGGTATGATATTGTGATTTGTTTTTGTTTTTAATTTTTAAATAGGGATAAATTTTATCTACTACTCTATAGTTCGTTTCCTAAAAACAAAATTATGTAGATTTAAAATCTTTCACATTAGTATATAACTCTTTTTAAGCAATTTATATGTATAAGTACATATAAATGTAAATGATTATTTAATCCAGACATATGTATTAGCAAATCCTAAAGAAATAGGATGAACACAAGCTTTGGAATTAGAGGGACTTAGGGGTCTTGCTTTTCTTAGGTATATGATCTTGGGCTTCTGTTTCCTCATCTGCAAACTGTATATAAAATCTTCTTTGAGGGTTAGCCATGATGATTGAGATGGCCAGGCACAGAGCAGATGCTTAATGAACAGTTGTCATCATTATTATTGTCATTGTTGTATTTGTTATCTTTTTTCTGTTATTGATAAAGTCATTATTTTGTGTTTTTTTTCCTGCTAAAAAAAAATTACATTCTAAATGTGAAAGTCTTTGTTTGTTTTTAATTTTCTACTGAATCTTAATGGTACATGAGAGTCACCTCAGCATTAAATTTAAGAGGCAGCTCCTGCCTTTCCTATTTTGTTGGCACATGGGTTTCTCTGGAGAGCCCCTCAGTAATTATGTGAGACAAAAAAAAAAATATACAAAAGATTTCTTCTATACTTACCTCCATTGTGTTGTATGTGTCTAGGGTTGGGGCCTCAGAAATAATTAGGCTACTAGGAAGTTGTCCCTTGCTCTTTAGAAGTAATCATGCTTTTTACGTGTGTCTTCCTTAGAGAAAGCTATTATAGGGTAACAAATATGGAGTACAAGTATCATTGGCAGAGGCGACTAAACTTCAAGGAATATTTTTCTTTCTTGTGAGAAAATATATTTATTTTGTGGATAGCTGGACTTTTATCACATGGTGCTACAAAAACACTTGAAATTTTAGTTTATTGTAATCCATTCCAAACCCGTCAACTTACAAATGTCTGCCTTTTATGAGTATTGATCTAAATTTTGCATTGTCATAATCTCAATAAAAAATTCAATCTCCAACAAAGAATACCACATTTTTTCAGTAAAATTTCCTAGTACCCTTGTGAATGAACTTACCATTTTGTAAATAAGAAACGTTGTCCTATACAGTATGTCAGGGGGGGAAAGGCTTCATAGTTAATTTCTATGATGAATAATGATTAATAATATATTTTTAAGTTGCTTTATTAAAGTTTTTTGAAAAATAGGTGAATTGTGATCAAAGATAACTTTTATAAGTGTATCATTATGAATTAATCTATGATACTGCCTCAGTCAGAAAATTAAAATTACCATCATTTTAGCTCAGGCATCATGTATGGTAAGTAACTCTTCTTTATGTGCATTCTGTAAAAAGTGGTTACAGGAGGGTTCCCTTCAAAGTCCATGAGATTCTAAGCCATATTTGTCCTTCAAGCTTTGATTGTACTCTCAGCCATAAAGGTATCCTGGTGTCCTCCACCCTATTGTGCTTCTTGTTTATTGGTATCTAGCAGTGCTGGGTGTTGTCTTCCTCATCATACAGTTATTGGTGGAGAGGCCTTCAGTCTCTCCTGACTTAAATTCTTGAGAATATTCATATTCTCCACAGCATGTAGCATAGTGATATTGCAGATTCCCAAGAAGCATGTATAGAATTTGTTCTCTTTTATTACTGAAATTCTGCCATATTTCAAAATAGGAAGCAAAAATATTTCCTTGTTCTTCCTATCCTCACTATGGGCGGGGGGAAAGGTCAGGATATCTAAGTATCATATTGTTTAAATGACTAGATCCTGCATGAAATCATGAACGTTCCACTCTCTTTGTGCTTTAAGGATTACAAACCTGAAGTGGGGTGTGGGAAAATGGGTCAGGAAAATTTGAGGTGTGAGGATTAGGGAAAGATGAAAGACCCAGAATTAAAATACACACTGTCTGCTGCCAGAAGCATCCTACTCAATTGTTGACTGAAATAAATAAAGAAGATATTACTGCTATAATAAAAGTTAAAACACCAAATACATGCAGTATACATAGATATTTGTGCTATTCCTAAAACAGTTAGAAACCTGAGAATTGTAGAAAGGATGAGGTCCAGGAGGTTACAATAACAGATTGGTATCTGAAGGTGAAGGTTCTAGATTTGATTTTACAACTGAACTTTTCTGACTTCTAAAGACTATGCATTCTTTGGTTGCTTTTTTTCCCCCAACTTTTAAACTTTTGAGTAATATATTCATTTAAAATCATATGTTCTTTTTGTTCATGGAAATGAAAATTGCTTTAAAATCTTCAAAAAATATGAGGGAGATTAATAGATTTGATGTTTCTTTTTATGTTCCTATTGAACGAGCAATTTCTTTTTAGGACTCATTATATATAAATGTTATGGAAAATCTGCAATACGGGTATCTTAAAATGACAATTTTAGTAGTTAGTCAGAAGAAACTAGTGGACAGATTCTATTGCACACACAGCTGACTTTTTGGACTTGTTCCTGTTAGGTGTGTGAGGGTCAGACGACAGAGCTGGATTCTTCTGTCATCAGTGCTGCCGACCTGGACATTCCCAAGGACCTCTTATTGTTCAGCATCATTCAGAAACCACGTCATGGTCTCCTCATCAATAGGATGCTCAGCAAAGACTCTCCTCAGAATAAGCAGCCAGCCAACCCTGACCAGAAGCAGGAACTTGTTCACAGCTTTTCCTTGGAACTTTTCAAGACTGGTATATCATGTCCCACTTCCATTCATTTGTTGCTATTGATTTAATAATTTAATTTGGACTTACATGTGGACTCTAAAAATCTATCTCACAGAAGTGGAGAGTAGAATGATGGTTTCCAGAGGCTGGAGGATGGGAGGAATGGGGGAGATGCAAGTCAAAGAGTACAAAATTTCATTTAGACAGAAGAAATACGTTTAAGATATCTATTGTACATCATTGGTGACTATGGTTGCTAAAATATATTGTGTACTTGAAAATTGTTAAAGAATAGATCTTAAGTGTTCTCAACACACACACACACACACACAGACAAATTATAAAGTAATACATGTTAATTATTTTGATTTAACCATATCACAATGTGTGTATATGTATATAATATATATCAAGTATATCACATAGATCAAAAGTCATGTTGTATATTATAATTACATATAATTTTTATTTATCAGTTTAACAAATTAAAAAGTAATTTAAGGGGCTGGGGTTGTAGCTCAGTTGTAGAGAGCTTGCCTAGCACGTGTGAGGCACTGGGTTTGATCCTCAGCACCACATAAAAATACATAAAATAAATAAAGAAAATAATTGTTTCCATCTACAATTTATATATATACATTATAATGTATATATTTTATAGATATATGGAACAAATATTTTTAGAATGTAATTTAACAGAGCAAAGATGATTATAAATCATAGAAATGGAGGGTGAAGAAATAGCATTCACTTTATTTTTTATTCCCTCCAGCATTACTTCTGGGCTCTAGAATATTGATAGGCATGAAGTCCTGGCTAGAAATAATAGCTTATTGGAAAGGCAATATTTTCTTTCACTTTTAGGGTGCCATTAAAAATAATATTTGCAATTTTTGGTATTTTAATGTAAACTTTTATGTCATAATAAAAAATCCCCTTTTAAAATTAATGAGATCATGGAACTAAATTTTAAGAGCTTTGTCTGCCAAAATTTCCATAGTTGAAACAAATATAGAACCACATATAATAAGGACTCATTAGTCTCTGAGGAGATAATTTGCTCTTTAGGGAAATGACACATCGAAATAGCAGCCTGAATTATTTTTTAATTACTTTTCTCCTTTAAAAAACACTGATCTTATCCCATTTCCCACTTATAAAAATACTTTTAAAAAATGTGACCAAATGGTTCAGTTTCAGAATTACTGCCTACTCTCATTCTCCTTCCTTCCTACCTGTTTTCTTTTCCCAGTCTGCAGGGTCCTTCTCCTTTTGGGCTAGCCCAGGACATGCCTTCAGAATGCAGCTTCCTGTCAGTTTCCCCTGGGTTGCCTACCCGTTTCCTCTCCATGTTGTCTTTTTTTTTTTTTTTAAATTGTATTTTAAAAAGATTGTTCTGATTAGTTATATATGACACTAGAATGCATTTTGACACATTATACACAAATGGAGCACAATTCTCCTTCCTCTGGCTGGACATGGGGCAGAGTCACACTGGTAGTGTAATTATACATGTGTATAGGGTGATAATGTTCATCTCATTCCACTGTCCTTCCCATCCCGCACTCTGTCCCCTCACTCTTCTTTACCCAATCCAAAGTTCCTTCATTCCACCCCTGCCATTATGGTTCAGCATGTGCTTATCAGAGAAAATATTCAGCCTTTGGGTTTTCTGAGTTGGGCTTATTTCACTTAGCATGATATTCTCCACCTCCATCCATTTACCTGCAACTGCCATAATTTTATTTTTCTTAGGGGCGGAGTAATATTTTATTGTATATATATATATAGATATATCACATATATATATCATATTGTATATATATATGTGATATATATATATATATATATATATATATATATATATATATATATATATATCACATTTTCTTTATCCATTCAGCTCTAGGTTGGTTCCATAGTTTAGCCATTGTGAGTTGAGTTGCTATAAACATTGATGTGGCAGTGTCACTGTAGCATACTGATTTTAAGTCCTTTGGGTATATACTGATGAGTGAGATAGATAGGTCAAGTGGTGGTCCATTCCAAGTTTTCTGAGCAATCTCCATTTTGCTTTACAGAGTGGTTGCACCAATTCGTAAGACTTGGCTATTCTGGGTCTCTTGTATTTCCATGTGAATATTAGGCAGGTTTAAAAAATATAGTTAAATATGGTTTTTAATATTTAAGCTTTTATCTTGGGGACTGGCTCAAGATAGGGCTATATCTCTCTAATTTTTCCCAAGTAATTAAGTTTTTATTTCATTTAAACTCTCTGACACCTTTGTTTTTATATGGTTTACTTAATAATACATCTTTTTGTCATTGATTTAGAATAAGACTCCTGTCAAATTCTAAATTATTTAAAATAAAGAATTTATAATGGGATATGAAAGTACTTTTTAATTTTCTAAGACAAGTTTTATTTCACCCTAGTGTACTGATTAGTATACCTTTTCCCCCCATGCAGGGGAAACTAGCCAGGACCTTGTCTTGCTAGCCAACTGCTCAGTGAGCTACATCACTGGTCCCCACCATGAAATCTTGCTAGTACCAGTTCCTCAGATTTAAAACAGATTACCTGTGATGTGTGTTGGGATGGTTCAATCCAGTGAGCTTTACTTACTTTTTCTCCTTTTCTAGGAATGAGGTTGACCTATGTGCATGATGACTCTGAGAGCTTTGCTGATGACTTTACAATCCAATTGTCAGATGGGAAACACAAGATACTTAAAACCATTTCAGTAGAGATCACTCCGGTTAATGATGAGAAACCAATGCTAAGCAAGTAAGCCACCTAAGAGAGTCCCTTCCTGATTTTTATGAAGCTCTGTGAAGTCTGTGATCCTGGGTGAAGAACAAGTGTGTGTCCCCTAAGGAAGCCAGTATTCCATCATTTGGTCCGTCTTACTTGCTCCACCCACACAGGCACCTGGAACACTTAATGTAAATGCCAGTGAATGAAACCTCCTCTTAACAAGTTCTTTAATTATTTGATTTTTTCTAAAATTTCCAAGTAGGTATAAAAAAATAAGAATGACTGAGCATACCGCATAGAAGGGATATGCTAGTAAATATTTAGACCTATGCCCACATGCACCAAAGTTCAATCAATATGTGTATTCTACTCAAGAGTGGTAATGTTAACTGTAAACAGTCCTCACAATGGACTTGCTCAAACTTTTAAATAAGAGTGACAGAGGAAAATAATCAATCATACTCCTTTCATCATCTTGGTTCTTTGTGATCTACCATATTTCTACCAAGTTCCACATGTATCAACACCCCTTTTGGTAATAGAAGGCCACATCCTTGCTGCTAAACTTCCTGAGATAGTTATAGCTACAAAATTACTACACCTCTTTGATTGCTTCAGAATCCCTTTTTTTTCTTTTAAAATACATTTTTATTTTTAGTTGACATAATAATTGTACACTTTTATGGGATTCAGTATGATGTTTTAGTACAGGTATACAAGGTGCAATGACTGGGTCTGGGTAATTGGGATTTCTATTACCTCAGATGTTTATAATTTTTGCAAATTCCTCCTTTCTCTTATCTTTCTCTTTCATTCTGTCTTGTGGAGAGGAAGCGATGTTCCCCCTTTATCTCCCATATGTCCTTGAATAGATCACCTTTTGCCTCCTTCTAGTATAACCTCCATAATTTTTCCCCTCCTGCATCTTCAATTTCTCCCTTTTCCTTCCTTCTATCAATAAGACACAGGGATATGGTTAGTAGTTAAGAGAGCAAATGCTGGAGTCAGATTGACTCAGTAATTCTGTACTTTGGTGTGGTAGTGTGACCTTGAGTACACTACTTCATTGTATCTGCTAACCTCTCTGTGAATGGGGATAGTGTTTGTATCCTCTTCATAGGCTATTGCAAGGATTAAATGAACAACAACAACAACAACAACAACAAACATTTAAAAGCGCTTAAAAGAATGGCTAAAACATTGTGCAGAATCTTTTTTGGGGGGGAGGGGGGAACCAGGAATTGAATCCAGGGATGCCTAACTACCAAGTCACATCCCCAGCCCTTTTAAAAATATTTTATTAGAGTTGGGGTCTCTCTGAGTTGCTTAGGGCCTCACTAAGTTGCTGGGGCTGGGTTTGAACTATCCTTCTGCCTCAGCCTTCTGAGTGGCTGGGATTACAGGCATGCACCATTGTGCCCAGCTCATGCACAATCTAAAGTGTTCCTTGTCGTCACTATTGTAAGTAACTGTCTTCATTCTGAGGACTCAGACAACCCAGTCCCACACTCATTTTACTGCCAAACTTTTTGCGAGAGCAGCTTGTTCTGGTTTCTTCCATTTCTGCCAATGTCTGTAACCAACCTTTACCACTCTATTAAAGCTGTTCCCTTAGCAGTTACCCTTGGCTTTCCCACCAAATCCCGTGACTCTTGTCACCTCACTGGACCCTGGTAGAGCCTATGATATCATTTGTTTGATGGTCCTCTTAGGTGCTGGGTCAATATTCTAGTTGCTTGAGTCACAGCCCCTCAGCCTACTTGTGATTCTCTTGATGGTTGTGGGGGAATGTACCCTGCTCAGTATTAGCACCCCACCTCAGATGCCCACAGTGCCGTGCTCCACTTTTCAAATTTGGGTCTTTCTCTGAGCTGCAGTGGCTCATTTAGCCCACATTCAGGCACAGCAGAGAGCACTGTAGGGACAGCCCTTAGCCTCAGGACTAACAAATGAGATAAATGTGCCAGTTTCCTGTCCTCCAGAAGCACAATCTTAGTGACATCCTCCATGGCTCCTCAAGAGATCCCCAGCAACTGGAGTGTATAACACATGCCTATCACCCCAGCTATTTGGGAGACGGAGGCAAGAGGATCTCTTAAGCCTAGATATTAGGGCTGCCTGACAACACAGCAAGATCCTGTCTCTTGAAAAGGGAAAAAGAAAAAAAAAGTATTCCTAGTAGGTTTGAGCCCAGCTGCCCACTCAGGAAATATACCCTTTGTTGTCTTTTCCTTTCTCACTCCCTGCTTCTCTCCTCCTTCCTGAGATTGCCTCTCAAACAAATTGCTTGCACCACAGTCTTTGTCCAGGGTCCCTTTTAGAGACACCTCTTTTCTTTTCGATATTTATTACTGACACTTTTCTTCTCACCAAATTTCCGCCTTCATCATTCTGGCTTCCTGTTTAGATTCTTCTATCTCTTTTGATAAAAAGCACCACTAATCTCCCTAAGCCCCCAACCAACAGATGCAACAGATCCCTTTGCCTTCTAGAATAATGGGACTAATATACTCTCTGGTAAAAAGATAGACCAAAGTCTCCTCTTACTGCCAAGGGGGATATCAATCCTGGTGGACAAGAAACCTCCCCTAGTCAGGTTGAAACTGAAGTGTCCTGACCTTGGTTTCACGGCAGAGGACCGGAAGGCTGTTTGTTGGTGCCGGTTGTTGATGCCCAAAGTCCTTGCTCTGAATCCCAAGTAATTCACATGTCTCAATATTTCTCAGAAACAAGCCCGCTAGGGTGGACAGAGTAGGCATGTGTAATGTCCATGGTTGAGAGCTGGAAGCACTGGTGGGAGGAGGTCTCTTCCCTTGGATGAGAGGATGAGACTGGGGAAAGTGGCCATATTGGCTGTAGAAGCAGCAGCACCAGAGAGACCCTGCAAAAACCACAGCAGCAGCGTCCAGGTTAAAAGCACCAGCTGTTCTCACCCAAGCCTGCTTGCTGTGCCAGCCTGCAGCTCAAGATGCCAGCAGCTACCTGGTGGCCCAAGCACTGGGCAGAGATGAGGCATGATAAAGAGAACACAGGCTACCAGAACATAACCACAGAGACAAAGAGTATTTTAGAGGCCCCCAAATTACCTAAATACTACCAAACTCAGAATGGCATATCACAAAGGGTACTGGAACACTGTGTATAAGTCACTTAATCTCTTTCAGTAAGCTTCTGTCTATAAAATTACAGTGATAGTACCTGGCCCATTACTTATGGAGCTATTGCAGTGAGTGTTAAATGAAATATTAGAAATAATCATTTTATGAACTGAATTTTTTTTTGTACCAGGAATTTAACTCAGAGGCATTCAACCATTGAGCCACATCCCCAGCCCTACTTTGTATTTTATTTAGAAACAGGATCTCACTGAGTTGCTTAGCACTTCGCTTTCGCTGAGGCTGGCTTTGAACTCTTGATTCTCCTGCCTCTTAGCCTCCCAATCTTCTGGGATTACAGGTGTGCACCACCATACCTGGCTGAACTGAATTTTTCTTATAAAATTGTAAGTTCTACACATGTTAGCAGTTAGAAGTGTTTTAATTTTGTGCTACTCTATTCATTGCTGCTGCCTCATTTCTTTTTAGACTTTTGCACGTAAAGTGAAATGAGAGCTGTTTTCATGTCTGCACTTCATTCTCGGCACTTTGGATATTGAAAATCCTTCCTCAGGTGCTGAAGGGTGGGAACTGTGAGAGTCAATATAAGTATTCCCTGTTAAAGAAACACCTTCCGTTTTCATATCAACTTAGGCATTTCCCTTTTTGCAGGAAGGCTGAAATCGAAATGAATATGGGGGATACCCGTATTATTTCTAGCGCTGTTCTTTCCGCTGTAGACAAAGACTCACCCAGGGAGAAGATTTACTATTTATTTGAAAGGCTTCCCCAACATGGACAACTTCAGCTTAAGGTTAGTGGTTTTAAGGCTTATTTTTTTTTGAAATTAATAAAGCAGTTCTAAATTTGCTCAACACACACATTTGTGCAATGGAATTTATTCTTAGTCATATTTTTTATCCAGAGATGAATTTTCCTAAACCAGGGTGAACTCATGTCCTTCTAAATTTTCTTAGTCAATTAAAAGGTAAATTCAACCAATATTAAGGTTCTTTATTGCTCCCTTCCCCAGAGCTTTTCCCTAAATGCTGAGGGAGGAAGTTACCAGGTAAAGGAAGTTGTCTAGTTCTGAAGAATCTAGCTTCTTTTGAGATATCTTCATTCCCACCAGATTTTTTTTTCTTATGGCCCAAGTAACTTTTCTCTTTACCATCTACCATGTCAAGTGCAAAACTCCTTCAAATCTACCAGCAAGACCTCTCTCTCTCCCAGCTAAGATGCAGATCATTTTCAGAAAGATGAAAAAATTGATTTTTTTTTCATGACAGTTAGGCCTAGGAAAATATGAAGAGAGTATCTCTAGCTCCTTCTGCTCTAGTCCCCTAACAAATGAAGCCTCTGTCCCCTGACACTATAGTTCAGAGACCTGAGAGTGCAGCCCAGGGATCAAGGCCCCCTCCATGTGGGACTCCAAACCTTACCTTAGTGTTATCACCTTCTGCCTTTTCAATGAGTCTCAGCAAAGGGAGCCTTCACGTTTCTTTCTCAAACTTCATCCTCCTCTCCAAGCAGTGACAATCCTGTCTCTTCTCTAGGGAGACAGTTCACTGTTCATTTACCAAATTGTTCTGTGTTTTATCTGAGATGAAGGAGGGTTATCTGGAGGGTTAGCTGGAGGGTTGGTGCCCTTACTCTGCAATCCCACTTTCCCTCGCCACCCCAGAGACCTCACGCAAAGGTTCCAGTGAGTAACATCTTGCACCAAAAACCCTGGGCAGAAACTTCATGTGGAAGCCATCCCACCCCAGATTGTGACAGCTGCCATACCTGAATCCAGTAAACTGCACGATGCAGTAATTCACATCACTGATTTGTATCAGGAAACTATAAGCATGGAAACGTTAGGGGATCCTAATAGTGGATTCTATTGCTAACTCTTCCAACTGCTTGTGATCTGATAGTACCTCCTTGTTTCACTTTCGTCCTAGAATGGGCCAGATTTCAGTCTATTCAGACCATGTGAATGATTCTTAAGGATTAGTCCCTTGAAAAGGTCTGTCCAGTAATCCGCCAAAATGTTTATTGAATAGTGGAGTCAGACCAGCAACGACCATTAGCAATGTCTGGTGTGATGGTTCGACTGATTTCTTAACACAGTCCTCTGAAGCAGCGAGGATGCTTTCTGTGTGGAACAGCTTGGTTGTCTTAGAGTGTGGGCACCATAGAGAATCAGAGTGAAGAGCAATTGCTGATTTAAATTGAGGTGCAGCTGGGTCCTTATTTCATTTTGAAGAGTAATGAAGCAGAAATGCAGCGAAAGCTCACACATTTGGGTGGCTTGGGAACTGAACTGTTTTGGATATGTGAAAATCCAGATGGGTTCGGATTCCCAGTAGGGCTCCCCACCATTCTCTTGCACCTCCTTCAGGCTTTCCAAGGCTGGGGACCAGGACTCCAGGCCTCCTGGACTGTCTCAAGAGATCAAGTTTTCTTGTTGGCTTTCTTTAGTTTTTCTCATTTGGAGTCCAGTTCTTATTTTCTCCCTCTTTTTGGCTTTTAGATGATTCTGTCAGATCAAATTCCCATTTGAGAGTGTAAGAGAAGAGTTTGGTAAAGGCAAGAGAGAGCAAAAGATTTGGTATTCTGTATTTATTTTCCTGGACAAGGTTACAATGAGGAAAAGTTATAAATATAACTGTAGACTGTCTAGTTTAAAACCAGAAAAAGAATCTGCTTGGAAAAAAAAGTGTATTTGCAAATAGATCTTATTATGGAAATGAACACTGAGCTTAACTACTACAATATAATTAACTTTCACCCATGAGCCCTGGGGCTGAACGTATGTTGCAAGCATCAGATGGGCAAGAGTATTAAAGAGGAAGAAACCTCATCAAGTAGAATGACAGAGAGACAAGTGGCAAGATTATAAGGAGAGAGCAGGACAGAGCTTCTCTTCTAGAAGCCTGGAATTGGTGGAATAATGTATTGAAAGGACATAAAAGGCGAATGATTCATGTTTCTTAGTTACTTAAATCAGACAGAAAAAGTGCAATATAGTTCATACTGTAAAATTCTAAAATGACATTTTCTTCAGTTATATCAAATTACTTTTTTATGAGCTATTCTGCCATGTGTATATCTTAAAACAGTAACAGGATTATTAATAAGATTCAGGTTTATTATTTCACTTTCTAATACTCTCTCTCTCTGTTGTAAACCAAGCCTCCAGCATAAGAACCTCTTTAAATTGAAAATGCCACAATTTCTGTACCGAGCTCTACAGAATAGATGTTGGCTGGTTTTTAGAAGATTCTGATAAAAATAGTACATGTGATATTTGCAGATTATATTTTTTGCTGATTTAGGATATAAATTTAGGGAGTGACAGGGGTCTGGATCATTTTCTTCAGGCTTCAGTAAAACTAGAAAATGGACTGGAGAATAAAATGCATTCATTCTATTTTTGTCTTATCAGAGAAGCCTAGTAATGAACCACTTTGCAAAAATAGGTTTGATTAGTTGTACAATGATAGGAACTAAAAAAGGGAACTCCAAAAGAAACACATCTAATTTCTAAAGAACACATTCCAGCAGCTCGATTACCCACCTGCTCTCATTAATTGGAATATTTAATCAGCTATGATTGCTGATGATAAATACCTTGAAAGAATCAATGCTATTAAATTGTCACATGACTATGTCGAAAATCCTTTGGTTCAAACTAGTTTTTTTTTAGCCACGATCTTGATTTATTGTAACATATTTCTTAGAAAATAGAAAAACAAAGTAACATGGAAAAATATATTTTGAAATTTCTCTGAAAATTATTCTGAAATATTATTTCTATTGGAGGATTTCAGAGGATATATATAAAATATTCACTAATTCAACTGGGGGAAAAAAACATGGGCAGCTGTCTAATTCTGGTACCTTTCAGATAGGGAGAGACTGGGTTTCTCTCTCCCCGGGCATGAAATGCACCCAGGAAGAAGTGGATCTGAATTTGCTGAGATACACGCACACCGGGGCAATGGATTCCCAGAATCGAGATAGCTTCACCTTTTACCTCTGGGATGGTGACAACAGATCACCTGCATTTGACTGTCACATCATCATCAAGGATATGGGAAAAGGTAAAAGGATGTTTAACAGTGTTTATTGGGATTAGTTTTTATAAATGGAAAGGAGCTGCAACAGGTACTCAACATTTGTTCCTTCTCCCTGTCTCCCTCATTACCTCTCTTCCTTCTATCCTTCATTCCTGAAATTCCATCATTCATGATTCAATGCTATAACTCCACACCTGCTTCTCCTGGATCTATGAAGTTCAGAGGAGCAGCCAATCCTATTTCTATTAGAAATCCAGCCTTGCTCATGATACAACTCCACAGGCTGATTTAATAGTCAGGACTTTTTGCTTTAACTAAAATCTTACCAAATTGATGTGCTAACTCTAGTTTTATCTTCTGGAAACACAGTATCATTTGAAAATAGAGTTACAAAGAAAAATATGTCCAATGCAATAACATGAAAGGAAGTAAAGCAAATGTGTTTTTAAATTAAAGAAATAACAAAAAGAAACTTTGAAATTGAAAAAGATCGAGGTTGTCACTCTTTTCACTTTGAAAGTGCTAGGGTACACTCCTCAGCAATAAAGGATACAGTTGAATTCATTAAGCAGAGCAAGGGAAAAAATATACCATCTCCATGTTTAATTTTATTTTTCCTTTTTTGTTTTTTGTTTTCTCATGAGATTGAATATCTTCAAGATCTTATTGACCATTTGTGTTTTTCAATGCAGAAATGACCTGGTATTTACTTCACATATTTTTTCCTTTTGGATATTCACCTTAAAGTATTCATACAGAACTCCCTATATATTAGAGAGAGGAACAAAGCAATATGGTGTTTAAGAGTTTGTGCTCTCATTTCAAATGGCTTGAGTACAAATTGGATCTCCACCTTTTTACTAATTGTGTAGACACGAGCAGGTTAGTTAGCATTTCTATACTTTAGTTTCCTTATTTATGATCTGGGAACATGACATTACTGTATCTCACAGGATGGTTATGAACATGTAAGAGCCCTTAGTCCTGTGCCTGATACAAAGAACAAATTCTGTAGATACGATTGTTTTTAATAGATCTCAGGTGAATATCATTGGCCCACACATGATCCATTTCTGCAGTATCTAATCATCACACAGTTATGCGTTTTCTTTAAAATTGAGGTAAAATATGCATATCTTAAAATGTACAATCTTAGCTGTTTTGAGTGTACAGTTCAGTAGTATTAATTATATGCATATTGTTGTGTAACTAATCTCCAGGATGTTTTCATCTTGCTAAATGAAGACTCCATACTCAATATAATTCCCTATTTTCCTTTCCCCTGGTCCCTGGCAACCACCATTTGTTTCTAAGAATTTGACTCCAGGCTAGGTGCTTAATATAAGTGATATCATCTGATATTTGTCTTTTGGTGACTGGCTAGTTTCACTTAGCATAATGCTCTCAGGTTCATCTGTGCTGTAGCATATGGCAGAATCCACCTTCTTTTTATGGCTAAATAATATTCCATTATATACCTGCATTACATTTTGTTTCTCCATTCATCCATGGAGGGGACTCAGGTAGTTCCCACCTTCTGGAAATTGTGAATAATCCTGCTATGGACATGAGTGTATAAACAAATATTTTAAAAATATACAACAAACATGTGTGCAACTACCACACAATAGGGCCTGAAATATGGCAATAACAGACATCTGTTCCCATCTTCCAGGACAACCATTATCCTGAATTCGGTGTTGTCTTCTAATTTTTCCTTATAGTTTTCTTGACTTATTCATGCAACTAGAAAATGTTTACAGGGTACATCTGTGTTGCCATGTGTAGCTGTAGTTCATTCATTTTTCTACCGCATGAGTCAGTTGTGTGAATAGACCACACTTGTTTTATATGTCCACTTTTTTGTTTGTTTGTTTGTTTTATATGTTCATTTTTGAAGAGGCATTTGGGTTGTCTCCAGTTTTTTTAATACAAATAGAGCTCATTGACCATTTTGGTACATGTCTCCTGAGGTACAAGAGTTTCTCTCCAGTACACCCCTGGAGTACAATGGCAGGGCCAAGGTATATGTGAATGGCCAATTATACAAAATAGTTCAAATTGTGTGTCAATTTACACTCCCTTCATTGTTGTACATAAGATTATTTTGACCTACATCCTCTTTAATACTTAATATAATCAGACTTCTACATCTTTGCTCATCAGAGAGTTATAAGATGGCAATTGATTGTGATCTTTTTTTAAATTTTATTTTAATATTTATTTTTTAGTTTTCGGCAGACACAACAGCTTTGTTTGTATGTGGTGCTGAGGATCGAACCTGGTTCACATGCGTGCCAGGCGAGTGCGCTACCGCTTGAGCCACATCCCCAGCCCCATGTGATCTTGTTTGTATTTCCACAATTACTAATGAGATCAGTCATCTTTTTATATCCTTATTGGCCACACATATTTCCTCTTCATGTGAAATGCCTGATCATTTCTTTTGCATTTTATTTATGATAGTTACATAAGCCAGATGTAGTGGTGCATGCCTGTAAACCAGTGGCACGGGAGGATCACAAGTTCAAAGCCAGCCTCCACCACTTAGTGAGGCCTTAAGCAACTTAATGAGACTCTGTCTCAAAATAAACATAAAAGGGCTAGGAAGTGGCTCAGTGGTCAAGCACCCCAGGGTTCAATCCCTGGTACCAAAAAAAAAAAAAAAATACATAAACCTTCCTATATTGTGTTTAATTCAATTTTGACATCAGGCCTTTGCCTTTTACCTTTTCTTGGAACATTCTGTGTTTTTAAATAGGATTCTTGACCACAGTCTCTTCTGCCCTGCAGGTGATATTGTCCTTCTTGCAAAACCACTTGTGGTATCTAAAGGCGACAGAGGGTTCTTGACGACCGCCACTCTTCTGGCTGTGGATGGAACAGACAGGCCTGAGGAACTGCTGTATGCCATTACCTCTCCGCCGCGGTATGGCCAGGTGGAATATGTCCGCTATCCCGGGGTCCCCATTACAAGCTTCAGCCAATTGGACATAGCGGGGCAGACAGTCTGCTACATACATAAGAGTGGGGCACCTGTGCCCAGTGACAGCTTCAGGTGAGACCTATGAAAAGTTCTCTGAACCCTTTCTTTGGATTAATGCTTAGAAAGAGAAAAGGAGTATATTAATGAGTTTTCTTATAGTAACATTTTATTCTTTATGTCTTATGATGTCCTTTTATATATCTTAAATGTGTACCATAAAATTTATTTTAAAAAAAGAAGAAGAAAGCAGAATTGAGTGCTTTTCCAGTGTCCTCTTTTCCTGCCTTGCTATATGAAAGGTAAAGGCTCATAAAATGAGCCTTAAAATGACCTCAAAAAGACAAGAAATCAGGGCCTGTTGCTGAAGAATAAATGCAATAAGCAGATACAAATGCAAGCTCTTCTGTGAGTAGGGGCATGAACAGTTGAGGGTCCTAGCTAAGGATACACATAGAAAAGTAATTTCCCTCCTTTTTAAAGTATGTTTTCTGTCTGAGGAAAAGGCATTTATTAGCATAATAAGTTTGGCATAAGTAGACACTGACTTCTGACACAACATGTTCCCATAACTGTGTCATAAATCATGTTGTCACAAAGTAGATCATGTTTCCCCACAGAAACAATGTTATAATTGGAGAACTGTGCACCTGTTCAAGGATTCAGCATCAAATAAATCATTGGGATGAATAACAATCTGGTGAAAAGGCAAAGATACAACATTAATGAAAATGCATATTCATTTAAAACGTGGAAATTTGTTTCAAGTCACATGAAACAGGAGAAACTCAAGAAGATCTATCATCCAGCAGCTCTCAAAACTGGCCAAACTTGAGGTTCTTGACAAAGTGCAGACCCCAAGCAGGGGTGAGGGTTGGAAAGTTGTTATAGCCTTTTGGGGAACCATGGCACATAATCTACCCTGAATTTTACTGATTAAGAAGGAGAATCCAAGAGCCTAGATTTGTCTGCATACACATGGGGCTTCTGGCTTCCAGTACAATTTTCACCATGTCCAATACAACCTTCTAAAGAACATTATAAAATGATATAAATGTGGCAAATTCCTATACTATTTAGTGTGTTCCCATAAAATATTAAGCACTATGGGCATGCCCATGTTTAAATATCACTCCTCTCTGGCATCTACTCTTCCACATTTAATAGATCATGGTGATAAGTACTGTCTAGATGTCAGTAAAGATGACTTCATCTTTTGAGTATTTAAAGTGATTTTTGAAAGATGATCTGGATAGTCCAACAGTTAAACTAACAAAAAATCCAGGGAAGCCGAACAAATATCTTCTTTCATCTCTTGACAAGTGTCCTTTAACAAGCAGACAATCATTTAGTTCAACACTCTCTTAACCGAGTCATGTATGTATACAGGTATAAATGACCTTATACCTGTAAAGTATGTAAAACAGTATCTGGCACATAGGGAGAACTAAATAGGTAATAGCTGCTGTCATTAGTGCTCTTATTGTGGTTGTCATTTTTATTTTATTCTTTCCTTGACCCCCTTCCTCTTTTTACAATATCAAACATGGTCCTTAAGGAGGCAGGGAGTTACAGAGAGGAATAGTGCTTATTCTTTTCCTCCTGTTTGCTGATGTAGTCAGGTGATTCTTGGCTTAACACATGAATATCAGATCCAGGGCTTTTTATTTTACACCTGTTTCTGGACTTCTTGCTTCACTCCACTCCTGCTCCCCCCAGTCAAGGCCCATAGGAGAATTTGCTGAAGGTACTTCTCTAGTACCCTGCTAGAGAAGCCAATGAATGAATGTGCACAGATGTTGAGAAATAAAGGCTAGGTCCTAATCTAATGGTGAGGCTAGAAGATAAAATTTCTTTGTGTAAGGATGGGTGATATTACAGAAATTTTCCTCATTTGCAGCCATAGAAATTCATATTAGATAGCATTTTATAAATAATTTATCCTAGGAATTTCAACATTTCAAAATCCTCAGAATTACCAAGAAGAATTACGAAATACAAATTCTTGGGTCTCATCCCATAGAGGCAGCTTTGATAATCTCTGTTCAGTCCCAGGTTCTGAATTTGTAGTGGCCCTGCAGGCACTTCTGACGGTCAGGACTAGCAGTCATTGAGTGGTCTAGTCCTTTGATCTGAGTATATTCCAAGGAGCCTTGAGAATTTCCAGAAGCCCTGGCAGGCCCTCCCAGAGACAGAAGATGAGGAGGTGGGCCCTTCCTTTAATTTGTTTTGTTTGTTTTTTGATTCTTTGTTTTCTAGTTTGTATTATACATTTGGCTTCTGGGTAAGATTTTCTTTAGCAAAAAGGCTGAGGTTCTATTTCCTAAAGCCCATGCTTTGTATCCCAGGGATATAGAGATACTGTAGGCTGGTACAGGCCCAGGTACTGATTACAGAACAGGGAATCAAGAGTGAGGAACTATTCCTTGTCAGTTCTCTCTACCTTTCTGATGTTTAAGGGAGAAGTCTCAGATTGGTGCTATGTCATTACCATCCCTTCACATTTAGTTTTTCCTTTTTAACAGTGTGCAGGCCTCAGACTCTGAACCATTGGAAAATAATTTCTAGCTGGAATTAAAAATATTGTTTTCTTATATTAATTTTTGCAGTATTTATGGAATCAAGTTTTTAGAACATAAAACTTACAGTTTTTAGTAGTTAAAAGAGTTCCTTGTAAGTAAATTACTTTATGTAAACAAAATAAATCAGTATAGAACAAAATATTAAATAACAAGAGTATAGTTAGTACAGGCATGTTGACAAAAATTATGATAGTGGTCTTGAAATGACTTAAGATCAGGAAACAGGGATACAGGGAGAAACAAACCAATCTCTTGGTTTACTTGTAAGAAGCCAGCATTGCTTGAGCACCTACAGCATGCAAGGCAGCCTTTTTTCTGTACCTTATTTCCCTTATGCCTTGCACCCCCACCTTGGGAGAGACTCAGTTGTTACCATTGTATGCATGAGAAAACCAAAGTACCAAGAGACAAAGGAAGCCACCTAAATCGACATCACTGAGTATCAAAACTAAGTTTGGGGATAAGGGTTCATTTCCCTTGGAGAGTTCTTTCCATTCTACCTTGTTGTACCCAAAATTCATGGAGACTCTGAGTTTGTGCAAAGGAACCTCCTCAATGTGTCCTTCTGGGTTTTGGCCAGCAGTTTTACATATTTATAAGGGAAGAGCCTAGCATCTGCCCAAGACCCGCTTTTTAATCTTGTCATTTCACTAACCCAATCATGGACTGCTGTGTTGTTTGTCAAGTGGCGCTAAACCAAAGCCGAAAGCCTGTTTTAATGAAAGTGTGATCGTGGTGCTTTTTAAAAATTAAATATATGCAACCAATCTAATCACCTAAATTTATGTTGCTTGCTGTTAAATTTGGCAAGGAATTTGGCTGGGTAGAAGAGATAAATTCTGTGGCAGAGGATTTTCTCCCCCTTCCTTTTGAATGTAAGATATGGCAGCATTAATTAAACAGGGGAGTTTAATGGTCAGATTTTACCTTCTGCAAAAATATTTTGTGAATCATAAATTTCCCCTGCATTGTTTGGTGCTGCTGGCCTGGAAGAGAGATTTGGCAGCATGTTCTAGGACAGATGACACCAAGTGATTAGCAAGCTGACTTCAGCTGCTGGCAGCCGGGTACTAAAAGAACATGCTAATGTCCTCCATTTTGACATGCCGGCTGGACTTTTTTTTTTTTTTTTCCTGAGGAGCTGGCACTATTTATGATTCCATTTTTATCTTTTAAATGCCATGACAGATGGCAGATTCTTCAGCCAACTCTAATGCCAGGAAATGCAGAAAGCTTGAAAGCACCGTGGCAATGGTGAAATCAGACCAGGCAGACACCCCAGACAAATCTGAGAGTCATTCCCCAAATTTCATGAGAATGGTGGTCATCTTGGCTGCGTGTCCCTCTGTTGGTGGCGGTGGGGGTGGGGGGTAGGGTTTTCAATAAGGGTTTTAAACAAAACAGACCCACAGAAGGAGCTGCCACCTTCTTATTACCAGTGTCCTCACCTCAGAGTGGGTACCAACACAGCTTTAAATCTTGAGAATATATTTACCAGATTTTTACTGGATGGGGGGGGGTGCAGCTTTCAGAAGATCCTCGTGTTGACGGCTGCAGACAGCAGCAGTACTGACCTTGTTTCACTTGCTCTGCTAGCTTCATTTTGACTGGGAAGCCAACCATAACCATTCACTCTGTCTCTCTCTCTCTCTCTCTGATAATGTCTCTCTGCCTGGGAGTAGTTTGCATTGTTACTCATGAAAGTGGAATGATGTATTTGATCCAGTCATGTTTAGAAATTGCATCCTTTTCACCCCTGGCTTATTAGCTTTAGGTCAGTGCCGACAGCTGCCTTGGCGTCCCAGCTGGGAGCACCGGCCTCAGTAAACATCTTTCTTACCCTTCCAGGGTCCCTGGCCTGTTTGCCCTCATTCCCATCTGTCTGATGGCAGGCTGCCTATTTCCAATGTGGTCACATCCCAGTCACCAGGAAGAGACGAGTTTGAGGTGGACAGCCAGGGTCGTAAGACAACTTCAGTGCCCTCATAGAAATCACACACACACGTGAAGTAAATGCAGTGGTGCGGTCACAGAGCTTTGAGGACCCCATCCCGAAAGGACATTTTCAGAACCAAGTCTCCAGAGAGGGAAGTCAGAGTCAGATCTTAAAAATGGCCACCTTGGATGGAGCCCTGGTGCTCACCTGAGCTCACATTGAATCTCCCTGTCTGTCTTTCCACCCTTTACCCTTTCTTCTCCTTCCTTCTCTGCTGACTTTTGACACACTTTTAATGGGGGCATAAAGTCTTTAACCCCATAGTTTATGCGAATACTAAAAAATGCAAGTCCTTTGGCACCACTGGTGCTAGACCTTATCAGTGGCTGGTTTAAAACTCTCTACAAGGATACGTTAGACATAGGGATCTGGTAGGGAATAGAGAGCCACTTTATTTGTGGAAAAGGAGGTGTGCACCACTGGTGCTAGACCTTATCAGTGGCTGGTTTAAAACTCTCTACAAGGATACGTTAGACATAGGGATCTGGTAGGGAATAGAGAGCCACTTTATTTGTGGAAAAGGAGGTGTAAAACACATTTCAGGAGGAGGAAAATGGAAAAGAAGAATTTGGAGGCACTGAGGAGATGCCTAGCCATCTTCTTATCTTGGGTCAGATGAAGAGATGTAGGGGGAAAGGAGAATATGAAAAAAGTAATAGGAAAAAAACAGAATCGAGGCAGCACTCCATGAAAGGCTGTGAAAAAGAGCATCATTTTTAATCCCTAAACATGCATATCTTTGGTATTGTCAGGGTGATTCAAGTAAGAAGTTTCAAGAACACACAGATGTTTTCTAGGTGCACTTTTTGTTTTTGTAAACAATTAATTTTATAAATACCTCTTACTCTAGTAACAAAATTGAACAATTTGCTTAGGATATGTTAATCAAAGCTTTAGCTTTACAAAAGGAAATCTGATTGATTTGTTTTAAGGAAACTAATTTGGCTCAGTCTAAAATTCTGAGGGTATTAAATAGCTTTATTCAAACTGTACAAAAATGATGCTATAAATAAAAAAGGAAAAGAAGATCACATTCCTTTTTCTATGTATCACATGTTTTCCTTGTCAGCAGTCTTAGTAACTAGATAATTTAAAAGCTCAAAGACTTTAGCCTAGTCTTCAAAGCAAAATCTGTACTCAGCCAGCCTCCTCTCTCTTTACTTTTTATCTAATTGTTCTTCTCCTGGACTCCTGTACAGGCAGGCAGGGTGACTTGCTGTGCTCTCCTGGTTTGATTTCGGGTTCCATCATGGTCAAAAGTAAAGCAACAGGGCGAGGTTGTGGCTCAGTAGTAGAGCACTTGGCTCGCATGTGTGAGGCACTGGGTTTGATTCTCAGCATGGCATATAAATTAATAAATAAAAATAGAGGTTCAACAGATAAAAATAAAAGTCCAATATATATATTAAAGCAACAAACCTCGAACTCTGAAGGATGAGACATAATTGCAAAGAATGATTTGTTAGTCATATTTGCCAGGTTAGTAAAACAAATATAACCCATGCCTTCTCTAGTTAAAAAAAAAAAAAAAACTGCTAAAGACAGTTTTATTTAATTTAATGTTATATTATAGTACAATATTTTAAAAGATTTTTACATGAGTAAACATAAGAGGGTATCCTTCCTTCATGAATATTTCTAACTCTTGTACATGGAGGAAAAACTAATAAGATGTATGTGTTATGGGGCTGGGGATGTGGCTCAAGCGGTAGCGCGCTCGCCTGCCATGCGTGCGGCCCGGGTTCAATCCTCAGCACCACATACCAACAAAGATGTTGTGTCCGCCGAGAACTAAAAAATAAAGATTAAAAATTCTCTCTCTCTCTCTCTCCTCTCACTCTCTCTTTAAAAAAAAAATGTATGTGTTAGTCAGCTTGTCATTTCTATGAACAAAATACTTGACAGGAACAACTTGAAGGAGGAAAGGTTTATTCTAGGATCAGTCCATGGTCTGCTCTGGTCCTGAGGTGAGGCATGACATCATGGCAGGACAGGGCCAGAGGAAAGCTGCCCAGTTCAGGATAGCTGGAGAGAGAGAGAGAGAGAGAGAGAGAGAGAGAGAGAGAGAGAGAGAGAGAGAGAGAGAGAGAGAGAGAGACCCTTCCTCAGCACATCTCCAGTGACCTACTTCCTCCAATAAGGTCTCACCTTCCAGTAACCCATTAATCCACTGATGATGTCAGAGCCCCCAAGCCCAACCTCTGAGCATGTAAGACTTTGGGAGACATTTTAGATCCAAACCATAACAACATAGAGCTCTGTGATTAATTCTAAATACATTTCTTTGGTCTATGGTACATTTGTCAATCTCATCTGATAGTACTGATTTCCTAACTTTTTGGAGTTTTAATATTGTGGTTTGTTTGTATAATTTTATAGTAAACTCAATTTTCTTTGAAATTTAAATACTACATTGAAATGTTATAAAGATCATTTAAATTAGTATGATCACGAGGCTGATTGCAGTGGGTAGGGTATGTTTTAGTGATCAAAATACATAAAAGCACATTACGGTATCACAAGACCAAGATTACAAGAGGATTGACTTACCTTGAATGTGTATCCTTTCAGCTTTCTCTTTATAATTTTGCATTTGTGCTCAGGTGCCACAACTCTTTCTTGGTAGATTGCTAAACCAGTACTTATTAGAAACTCTATGAGACCAAAGGGTGTTGATCAAAACGTCTGAGTTCAAGTCCCAGTCCATCTCCTACCTTCCTCATGATTTCCCACAAAATTTTTGAATCTTTCTTTTAATCAGGGAAAAAAATCCTTGTCTACTCTGACTCCTACACATTCTTTTTCTGATTTCTACACATTGTAAAAAGAGCATTCAAACCATAAGAAACAAGCACCTGTTATATTATTGTTGAGTTGAATGGTACTTGGTGATCATCTGACTCATTCCATGAAATTTATGGAAGAGGGAAAATGAGAACCAGAAAGGGGAGATGAGTTAGGTAAGAGTACATGGCTGATTAATGTGGTCTTCTTTTAGGAGATTTACCAAGAAAACACAAATAGAATGAGTTAAGCAAATTCCGTCTATTTAGCTCTTCATTATATTGGTTCCCCAACTCTCAGTCTTAAAAATTTAGGTTATTAACATTTCCAAGAAAAAGTACAATTGCAAAATTTTAGTTACATAAAGTGAGTATACCCTTAAAACTCCTATAATGGGTCTGGTTGTTATGTGTATAATTGCTGTTTGGGACAAGGAATAACACTAAGTAGTGACAAGCGTACCTCTTCCATCCCAAGAATCCATCACCAAAGTTTCTGAGAAAATACACTTGGTTGTAGAATGGTCAATTAATGTGCTACCCAGTGACTGGTTTAATGATAAAAAGGCATCTTCTGAAAGATCTGTCCTTGATTTTTCTAATGAGTCACAGTACGACATATCTTTTAGTAAAGGTGTGTATTATTATCGTTTCATTCCAGTAGATGGTGACACAAGAATCCATGCTGAAGGCTGCCTTGCCTCTCTTTGCCAGATTCATCGTCAGCAATGGACTGTGGACCAAGCACGGGGTGTTTGAGATCACACTGGAGACTGTAGACAGAGCCTTGCCTGTGGTCACCAGGAACAAGGGGATGAGGCTGGCTGAGGGGGCCATGGGCCTGCTTTCTCCTGACCTCCTCCAGCTGACTGACCCTGACACTCCTGCCGAAAACCTCACCTTCCTCCTGGTCCAGCTCCCACAGCACGGCCGGCTCTACCTGCGGGGAACTGTACTGCTTCGACACAACTTCACCCAGTGGGATGTGGACAGCGGGAATGTGGCCTATCAGCACTCTGGAGGCAGCTCCCAGATTGACCACTTCACTTTCATGGCCACAGATAGGACAAACCAAGGCTTTGTTGTGGATGGGAGGGTGCGAGAAGAGCCTGTTCCATTCACCATTCAGGTAAGTATGGCGATTGTGCCGTCCCAGGCAGGGATATGAGGAAAGTAGCTTCAACCTTTATTTCCTTATTTCCTTCCCATTTCCAGTCAGATATGGATTGTGCATCTACAGCATGCCAGGCACATTCATGTGACTGAAACAATGCGGTCCCTGTATATGGCCTAGGGACTGACCTTAGGAGTGGGCAGTAGTATAGAAAGGAACAAAAACATGAGCCTCAGAGTCAGACAAACTTAGGTTTGAATTCCTGCTTTGTCACTTATTTGCTGTGTGACTTTAAAAGATTTTTAGTTCTGCTGGATCTACCTTTCCTTCCTTGAAAAACATGCCTTCGGCACTGTGATAAGAATTAAATAAGATTCAGGGTCCAAGGCACTAGCATGTTGCCTGAAACATATTTGATATTCAGTTATAAGACATGAATAACTATGCTATTATTATGATGCTTATTGGTCCATATCATCTACTGGCATTTTACAGTTTTCCTCTGTGTGTGTGTGTGTGTGTGTGTGTGTGTGTGTGCTTGCACAGGCACACATGTGCAAATGTGTTGTGAGGATCAAAATCAGTGCCTGATGTGCGCTAAGCATGCCCTCTACTTCTGAGCTATATCCCCAGCCTTCTCTTTTCAACTAAACATACGAAAACTTACAAGACAGAATTGCTATTACCTATACAACAATAATGAAGATAATAATAGCAGCAGCTACAATTATTGTTAACTGAAGATCAGACCCACTTCACGTGAATCTCATTTGGTTCTCATAAAAGTCCTATGAAGTATGCTTTGTTATCTACATTTTAGAGATGAAGGAACTGAGGTTCAGAAGTTCAATAATTTGATCCAATATATACAAAGACCTCAAGTCTTTCTGATCCCCAATTCTGTGTTCTTTCTCTGGCACTACACCTCCACTTTTGTTGACTTTTACAATGATTCCTGAAGGGTACAATGTGTTTTTTCTTATTTTAATCAAAGCACATCAAGTATGTTCTGGCTCTGCAACCCTGGAATCTACCCTCCTTGGGTGGAGTTCACCCATTTCTACACACTTCCACCAATGGCAAAATATATATAATTTTGCCTCTTTGTTCAGAGTACTCTCTGACTAGTAAAATGATCATTTTTTCCTTGCTCTTTAGTCTCTATGTTAGTTAGAATTTTCCATAAAAACACAGAACAGACTGTGTGTGTGTATGTGTGTAAATGATACACAGTATGCACATATCTATACCTTTATCTATGGGTGTAGAGATAATATAGATACATGTAGAAAGTCTGAGAGAGACACAGAGAGAGGTTGATCTCCTTTAAAGAACTGGTTCATGCTACTGCAGAACCTGGCATATCCACGATACCTAGAGCAGGCTGGCTGATAAAAATTCTAGCAGGAGATGATGTCGCAGCCTTGAGTCCAAGGGTGCTCTTGGACAAGTTCCTTCCTCTTTGCGGGAACTTGATCTTTTCTTGTAAGGCCTGGAATGGATTGGATGAGGCCCACTCACACTACAGAGAGCAATCTGCTTTACTCAAAAGTCTACTGATTAAAACATTAATTGCCTCTAAAGCAGAGCCTAGCAGTGTTGACACATACAATTAACCTTCACAGTCTCTATCTAAGGCAGGGAGTCCTGGTAACATTGAGTAGGTACTGGATTGTCTTTGGCATGAGGGAGGTCTGGGAAACGTAAGGAGATGATGATGTGCTGGGAAAGAAGAGAAGGTTTTGATGGCACTGATACAATATGTGAGAAGTAAGTTGTACTTTTAAAAACCATTGCTTTCGTTTATTTTTAAATTAATGTCTTAATTGTTATTAGTCCCTTCCCACTCTTTGGGTCATTAGTATCTTTTTCTTGACTTCTCACTTTTCACTCCAGTTTGAGAAGTGTCACCTGCAACAGTGAATAATTTTATGGTCTGTTTGGCTGCAGATTTATAAGAGTTATAAATTCTGTGTGCAGACATAAGAGTTCCTTCCTATAGTTCAGAGCAGAGATGGAAAAGGGGGGGTAGAGATTGGAGAATGTACCAGAACTTAAATCAGGTCTTTCCCAACACCAGCAACTTGTTTTAAGGACCTTGCTATAATAGAGTTATCTCTTGGAAGTTGTGGAATTTACTGATAGAAAAATGTTGGATATATGTTGTAAGGCTTATTTTCCATCAAAAGAACAAGGTTTTCCTTTAAAAAACAGTATTATTATGTGTAAAAGCCTCATAAGAAGAGCCTCATACTTTGTTCCCAAATGCCTATGAAGCTCCTGCTCTCTCCGAGTAGTGGTAATGCGGTTAGGAAGTGACAGGCCCTTTCAGCAGTGTAGGAGAGATGGCACCCTTGTCTACTGACTAAGAGTTCTTTCTGCTGAGACAATATGACCTCAACTGCCACTGAGTGATGAATTAGTCCAAATAAATCTACTAAGCATGAGTGAACAACTTTTATAGTGGTACCTGGGTAATGGAGGGCACGAATACATGCAAACCACAGATGGACTTGACTGATACCAGCAGGCATAACCTAACATTCATCATGTCCATCAACCAATATTGATGCAACCTGTAGTCCTCTTATAGAGGGGGACAGGGTTTGGGGTGAAGGAGAAAGGAGCCTGCCTGTATTCTATGGTTCTGGCATAGGTGGGATGTTTTGCATAAATCCAACACAAGTTATCATGGGATGTAGCCTGTTTTAAAAGTCTTGCCCTCCAGCATTTAAAAATGCTTCTGGTATACTGATCCAGAAGACCTGCTTTTGAAGAAGCCAGAAGTTTAATAAGACGAGGGTATATTTGAGCCTGAGAATGCCCAGAGACACAACAGGAGACCATGTAACTAAAGTTCAGATATTATTATTTTTAAACAAAACACTACAATAAGCATTGATTACATTTTTAACACTTGCTTTTAAAGAAAATGTGACATCAAAAAAATTAAAACAACCATCCTACATTCAGCTCTTGATTGTCTTCGAGGATTTCTTACATGGCACTCTGTCCATGAGCCATCTCTCTTACTGGCCATCATGGGGGTGGGAGCTTCTCTCAAAAAACTGAAAAATAACTTATTATTACTTATTCATCTTATCATAATATAGAAGAATATGTAGGATGTTACCATTGACATGAATTCTTTGGTTCACTAGGGTGAACTAAGGTTTATGGTAGTCTCATTTGGGGGTAAAAAAAAAATCGGGAATTGTGAGATGAGGAGTGGGTTGAATGATGGCAGTACTCTTGTACCCATTTTCTAGTACGGATGTTGAATTTGTGTTAATTTATCCAAACCTGTTCATCCCTAACAACCACGGTCGTTTGCAAGATGGACTGAGCTCCATGCCACCACACCTGGACGAAGTCCTTTGTAGAGTTAGAACACATGCTCCTGTTCCCACTCATGATGGATCGCCCTTCCACGTCCTCACAAAACCAAGCTACTTTGTGTCACGTGGTCCTCATTCTCAATGAAACAAGTATGAAAAAAAATCATTTCACAATTTTCTTATTGTTTTAGTCAGCTGTTTTGCTGCTGTGACTAAAAGACCTAACCAGAACCATTGTAGAGGAGGAAAAGTTTATTTGGGGGCTCATGGTTTCAGAGGTCTTAGTCTATAAACAGCTGGTTGCATTCCTTGGGGCTCAAGGTGAGGCGGAAGAGTGTGGTGGAGGAAAATGGCTCACACGATGAACAGGCAGCAGAGAGAGAGACTCCATTCCAGATAAAAAAATATGTACCCAAAAGGCACACCTCCAATGGCTCACCTCCTCCATCTGCACCCTTCCCACCACCAGTCACCACTTGGTTAATCCCTTCAGGGGATTAATTCACTGATTGGGTTAAGGCTCTCATAACCCAATTATTGCTCCTCTAAACCTTTTTACGTCGTCCCACACATGAACTTTTGGGGAACACCTCACATCCAAACCGTAACAGTTCTATGGAATTTCTATTTTTATTCAACATTTTCACCATTTGAACAAAAGCATGTTAAAAAAAATCTATGTATTCTTGAACCTTTATAACTGTTTCTATAAATCATTGAACACTGAAAAAATATGGAAATCCTTTTGTTGTACTAATATTAAGTATGCAATGTAATTCTTGTATTTGTTCAAGGAATATTCCCTGGGCTTTGGTATGGCCCAGGCCTTGAGCCATGGTGTTTTGCCCTCATGCAACTTACATCCTGTGGGAGAGTCAGACATTAGACAAACTTAGCTTGGCAGAAACTTGGCTTTTGTTCCAGACACTGGTATTCACTGAGGATATTGTGAACTAGATAGTCTTCAGCAGAAATCAACAAATGAGCATGAGCAATCTGAAATTTGAGTTTGTCATTGTTGGACCACGAAAGCCCTACAGCCCATGGGGTGAGGAAACCTTTTTGGATAACACTGTACATAATTATTGATGATTCAGGTGGAGCATTTGGATAAAATAGCCCCCCGGATCACACTCTTGCGTTCCCCTTCACAAGTGGGACTCCTGAAAAACGGCTGTTATGGGATTTACATCACTTCCCGAGTGTTGAAGGCATCGGACCCTGACACCGAGGACCACCAGATAATCTTTAAGATTTTACGAGGCCCACTACACGGACATTTGGAGAATACAACAACAGGTACTGGCTTCCTTAATCCTTTTAACTGCCCATTTTAAAATACCCAGTGGCTGGCAGGACTGGAGAGTAATTTAATGAAGGGCAGGTCCGTTTGGTAAACACTCTCCAGGGCTTACTGATACGTGCAGCTTATAAATCAATATTGGTGCTAAAGAGGGTTTGAAGCTAAATTCACCTTGACAGGAGAATCAGAAACTGATATACAGCTGTTTGCTGTTTATAGTTATTTTTTTAACAGCCAGATTGTAATATATTCAGAAGAACCCACAGTGCCAGGGCCAGATTCATATTTGTAACTAATGTTTACTTCTGCCATGAATTCTAAATGATATGTGTTCTTTAAAAAAAAAATGAGTTTCCTAACAGTTTGTCTGTATTGTATATTAGTTCTACTTTATGAAGACAATGATCATAATATATAACTAAACAGGATGGTTCAGAATTATAGATATTTATTACTACATCTTCCTGCTACTCTTCCCAATATTTTTATATTTTTAAAGGCAAATATTTCTGGAGAATAGTAAATGTAAAGCTTAATTTGGGTTCATTGCATTTGAATTGTAAGATAAGTTGCAGCAATGTTAATTTTTTTTTCAATGTACTTTGGCTAATCTCTGAAGCTGTGTTTCAAATAAAATAGTCATACAGTTTTATCAGCTCTAATGTAATGTTTTGATTATTATCCATGAGATTTATTGATTTCTTTTTTTGTAGGTGAATTTATCCATGAGAAATTTAGCCAAAAGGACTTATACAGTAAGACCATTCTTTACATCATAAACCCATCTTTGGAAGTAAATTCAGATATCGTGGAATTTCAAATCATGGACCCCACAGGGAACTCTGCCACTCCTCAAATGTAAATTCTTTTGATTATTCAAAAGTCCTGCTTGAAATATCCAAAATGTATCTGATTTTAAAAGTGAAATGATCTTTTCAAACACAATCTAAGAACATAAATTGATAGACCATTTCATAAGCTCATAGAATTTTGGAAAAGGAAATTTCTTTTGATTACTGCCTAGTAATGGAAAGCTAATAACTTCACAAGAGTATGGAAACATTAAAGGCAAGTTGTACAGCGTCATTCATGTTGTGTGTGGAAATGCACACTTCCACACACACAGGTACTGTCCTGCCAGTTCTCTGGTATCCGGGGCTGAGCTTGCTGGCTCATGTGTAAACCTGCAGCCAGAGGTCACTCTAGGACCATTTTAGTAACTCTAGTCGCCTAAAATATCTACGACAGGGAAGAATGAAGCACTGAAGAAGGGTTGGCCAAACATCTTGTCTCACCAAAAATGAAACCAAACTAATACTTTAAACTTCACAAGTTGATAAGTCTACTACAGATAAGATAGAGTGAGGAGGAAGATAGTCTTGGGTATAAAGTGACATTTGGAAGTATGTAAAATGTACAATGCTAAGAATAACAAGTTCTCAGAATTAGCAAGATTAATAGGCTATAGTAATTTCACAGACTGGTTCCCTACTCTAGATTTCTCTGGAATATAGACCTTGAATGATTGATTAACTGGCACATGGTCATAAAATGGTCATTTTACTTCTTGGGTGTGATTTTTCCTTTTTTATTTGATGCCTTTCCCAGACACCTCGAAGAAAAGTTGTTATTCATTCTTGTTTTAATATTCATCATATCTTATACGTACTTAACTACACATGAGTACGGTTCTTCTATAGTCCCTTTATAATAAAATATGATCAAAGGAGGAGAAGAAAACTGAGAAACCCTTCTCACTTTTCATTCTTTTTCTTCCCCATCCTGAATTGCAGTTCCAACATTTGCCAGCAGAGGTCTCTATAGTCATTGGTAGGAAAAATTGGTGCCCTTAACTGCGTTCCCACAGTCCCACCTCCATTTCCCTGATAAAGTACAGTTCCTCACCCGGATTTATAGACTCCACAGACTTTTTTTAAGTGGCTAGTATATGCCAGGCACATATAAAGCTGGGAAATAGGCATGAACAAGCAAGACCTGGCCTCTGAAATTAAAATATATTCCTGAAGTTATAAAACTAAAATGAATGACCCCCTCCCCATTAAATGCCTTTGCCTAAGAGAAAGGATTCCTCATATCATTATATATATTCTCTATATATTTCATGTGTGTGTGTGTTTGTGTGTGTATCTACTGGGGGTTTTACCACTAAGCTACATCCCCATCTCTTTTTTTAGGTTGAGACATGTTCTCCCTAAATTGCCCAGGCTGGACCTTGAACTTATTAACCTCCTACTCTACCTTCTGAATAGCTGGAATTACAGGTGTGGGCCAAGAGATCTCCACAAGTATCACATCCTTTAAAGAAAGCATACCAACTATTTGCAACTCCAAATAAATTCTGTAATTTTTAAGAAAACTTTTTTTTAAAATTCTATTCCAAAAATGATAAATTGGCATTATTTGGTTTAACAGTTTTTTTTAATAGTTTAACTCGAAAAACATAATGTTGATTCAGACTTGTCACTGACCAATTGCTGACCTCTTGTCCTCCACATGTGAATAATGTAAGGTAGATAGTAATCTTTTTTCCCTAGCAGTGGCAGTAGATTGATATTGCTTCACCCATGTGCCCTTTTTATTCCTTGTTGTTACCAAGGACATTGCTTCTTGAGGATGATTTATGTTTTAAAATAACCCTAAAAGTCATGTGAGAATCACAGCAAAATCTACTTAGTGCAGTGATAATCTTAATTGAGGCTATTTTAAAGAGTCTCCTGCTTGTGCTGGGCATCAGTTTTCATGTGCCTAGGCTGAAGATGCTTCTAATTCAAATCTAAGCGGTTGGAACCAATGCTGCAATATACGTCTACCCAGGACGAAATACAGAAATAACTTTGATTTGATTCTGATGCACTTTAGGTTATTTTCTTTAGAGTGGGCAGAAGGAGGTAGAACGCAGTATTTATCTTTACAATTTTTTACTGGAATATTTGCTGCCTCCCCAATCTCATTTTTAAGTCAATATTTCCTAGAACTTGGTGCACATTTTTCTGATAAGAAACAATGTTCTGAATAGTGGTTTATCTTCTCAAGACAACCAGCAAGAGCCTAGCTATATGTACAATGTAAGTCATTGGCATTTGTAATTTAATTTTTTTTCTCTATTTCATGCTATTCATTCAATAACCACAACCACCTGAGCTACCATTATAATCCAACATACAGATGAGAAAACTGTGGCACAGAGCCGGGAAGTAACTTTTTCCAGCTTAATGCAATTAATGAATGAGGGAGCTGGAATTCAGCCCAGGAAGTGTGGCTTAAGAGTGCATTGTTTTCCCACTGTGCTAACTAACAAACTTCTTGTCCACTTTTAATAACTGCTAAGATGACTAAGGGAATCCAACAGGAGGTTTATTGCCCTTGCCCTTCTTTTTCTGCAGGCCTTCGTTGGCCAGGAAGCAAAAAGAAAAAAATTCTTACCTGTCAAGATTATTTTCGTTTTTAAATATGAATTATAAGTATCCCTAGGAATTATGGTATAGATAATAAACCACTGGACTTGGAGCTGAAGGACAGAATCCGAGTTCTAGTTCTTCCATTCGCCTAGTTACCTTCTGTGAAACAGGACAATACCACAATTTAGAGGAAACAAGTGAGATAAAATATATGAAAGTCTCTTGTGTACTTTAAGTCCTTAACAAATGCGACTTGGGGTGATGCTTACTATTGTTGTTAATTCGTGTGGGTGTTTGTGTTAATTCAGTTGACTGAAGAAGTATTCTGGAAACATTTGCTGGATTTGAAAGTTCAGCTCTAATTAGAAATTGATTCTGGGGTGATTCACAGTCTGTTCAATCATATGATTATTAATCAATAAGCCAAATGCTGTGTCATGCTATTGTAGTATTTCTATGTAGTGTCAGTCCTGAAGGATCAGTCGAGATTTTATTTTACAAATATAGGGCAATGTTGTTTTAGGTGAAATTAATCAAGTTATTGCCAGCTGACTAATTTCCATGTTTTTAAAAATTTAACTGCATCACATTCCAGAATCATCAAGATGTTTGCATGGATTGGGATCCCTGAGACAGGGGTATCATTATGTAGCAGATTTCAACCTAACCAGGCTATGGAACTACCATTCCCCATCCCCTCTCCAGAAAAGCTTGGGGAACAAATTTTTTATCAAATACATTTGGAAGATACTTTGTTGTAAATAGAAATTATTTAATAACACTGAAATCCATGGGCCGTTTGCTTAAAGATTTAGATTTGGCTATGAGCCTAAATTTCAGGTGCTATGCTAGGTGCTTTCACATGTGTTGTCTCATTTAAACTACAAAACATAATCACGTGAGGGCAATAAGGAAATTGGGCTCAAAAGATTATCCCAAGGTCACGGGAAGACTTAACAGATATGAAAATGAACCTTGCCCTGCAGACCTCAAAGAAGACCCACTGAAGTGTGGCTCACTCACAAGCTTGAGTATTCTTTAGTCCAAAATAATCTGCAGGACCCTAAGATGATCTGCAGGACCCCCAAACTAAGATACGCAGGACTCACATGGCTCATTGAAAACACCATTGTAGGTCACAATTTTCCTAATATATCTTCCATGTAAACCTTTTCCTTGTGCCCACTGAAAATAATTAACTTCAAAAGAATTGTTGATCCATGCTGATGTTCTTGGTAACTCTGGCTGCTTCTCCACTGTGATTCCCATCCTCCCTCTAACAGCCTACATCCTGGCTGTTCTAATATTCATTCTTGGCTTGGGAAGAGAAGGGATGGAAGAAGTAAAAAGGAATTTTTATCAGGCAAACTTTGTAATGTTTGAGCAGCTTTTATGAAACACCTTGTAGGGGAAGAGGTTGAAACTATTGGCTTGCTAATGCCTGCCCATTACCTGCAAGCCAGAATGTGATTGTCTCTAGACTAGATCTTAGGAAAGCACAGAGGAAGGAAAAGAAAATGCCACTTATTAAGCACCCACTGTGTACAGGTGCTTTATATATATTAACTAATTTTGATCATAATCATGTGACATGAGCATAATTCTCCTCATTTTAAGATAATGAAAACTTGAGCCTGGAGAGACCGAGGAACTGACCATATTCACACACTAATAACTAGTTGCAAGGTGTGTTCCCCCCAAAGAACTTGTTTCGAGTACTCGTTATGGTCTTCTTGGCTAAGCACTGTTTCCCCATTATCGAGGGAAAATGAAAAAACTGAAAACAGGTGTTCAAAGCATTAGATTGTGGAGCTTAATAGCATCATCTTTGAATTGAAAAATCTTAAACCGAATTTGAAAGAATATTTTTTAACATTTTAATTTTCTGAAGTCATGCTACCTGATTACAAATGAAGACCTACTTATAATAATAAAAAATTGAACCACAATTTCTATAAAACATTTTACTAAGAAGCTAATAGTTAATTAGCACTCATGGTGGTTCATTTAACCCCTTTGAAGTAGGAAGCCATCCTTATTACACTTTGGGAAGTAAGGAAACTGAGGCATACAGAGGCTAAGTACCTTTTTCACAGACTCTTATTAACCTAGATTAATGTCCCAAATCCCAAACTGGTGTTTCAACCTAAGAGGTTTCAGTTCCTTCATGTAAATGAATCAAATGGTCACAAAATAAAATATCAGAAAGTACAGATTTCTTGCGCTGGAACGGAGTCTCTCAACCTCAGCACTATTGGCATTTCGGAAGGGATAGTTCTTTGTTGTAGGGCAACATCCTGTGCACTGCAGGATCCCTGGCCTCTACTCACTGAATGCCAGTACCAGCCTCTTGCCAGTTGTGGCAATCAGCACTGTCTCGGGACATTGCCAAATGTTGAGAACGACACATACCCTTTAGAAAACAATGTGTGAGAAATCATGATTTATGATGGAATGCTTTTATTAATGTCACCTTTCTCCCCAATGAAGTGTAATAGTAGTCAAAGAATCCAGAGTAAGTCAGGGTTAAAAAAAAACTTGCAAGAATCTTCTAGCTTAGATTTTTAAAAAAAGCTGTATGAAAGATGATGTTAATAAGGTTGGGGAATAAAAAACATTTTTTATTTATTTTAGCATATAACTTTTTTATTAAATTATTTTTTATTATAATTTGTTATATGTGATGGCAGAATACAATTCATTTCATATTACACATATAGAGCACAATTTTTCAAGTCACTGGTTGTACACGAAGTATTTTCACACCATTTGTGTCTTTATACACATGTACTTAGGGTAATGATGTCTAACTCATTCCACCATCTTTCCTACCCCCCTGCCCCCTCCATTTCCCTCTCTCCCCTTTGTCCTAAGCTAAAGTTTCTCCAATCCTCCTATGCCCTCTCCCCCATCCCCATTATGAGTCAGTACTCTCATATCAAAGAAAACACTTGGCCTTTGGTTTTTTGGAATTGGCTTGCTTCACTTAGCATTATATCCTCCAATTCCATCCACTTGCCTGCAAATGCCATGATTTTATTCTCTTTTATTGCTGAGTAATGTTCCATTGTGTATATATACCAAAGTTTCCCTATCCATTCATCTACTGAAGGGCATCTGGGTTGGTTCCACAATTTAGCTGTTGTGAATTGTGCTGCTATAAACATTGATGTGGCTGTGCCCCTGAAGTATGCTGTTTTTAAGTCCTTTGGGTATAAACCGAGAAGTGGGATAGCTGGGTCAAACGGTGGTTTCATTCCAAGTAATAAAAAGCATTTTTGATTGTCAACTTAGTTTAAGAAACAGTAGGCTAAATACAATGACAACCAAAAAAATGATGGCCAAGATAAAGGGGATCAAAAGCTTTGGCAAATAAGTGAAAATGTTAAATTGGGTGTCCAAACAGCTTTTCTTATACCTGATTGCTTAGAGTTAATGAGTCACAAAAGGATCCAAAATCTCATAAACTTTAACCCAATTTTAACTCAACTCCTCCATGCTATGTCTTCCATTTCCAAAAGTGGTTGTTGGGGGCCAAAATTTAGCTTTTACTTTGAACCAGCTTTTCTATGTGATGAGTAGCCCAGAACTACTTGTGGAGATAATTCTCAACTGGGGGTGACTTTCCCCCCAAGGGATTTTGGGCAATGTCTAAAAATAGTGTTGGTGGTTGTGACTCTGGGGAAGTGCTACTGTGTCTAATGTGTAATGATCAGGGATGCTATCAAACATCTTCAAATACATAGGATAACTTCCCACAAGTAATTATCTGGTCAAAAATGTCAGTAGTGCTGAGGGTGAGAGGAGTTTTCACCTCCTGCTAAATGATTTGAAATGATTGCTATGTGGGGGTTTCACATATAGTGTGTTGGTAACCTTTATTTCTGACCTTAGAATGAGCTTTACTCAACGGTAATGGGAGAATGAAGGGATCGTTAAAATGTAAAGACATGAACCAACCCTTATGCACATGATGCCTACACATCCAGAACTTTCCAGATTGCTCTCCTGGACTCCTGCATCTGGATGTTTATCTGATGCTAAACATAATTTTTTGACTTCTTGCAGGGAGAATTCCCAAATGATTGTCTATATCTCTTATTTTTCTTTCAAGTGTTTATTTAGAGTTTAAGCAATCACAGTCTCAGCATAGAAAGATCTCAGATACAGTATTGCAAAAAAAAAAAATTGCATTCAAAACATGTGTTGCACATATCCTGTAGGTTATCGAGGGCTTTGCTATTTAAATATTTTTTTCTGGAAAATATATAGCCTGGCTTAAATTTCATGGCTTTTCAATAGAGCTTTATTATTTGTAGTGAATGGTTTTAAGAAAATAAAATAGAACGCTGTGTAATGACAACCTTAACCTATAAGCATTATGCAATGCTCTGATGGTGCATCAGGGAAATCTACGTGCATTCCCAAACACTGAGACCTTTGTACTGTAAAACCAAACAGTACTCTGAATTATTCCCTTCTGGATCTAGATCAGCAATCAGATTGCACTTAGTTTCAGGCTTTGAGGTCTCTTGGATATGTAGAATGGCATTGATGGATTTGTGTGTGTCCTGGTGAGAATCAGCAACGGATGGATTCTCTGAACCAGACATTGAAATTCACTTGAACCTTACCAAGACTTAGCTTAAATCCATTCAAATTTATGTTTCATTTTCCCCCACCACCTTCCTTTCCTTCTCATTTCTTCTTCCTGTCTTCTCCCCTAATTCCTCTTGCTGACATTCTTCCTTTCTCATTTACTGGGGTCCTTTAGGAGTTTTTTTTGCAACATATGTCTATTAGCATTTGTGCTGTCCTTGTTGCTTGATATCTTATAATTCTTCATACCTATTTATTTCTATACTTCTTGATCTGATTCATGTTTGATATGATTCATTTAAATTCAGTTGCATCAAATATCAATGAGGTTTTCAATATAAATATCTGTTTTCCATATAAAACTATATGTAATAAATATGAATATATTTAATGTTTGGATTGCAGAGAGAAATTTGCACTTCTTTAGTGAAAACCAAATTATGATAAATTTCATAGATTTCTATTTACCATCTCATTTTGAAATTTTCCAAGACTTCACTAATCATTAGTACAGTCTCTCTCAGAGTCTTTGTACAATAATACAAAAGTTTTTGGTCAGTGTTTTTTTTCCAGGGCAAAATCACATTAAGATTAACATGTTACTGGGCATAGTGGCACACACCTGTAATCCCAGTGGCTCAGGAGGCTGAGACAGGAGGATCTTGAGTTCAAAGCCAGCCTCAGCAAAAGTGAGGTGCTAAGCAACTCAGTGAGAACCTGTCTCTAAATAAAATACAAAATAGGGCTGTGGATGTGGCTCTGTGGTTGAATGCCCTTGGGTTCAATCCCTGATAATCCCCCCCCCAAAAAAAAAGATTAACACGGTGATAATTCTGTAAATAAATTTAATTTATAAGATAAAAAATTATACATTTTTTAAAAATCTTATTTTTATATCAAGGATTTTATGAAGTCTAGCATGCAGGAACTATGTTTCATTATCTATGGACTAAATAAACATGTATGTTTATATAGATGCATGAACCTCCTTTAATAATCCCATGTTCCAACAGTACTCTTCCCTGAGGCCCATGATCCTTAGATATGAACCAGTGTTACTGAGTTCCTTTTGCTAGTGAATTTCTTTCTTTTTCTAATTTTTTAATTTGTTTTAATTAGCTATACATGACAGTAGAATGCACTTATATACTTTGATATATCATACATAGATGGGATGTAATTTCTCATTTTTCTGAGTATTCATATTGTATAATCATATTGGTCATATAGTCACATATATACATAGAATAATAGTGTCTGTTTCATTCTACTATCTTTCTTATACCCACATCCCCTGCCTTCCCCTACTTTCACTTCCCTCTACCTAATCTAAGGTAATACTATTCTTTTTTTTTTTTTTTGCCTTTATACATGTACTTTTTTTTTGCATTACAATTCTTAATACACATATATACCACAATTTTTGTATCTCTGTTTGTATATAAAGTATGTTGGCACCCAATTCGTGTCTTCATACATGTACTTTGGATAATGATGACCATCACATTCCACCATCCTTGCTAATCCCCTGCCCCCTCCCTTTCCCTCCCACCCCTCTTTCCTACTTACAATTCATCTATTCCTCCCATTGCTAGTGAATTTTATTTACAGGATGTGATTGTGACACACCCTGATGTTGGTGGGCCCTAGGAAAGCCTGGGAGACCGTGAAATGTGTGAACTCATATTCTACATGGTAGCACCCAGAATTTCTAGTTCTGAAAAAAAGCTATTGTGAAAAATAAATTTAAACTTGAAAGTTCAACTCTGATTGGAAGTTTGGGAAGTGCAATAAGAAGTGACCACAAAGGTTTTGTAACTCCAGAATAAAAGAGGAACAAATAAAACAACGGGTATGGTGAAGATTGCTCATGTCCTGTATATTGTTGTATAAAAATAAAGGGAGTAAAAAATGCCAGGACAAGGTTAGTGAGAAACGTGTAAGTGAAACATTCAAGTACTCCCATGCCAAAAAAGGGAAATATTGCAAGGTAATAATAAAATCGTGTTGCTTTGCTTGAGCTCAAACATTTCAATTAGAAGGAAATGGTAGAGGAGGCATAGAAGATTTAGCATCAAATTTATGCTTGAATATTATTCTGCTACCTTGCTTTGTCATAGCTTTTGGTCTTTGAGCTAGTTATCTAATCTTCTCTGAGGTTTGGTTTTTTTTTTTTGTGGGTTTTTTTGGTGGGTGCGGTGGGGGAGGAAGTTTCCTCTCTAGCCTGATAAGGATCAATGAAGATAATAACCATCAAATGTTAGATTCATTAAATACATTGTAGGAAAAAAAAAAGACCACCTTCTATTTATCAGATTTATTCAATTGCCTGCAGTAGATCCTTCATATCCCACCAGTTTCATGGGTTAAACCAACCACTTGTCAAAAATATTCAGAAAAAAAATATTTGCATCTGTTCTGAACATGAACAGTGTTTTTTCTTTATTTCCTAAACAACAGACTTAACAACTATTTACATGATGTTTACATGATATTAGGTTTTATAAATAATCAAGAGATGATTAACAGAATACAGGAGGATGGGCAAAATTATATGCAAATACTACGCCATTTACATAGGGAGTTAGGTGCTTGCAGATTTTGTTGTCTGCGGGGTGAGGGTGAGGGTCCTGGAACCAATACTCCATATTGAGAGATGACTACAGTTGTCACCAAGCCACATTCTATTACAGTTCTTTTATCTTTTGTTTGTCTGTTTGTGTGTTGCAGTGCTCAGGGTGAACCCATGGCTTTGCACATGCTAGACAAGTGCTCTACCACTGAGCTACCCTCCCAGTCCTACATACTTTCATATGTACAAAACTCCCAGCCCTACATAGTTTCATAGTAACAAAACTCGTGAACATTTTAATTGCTGGGCATATCCTGAAGGATAACTCATTATTAACCTTAACCCAAGTTCAGAAAAGATCTATGTCTGAAACCGATCTTGTACCAATGAGGAAAAAAGATAAGAGATTTCATATCAATCTGTTTTCCAAAAATAAGTATTTCCTTGAACTTGACCACTGATGGTCCCTTATTGTATCATTAGTAACAGTAGCAATATTTTAACCTTAGTTTCTTTATTTTAAAAACAAATTTCTAAAACTTGCTCTGTCTACCTTACAAAGTCACTGTAAGGATGGAATAAGATAATGTTAGTAAAAGTTCATTGTGAACTAAAATGTACCAAATATGTGTGAAGAGTTTCTGTCATTGGCATAGATTGATCAACCACTTTTGCCACTCTAAGCGGAACCAGTTGCTCAGTCTCTCATCCAGCAGAGAATTTCAACAGATGTTAATTATATATATATCTTATGATCTCTTTCTCTTTCCTTATTTTTTTTTCCTTTCATGCACAGTTTGGAGTTGAAGTGGTCTCATATTGAATGGTCACAAACTGAATATGAGGTCTGTGAGAATGTGGGCATGTTGTCCTTAGAAGTTACCAGAAGGGGATATTCCATGGACTCAGCCTTTGTGGGAGTAAAGGTAACAACACTGAGATGCACATTGTCAAAGTTAAAACTTATTAGTTGGTGCCTTTGATGATTTTCTTAGCAAAATTTAGAGTTCCCGAGAAAATTTCAAACTGCAGGGTGCGACACTATTCTGTATATTCTGAGTACAAATTTTCCTTGTCTCCCCACCTTAATCTAGGTTCACCAGCTCCTAGATAGAGGTGTTCATTTTGTGGTGCAAGGGTTTGAACCTGGGACTACACACATACTGGGCATGCACTGTACCACTGAGCTACATTTCAACTACTGGATAGAGTTTTTCAAAACACGTTTACTTCTGAAATCTGATCTTTAGTTTCTATATACTCTTCAAGTTTTAAAGTTTGATTTCACAGTGGGTTGTATTGAACTTAGTGAAACTGGGCTCAATTCTGCTTTGAAAGGAAAAGTCATAGAGAATGCATTCTGTGGTGTGCCCAGAGCAAAGTTCAGTCCCCTGATGGGCATCTCCCAGGATGCGACAGGATTGCTTTCCATAGTCACAGTGGGTGAGTCAATCAGGAAACTTAAGCCCATCTTAAGGGCCATCCAATCATGAAAAATTAGGAGAACATATATTAATATGGGTGCCTCCAAATATGAAGAATTTTCAGGTAATAGCTTTTGAATTCATCAACCTGCTATTTCTTTCCATTGACATCAACATAGAGCACAGTCTCTAGTTTCTAGAACTGAAAGGTTTTTAGGAGTCATCATAGCAATAGCCCATCAAGACAAGGTGAGCATGAAAAGAAAGTACACAGCGTTGATGGGAAGACTCCTCATTCTGATGGAAAAAGCACTGATACCATCCCCTGGGGGGAAAAGGGCATCAGTTGAATGTCAATTATAATAGCAAAGGCAGATAACCTTAGGACAGGGTGCACCTCAATCTGCCTATGTCCAGACTCAGTGTTCTCTTTCTAGTGAACACAGGTGCTTCCTTTTCGAGGCATGTTGGTAGCTTATTGCTATGAAACCAGTGGAACACTTGGTGTGCCCTGTAATTTTCCAGGAGATGACTTAAGGCAAAGGAAAGAATGTACCTGGGTGGCTTTCTAATAATCCCCTGGTCCTCCATAGAAAATACCATATTCTCTAGTCTGGAGTTTTGGGCCACACTGCCACTTACCTTGCCAGGTAGAAAGAACCTACAGAGGCCCTTATGTATGCTTAAGTGAAGGGGCACCAGGATCCTGCCAGCTGAGTATGCAGGCCTCCATCAAACACGGTCCTTGAGTCTTCAGGGACTATTTCATTCAGAGGGCGACCTGCCACCTTACACAAAAGCTTGCTGGTCACATGACCAGGAACAGAGAAAGAGGACGTACTTTTACCCCATGCTGTTTTCCCTCATTTGAATCACCTGGCTCATTTCTCTAAACACCTTGCCTCAGACCACTGCTTCTCTGAGGATTCTGTAAACTCAGTGGTGGTAAATACTAGGTAATTGCACGTGCAAGAACCATGCAGGGAAATATCACTTCCAGCATATGGCGGATACAGGTGTACAATGGGCTGCCTTTTCCTAATGAAAGGAGGTTCAGGGGGAGCCTTGGCATTGTGGACAAAGAGCAAATGGAAGTCTAGGAGGTGCTACTCTTCTTCAGCAAAATATTTCTACTGCAGACCCATTAATATGTGTCGGGGCCTTTGATTTGAAATAGAGACATTGTCTGAGGTCATACAGATAGGAATTTTAAAGTTTTAAATTATGCACTCACTTCATTCCTTTGTAAAAAAGACATGAAAATATATTAATTCACTTTCTTAACCATCTTCAACATCTCAAAAATCCACAGAAATAACAAACACCTCTTATGCTTTCACAGGATCTTGTTCAAGGAGTTCTTTTTCAAATCAGCTGATGATACCTCTTAACACATATTTAGGCACCCTCTGGGGGGAATTTAAGCCCAAGACTTCAGAGCCCTAAAATCAACTGCTTGGTTTCTCATACTGGAGTTGGTGAAGCAGGGACGCAGTCAACGGTCTGTTTAGGGCAGTTTTTCTTTTTTATGACTTACTGGTTGGAGTCCTCTAAAGACATGGGAGTCTGGGTGTGGGTTGCCTTTACACAGCTCTCTGCCAGGTCTGTCCATCCCACAAAGCTCTCATTCATGTCCGTGAAGAGCAATGGCTTCATCCAGACCGGAAAATGGAGCAGACTTGTTCAAGTTAATCTGGTCTAAAGGTTTTCAGAGCCCTGGAGCCTGCAGATCCTTTACAGAGACTGCCAGGCCATCACACAGGTTGTTGGGAGTGTATACTCTCTTCTCACTTCTCTCCCTCCCTCTCCATTGTGGTTCTATTTTAAAACCAAGCTGGGGGTAGAGGGAAGGTCATGAAATAAAACTGTGCTCGTAACAAAGAGAAAAATGCAGTTTTAAAATCTATTCTGCTTTCCCAATGATTGAATCATTGGAAAAACAAAAAGTTAACTCTAAGAAAGATCCTTATAGCCTCTAAAATGGTTTATTAGAATTAAAAAAAAACTGCTACTTATTATTAAAAGCAGATTTAGGAGCAGGAGTTTCGTTTAGTATTGAGAAGAATAAATGTTTCTCTATTACAGCATATTTATTTTTATTTTAAAAAGACATTTTTTTTTCCTCTTAAGGTCAATCAAGTGTCAGCTGCAGCTGGAAAAGATTTCACCGTGACTCCATCCAAACTGATTCAGTTTGACCCAGGTAGGTTTTGTATCTACAGCTTGTTTCATGTTTTGGTGAACAAGTCTGCAGATGTCATTTGCAGATGACAGGCTATCATCAACCTCAACCAACCAGAAGCCCCTCAGGGAGCCAGATCACCCCACTCCAGACAAGAGGAGCTTGGGCCTGATATTCTACCCTCCTATTTTTTTTTATTGCAAGTTAATATGTATTTAAAATGAGAAGAAAGAGCATAACAAATATCAAATATCAAAGCAAACATCCAAAACCATCCAGAAAAAAAAAATCATTTAAAAATGATTTAAAATCCTGGGACAAAGCTGTAATAATCTAACTGGCTCATATTGTGATGAAAATTTTTAGAATGTTGTATTTGCATGGATTCCTAAATCATCCCTTTAGAAATAGTTTGATCTGAGATGATTCCAGGGGAAATTATTATTTAGTTAAATAGCGGTGGCTTTGTTTTTGTGTGGTGTGGGGCTGGTGAGATAGCTCAGTGGTAGAGTGCTTGCCTGGCATGTGCAAGGGCCTGAGTTCCATTTCCAGTGTTGGAAAAAAGCCTTTCTCAGGTCTCAAGAATGTTATATTGTATGACACATAAACTTGAAAACAGTAATAGTTCATTGAGATTCAAAGGGTGAGCCATTGTTCTGACTAAAGAAAATCCTGGGAGACTTCTTAGTGGAGGCAGCATTCTAGCAGGTAGATGGGGAAATGCCAGGTTGAAGAACGACCACAAAAGTACCCACACACGTTTGGGCACCCACACACCAAGGTTGGGCAGCATCCTTTCCCCCTGGCTTCTGTGGACGGGGCTAGGAGGTCTACCTCACTGCTCTGCATGCTTTTCTCTTCCCTTATGGAAATGGACCTGGGTCCGTTTCCAAGGGAAACGCTTCAGGAAAGTGTTGTGCTTTTCTACGGAGGAGTCGTCCTGCACTCTGAGAGAAGAGGTGACCTAGTCCAAACGCCTGACATTGTCCACCACTAACACATCAGGTTTTGTGCAAAGGCAAAAGAAAATGGCCTAAATACCATTGGTGCCCCCTAAAAGGACCATCATTATACAATGACGGAAAGCCACTCTGCAGGTCATCCTAAATAGTATGGCATTTGACAATTGTGCTGGTTTCCCAGGGCTGCCTGTCACAAAGTATCACAAACAGGGTAGATGAGAAAATACATGTTGATGGTTTTACAGTCCTGGAGACTATGAGTCCAAGGTCAAGATGTTGGCAGAGATGATTTCTTCTGAGGGCTGGGAGGGAGAAGATATCTCTGCCTGTCTTTCATGCTTCAAACAGTTTCCTGACAGTCTTTGGTGTTCCTCGGTTTCTGCTGTATCACCTCGGCCTCTGTCTTTTTTTTTTTTTTAAATATATTTTTAGTTGTGGGTGGACACAATACCTTTATTTTATTTTTATGTGGTGCTGAGGATCGAACCCAGTGCCTCACGCATGCTAGGTGAGTGCTCTACCACTGAGCCACAGCCCCAGCCCCTCAGTCTCTGTCTTCTTCTTCACATGGTGTTCTCTGTGTACATGTCTGTGGACAAAATTTCCCTTTTTTTTTTTATAAGGTCATAAGTCATAATGGGTTAGGGACCCACTCTATGCCAGTAGGACCTCATATTAACTAATTTCACCTGCCATGACCCCATTTAAACAACAGGCAACAGGCTTGTCTGCTGAGGTCACATTCTGAGGTGCTGGATGTGAGGATTTGGGCATATAAATTTTTGAGGGACACAATTCAGCATGACACAGGAGCCTTCAGTTGACAGGCAGGAACCCAAGTGTTATTATTTTCCTCCTTCCTGTATATTTAGCTCTCTGACCTAGGAGGTCAGGAAGCTCTACTCTTGTTATGTGTTTGGGGTTTGCCCCTAGGTTTCTGTAGGCTCTTCTGTCCTAGGCAACTGTAATATGAAAAGGTTTGATGCATTTGTATTCTGTGCCTCCTCATCTCCCACATTATTAGTAGTAGTAGTAGTAGTAGTACCTGGGATTTTTACCTGGGGCACTTATCGACTGAAGTATGTCCGAAGCCCTATTAATTTTTTATTTTGAGACAGAGTTTCACTAAGTTGTTCAGGGCCTTGCTAAATTGCTGAGGCTGGCCTTGAACTTGTGATCCTCCTGTCTCAGCCTCCTGAGCCACTGGGATTACAGGGCCCTAGGCTCAGCCGCATTCTCCCTTTTGTCCTTCATATGAGGGCACTTTCAGCCTTGAGAGTCAAGAGTCTTTGCCGTAAGCCCTGTTTATTATTGATGTCTGGTTGTTACAAGATCAGGAGTGATTTTGGCTTCCATTAGTTTTGAGCAGCCCACCAGGTGCTCTGTTTGGATTGATAGGAACTACAACGTATCACACTAGGGCAGCTCTGAAATTTACCTCTTAGAGATTTCATTGGATAAGATAAATACCTATTTGTCTAGAAGAGTTCACATGCTGTTTTGAGTAGACAGTAATGACTTCTGGGGGCTCTGAATAGTCTTATGATTTTAGAAATTATTTAAAAATTTAAAAACAACATAAACATATCTTATAAATTAAAAAAAAAAAAACCCACATGCTTGACTGTTTGTTGTTTGGGACTTTATGAAGTCAGAAATAGTCATGAAACTCCCCATGCCCACCAGTCAGTCCAGTGATGTGCTCCTGTGTTGTTAATCCTTGACTCTTTCGGGTCTGGTGTTTCAAGCCCTTGTCCCCAGAGCAAACCAATTCATTTTTCTAAAAATAACAGGTACCTTGATTTGAGGGGGAGAGGACACATGCAATCAAGAATGGCGGGGTAGTATAAGGTTGAAAAATTCTAACTACTTTGCATTTCAGCTATTGTGACTAATCTAGAGTGGATGTATAAATAATCTTAAGAAAATGATTGTTTTCCTTTAAAATGCGTGTTCTTGAAAGGTTTGCTAAATTCTTAATTGAAACTTCATCATTCCTGAGAGTCAAAATGTTTCCCAAAGGAACAAATCTATAATGTGGCATTTATTGAAAAAAAAAAAGAAGAAGAAAGAAAGAAAGAGAAAGAAAAAATATCTTCCAGTAGAGAGGAGAATATCCAGGAATTCCTACTCAGTAAAGTGGGATGTGTCTGTATACAATGACACCTTCTCTCTCCTATTCAGCACCTTTTGTTTTGTGGAAACTGAGAGGAGATCAGGTCAAGCCTTCTGAAAATGCAGGTGTATATCAGAGACTTAACAAATACTTTGCACCTTGACGGGGGAAGAGGAAAGGGAAACAACAACAATGAAGTTTACTTCCAATCTCATTAACCTAAATAAGAAGGTCCCATGCACACACCTGGTAGGCACAGAGACAAAGCTGAAATGCAGACAAACAAATCAGAAGCACTTAAATGAAACTCAGCATGGACTTTCTCCAACCACCTGGTTCTACTCCACAAAGCCCAACAAAAACTTTTTTGAGTTTCTTTTCTAGGAGTGGGTATACTATAATTTTTACAAAATGATTCTTAAAATAAGAGGACAATTGATTGAGACTTGGAAATATTTTTACCGGATTTTTATTTAAATAATGCTTAACTTTATGGGGCTTGAGGGTCAAAACAATTCTGTGAATACTAAAGATCTTAGTATCCATATGCTTTTTTTACTGTCCAACTCTGATCTTTTCATGCCCATTTTATTGCAATGGCTGCCTTGGGTGGTCTCCCAAATTTCAGCCTCTTTGTCTACCTGCTCTGATGCCCAAACCTTCACAGGTAACATTTTCAAGTTCATTGTGTTAAACCTTCCACTCACTGAATGTCAACTGTCTGCGTGAGACAAGTCTGTTGCCTGTTGTTTAAAGTTTGCATCTGGCCCCCTGGGGTCCAGGGCTCTCTGCACCTGGCTACAGACTGTCTCTGCAGCCTTATGGCCTCTTGTTCACCCATGTGAGCTCTGCCATATGAGCTCAGACGGTTATCTCCTCACCCTTCCCTCATCAAGGCTTCAACTTTACTAACTTTCTGCAATTGTTGATGTTGTTTTCCTGTTTCCTCCCTCCAAATCCTTCCAACTGTGGATGGCATATATATAAATCTATGCCACCTATTCTGTATCTTTTGGCAGCTAAACATACATAGCTTTGATTAGTTATTTGACTTTTCTGGTACAATTGGTCCTGTGTAGGTACAGGTTCTTCATCCACCTATTCAACCAACCACAGATAAAAATTATTGAAAAACATTACATCTGTACTGCACATACACAGACTTTTATGTTTTGATTCCCTAAGCCATACTGTATAATGATGACTATTTACATGGAATTTACGTTGTGTTAGGTATTATAAGCAATCTAGAGATGATTTAGTGTATACAAGAGGATATATATATAGGCTATGTCTAAGTACTATGCCAGTTTATGTAAGTAACTAGAGTGTTTGCTGCCACATTTTGGTATCTGAGGAGGATCTTGGAGCTGATCCTTTGTGGATGCTCATGGACATAATTGTCTTTTGTCTTCTGAGAAGTTTTAAATTCCTTTAGGTTAAAGTTTGGCTTATGTTATACTTCTGGTATTCTCCATAGCATCTAATGCAAAAGTAAGCACTTAAGTATAAAAATGTATATTTTGGTGGATTGATTCATCCATCCACAAGATGGGAATTATATAGTATTTTATATTAGGTGCATCAACTTCTGTTTTTGTAAAGACTGCAAATATAATTGATTTAAGAATACAGTCTATAACTGAAAGTTTAATAAATTAGCTGTAAGTCTAATTTTTTAAAATAAAATTATTCCAAATACACCTAATTTTCCCCTGTAAGTGCAGCCAAGAATAGGATAAGTGAACAGTTTCATCTTTCCTTGGATTCTGTTGAGGATTAATGAGACTTTGATTAGGTCATGAGATCTACATAAAACATACTTTCAAGAAAGGGGCTGTCATGTAGATGACACAGTTGAGAGGCATAAATCATAGAAGGCAATCTGAAGCAAAAAAAGAGTCTCACTTTTAGAAGAGAAGGCTAGGAAATGTTTAACTACCTTATACAGAAAGATTTATGGGAGCAAAAGCATTCAAATGGGCCATGAGTACATGGCAGAGAGAGCTTTTCAAATTTAACCCTATGAGGTTAAACCATAAGCTTGAGCCTACTTTCTCCACTAAACAGCATTCTCTACTTCCTGCCTCCACTTTCTCTTCTAAATAAACTCAGGAAGATGTCCTGCAATCCACATCGTGAAAACTGTTCCAGATTAGACAATCTCTAAAGCTTCTCCAACTTCATATTTTGTGTCTCTGGGGTTGCTTTACCTCCTATCCTCAGGGTGAGAAGATGGCTGGGATATATTGATAACATCAAAACTGTCTTGTTAAGTTTACAAAGTTACAAGCTCAGCTATAACTCCATGAATACAGAGGGACAGGAAGAGGGAAATACGTGGGCTCCTCAGTCTGTTTCTGGAATCCCCAGCCTGTAAATTCTCTCTAGGAGGATATCAAACTGCTGGGTATTACATCATCAGAAAAAGCATTTGTGGGCTGGATGGATCACAGGAAGTAGAGCAACTGATGCAGGCAGCCGTCTGTAGAAATCCATCATTTCAAGAGTTCCATGAATGGCATGAAGTACCATCCAATAATCACTTCTGTCTGCATCAACACCTTAAGATTTTTGAAAGTATTAAGAGTTTAAGATTATAGAACTTGTTTATTCTTGAGAAGGTACAGGTTGGGGGGGAAATTACATCTTGGATCTCATCTACTAACCATTTTTTTTTTCATCACTTGCATAATTCGGCTTACTTTTTTGTTACAGTGTTTGCATTGAAACCGAATCATCATTGTCCAGGAACAAATGTGGTCTTTTCATAGTACTGGGGAGAACAGCAGGGCTTCAGCGAGTTGGTGGCAACACAATAGCTCACTCAGGCTACTGCAGTCTAGCTGTAGACATGTTAATTAATATATTTCTCTGACACCTAGGTGATTGAAATAGCAATTAAAGAGTAATTAAAATGTTTACTTCTTGTAGGAATGTCAACTAAGATGTGGAATATAGCAATTACCTATGACGGATTAGAGGAAGATGATGAGGTCTTTGAAGTAATTCTGAACTCCCCTGTGAATGCAGTTCTTGGCATGAAGACAAAAGCTGCAGTGAAAATTTTGGACTCAAAAGGAGGTATTCTTTTGATCCTCATCTTGAAATCAGGAGCGGTCCTGGCGCCATGGCTGCTTGCTTTCAACAGCCAACATGCTTGATAACACCTTCAAATCAGAATGCTTAATTTCTTGTCAAGAAAGCAGCCTCCGTCATGATGCAGGCCTTTTATGCTAGTTTCTGCTTCATGTGGTTTTCCTCCTGCTAAGAACTATTGCTTGAGAAAAGCAACAAGTCAGCACCGCGGTTGTTTTTTTTCCTAACCGTTTGTTGTTCTCACCGAGGGGGAAACAATGTTGGTGAGAATCTATCGACAATTATTTTCCCCCAGAGTTTGAAGGGCTGTAATTATCTTCCTCGGTTAAAGAGAGCTCTCAAAGCCCAAAACCCGAGCTCCCACTGCAGTGTGACCAGGAAAATTCTAAGAAGGGAAGGAATTGGAGCAAAATAGATGCGAAGATGCAGCTGGCTCGGGGATTCAGAAGCAGCTGGAGAATATTAATGAATAACTTTGGGTTACAGAGCCAAGCAGGTCCTGGGTAGTATACGCTAAAGAACAACCTGTGAACCAAATAAAACGAAGAGCAGTAAATGTTTTTGGTGCTCTGATTTTTTTTTTTCTTCCAAAATCCCTTCTAGTGTCTTGTCTGTTTAGTATTTGACAAGTGTCCAGTACTAGACACCATCCCATGCCCCGCTTTCACACCTGCCATGCTCTGTGGTCTGTTATTTTTTTTTTTAAACCTGGAATCTACTGTCTCCTTTTTCTTTTCTCCTCATACTAAAATGGGCACTATCCTCTTTCCTAATAATAGCCATGTTTTCTCAGCATCTCTCCCTTCCACCTATCTCCTCACCAAATTTATTTTCCAGTGGAATTTCCTGGTTACATTAACTACACAACATATATGAATTAAACATTTTTATATGAAATAGAAAGTATCTTGGGCTAGGGGTGTAGCTCAGTGGTACAGTGCTTGCCCAGCATGTGGGAGGGCCTGGGTTTGACCCCAGCACTTCAAAATATAATATAAACAAAACAAGCAAAATACCCAGGTGAGGGTTCTGGTCTTAGATTTTTTTTTTCATATTTTCCCAGGAATACTAATTGGAAGATTTCTCATAGAAGCAGCTCTGATAAGATTGACTAAGTTTTTGTTTTGTAATAGTTGAATGCAAATTTTTATGACTATTACTTGAATACAGGACTCTTTCAGCAATTCCAGTTGCTACCTGTAGGAGATCAGGGAAAACCTGAACTCTGCTTGTGTAAAAATACTTGATCAGTGAATAAGCCTGGAATGTTGAGAAGAACTGTGGGAGGAAGCAGAATGAGACTATTTCCCAAGCGTACAGAGTGACCATAAAACCATGACAAAGATTTTCATTTCTGATTTGTGAAATCAATTTCACGACTTCATAATCACCCCACAGGTGTGCAGAAGGGCACTGCTTTCCTGGGTGGAAACTGATGGAGAGTAAAGGCGTTTCTGGCAAATGGCAAAAAGGCAACATCTGGTGGGAAATCCATCCATCTAAGTTTAATGACAGGCTGCTCCAGGAGCTGTGTCAATGTGATCGCTTATCTGTTTGTGTAAAGTGTACTGACCGCCTGCCATCTTGCATGCCTCCAGGACATTGCCATCCTTCATACTCCTCCAACCAAAGCAAGCCCAACACATGGGAGAAGGGCATTTGGCGCCCGTTGCATCCAGGGTCTCCCTCGCCCACCACTTCTGGTTCCCTTCATCTGGAAAGAAGACCCCCTCCATCTTCCAAGCAGCTGGTGACCACCAGGGGAGACTCCCTACAGGGCTTTGACTCCACAGCTCTTTCTCAGAGGAAGCTGAGGACCCACTGGAACGGCAAAGCAGTAAGGATGGGGACCTTGTGGGAGTGGATGTGTGTGATGCATGCTAATAAGCATTCTGAAACACCGAAGAAGCTGTACGGATTCTCGGAGTGAGTGGAAACCATGATTTCTTGCAGAGTCATGTGGTGCCTTTTATATGCAAAAGTCACAATACCACCTCATCTTGTTAATTATTCTAATTGAGGTGATAGATCCATTGATTCATCCATACATTAATTCATCATGACTTCCGCTTTGGTTCCTTTTGTGATGGAAACAGAAAATAACCAGGGACCCTAGAACAAAAAGAGATGAAGGGATACACTTTAGTGTGGAAGTCATGACTTTGACCTTTTCGGCACAGCATTCTAACTAGCCACACTCTTGAGAGTGAGTATGTGTGTCTTCTTTGTGTGCTACAGATGTGTTAAAAAATAAAGTTATCTTTTCTCCCTAACTGAGACATATATCCATGAATCAACACAATTATCAGTTGTGGTTTAGACCTAATATCTTTTAAAATTCCAATGATTGGGCTAGGGCTGTAGCTTAGTAGAGCACTTGCCAAGGACATGTGAGGCAGTGGGTTCAATCCTCAGCACCACATAAAAATAAATAAATAAAATAAAGGTGTTGTGTCCATCTACAACTAAAAATATTTTTAAATAAAATTCCAATGATTGGGCATGAAAAAAACTTAGTTATCGGGCTTTTTAAAATGTTTGAACATTAATATCTTACTGGAAGGGTTTTACTCTATTGCTAATCATTATTCAAGCCAATTTTGTTCATGTTGTCCTTTGTGATTTCAGGTTCATCCATCTTCTGTTTATAGAAACAGAACAGACATCATCTATAATGTAAGCATAGTCAGAGAATTGCTAAATTTCTTTATAGATGTAAAATTTTTATGAAACTATTATTTATGTATTTATTTAAAAAAATTTACTTTGAAATTTGTTTTAGAAGATTGAATAGTAGGAAAAATTTTTTTTACTTGGAAACAATTTTTGAACTTATTCATTTTTATAACAAAATTTTGTATTTACTATCTTAGCGTTTTCTTTATTGTTACTTTTTGCTCTCCTCAAGTATCATGGGATAGCTTCCTTGAAACTGGAAGATGACAGTGCCCCACCTCCCCAAAGGAAGGCCAAAGTATCCATTATTAGTCAGCCACAAAAGACAATGAAAGTGGCAGAGCTGCCTGCAGTAGATAAGGTGGAATCCACAACTGACTCTCACTTCCCCAGACAGGTAGGAAAATCTTTTTTTCTTCCTATTGACTTTATAACAAACTGCTGGGCAACAAACACACTTAATTCACAAAATAGCCTCCAAGCTTGGAGATCGTATGCTCAACACAAACAGCTACCCAACAAATGAAGATCCAAAGGAGGTAAGTGTGTTATCAACTTACGTGAAGACAATTCCAGATTGCCTTTTCTTCCCTTAGGACCAGTTGCCCTTATTTCCAAAGAATTGCACAATGGAATTAAAGGGACTCTTCCATTTTGAAGAAAGCACCCAAAAGCTGTATGGATGCAATGGGATTGCCTGGAAATCCTGGAGCCCCCAAACCAAGGTGGGAAACAGGCTGAACTGACAAGCACCTTTACCTGCAGTGTGCCCTGTGATGGGCTAGTAGAATGGTCTGGTGTGTGACTACCAACCATGCTTTCCTGCCTGCCCTTATTACACCTAAAGGGTCAAGAGGAATAACGCCCCTAAGTGTTTGTTTATTTTTTTTTATCACAAAATACATTATTAAACAGAGATGACTTTCAAAGATGTTTACTTATTTTGTTTAGTTAACCAGAGTGTCCAAGGTGTAACACTGAAACTTTGCTTACAGTGGTAGTGTTTTCTATATGAAGCCATTGCATTTTTCAATATGATGAGTGGAATTAGGGTGACTGCGGTGATGACATTGGAGTCAAGTGATTCATACGACTCTTTATGTTGAGAGCAGACTCTAGACTGTAAAGTCCCTTGTTGTGTGAACACAGACAACTATTTTTCAGGAAGTGGAAGACAAATCTTGTCCAGTTGGATGGCACCTTCATTCAGGCTACTGTCACACCTTGATCCCAAAGCAGAAAGGCACCTGGACCACGGCTACCCGAGCTTGCAGGGAACAGTAAGGAACCCTCTTTCACATTTGACTGATCCTCTCTTGCATAATTTCTCTGTTTTCTCATGGAATTGCAAGTCAGATTCATTCTTTCAACAGAATGGCTTTGTTTGAGGAGCGTGGAGGAGCTTGTAGTTTAGAATGAATTTGTGATTAACCTTAATAATGTATATATTTCTTCCTTTTCTCTGTCTTAGTCTTTTTGAGAAAGTCACAGGAGCTTTTCTGAGTCAGCAGCATTTTAAGTTCTGGTACCTTTTTTTTTTCTTTTTTCTTTATGTGCTAGGAATTCCTGCCCCTTGATTTGAAAATACTTGATTTGAAATAGTAATGAAAGGCCTTACAGCATCAGGCTTCTGACAATAAGTACTGACGCTTATAAAGCCAAGCTAGATGAAGGCTCACTGGGAAATAGAGCATTTAGTGAAGGAAGACTCACGTCAGATAATGACAACAAAACTTATCTAGTCCAGAAGGACTTTTAAAATGTATATGCAACCATCCCTGACCCTCCTTTTGACTTGCCAACCTAGATATTATCCAAACAATGCAATTAACCTAATGTGCTCTACAGCTGGAAATTGAGACTAGAGGGATACCTAGTTAATATTGATCAGATCTTATTCTTCACCAAATTTTAAAAGTTAGGCTTATCCAAAGACACCATTAAGACAAGGGCTTCACACATGACTTAGAGACTGAACAAGAAACTGGAAGATGGTTCATAAGTAAATTAAAAGGTCCTCAGTGCCACTAGATATCTGTAAATGAAAATTCAAACCACAGTGAAATATCATTTCATACTTGCTAAAAAGGTCAAATCATAAAGATGACAACATCAAGTGCTAACGAGGACACAGAGCAATTATTTCTCATGTATTGTTGATGGAAGTATACAGTGGTGCATCTACTTTGTAGGAATGTCTGAAAGTTTTTTACAAAGCTATGTACCCTATACCTGGCAATTCTACTCCTAGGTATTAAAACAAGAGAAATAAAAACATATGCTAAGAAATATGAAAGGATTTTATAATAATTATTCATAGTAATAATAATTGGGCCATTTGTCTTCTTGATATTGATTTGTAGAAGTGCTTGATATTTTCTCCATTGACAAGAGAATAAATTTTTCTATAATTTCTTTAAGCAATGAAATGCAATGAAATGCTGTAACTTCTAACTATGTGGTTGAATTATTGATAAATCAAAAACCAGATATAGAGAAAAGAGCCTTGTGCAGCAAAATACATGTTGTATGTTTCCATTTATTTGAATAGGAAAATCTAATTAATCTTGCTATTAACAAATGATCATCGCTGGCAGGGATTGTGAGTTGAGCACAAAGTAATATTCTAGAATGATGGAAGGTTCTATGTCTTATTCTGGATAATTATTCCATGGATGGATAAGGAGAAGATTGCAAAAAGCTGCCAAAGGGAGAATTACAGTTTCTTTATTGAGGAAATGAAGGCAAATGTAACTGTACTCCAGTCAAGGTTATCAAGATTAAGTCATTGCAAGGATTTTCTGGTAAAATGTAGATAGACAGGCCTGGAGTTGTGGCTCAGTGGTAGAATGCTTGCCTTACATGTGTGAGGCACTGGGTTCGATTCTCAGCACTGCATATAAATAAATGAATAAAATAAAGTTTCCATCAACAACTAAAAAAATATTTTAGAAAAGTGTAGATGGACAGGACTCCCCCTCACTCCCAACCCTGCCAACTTTGAGTTTGGAGGACCCTTTATTGGTCATCTTCCAATGGTTCTCAAAGGACAGTGCTGGTAACCACTGGTCTCCAGGGAAGCTTTTATTGGGTCTTAATATTGTGAGAAAATAAGGACAGCATGTGTTGAGAAATGTCTTCTCACCCATTCACAGGTGTTAATGTACGGTTGCCAATTATCTTTAATTAGAAAGACTATTCTTTATTCTGAGATGATGATCTTCTAGCTTTTTGGTTTTAAAAATCATTTTTATAAAATATTGGAAACTGACAGTAAAATTGTTGATAACTTCTTGTTGATACCCTAAAATTATTATCATCAGTCAGTTTAATTGCAGCTATCTTTTAATGGTGAGTAGCAACACTAATTATAGAGTTTCTTCACAGATCCATTAATATTGTACAATTCAATCTTACCAATAATAAACTTAAGGCCCAAATTAATTTAAAAGCCTTCCTACTTCCTCACATACTTGACCCAAGATTTCATCTGCAACTTGGTTTTAAGCATTGTCACCCATGACCTACACTAGCCTGACCCAGTTCTATGTGCCTTCTTGCCAATAACGCCTTACTTTTATGTCATGCTTTATATTTTACAGAATTCTTTCACCTGTATTAGCTTATTTGATCCTCCCATCACTTTTGTGAGGAAAGCAGGTATTATTAGCTACAGTTTACAGATTAAAATAAAAAAGTTTCAAGGAAGGAAAAACATTCATTTATGGTCATCTAAGTAAGTAAATGAAAGAGATAGGAGTTACTTTTCCATTATAATTCTCCAATTAGCTCCATCAGTACAGGGGATTTCTTTTCTTTGTGTTGGGCTAACCAAAAGTTGGTTTTCAAAATTATGTGCTAGGACTTTTGTATCTCTCACAGCAAAGAACTATTAAGATTTTTATTAAATTATGATTTCCAAATTTTCTTTGGACTTAAATCAAGCTAACCTTTCAGGGCAAACCTAAGGTAAAATCAAGTTCTGAGTTTATAGATTCATTCATTCAACAGATGTTTATTGGGCATTTATTGAACTGGAAATGGCTAGATCAGGCCATACTTTGATGAGGTTGAGTTGGTTGGTTGTTTTTTGAAGTGCTGGAAACAGAATCTAGGCCTCACACATGCTAGGCAAGTGATCTGACACTGAGCTAAACCTTTAGCACCAGACCATATTTTTTTAAAGATTTTTTTAAGATGGATATAATATCTTTCCTTTATTTATTTATTATTATTTTTAGTTGTTGACAAACCTTTATTTTATTTATTTATATGTGGTGCTGAGACTCAAACCCAATGCCTCCTCACACATGCCAGACAAGTGCCTTATAACTGAGCCACAGCCCCTACTTTATTTATTTTATTTCTTTACCTTATGTGGTGCTGAGGATCGAACCCAGTGCCTTGCGTGTGCAAGGCAAGCACTGTACCGCTGAGCTATGACCCTAGCCCTAGACCATATTTTTTACAGTACTATTCTTTTGTATTGGCCCCACAATCCAATAACTAAATAATTCCTTATTCATCAAAGAAATAGACATAATAACTCTCCCGATCCAGCTGTCCTCTGTGGCAAGTCGAAAAATACTACATTTTTACATCATTAATGTCATATAATTTGGTCATTCCTTACCACATTCCCTTCCCTGTGAAGAATATGAAAAATACTGAATTTTAAAACAGTATTTAGTATTTATTGATCTGATGTCTTACTATAGGTCCAATTAAGAAGCTCCCTGGGCCTAAATACAATAATATGAGCTGCAAGCAATATTTATTGGTTACATATTTTAGAAAATAAATGAGTTTAGAAATACTGGAAGTGGAAAAACATTTTGCTCTTGAATAACCCATTATGAAATCCATGATAATAGCTAAAGAATTCCCACCTCCCCTGCTAATCTATCTGAGTGATCATAGCAAGCACATCCAACAGTACTTTTATAAGCAGATTCAGAACTACTATTACTCAAATTATTTTGGAATTATTTTGATAAACTCTAGTCTCAGGAAATCATTTTAAACTGTGACTTCTTTTTAGATATAAAACTGAAAAAACTCTCAGAACAAGAGAAAAAATTTAAGGACACCTGGAGCTTTTACACCAGTTTAGAAAAACAACTCATTATCAGTAAAATAAACTTTTTTAAATTATATATTACCTATCCCCCATATTGATTCAGAAACTAAAATATCTCTCAAATACCATTCCTGATGATATTCCAGGTGTGTAAGGGAAGTAAAGAAAATACACGTGGTGTGGTATTTTTAAAACATCACTTAAAACTTCTAATCTTATACTTTTAATTGAAAGAATGGGGGCTGGGGATGTGGCTCAAGCGGTAGCGCGCTCGCCTGGCATGCGTGAGGCCCGGGTTTGATCCTCAGCACCACATACAAATAAAGATGTTGTGTCCGCTGAAAACTAAAAAAAAAGTAAATATTAAAAAATTCTCTCTCTCTCTCTCTCTCTCTCTCTCTCTCTTTTAAAAAAAAAGAATGGATGTAAAAACTGAGTGGATGTAAATATAAACCTTTCCATTGATTGCATTTTCATGATGCTTCAACATGCATTTATTTTAAAAAGACAAAAAGAATGACTACACTTATATGTACTAGTTACAGATATTTCAAAAATTGTCTACTAGCAGATTAAAAGTAAATAAAAATAAAAGATCATCATATTCCCTTGGATCAATCATTCCAGGAGCAACATTTTTGGGTGGTAAGGCCACTTCCTCAGAATAAGTGTTTACTGAACCCCAAAGTCCCCTCTTCCCTTTCAGCATATTTTTGTTCATCCTTTGGGCATTCACGCTTCCCACCATTCATTACTTTCCTGGTTCATTGTATTTACTCTGTTGGCTTAGAAATGGGTACTCCTCTGGAATTGTCAGTTCCTTTTGGGTCAAAGTCACAGTTTAACATTTTATAACCTGGAGATTTACATTCTTATTATGTATTTTAGAAAATGGTTTTATATTCTGTAATTAGGATTAGTATGCATATAGTATGCTGAAGTCCTAGGGGCCATTATTCAATTCTGTTCTGGGGCTCCCTCACTAGTATACTGGAAGATCTTTTACAGAGGGTCATTTATAATGCCTCTGTTTCAATAGGAACAGCACATTTTACTTCATCCCTTGTTCCTAATCAGATTAGTAGCTCAACTCAATCTTTATCTCCAATCTCTTTTCCTCCCCATTGGTATTTTATTATTTTTCTAACCCAAAGGAGCCAGACTCCTGGATTAGGCATTTCTTGAATTTACATATTGTAATCTCATCTGCTCATTTCCTTAGGCAGTCACTGTACATTGGTAATTCTATTATTATAGATCATTATCTATGAAACCATTTTGTCTTCCCACAGGAGTGTCTGGAACCCCTGCTGGCTGATTCTTAAAGAATCCCCCTGAAATATACTGATACTTAATCAAAAACTTTAGAAGAAATAGATGTTCCTTCCTTCCTTCCTTCCTTCCTTCCTTCCTTCCTTCCTTCCTTCCTTCCTTCCTTCCTTCCTTCCTTCCTTTCTTTCTTTCTTTCTTTCTCTTTCTTTCGCTTTCCACATTTTATTGGTGCATTATGGTCTTACATATTGATGGGATTTGTTGTTATATATTTGTATGTGTGTACAATAAGGTGTTTATTTCTACAACCAGAAAAATTAGGCGTTGTTTTTAATTTTGTACTTTGAATGCCTTCAAATTTCAGAGGTTCCAAAGGATTTTTATTTGTGTATGTGTGGCTATATATTTCATTTTTATATCTACAATGCACATTTTTATAAGACAATATTCACAATATTTTATGGGTATATGAGCAAAAATGAAAGGAATGGTATTTTTATAAAATAATCAACATGCAAATACACAAATATTTCTTTTGTATATAACTGCACTCTAGCACTTGACCGATCTGAAGGAAAGCTATTTTCCTATCTGGTTCTTTTATGGGATGTCCTGCTTTTTGGAGAATCAGATAGAAAACTGAAATTGTATTTAAGCAGCTAAAACATAACTTACAAAGTCTGTTTTAAAGATAGTTTCAGGAATCTTCAAGCTAGAGGAAAGCTGAATATACTTGAATAAACCCATTGCTTCCTGATGATGAAGTTGAGTGTGTGAGGTTGGTGAAATAAGGAAATTAGTTCAGTAAGGAAATCAGGGAGTTCAGTAAGGACCGAAGGGGTAGAAAAGGAAGTGGAGCCCTCATGTCCCTTGCTCTGTCCACTACACAATACTGGCTGAGGCAGCCACTCAAGCCCTCCCTTGGCCTACACTGAACAGAGTTTGATATTCTGTGTTCTAAGCCCACAGAACATTAGAATGACCATATTGGATGTGAGAAAAAGGGGAGGAAAACTGCCCCATCCTACCTGCTGTAACTGTCAGACAGGAGCTGAGAGTAAATAACGAGATCAGAACCAAGTCATAGAACCCAAATTCAGTACCTGAAGTCATTTGGTGGAAGGGCAAAGAGTCTTACATATTTCAGGGACCAGAAAGGCCACATTGCATTATAGAGCAGCAAAGCACTGATAGTAATGAGGAAAAATCAATAAGAAACAGACAAATTATGTTTAATGTATGTGGCAAAATTAGAGAAATAAATCTGAACTTTGGAAAAATGTATAAAATTTAGTTCAATCGTCATCTAACCCTTATAAATATTGCTAATTTTGTTTTCTACTTATTTTCATGTCAATGGATATTGACCAGGCCAGAAATCATGAAGATTTTTTGTTTGATTTTTCAAGTTTTTAAACAGTTTAAAAAAACTTATTCCTTTTAATTTTAATTGACAAATTATCATGTATATTTATGGGGCACAATGTGATGTTATGATACATGTATACATTGTGGATTTGTATTCTAAAACTTTTTTTTTAAAGAAAAGATGTAATTTATTGTCTTTATAGTAAAGCATCTTAAAAGAGCTTTTAATAAGAACTGCTGGGGAGTTAGGCACAATCAAATATTCCTTATTGTATAATTCAACTGTTTGCAAAAATAATTCAGAGAGAATTCTGTTTTATGGGAAATTTTTTATATGTGTTTATAAGAACAGATGCTTTAACTTCTACAAAATACATGAAGTTTTGATAATGGGATATACATATTTCACTGAGTATAATGAAATGGTTATAATTATTGGGTAATTTGACTAAATACACTAAACTCAAAATTTAGATCTTAAGTCATTTTGTCTGGATAATCCACTCACCTTACTGATCAAATTAACTGGATAATTGCTAAATTTATAAGAGAAAAAAATCTCTTATAAGAGATAAAGTATTTTTTTCATTAAGTAATTAATTTTTATAAGTAAGCAGTTGGTAATTTTACAAAAAGATGCATGAAACTCATTGAACTGTGCTTTTTAAAGTGTAGGTACTATAAGAACACTTTCCCTGTTGTCAACTATCCCTACCCTGCAGACACTCATGAAAGAAAAAATAGAGTATTAAAGTCTTGGAAAAATCCTTTCTACATATAACACCTTTTTTGGTGTTTTAAACTTATTGTTTTTATTATGTTATGCATTTTGTATGAGCAAAAATGTCAATTCCCTGTTGCTGACATTCTTATTTTCATTTGTGTATAGACACCTGGGAAATCTTGTAACTGTATTGTCCAGGCAGCACATGCAGTGGCTCTGGGACATCAGTGGAAGAAAGCCCTTTTGGATAGGCAAGTATCTGTTATGCTGAAGAGGGAGGCAGAACACAAAGAGAATAGGTACCAACACCTCCTGCTCCCTTCTAGCAACCAAGTAATCGTAGTCTGCAATAACGGGCAATGATTAGATGATTAGTCTAATCATCTGTCTTTTGAAACTAGCAGTTCCTAGCACCAAAAACTAAACCTTATCTTAAGCCTTTTGACACAATACTTCATTTTCAGACATCTGTTCCAAGAAATAATTAGGGATGTGGTCAGATTGATAGCTAGGAGAATATATTACAATGATATTTCTAAACTTTAAAAATTAAAATTATTTGTAAATAGGGAATGGCTAAATTATAATATGGTCATGTGAAGGCACACTTACTTAATATTGAAATAAAATATATTTAATGCTTTTATAAGGTTTTAGCTATTAAAGGCATGACAAAATGCCTTATGCTTGTTTATTAATTGATTCAACAAAGATATGTTGGCTACATACTATATGTAAAATATGTAATGCTTTGCATTTGTGACGAGGTGGTGAATAAAAAAATCAAAATCCACAGCCATAATAATGAATAATTTAGAATAAAAAAGAAATTCATATGCATAAGGTATATGTATAAATATAGAGAAATATATGCTAAAGAATTTGAAATAGTTTACCTCTACTCAAGAACTATAGATGCTTTTACTTTTATTCCTTGGTTTCTGAAGTTTTTAAAATATTTTCTACAATTTTTTTAAAGTTGTTGATGGATCTTTATTTTATTCATTTGTTTATATGTGGTGCTGAGAATCGAACCCAGTGCCTCACACATGGTAGTCAATTGCTCTGCCACTGATTCACACCCCCAGCCCTATTTTCTATAATCTTGACAATAATAACAAGTTCTTTATAAGCTACTTTAGGAAATAGAATTCTCAGGGCACATCAAAGTCAGTATTCTTAACTGCTCCTTAGAGGCACTGTATTTGAGGGAATTATGGTAAATCCAGTCTTGGCTTCTCAAAATTTCTGTAATACTTAGTGGATCTTTAAATTCAGAAATGAATTGAGAGTATTAAGAGTTGGGTTGCAACATAAGTTTTATCTACATCCTTAACCATGCTTTTTAAGACTTTGTGCTCACAAAGTACTTAGGCATAGTATTATTATCTGATCATTAACTCAAGGAAGCAATCTACATGAACATAGGGTATTTCTAAACAAAAACATTTCAGTTGATTTCACCCAAAAATATTGGCTAAAAATCAGTTGGGAAAGATAACATGCTCTGTAACTGGGACTGTTGTAAGGGTCAAATTTGAGTTGGAAAATGTTAGATCATGCTATTAAAATGGATCCCTTCAGTTTTTTTCTTTTGTTATTTCTATAATGAATGAGAGTGAGGGGGAAGAATACTTCTTTAAGAAAATATTACAGAAGCTGTACAACATTAAAATGCAATTTGCACCAATTGCCAGTAGGAATAGAGAGGCAAGAAGAGAAAACCGTTTTTTTTATTGGAATTGTAGCAGATTGAAACATCTTAAGCTCCAGACTAAAAATAATACTTCATAAGCTACTTTCAAATATGAAAACCAAGACATTTAAGTAAAGTAGAAGAAGAACAAGGAGCAAGAAAATACCTATAGCCCTGTGATAAGAGTTCTATGTGTAGAATGATACACATACTGACACTGGCTGATGTTTATTAAACACATATGTGGAGAGTTCTATATACATTATTTTATTTAATCCTCCAAACAGCCCTACATGTATTTTCATACCCATTCCTTAGACGACAAAAAGGAAACTCAGTGGCATAAGTAACCTGCCCAAAGAGGCTTAGCTAGCAACTGGTGGAGCTAGAATCTGGACTCAAATTTGTCTGATTCCAAAGTCTTACACTGTTATGTCTTATAGTATTCCTAGTTCCTATTCTTTGTTTTAGAACCTGGACCTACATTGGCATGTCATAACTGTGGTTAGAACAATAGACTAGAAGGCTATCTAAGTGTCAATGTAATAAAATTGTTTGGCACATTCTTTTGGCTCACATTAGGTTTGAATGACCAAGCACACGCTGGCCACTGGGAATGGATTGGAGGCGAACCTGTCACCTTCACCAACTGGAGGAGAGAGCCCCCTCAATACTCAAAGCCTGGAAAGAACTGTGTTTTGGTTCAAAGAGGAGGGAAATGGCAAACAAAGAACTGTATGAAGGGCAAACCTCAAAATTTCATGTGCTCCAGGAAACTCTAAATGTAACTAGCTCTACAGAAGCCACCAGAGAGTTCTCATCTATTTATTTATAGGATTTCTGAAGATTACTCAATACAGACAAATTGTCTTGACTGAGTGTGTACATCTTTGTGATTCTATCCAGTAAAAATAGAGTACCTAGATTAGTATTTCAGGAAGATTGATAAATGAATACTTCTTACAGGATGAAATACAATTTTTGTATTTCAGTACCTTTTAAAATAAATGCCTGCAGTATTATGAGGTGTAAGATTTGCTTATTCCAGAAGACCTGCTCCCTCCCCCTATTCCATTTCTTAAGCAGTGCCCATGTTCATGGTCGTTAGATATTTTTATCCTCATTATATCAAGTGAGTCTATTCTGCAGCCTCCATGACAGGTGCTCCTAGCACTTCAGTCAGAGGAACGACCCCTTCATTCATTAAGTCAACATTGAATTGCAAAGGGTGTGTTTATCCCTTTGGGGACCTTTCAGTGTGAAACCTAAAATTAGAAACTGTGGATGTAAAAAAATTCTCTTTTAGTTGGAAGAATCTTGCAGATGGAGGTTCAACTTCAAAGGTGTAGTTCAGATGAGAATTCAGGGAGCTATCTGTACTTTAGAGACCTACCCATCGCTACTCAGGAAACTCCTTTTCCAGCATGAATGTTGGCATTGTGCCATTCCAAAGCTAAAGATTGGGTTTCCCCAGGCTTCCAGAGTCATATGAAATTTGCAGTAACATAATCTCTTCATCTTTGTTGGTGTTTATTGTACCAACTAGTGTTTCTCAAGGACATTTGGAATAAGGAGTATCTATGAGTGATGGTTGACATTTGGAAGGAAAATAATGCTTCCTCAGAAGTGTTCCCATGAACTATGCTGACAAACAAAGAAAAGTAATATTGAAAACAGAGCCTTTGAAAGCTTATATTCTCAGAAAAGATTTCGATGCAATTTTAGCCCTTAAATCTTTAATATTTTTAGAAATGCTGTGTTAACTAGACTCTCTAATGGAAAAGTACCTTATTAATTTATGAACTCAGCTGAGTGAAACATTTTCATAGCAATGAACACATTGTAACCTTCACAGAACTCCCTTCTGAAATCAAGGCTTAATTATAGGGAAATTAGAACTTTATTTGTGAAATGTTTATTAAAATTTTTGTTTTCACAATCACTGAAAAATATGGTTGTGCCAAATGTAACTTGCTATCTGAGCACCAGTGTAATTTCAGAATTAAAATGGATTCTGAAAGACCAGAGTGCTTTTCTATGATAATAACTTGAGTGTTGTAGACACTAAAAATGGTTTGAGAAAGTTATTCCAGTTTCTGGATATGAAAACATGACAGATTTGTTTTATTTCTGTTCATTTATCAAAGTCTTGACTAATGGAAAATTTTACATAGAGAGGTTATGATAAGACTCAGACGTTCTGTCTCTTAGTTAAGTCTCCATGTGATTTCAGAGTAAGGGAAGGGAGCTCCTTACATTAGATGGCTGATTCCTATATGCACAGGACGTAAGCATCCTCTGGTGTTTAACCCAAATACGCCAAACCCATCCTCCATACCAGCTCTAGCCAATTCCTTGTGATTCACTGCCCTCTGCAGAGTGGAAAGGTGGGGTTCCTGGGAAAAAAAACCAGAAAGGTTAAATCCTAGGGAAAAAGTAAAAGTTCTGAGAATAAGGAATTTAAGGGCTATTACTTCCTACTAGAAGTCTAAAAGTGTATAAACTATTTAAAACTGGAAGTCTAGAACTATAACAACTGTGTGGAAACTGAGTAATAAATTTGGCATGATAAATTTATTACTCTTTTCTGCATTGACAATGACACAACTATAATTGCAAATGTTATCATAAAGGAGATTGGTTTGATTTTTATAAAAACTAGACATATTAGAGTGGAGGAATGGAGGTTATAGAAGAGAAAGAGAGTGGCTGAGCAGAAGGGTCATGTAGGAAAGGGTGATGATGATGGTAGCTATGAAAAAGAATGGCAGGGAGGAGGACCTGAGTGTCACCAGCTCTCCTCCCCACACCTGAACACTGACTCTGGGAAAGTTCCCCTGTATCCAAGGGCATTAACCCAGCACAGCAGTGTGTCACTTTCCAGAATCTTGTTGATATGGGTCTTTACTACAGAACATATAATTTGCTAAAAATAAGTTTTAAAGGCATATGATAATCATTTCCTCTCTTTCCAAGGAGTGGAAAAAATAAAACAGGTGACATTTGTTTGCATTTCTGTTTTTGTTTATTTTTAATACAGCCCAAAAGCTATGTACCTATTTTAATTAACACTATGGTTCTGTGTAATTTTAAGCCATAAATTGGTGTTGATTTCTACAACAAAGCTGCATATTAAATGTACTCTATCTAGTATTGTATCAACATTTTAAAAAATAAATTTATTTCTAGTTCTCAGGTATTGTTCCTTTAGTTTTGACATTTTATATTTTTTCCCCCAGGGGCATGTGGGTTTGTTTTTTTTTTTTAAATCTCAATGAGTCTGTCTATCATAAGAAGGAATGGGTAGAAAGCTTCGTATGTCTCTTGTGTTTACTGTTTAGAGCAGCTTCTAGTTATCTGACTTCCATTCGTCCATATACCTATCATTCATTCAACAAATATTCAATAAGTGTCAACTCTGCAACTGGCATTGTTCTATATAAAGAAATGGTAGTGAATGGGATAGGAAACCGAAAGCATAAAAGCTTGGCAATTATATGCAAATTTCTAATAGCTTTTTTTTTTTTTTTAAGCCTTAAGCTTTTTATCAGGGAGAAACTCACAGTGAAAATCATTGATTACATTATCACTTTTTAGAATCGGAGGGAAGCACACTCAGATACATCAGCTTAGGGTGATTTTTGTGATATTTCTCTCCTGATTAAGGAACTGGTGCTGACTTCCTGAGTTTATAATCAGGTCAAAGTATTATTGATAGCAGTTGTCCCAAATTTCCTGTCTCCAGGATTGTTAGGATATGAGGGGTTCAGATGTAGTTAATTGATTTTGTAACACTTTTTTTGGGGGGGGGGTGAAATGACATGTATGTATCTCTGTACCTTAGAGATTTCTGGGGCAACAGAAATTAAAGGGAGAGATCTATGACATCATCTCATCTAGAGATGAAAAGACTGAGATCCTCAGAAGAAATCAGTACTTACAACCAAGGTCTTCCTAATGCTAGGCTGCATCTCTTCCCCTGTTCCACATAGTATCCTATCCTTAGCAAATGGCTTTATTATATTTCAGTAAAACACCTTTGAATGATAAGTATGATAATATTTACCTTAAACTTGAAAACACTATTGTAAGTGAAAGTAGACCCCAAACCATATAATATATGAATCTATTTATATCAAATGTCCAGAATAGGCAAATCTATAAAGATGAAATAGATTAGTGGAAGAATTGGGGAACTGGGACAAACTATTAATAGGTAGGTACAGGGTTTCTTTTTGAGAATGTGGAGTTAGGTGATGATGATAGTTGGATAACATAGTAAATATACTAAAAGCCATCAAAGTGAACACTTTAAATTGGTTTATTTTGTGTTACGCAGTGTATCTCAATAAAACATACTGTTAAAAATCACCAAATAAAATTTATTTCAAAAACTACAAATGGGATGATGTGTTTATCTACGTTTTGCAATTTTTTTCCCTATGTCTCACCCATATTTTTGTTTATTTTATGTGTGTGTGTGTGTGTGTGTGTGTGTGTGTGTGTGTGTGTGTGTTGGTTAAGGAGAAGGGAATGCTGATTTGACATATTTTTTAATTTACAGCACTGCTTCATTGATCTCCCTCTCCTTTCTCCCCATCAATCATGGAAAAGAAATGTTACTAATGGCAGAGAGTGTCTGGATGTCTGTAATATATAGAACACCATGATTTCTTAAAATTAACTTTACAAGCCTTTAGAGCAGGATCATGCAGGAAATGAATATACTATCCTCATAACATGCACATATAACTGTTCATTTTGAGCAGTTTTTATAGGCCTTATACTCTGCTAGGCAATAAAGTTCAGTTTATCTTAAGACAGAAAGGAACAAAAATCAACCAACACTTCCATTAAAGGCCTCATGGTAACCTGCAACACTTTTTCCAAGCAATGATGTATGAATTCACCTTTTGCTTCTATCTCCATCTGTATTTTTCCTTTCCAAAAGCAATCAATCTCAACTTACCTGACAAGGAAAAAAAAATGTTCACACTCAACTGTATGCTGTCCATAAGAAATATACTTTAAATGTAAATATGCAATACATTTAAAGTAAAAGAAAGGAGGAATTAGAAGGGAGACCAGTATGGTAGAGGAAGACAATCTGGGAAGGGAAGAGGGGAAGGTACTAGACAGTGAAACTGAACAAATTATGTTTTTATGTATGCGCAAATGTGCCACGATGAAGCCATTCTATAGAATATTCACCAAAAAAGATGAAAAAAGATATGATACCTTAAACCTAGTCAAAATTCAAGCAGCTATAGTAATATTAGAGTAGATTTTAGATGAATGAACATTGCAAAGAATAAATAAAGGCACTTTAGAATGTCATCAATACATTAAGAAAATCTAATTATCCAAAACATATATGCATCTAATAACAAAGTTTAAAAATAAATGAAGAAAAGCTAGTAGAATGGAAAAGAGAAATAGATCAATCTATACTCATAGTCAGAAATGTTAATACCCCTTTTTCAGTAACTGTCAGAATAAATAGCTAGAAAATCAGAAGGATATAGAAGTGTGGGCACTATTAACCAAAGTAACACGAATGAAATGTATAGAACACTTTACCCAACAACAGCAGAATGTATCTTCTTTTCCAGAGTACATGACACATTTACCAGAAGAGAACATACTGTAGGACATAAAACAAGTCTTAGTAAGTTTAAAAGGATTCAAGTCATATAAAATGTGTTCTCGGACCAGAGTGGAATCAAATTAGAAAGCAATAACAAATATTTCTGAAAGATCCGCAAGTGATTAGACACTAAATTATATTCTTCTTTAACACAGAGGTTAAAAAAGAAATCAAAGAAGAAATTAAGAAGGATTATCAGAATAAAAATGAGAACAACATATCAAAGTTTGTGGGATGCCATTAAGGCAATACTTAGGGGAAATTTTATAGCACTAAATGCTTTTATTAGAAAGAAATAACCTCACTTGCCCTTTAAGAAAAACGGAAATAAGGAAATTATAAAGATCTGAACGAAAGTCAAATGAAATGGCAAACTGAAAAACAAGAGAGAAGGCAAATGAAATCAAAAGCTGACTCATTGAGAATTTATATGTATATAATGTGTGTGTGTGTATGTGTGTGTGTGTGTGTGTGTGCATCTCCAGACTGAGTTGGACAAAGAAAGACATGGATTACTAACAATCTGCATTATTGTAGATTCTATAAAGTTTGGACAGTAAGGGGATATCATAAATAGCATAACACAAGTAAATTCAACAACCTAAATGAAATGAATAAGTTCTTTGAAAACACAAACAATAGAAGCTCAAAAATAAATAAATAAATAATTTTAAAAAGTCGTGTAACTAAAAAAACCTGAATTTGTAGTTTAAAACTTTCTCACAAAGAAAACTCCAGTCTCAGGTAGCTTCACTACAGAATTCTACAAATATTTAAGGAAGAAATATTACCAGTTCTACAAAACACTCATTCAGATGATTGAAAGGAAGGGCTACTTTCCACATTACGTGCCAATATTACTCCAAAACTAAACTATACAAAGATATTAGCAGAAAAGAAAACTTTGGTTCCTCATGAATATTGATGGAAAAAAATTGTAAACAAAATTTGACCATTTCAAACAAAGCAAGATATACAGACGGATAATACATCTTGACCAAGTTATTGTTAAGAAAATGAAAGGACAAGACACAGATTGGGAGAGAAAGTTTACATGCATACATTTGATAAACGAATGGTATCTAGACTATATTTTTAAAAACCTTGAAACTCAAAATGGGATTTTTTAAATGGGGAGAAGATTTTAACCGTTATTTCATACACACACACACACACACACAAAGATATATGGATCACAAATAAAAACACAAGGATATGTAAAAATCATTGGTCATTAGGAAAATATAAATTTAGCCTACAATGAGATAGTACTACATACCTAATAGATGGCTAAAATGAAAAAGATGTACTATTCCAGCTGTTCTTGGGGTGTGGAGAAACTGGAACTATTGTACACTGCTGGTGGAATGATAAAATGGCACAACCACTTTGAAAAATGATTCGGTGGTTTCTTAAAGAGTTAAACATATACCTGCCATATGATATAGCCATTGCATCTCTTAACTAAGAGAAAAGAAAGCCTAATTTCTATTCAAAGATTTAACACTTGATCCAGGCATTGTAGTACATATATAATTCCAGAGATTCAGGAGGCTGAGTCAGGAAGATCACAAGTTTGAGACCAGTCTCAGAAACTTAGTGAGAACTTGCTTCAAAATAAAAAGTTTTAAAAGGTGGGAAGGGAGTTGCGGATACAGCTCAGTGGTAATCCCCACCAGGTTAATATCCAGTACAAAAAAAAAAAAGTACGTGTGAATGTTCATAGTAGTTTAATTTGTAATAGGCAAAACTATAAACAACCCAAAAGTCCATTTATGGATAAATAAGCAACCTATGGAATGTGTGTTCAGTGGAATAAAACAAATGAGTTATTGACACAATGTGGATGATACTCAGAGTAATTGTGCTGAGTGAAAGAAACCTGACCAAAAAAGAGCACAAAGTACACATTTATATAGTACTTTATAGAAAATTCTGGAAAGTGTAAGCTAAGTAATAGTGGCAGAAAATAAATCAGATGTTAGGTGGGAAGATCATGAGGAAAGCTTTGAGAGTGGTGGATATATTCACTATCTTGATCACAATAATAGTGTCATAGATATAAATATATACTCTTATATATGTCAAATTTTACCAAGTCATACATTTTAAATGTATAGTTTATTATTTGTCAAATCTACTTCAACAAAAATTGTTTAAAGAAAAAAGAAACAATTTCTCTAACATGTTAGAAAATCTTCAGCAGATAGGCATGAATGGGCATGAAGATGTCTTTATTTCAGGGTCATAAATATTTGGAGCAAAATTATATGATTAAAATGTCCAATGATAAAAAAAAACTAATAGAATTTTATATTGCCTCATTAAATTGATAGTTCTTTCACATAGTGTTAATTTAAAATAGAATGTAAAATAATATATGCACCTTTTTAATAGCTTCATGGTAATAGGCAAACTGATGGGAGAAAAACATGAGGTGGGGTCATATCTCAATTCTATGTTTGCTAGCCATGAATCCTAAATTTCCCAAACTTAGGATTTTCACAAATAAAATGAAGATATCAATAATTTCCTGGAAGAACTGTGAAAATTAAATGTGAAAACTATAAAGAAGATGACTTGGACATAGTAAGCCCTCAATCTAAGATAAAAATTAAAAGCTTCACTCTATGGTGTGTGTGTGTGTGTGTGTGTGTGTGTGAGAGAGTGTGTGTGTGTGTGTGTGTGTGTGTATGTGTGTGTGTGATGAAAAGCCAGCCTCTGCTTGGAAGAACAATAACTTCCAACAGGACCTGTTTTCATCAGTGATTTCCCATCAATTTTTTCCCCAGAAAGGAGGAGCTGTGAGTGGGAGGATTGGGGTTTTAAGGTTCTTTATTCCCAGTGAGAACTTTCCCACATGTTAGGACATTTGTGCTAGACATGGAGATATTTTTATTTTTGGAGATATCAAGATGAATGAGGGAGCCCCCGCCCCCTGCTTTTATGAAAAACAAAAAAAAAAGTCTATATTTGTTGCATATAACTTGTTTGAAATATGTACATATTGTTTAATGGTTCGGTGGAACTAATTAGCATATGTATTACCTCCTATACTTATTTTTTTTTGTGGTGAGAGTACCTAAAATCTATCAGCAATTTTCAAGAATACAACACACTGTTATTAACTACAATCACGGTGTAGTTTTGTTGATCTGACGAACTTATTCCCCCTCTCTGAGACTTTGTTCCCTTTAACCAGCATATCTCCAATCCTCACCCCAGTCCCTGGTTAACCACTGTTCTACTTTCTGTTTCTATGAGCTCAACTTCTATAGATTGTGCAGATCACATGGTATTTGTTTTACTGTGCCTGGCTTATGACTGTGGGAGCCCTTTTAAAACCCCAGTATTCCTTTCTTTCAGAAAAGAACCATCACACACAACTCTCATTCTAAAAAGACAAATTCTCAGGAATAATTTTTCACTTGATAAAGGATTGTTTGCTTTGCTAATGGACTGGACTTGGGTAATAGCTATTTTCTAAACATGACTCTTCCTGGAGTCACATTTTTGAAGTTTCCTTTTGCATTCAGCATTTAAGGACACTTTTTTTTTTTTTTTTTTTTTTTTGCATATACAGAAGAGGACTGTGTTTACAAATCAAGCTCCAAATCAACACTTGAAGATCTAAATGGTGCTAAGTGGAGAGAAAAGTGGTTCTTTCTATGTGGGAGTCAGGAAGGATTCAAGAAAGAAGCTAATTAACAGACAGGACCAGCAGAGACTGGCTCCCAGTAAATTGATTCCTTGCCTACAGCTCTCCTACCTGGCAGAATCACTGAGGTCATTTGGGAGAGTAGACACAAGTAAAGGCTTCTTAGAGTTTCATATTTGAACCAAATTGGAGTTTTTTTGCAAATATGTCTAAGTCCTGCTCAGCTTTATGGCAAACCTGGGCCCAACATCAGGTACACAGCAGAAGGCAAACCCTGGCTGGAAAATCTGCTTTGCTTTTGCATTTTATTGTCACGATTTTTCACAGTTTGTCTCGTGCCACCTTGTTACTTAATTCCTGCACCTCCGAGGGAAAATGTGTAATATTTTAATATTTATGTTACAGATACTTAAGATTATGTTTCTACATAGGTGGTGCCAAGATAGTCAAGCCAACTTTTATTTATAGAGGGTAGAAAATATAAATCTGTCTAAAATCTTTCATGAAATGAGGTTTTAATATTTCCAAAGAGTTGATTTTGGTGCCTACTCTTGGGGAGCCTTAGAGAAGGGTTGTCAATACAAAGGCGTCATTGTTTTAGGTTTCCTATCCATGACTTGCTCCCCCCACTCAACTTCCCTCTCTTGGCAACTTCTTTTTGCATTCTGTCCTACATTTGGCCCTGAGTCAGTTGAAAGCTTTGCAAGTTGATTTTCCATTCCCATCTGAATTTCAGCTTAGCTGTGGAACTGTTTTCCATGTGTTTTTAATCATTTGTCCATGTGTTATGAGCTTATAGGGACAATATGGTTCCCCCAAGCTGCCTGCATTGTATCAGCAGAAACTGGCAAGGTGGCCAGGAGGGGAACAGTTTTCAGACAGATGCCCCTACACTCATTTCTGTTGGTGACATACCACCTCCATCTTCCAGCTGGAGTGCGACCATTTACAAGCTTCCTGAAGTTACCTAACAGACATAGCAGCCCTTGGCATGAGTTACCTTTTTCAGGAGTGTCATTGTCCTTCAGGAGAGACTTGCCTGGAAACTGTGGCGATGTGACAAAGTCCAAAAGACCTACTCTCAGATTGTGGCCAGGCTGGGAAATAAAGAATGGTTTATTCTGAGCCTTTCCTGATTCAGTGCAAATTTGATTTAAAAATAAGAGTCTAAACACAGAGATTGAAGGATAAGTTCTCTGGGACAGAGAGATACCTCTCAGAAAGTCAAAGCACAACAAGGACCTGGGCCAGAAGTTTCCATCCACATTTGTATTAGATTCGTTATGTTAAAACAAACATTCACTAACCTCCTAACTATAAAGAGAGGGGCCAGGGACAGGAAAGAAACAGAAAAATGAATTAAACCAAATCCCTGTGCCCAGAGTTGCTAACCACACAGTCTCCAACGAACACAGTCCCTGCCTTTGGAGAGTTGTCACTCCCTGCTTAAGAAGACACACATGTACCCAAATTAAGCCAAACCCAAGGAATCACTAAGTGGCTGAATAAAGAAAGAACCCAGCTTTCAGAGTCCAAAAAAAAAAAAAAACAAACAAACAAAAAAACCAACCCAGCATTATGGGCACAATGGCTTCCTTATAAATCCTCAACTACTTGGGAGCTGACTGGATGGCAGGTCTGCTCTCGTTGTAGCCTAAAACTTTGGGATTCTCATAGCTTTTTGCCTACTCTGACTTCCCTGTCTTTCTCCATTCTGTTTAGGACCCATTTCATGAGAAATTAATTAAATGTTGTAGAGAGTTTGAGTAGCTACAAGAAGGCAGGGGTGATCCTGGGAAGCAAGTTTTAAAGGCATGCTGGAGCAAAAGCCAGACTTGAGTGGTCTGGTGTGAGGGGATTTGAGACAGTGGAGCCGGTTGGACACAGATGTCACATGATGACACTGAAGTGCAGAACCTGAAAACTTTTATGGAATCAAAAGAGATGTTTTTCAAGAATCTGAAACAATCAATTATTGTATAAATGCTAGTGGGAGGCAGCCAGGAGAGGGAAGGAGTTTGACTTGGGGAAGACTCGCCAACAAAGCAGGCTGGAAGGGATGTGATTTGGAGAGTAGAGGGGAAAGGAGAGGTGAGCTGGTATGTTTTGATGGCTTCTATGTTTCTCTGCAGAAGAAAGAGTGAGGTCATTTACTAAAAATGACAGTAGGTAGAGTAGTCAACAGGTTGAGATAATTAGGGAAGACTTCAAGTAACCTATATAGAAAATGAAGAGAGCTGGCTGGAGTATAGTAAGGTAGAGATCACTGGGCAGAGTAGAGATTTCATTTGAGACTGAAGACATTTATATAGAATCAATTTTCGCTGTTTTGTCACTGTCTCTGGCCCCAGGTGTATGTCCAGGGAATGTTCACTGCTGGAAGTCTCTGGGGTTGGAATCATATTGGATGGGTCTAAGGCAATGAGTGAAGGCAAGGAAAGTGAAACTATTACAGAGGTTTGAAGTGATGGACCATGAAATCCAAGCTGGATGGGGAAGGAAATGAAGAGCAGAGGCCTTACAGATATCCATTGATTGATGAACTCATCCATTCAGTATTAAGACAATCATTTTGAGGATTTACTATGTGAAAGGAACTGTTCTACACCCTGAGAGTGTGACTAAGAAAGAGTCACTTGATATTGTGATACTTTCATAGAAGGTAAACTCTAGGGGAGACAGATGTTAAACAAAAGTCAACACCAAAAAAAATTATTTAATTACCATTGTGGGAGTACTACAAGAAGGAGCAACTGAGAGAACTGAGATGACAGGATTGGTTGTGAGACAGTGTGACCTAAGGACACCGTTCAGAGGGGCAGCAGTTCTTCACAATAACAAGGGTCAGAATGTCATGAGGTGAGGAGGCCACCTGGAGTAGGGGGGTCATCGAATCTCAGCCAGGGAACTGAAAGGCACATCCATGTTCTATTGACAGTGTACTCTCAATACAAAATTATCAGACTCATCCCTGTGGACACTGAGAGATTCTAGGAGTTGGAGTGAAAAGAAGGTAACAAGCTAGATGAGGAAGACAAGGAAAGCAGTATTGTCCCTGGCGATGTTTAGATGCATAAAGTTAGTGCCTGAGAGCATACAGTTTACAAGGTATAAAGCAGATCCAGAAATCAGACTTAGTTTTTCCTGGCTTTACGTCCAAAGTTACTTCCATTTACATTACTCAGTTCTGAAAGCAGCTTTCAGCAAAATGAAAAACAAGGCAAAAGTTAAGATGAAGAAGAAGGAGGATAACAGAGGCTTAGTCTTAGTGAAGCATCCTGGACTGGATGTAAGCAGAGGTGTGTACTATGGGGGATGAATGGGCTGTTGAGAGGGTGGGACACATGGTAAAGGCCATCTTGCCTTGGCCCACCTCTCAGATTTGTGGGAATTCTTTTTGTACTTTCAGTAAGCTGCTGATTAGACACATTATTGTCTGTAACTTGTGTAAAATGATAGATACATCCTCTGTTGCAAACAAAACAAAACAAAACAAAACACAACAAAAAACCCAGATGCTTCTCAGTGGTATTGGATTGCTCTGAACAGAGGGAACGAGATCATTGAAACTACAAACAGATTGTATTTAGTGATTTAGTTCCTAAAAGTGGAAGTGGGAAATGGGTGTGGTAGCACTTGCCTATAATATCAGCAACTTGGGAGGCTGAGGCAGGAGGATTGGAAGTTTAATGCCAGTCTTGGCAACTTAGTGAGACCCTCAGCAACTTGGTGAGACCCTGTCTCAAAATAAAAATTAAAAAGGACTAGGGATGTAGCTCAGTGGTAAATCATCTCTGGGTCCATTCCCCAGTAACTGCTCCCTGCCCAAAGAAAAAACAGTGAAAATGAGGAATTTTTGTAGGCTGTTAAACTATTTAATATTTGACCTTTTCTATCAATTACACATTTTGGTCTCTTTGGGTGACAGTTGAAAAGATTGATTGAAAAATCAATGACAAGGGCTGGGGTTACAGCTCAGAGGTAGAAACTTGCCTCGCACATGTAAGACACTGGGTTCCATCCTTAGCACCACATAAAAAAAAAAAAAACTAAGAGTAAATAAATGAAGTAAAGAAAATATTGTGTCTATCTTTAAAAAAATTTTAAAAAAAGAAGAAAAAAGAAAAGAAAAATCAACGACAAGGGTTGCTTCCATAGTAGGGATGGGTAGCTTATGCAGTAAAGTAGGGTAGGATGTCAGAAGATCCATCTTTCATGTGCATTTTTGTATTATTTGAATCTTGCTACAATATGAATTTATTATTTACTCAGAAACAAACAAAAATTTCCAGATGTGGTAGATCAGACCTGTAATCCCAGTGACTTGGGAAACTGAGGCAAGAACATCACAAATTTGGGATCAGCCTAAGCAACTTAGCAAGATCCTATCTCAAAATTAAAAGTGAAAGGACTGGGAATGCAGATCAGTAGTGAAGCACCCCTGGGTTCAATGCCCAGCACCCATCCCCCAAAATAAAAGAAATGTATTGCACCAGGTTTATGGGCTCCCTCATGCTCAAAAAGCATTTACTCAATAAAATTAACACAAGACTGTCCTGTTGATTGTGTCTTTGGCATTTGGATCTACTTGAAAATTCCTGATAAGTACAGAAATGGTTTTCCTTGATAAGTACAGAAATGGTTTTCCTTGTATAAAATTTCCTTGTATTACTTACTTTGAACTACATTTTTACTATAGATTGCAAATCCAAGAGACCTGGACAAGGACACCCTCATCATTTATCCCCAGGACCTCGCACAGTGCTGGCACTCATATATAGACTATACGAATAAATGAATGAATGAGTCTTGCATATGGAAAATACTGGAGAATGAGGCTCTTCCATTGTGTCCTTTCCATAGGAAAGACAGGGGGAGGGAGCAGGAAGAGTTCTACATTTTAAATAAGTCACTAAACTAAATTGCTGACAAAAATCATTTAAGGGGAAATAACTCACTTTACCTCTTTCTTTGTGGTTTGGAAAACAAGGAAAAAAGGTTTCTCCAGCTGGGCACATGCCTGTATTCCCAGGTACTTGGGAGGCTGAGGCAGGAGGATCAAAATTTCTAGGTCAGCCTGGGCAACTCGGTGAGACCCTGTCTGAAAATAAAAATTACAAAAGGCTGGGGGTATAGCTCAGTGGTAGAGTTCCCCCAGGTTTGATCTCCAGTGTCCCCTCCCTGCAAAAAAAAATGTTCCTTTTAAGTTTTTAAAAATAATCTAAACTCTCATAATACCTTTGTTGTTCTACATTTTGAAAAGAAGAGTAGTTATGAGGAAATGGTATGCATCCCAAATATTTCTCCCACAATTCCATCAACCTGAATTTCCTTCTCCTAGGCTTTGTGCCCATCCTCTGCCTCAACACCATCTCCCATCTTGTTGATTTGAGATTGGGGTTTTCAGGAAAAAGCCCTGCTGTTTCCCTTCAGAAAGCACTAAACATTTCCAGTTTCCTTCTGAGATTCTGTAAAGACAGAAAATGTAGCTGTTATTGTCCTCTCAAAGGCTTCTCTGAAAAGGCACCAAGACGCCCATCTTCAACACCTTGGGTTTCACAGCCCTGTCCCTCTGCTTTCTAAGTGTCACTAGCATACAGAGACATTTTATTTAGGCACCTTCTCATGAAGCCCTGTAGGAATTCTGAAGACATTTGAGAGCCTCTGAAAACCAGGCCAAGTTGAAAACAGAAAGTCATATTTACAAGTTGAGCATACTTGTAAATTGGAGTGAATGAATGCTGAGTCTGGCCCCCTACTCTCAAGCATGCCTGAAATTGGCCCAGGAAGCGGATTTTGCCTTTTGGTTGGACTCATACTTGCAAGCTCAGGCCTGTGTTTCATTGTGGCATTTGGTACACAGTACATCAACAATTTGTGATGCTCTCTTCACAACAGCTTCCTGCTGTGTGTGGAGGCCTCCTCCAGACCTATCTCCATTTGGTTAACCCAAACTCAGAGGTAACTATATGCCAGTACCAACTGAAGACTGGCAGAAACCACAAAGTTTTGCTAAAAGCTATAAAATATTTATTTATGTTCTTAAGAGTAGACTGTAACTATCACATACGTACTTTTAGAAATTGGTAAGAGCATGTGGTGGTGAAAAAAAGTCATCTACCCTTAGCTGCAAAAGAAAGGGACCAGAATCAGGCTTGTTTCATTGTCCTCATCACAGAAGGCTTTTCTTTTCTAGATTTACCCTTCAGGATATTTGCACATTTTCTCAGTAAGGAATGACAGAATAGCAAAAGGAAATTCTCCATGAGTGATTTTTATTTTTAATTTTTATTTTCATTACCAGGTATTTAACCCAGCGCCACTTAACCACTGAGCCACAACACCAATCCTTTTTATTTTTATTTTTTTTATTTTGAGACAGGCTCTTGCCAAGTCCTTAGGGCCTAGCTATGTTGCTGAGGCTGGCCTTGAACTTGCAAGGCCTCCTGATTTGCTGGGATTATAGTTGTGCATCACTGCTCAGCTCCAGGAGTAATTTTTAAATAAAATTTATCAGCATCAAAATTCAGATTCAGGCCATGCGCGGAGACACATGCCTGTAATTCCAGTGGCTTGGGAGGCTGAGGAAGAAGGATGGCAAGTTCAAAGCCAGCCTCAGCAAAAGGCGAGGCGATATGCAACTCAGTGAAACCCTGTCTCTAAATAAAATACAAAATAGGGCTGAGGATGTGGCTCAGTGGTCAAGTGCCCCTGAGTTCAAGCCCCTGTAAGCACTGCCCACCCCCCTCCCCAAAAAATTCAGATTCAGAGGAAGAAGAACTTAGGACTAAAAAAATAATGAAAAGTGGTTGACATCCCTACAGATAACAATAAAAATAGCGAGTGTAAAACATCACTAGACTATCTAACCTACATTAGAGCAGGGACTAAATTTCAAATAGCAGGCAATTTTTGAAAAAAATTGTGTTTTCAAAGTGTTTTCAAAGAAATAGCAAATATTAAGATTTATTCATTATAGTTCAGTGGCACCTTAAATGAATTTTAGCACAAGTTCCACAGGTATTTGGAGCTAGTAAAATGTATCTTTTCTCATATAATTATGAACTATTAAAAATAGTTCATTATTCTAAGTAAAGGGACTTAGCTGAGGCTTTACCTCATAGAAATCAGGCATGAGTATCACGATAGAACACGAAAGCCTAGAAGATATATTCCAATTGGCCACTCTTTGGAAAGAAATCTTAATTGTTACTTTAAAAAAGGGAAACATATTTCAGGATTATTTGTGTTTGTGAAGAAGGGAATGTGATGATTGAATCAAAAGGGGAAGGAATATAAGCAAGCACTTCGTTGATTCCCAGAGGGAATGCTGTTGGAATGGTGTGGTGAGTTGATTGGATTCAGTTCTGGGGTTTCAAGTTTGCAATTGTTTCTCTTCCCTTGGCTGATTTTAGATAGTGATTTAACAAGTTTTCTTTTTATCCCTGAAAACTCATGTCTGTCTCAATCTTATTTAACCTTATCATCAATTACTAGAATAAAGGAGGAAGATGTGGATTCAGTAAGGTAAGGAACTGAGCAGCCAGCCTCACACCGGAAGCCATCAAACCTGGTTCTTAGAATCCACCTTCCCAAGACAAGTTGATAATGGGGGTTGGGGAACATTTTTCCATCCTCGTTGAAGACTGATGAGCAGTCAGCTGATATACCTTAGGATTCTTGCTGAGAAATTTAAGGACAATTGTAAAGTTTACTGAGGACTGGCCAGGTGTGAAATTTAGCACCCAGTATTTGATACTTAATGTGAGAGTATTAACTTGTGAATTATGAGTTTCCATGTATGGAAAGGGAGAATGTATTTATTCCCTTTACTCTGTTACTACACAACAGCCACCTTAATCCACATAGAAGTAAAAGGTGATAAATCTCTTTCTCAACAAAGTTAATATCCCTCTTTCTTTCCTTTCCATACCATTTTGATATACTTCTTTAGTAGTGTGTGTGTGTGTGTGTGTGTGTGTGTGTGTGTGTGTGTGTGTGTGTGTATGTGTGTGTAAATAGTTTTCCTAAGGGCCTGGTCTTTTGTTAAATGTGTGCCCTTGATTTTTATCTGATACACTTCTCTCAAAAACATGTCATGCCTATTCTATCCCAACACAGTAAAGAAATACACCAAATGTTAGCTGACTGTCTTCCTTCTTCTAATAACAGTGATGGGAAATCCAGCAAAGAATGAGCTGTTTTTGCTAATACAGCTCTTTAAGTCTCAGACAGAGAGCTAAACTGTCAGTTAATTACCCCCTGGGTCTCAGGCTTTCACTGGGGCCTTCTAAAATACACAAAACCAAAGTGAAGGCAGGACACCATTAGCACCACATAATTCAAGCAAACAATCAATGTGTTTACTCCGCCTGGCTACTGACCACCTGCCCTCCATCCCACCAGGCAGGTCTCTCTATATAGGCTGTCCTGTTCACAGTCCTGTAGAGTGAGCCTCTTTGGGCTTCACCATCTGTGAACCGAAAGGAATCTTGGGCTCTGATAGCATGCATCTGCTTTTACTTCAATTGCTTGTGCTCCTGCCTCTGGGGAAGGCTGGCTGGCGCCTGGATGACCATGGAAGTCACAGTTCTCTTTCCCTCCTGCTCCTAGAAAGGAGCCGCCGAGAACTCTCCACCAGCAACCAAGAGGAAGCTGAGGACAAGCCCGATCTGTTTGTTGCAGTGCCACACCTGATAGGCACCAGCCTGGCAGTGGAAGACCAGAGGCAGAAAGAGAAGATGCTGTCCATGTTTGGCAGGATCTGGAAGAAGCCTGAGAGAGAACTGTACCCTCTTGGGGACTTAGAAAGTGAGTACTCCCCACCTGGGACCCAGGCCCTCCCTCAGCCAATGGAAAGGAAGAAAATAGAGAAGTCTCCTCTTCGAGAAGAAGCCAAGAAATTCTGGCACCACTTCATGTTCAGAAAAGGTCCAGCCTCTCAAGGGGTCATCTTGCCCATCAAAAGCCATGAAGTACATTGGGAAACCTGTAGGACAGTGCCCTTCAGCCAGGTATGTGTCCTGGGGGTAGAGTAGATTGGGGTTTGCAAGATGGGAAATAGCTGAGACAGGGAGAGAGGAGGGGAAGCAGCTGTGGGGAATCAGTCTTGCTTAACTTCAAACTTGGTCCTAGATAGTCACCACAGGATTTGGCAAAGTATGATCCTATTCCCTACATCTCCTTCTCATCTCTCTGTTATTTCTTGGCATGCCAGAAATGCTACAAGAATGGTATAATGGTACTGTCAATATGATAATCAAAGGACACAGAGCTCTGTTTTATTTACTTATTTTTAGACTGGGGGTGTCCTATCCAGAGAAGTAAGTCTGCCCTCAGTTAGGAAACTGGGAATATAGAGTAATCACAGGACTTATTTGTAGCTACATCTCTGCACCTCTGGGATGTGGGTGAACAGGTCAACTCCTTCTGTAGATAAGGTGGGACATGGGACGTACTGAATTTTTCCCCAAACAAATTTCACATTCATTGTGACAATCTTAATCTATTTCACACCTAACCATAGGTTTATGAAAGTTTCTTTAATAGTTGTCTAAGCTATCCAACTTTTAAAAAGCTATCCACAACCTCAAACTATATTGAGATTCTTGGGACAAATGTTTGCTGTGTTATTTCTAGTATTGTGATAGAAAATGATTTAGTTTAACTTATTTTTACATAAGCTCTCAAAAAATAATCTAGATGTGATATGACATCCCCTACCCCACCCTATCTCCAGATTTATGTTGTATTGGCTGACATATACTTACCACGATCAATTCCAATTCTATTAAGACAAAATGCATCAGATACGTAAACATGAAGATGTTGAACCAAAAGTAATGCAGGGAAAAGTAAAATTTCACAGTCCAGTAACTCTATCCAATTAAGCAGGCAGTGTTATAAGACAATTGACTGTGTGAGGCAGTTAAGTATTCTGCCTGCAAAGGCAAGGATATGCAGCACTGACAAGTCAATTATCAAATAATAATGACTGCTTTGTGGCCCATGTGCAATTAGAAAATTACTTCTAAGAATTGAGCCATCAAATTTCCTTTGAAATTCTTATTTTGAATTATATTGCTAATTAAATTATAATTAAGATGTTTGATTCTTGTATATTTTGGAAGGCACATAAAACTAGGTGTATGAGGTTACGAGAGAGGCAAAGATGATGTAACAGGTGCATACATTGCAACTTTGCCATGCAACTTTGTAGATTTGAATGCACCACAGTTCTTGCAAAATAGGACAGAATTAAACTTGTGATGTTCTGGTCTATTTTATGATCAATTGAACAAAATATGTATAGAGAGCCTACTATGGGAAATGTACTGTGAGGAATAAAATGGTAACACAGAGTACTTAAATAAGAAGTTTGTCATTAGAATTTTTCCAATTGGTCACATTCAACTAGACAAAATGTCTTAGTCTGACATTTATAGTACCAACTATTTTCATATTAAGTTGAGGATACCAAAAGGCTAATAATTTACTCAATACATTTAGTTAAGTTGGCTTTATGCCCTAATAGATACCCTCACTTGGACATTACAAAATGTATCCAAAATGGAAAAGCTATGGAAATTTTAGTCTGTTATCCTGATTTACACTCTCTAGCTTCTTTGCATCATGTACAATAGGGAAATGACTCAAGATAACATAATGGAAATGTGTTTGTCTTTTAGACCATCACCCATGAAGACTGTGAAAAAGTCGTTGTTCAGAACAACCTTTGCTTTGGGAAGTGCGGGTCTGTTCATTTTCCTGGAGTGACACCGCACCCCCATACCTTCTGCTCCCACTGCTCACCTGCTAAGTTCACCACAGTGCACTTGCAGCTGAACTGCACTGGCCTTGCTCCCGTGATCAAGGTAGTGATGCAGGTGGAGGAGTGCCAGTGTGCGGTGACGACAGAGCATGGAGATGGACACCCCCTTCAGGCTGGTTCCCAGGATTCATTTATCCCAGAGGTTTCAACTTAAAAACTTTTCCCACTATTACCTTTGAAAAGCAAAACCACCACAACCAGGCAATGGTTATTCAGTCTGGAAATGATAAGTGGGTACATAATGCTTAAAGGGAAAGGTAGTTTTAAAAGTAGTTACAAGATGGCAATATTTAGAAGAAATAATATTTTTCTAGTTTTTGATAGATGTTTGGAATCTAGTGATGGCTCTACCACTAACTGGTTGTAGAATGTTAAGGAGCTGTAAAAATTTGCATCATCTTAAGCTTTTCATCTACAAATGAGAGACTATCCCAGTTGATTGCCAAAGTCCTTTTCCACTACTGGTACATGATTGATTTTCTTCAAAATTTTAAAAGCCTTCTGTCTAAGGGAAAGAAATAAACTACATCATAAAAATGGGCTTCTTCAATAGCTTGTCAAGTCACCAGCAGGAATAAACAAACAAACAAACAAAAAAAGTTGGGATATTTTTAGAAGGGATTTCTCATGCTTGTAGCTGCATTTGTGATTCAGGGAATGTTTTGCCTTTTTCTATCAGATGATTCTTTTCATAGATGTTTGAAGTAACTTGCTTGGTTTCTCCTCCCCTCCCATCTTCCTCCTCCTTTTTAAAATTGTTTTTTTTTTGGGGGGGGAGGGGTGGTACTGGGGATTGAACCCAGGTGTGCTCTACCACTGAGCTACAAACCCAGCCTTTTATTTTTTATTTTAATACAGGGTCTTGCTAAGTTACTGAGGGCCTCAAACTTGTGATCTTCCTGCCTCAGACTCCCACGTAGCTGGGATCACAGGCATGCACTTGGCCTCCTTGTATAAAGTTCTTAATGGCTGGTGTTTGTCTTTGAAGAAGTAACATTGATGCTACTTTTAGTAGTTTACATAGGGAAGAGGAACAATCTTTGGTAGCCAAATAGCTACCTATATTATGAGAAAGAAAAACTATATGATGAGAACCATGATTAAAGCTCACTCCAGAAACACTAATGAAAGTAAACAAGAAATTCAGCAGAGGTCAAATTAAAAAATTGTAAATAAATAATTTAAAATTGAAATAATTTATGGTGAAATATCCACATGGCTTTTGCGTTAGGTAATAAGAAAGGTTTCTGAGTTTGGGTCACTGTTTTTGAGTATTGTATAAAACTTTGTAAGATAAATTCTACTCAGCAAAGACTACAATGAAAAGGTCTGACAATATTCTGAATGTTTTGATGTATTGAATTTTAGTGTATGAAGCATTCTGGGAAATGTTGTGGCATGTAAATATCTTATGTTTGGCCCTTATTTGTTTTGTCTGTCTCATCATTTAAAGGTACCACTGGGACATGACCCAGCTAGAAGTGTTTCTGAATGTCTCTGTGGGGTTATGACACTGACCCATGGGTTTCTTCTGACTTTGTAAGCAGCCTGTGGTTTAAGCCTTTGAACCACTGTCATTTAGCAATTGTCTTTCCTGCCTGTATTTATTTGTATGCATACATTGTGACATTGTGCCGAATTGACTTTTCCCAACCAGATTATTTTTTAATAATTATTCAAAAATTCATTTTAAAAAATTGCTTGATTTGGATTCCTTTACTTCAGTACATACACATGCGAGCTCGTGCCTAGACACACACACACACACACACACACACACACACACACGAACACACACAAACAAATGTTTCATGGAATAATAACTAATTAATTTTTGAAAAGAAATCAATTTAAATTTTAATTCTATTCCTCTTTAATCACACTATCTAACATGGTGTTTCAAAGAAGCAAATGCATTTATATTTAGTGTGTATTATGAAACACATCAATGTAATAGAATATGAGCTACATAGATACACATGTGACATTTACAACAGAATATATTATACCCTTTGGTGGTCAAAAACAATCTAATTGGCCAATATGTGGTCATAAGGATAAAATTGTTCAGCATTAATGATATCCCAGCTGGTCAATATATTTTGATGCCAAAAGCTATTGAGCAGCTGTCTAGTTTGCAACTGCCTTATTCTGATTATGTAAACCTATCTCCCCCAATTGGAATCTCCTTTTCCTCACATCTTTGCATATATCCCTTTTATCTGTACTTGCAAATAGACTCTAAAGCCTAGGCTCCAAACAGCTCTCTCTTTCATTCAAACTCTGTTCTGCCCTTTGCTCACATGTAAATTCCAGATGGGAAAGCTGATAGCTCCATTGGAGCTAACATTAATGGAGTGATAGCATGAACCTCATGAAATGGCCTATTTACAACCAGTTTAATATGTAAAAAGGGCAGTTTTTAATGTTTCATCATAATATGTGGGAGTGTAAGAAACTGGGAGGAAATACACAAATATCAGACATCTATTAATGTCCAGATAATGTGTGATGGCTTTTAAAGAAAGTAGAAAATCTAACCCTTGCAAAAACCATGTGATGTAGGTAATCACCCCATTTTATAAGGGAGAAAAAGAAGCCTTGAAAAAGTTTGAAAACTTGCCTAAAATCACTTAGAATATGCTTTCTTTGTATTAAAATATTTGCTCGTTGGTCCTCCGTCAATTTAGATTGAGGTCTCCTATCCAGAGGCCTCAGAGAGAATTTCTTACCTTTTACCTACCTCTCACATCTGAAGCATATTTGTGTCATGTCTTAAATAGAAATTATCCCTAGGTTTTCAGCTAAACATTGCCCTGGCTTGCTTGGTCCCCAAGGCAATCCCCTTCATAAATCCTGGCCTCATTTTCCTCTCATAAAAAAAGGTTGATAATAATTACCTCAATATTATTATGATTATCAACTATAGGTAACAGCACTTCAGAGAAACTTTAGATCCTATAAAACCACAAGGTATTAATTCACTTTTCTCCTTTCAGACTTTCCTCTTTTTGTTATTTTTTTAAAATTTGTTTTGAGAAATTTTAGACATAAAAGCATAGAAAAGGATCTATAACAAATACAAAATTCTCATGGCCAGAATAGATGATTATCATTTTGCCATCTTCTGCATTTAGTCATTTTTTAAAAAGAATTAAACCATTTGGGATATAAAGAAATTTTCCCTCCATGGGATGCTGAGTCCCATCCCTCAAACTCCCACCCACCCTACATTCCACCCCCTGAAGATTTTTGTTTACACTTCCAATTCCTAGTTATATTTTTGCATTTCTATTCACATCCATAATCAGTACACGGTATTATTTTTATATGTGTGAGGATGTATTTGTTAGTGTGCAACGTACAGCTCTGGGGGGCTGAAAATACAACAAAGGTACTGGTCAGATAGGATCCCTGCTACTATGGAGCCTCCATCCCAGCAAGGTGAGACGTAGTTCAAAAATTAATCAATTTATCCATCGAGCAACTGAAAAGGAAAAATATTAGATGGCTATAAGTGGTATGCAAAGGAGTAAAACAGAGATTGATAATTTTAGATTGAGTGGTGACATTAAAGCTGTGCAATTTTAATTATCTGCATGAATATTCTGCAGAAGGGTTTTTAGGTTTTTTTCCTCCAGACATGATGCTGACTTGTTCTTACAACAGTTTTTTAGAGGTTTTTTCCCTATACATTTTATTTGTATTCTAGAAACTTGGAATTAAGCATTCCCTTCAGTGAAGATTGAACCTAGCTTTGATAAAATTATTTTCTCAGCATATGTATTTTGGGGGGGCGTGTAAAGACACAGGTTTGTTTCTTGCACACAGGATGTATTCATCATAGGTTGGCTCTATCTCGGCACTATATTACTCCAGGACCCATACTCTGGACTGGAGCACAATGGTCCATTCCACACTCTGGAATAATAATGGTCTTCTTGTCTGAAACAAAGAGAGTGAGAACATGGTGAATGATTTATTAAAGATTTTCTGAAATACACCACAAAGGACTTTCATCATATTTAATTGTCCAAAACAAATCATATGGCAAGCCTGATTTCAATGGGAGTTGGAATTATAATCCTCTACCAAGGTAGGCTACATAATTTCCTTAACCTGTCAACTGAATTTCTAATTCAGATGTCAATTATTCTCTGATTTGTTTTTTTTACAGAGAATTTATTCTATGTAAGACATTGTGCTAAGAACCTTAGGATATTCAAAGATAAATAAGATGTCACCCCAAGGCTGATAATGTAGTAGCAGAGATAATATATGCAAATTATAAGGCAAAAATAACAGTAGCAACAATAAGAGCTACCAATTATTGAGGTCTTACTGTGTGTTTGTATGCTTCTGATCCCTTATCTCCAAGGAGGGGACATTTTAACTCTCTTTCTCCAAGGACATCGAAATTTAGAGGAGTTCATTCATTCAGTACAAAATATTTATGCCTGTCTATGATAAGCCAGCCACTGTGCAAGGTGCAGAGAATATAAATGGTTACAAGATGATCTGACCTTGGAAGCCTACCATCCAGGAACAAGTAACTGCATGTTTTTGCTTTCCATTTGTTTTTCTGTTTAGCTTAGAATGATGACCTCACCAGCACATCACTGTTCTCAAACTCAAACTCCACTTTCCCAATAAAATCTTTCTTAATCCCAGACAAAGTCAGGTGCATCTCTTACACAATTTCATGGCACTATTTACTTTTACTTCATATCTCTCATCTCAATTCAGAATTAGACCTTTATTTGCATCATTATTAATCAAACTATAAGCTTCCTGAGAACAGGATTCATATTGGGATTTTTAATCATTGTAATCAATGCCTAGGAAAAGTACTCAATATTTTTTCATTTGTATGTAAGAAACAAAATCAGTAGATATCATATACTTAACATATATCATGTGTCTATAAGACAACTGTGCCAAGATTATATTATTTAATTATTTATATTATTTAATTTAATCCTCATGTAATGTATGAAGTAGGGAGTATAGAACATTTTATTGCTGATGACGCTAAGGTTCAGACAAATAAACTTTTCAAAGTATCACTTCTAGGGAGTGGCAGAAGCTGAATGACTCCTAAGCTCAATTTCTTTCCTACTATGTCATACTGATTCAAGATAGAAAAAGATGTATATTTACATATGTACATAAGTGGATATATAGACTTTTATACATATGCATATACATTCTATGCATATAGAATGTACATATATAGAATATGGCAACCAAGGTTAAACACCTCACTCATCTAGTCATCTATTCTAAAACCCATTATCCATGCCTGTTTTCAGGTAACATTGAGGAAGCTTTCAGCTCAAGTGCCAGAAAACATAATGCAGAGTGCATTAAATTATAAAGGGATTTATTATTTCACTAGAAGTCTGAAGGGTAGCTAATTCTTCAACTGGTCAAGTGCAGCTCTACCATTTCATTAGGACTATTGGTTCCTTCTTCTTTCATCTCTATCAGTTTGAGGATATTCTGAAAGCTAAAACTCTGCTCAGTCACATTGTGCTGTTGCAGCTCCCGACATTATGGGTTTCACTCTTCACATAATACTGTCCATAGTAGAGAAAAGGGATTCTCCATTGGGTGCAGTTCCACATGCCTATAATCCCTGCTACTCGGGAGGCTTTGGCAGGAGGACCACAAGTTCAAGTTCAGCCTTAGCAACCTAGCAAGACTGCTTCAAAATAAAATAAAAAAGACTGGAGATGTAACTTGGTGGTAGAGTTCTCCTGGGTCCAATCCCCAGTACTCCCACCCCACATACACACAAAAGGATTCTCTTCCACTCATTTCCCTTTTAAAGAGCTGAATAAAATCAGTTATGCCCAGGATAACTAAATAATGGAACAAAATCTTTGTTCTTATAGCAAGAAATAAGGAGAAGATACCTATTGGGTAGTCAAGCAACATCACACCACAGCTGTTTCTACTTTTAATGTTGTTACCATGATTTATTTCCTTGTCTTTCTCTCTAAATTGTAAACGACTTAACAGCAAGTCCTGCATGTTATGCATCTTTGATACCTTTCTGCTTGTATTGTTTTCTGTTTTATATTTACATATATACACAAACATATATACATACACATAAAATCTATAATTTTAATGCTTTATAGGGAGTAAATATTCAATTCATGTAAGTTAAATGAATGAATTTTAGGAATTGCTTTTGGAAGGATAGGCAGCATACGTATGGGGAGTTTTGAATAGCAGCCATGGGGTTTTAAAAATGTATGTGGTAGGCAATGTGGAGTTTTAAGCAGATTAGGATGGTATGGGTTTACAGGAGTAGTTTCAGAGGAGTCCGTGAACCCCCTGAAATGTGTGCAAATATTGTGGGTGTTCAGAAGGTCCTGAATTTTCATGAGCTTCTTAAAGGTTTCCATGAGCCAAAAATTTTAGCAGTGGGTATAATAAATTGGAATGGAAAGAAAGCATAGAGGCCAGAAGAGCTGGAAGAAATCTTGGAAATCATGTGCATAAAACTCTTCCAATTGGAACTCAGGAAAGTCAGGTTTCCATGTTGGGAACATAGGAAAAATTTTGAAGACATGCCCGTGGGTGCTCTTCACCTGGTTTAATCTCAGGTTCATATCCAGGAGCTTGCAGTGATGAAAGGAGTGAGCAATAATATCCCAACCAAAGGATGGACTTTCCTGTAATACTAGTTTTCTACAGCCCAGCCTCACTTCCCCACCCACATTTCCTGAAGTGGCTTAGATTTTCATTCATTGCTTTCCTTCCTTGAATTGTTTTGTTCTTCTCCTTTCTTCTAAAAGAAACTCTCACCAGTGGCCTTCCTGTTGATGAGGTCTTAGGTTAATGTTTTCCAAGGAAATTGTCACCACCTCCTCTTGTCAACTTACTAAGCCAAACACACCTCCTTCATGTTCCAAAACCAAAGAACAGGAATTTCTGGTACGTGTGCTTTGTAGCTTGCAAGCACATCACTGAAAGGAAACCTGAGTCCTGCTCAAACTTCAGGCAAGAAGTAGGTGAAAATGTGATGATAGACATATCCTACATCATACTAGACCCTGAAAGGATGCCCTTTTCAAAAGACCTGGGGACTGTAGGGCTTAATAGTATCTTTGGACACGAAGAAATGATGCCCTAGAGAGCTCAGGACTATGAAAATAGTGTAAGCCTATAATTGAAGGGGCTTCCAGATATTCAGATAATAGCAGGAAGAGAGACACTATGCCCCATTTTCCTGCTTGTTCTTCAAAGTGGTTATATGCTCTGGCATAGGTCTATGGAAAATTGCAAGGCAGGTAAAAAATTTTTTTTGGCATCTACTTTTCCTGCTTTCTGCTTCTGAACTCAGTCTTAGGCTCCCTTAACCTTGTTCACCTCATTTCTGAATTTTCAAATTATCTATAATTCCCTAGAGCTTCTAACTAAAGTCTATTACTCCACTGATTGATTAGTTCAATTAATATTTATTTTAAATCTAGTTAGTGTTAGGCATTGGGTTGCTAACTGGGATACCGAGAGGGCCATGACAGGCACCTGCCCTTGAGAAGATAAATTTGCATGGCTGAGGAGTTGGATTTCATCCCAGAGGCAACTGCTTTTTAACCCTGTTTGTGTATTAGTTATCTGTGGGCATCTAAAATACAGTAATACTGTTCCAATGGGTCAGCAGACTTGGTGGATAGCAGACATTGTTCTTTAGGTTTTTAAAACTTCACAGGCATTTTTGCTGCTAGGCCAGGTAATAGGAAATTAGGGAGTCACTAAAAACTTCTGATCACAGTAATTAGGAACAGTTGCTCAGATTTCTTTTAGAAAGAGAACAATTGTGCTTTTTCTCCTTTTGTTTGTTTGTTTTTGCAGTACTGGAGATTGAACCCAGGCATGCACTACCACTAAGCTACATTTCCCAACCTCTTTATTTTCTAGTTTGCAACAGGGTCTCACTAAGTTGCCCAGGATGGCCTCGAACTTGCAAATCCTCCTGCTTCCTTATCTCAAGTGGCTGGGATCACAGTCATCCTGTTTCTCCTAATTCTTCTTGATGCTTTTAATTGTTTTTCACTGAAACTCTGCCAAGTTTTTTAGTTTTCAGTTCTATGCAATTAAGGAGTTACATTATTCCTACCCCATTAACTCAATTGCTTTTTTGTTGTGGTTGGTAATGGTGCTGGGGTTTGGACCCAGGACCTCATACATGCTAAGCATGCACTCTACTCAATTACATGTTTTCTATCAAGAGAAAACAGGAGTCTCTGATTATTCTTCCCAAAATACATTGTTTTTTTTTAAAATCACATTTATTGTACTTATTCCTCCATTAGTATTTAACTTTATAATTCAAAGATTTTTCAACCATTATTGCCTAAAGCTTGCTTCAGGTGCTTATTAGCAGTATCTCTCTCTAGGTTCCACACCCAGTGAGTCTGATTCAGTGGGTTTGGGAGATGCTCAGGAATTTGAAATTTTCCAACATTTTCACAATGTAGATTTTTTTTAAACAAATGAAATGGTTTTAAAAAGAAATAAAAAAGAATATCACCAAGAACACCTTCAAGTTCTCTAAATTAAAAATTGTTTTCATTTTGCCACATTTGTTTTCTCTACTTAATGAATGCATGGTAGTATATTTATCATGTATTTTTATTTTTCAGAACTATGTGAAAGTAAATTTTGGATATCCTGACGCTTTACCCATAATACTCCAAAAGGCATCTCCTCAGAATAAGGATATTCTCCTACATAATTAGGGAAAAGATATCATTGCTTCAAAGATATTTCCAAGGTATTGTCTAGTTTTTTTTGTATCTCGATGGACATCTTTTAGTTTTCTCTCAAATATAGGACCTACACCTATGGAAGTTTTAGACATCCTGGTGGGCAAATGGAGGAGAACGTTGGGGAGCAAGACGTACTTCAGGCCAAACAAAACAGGTTTCAAGTTGGTTCTGGGTAGATTTCACAAAGCAGGTCAGACCAATGTCTCATCTTGCCATAATGACCATTCCACTTGATAGTTGGACAGGTCATACAGCAATGTGGATGCACTCCCACACACTAGTCTTAACTATAAAAAAGGTGAAAAGTTCTTTCTTCCTCTGGGGAACTTCAAAGAAAATCCTCTTGTCCTCATTTTTATGATAGAAAGGTGACTGGTGAGTGTACATTAAGGCATCTACATGACTAAATACACACCCTGACTTACGGGATTAGATTTGCTTCAGCATACATCATTAAATAACTTCCTGCTATGATTGAAGAGTTAAAATCATGAGTCAGTATCAGATTTCAGGGGAGTAATAAGAAATAGGGATCACAGGAGTTGTAGTGTGATTCTTCTGCATGCTCTCTGATACTATCTCCATAAAACAACATCAGCTGCTACTGCACACAGTATGATTTTAATATGTTCTTTTAATATTTACAGTGTGCCTATAAAAGACTTTGTAATAACAGCTGGTAGTTCCCGTGGTAATTAATAAACGATAGCAAAACCATCATCAGATTGCTTTGGGAAAGTCTCTCAGAATGCTGGCCTGGGGAAGATTCCTGGGTACAGGACTTTCTAAACCTGAGGCCGACTCCTTTTCACTACTTGCCTACATGGTTCCATAGATGCTTTTCTCTGAGTTCTTTCCAAAACAGCAAAAACTAAGGAGAAAAAGGAATGAACAAAGAGTTTGACTTTGCAAATTAAGTAGCTAGCAAAGCTAACCTTCCTGCTTGTGCTCTTCATTCTATTGGTGCTTCTGTCCCCAATTCTAACTGGTCTCTTCTCTTTTTTATGATCTTGTCTTAGAGATAAACTAAGTCTTTCTCATCCTAAAACACAAGCAATTTCTTGCAATAATAATGCCTCCTGGCTCTAATTTCCAAGTAATCTACTTTCTTGCTAGTTCAAATCACCTAGTTATTAAACATACATTGAATTACCCAGGAAAATTCTAGTCACCAAATCTAATGGCCTTTCCTTAAGACCCATGATCTTTAGCATGACCTTTCCTCAGACTTTCATCTTCTTGATCATTCCTCTGCCTGTCACCCATCCTTTTTCTCCCGTCCCTTGACTTCTGCAAACCTTCAGTATTTGTGATAGACAAAGCTCAGACTCAGAGCCCTCCTCAAGGGTCTGCCAACCACCCTGACTCTTCTTTCATATTGTTCATTAATTCAACCAACTCATTGAGCACCCATGATGGATCCGACATTGTGAGAAGAATGGAAAGATATGTAAAAATAAGACTGGATCAGTGCTCCATGTAGCTCACTGTCTTGTGGGGAAGATGTATAAGCACATAGATAATCCCAACCTGATGAATGAGTCAGGAGAATCCGATGGGAGCCCAAAGGAAGGTGCCTTAAACTGGTTATTTCAAAGGAAGACACTACCAGACATCTGCAGGGTGAGCATACAGTCAGCCGCTGTGGGGGCATGGAAAATGATGGTCCAGAAAGTCAATCTGTACTATGGGGACATACATTAAAAGGCAAGGCAGAGGAAGGGGATGAGAAATGGGAACAGGGAAAAGACTGAAAATGCCAGATTATGATGACATTTTATGCCATGGTAAACATGTCCTGTTTTACAGTAAACACTTGAAGCAGGGAGTAAGAATGGTTAGATTTTCTTTTATGGACAAGTGCATGAATGACAGTGTAGAGAATAGTGGGGGTAGGAGTAAAATTGGAGGTAGAAATGTACTACTGCAGTTCGGGGTAAAAAAAATGGCAACGTGAACTAAGATAGTGCTGTAGGGATGGAAGGAATGAATTGTTTCAAGACATATTCTAGAAGTGGAATTGATGGGGTGGTTTGGTGACTGGGTATAGATGGATTGAGAGAAATAGAAAGATACATTCCTAGTTTTCTAGCTTTGGCAATAATTATTCTGGAATTTGGGATATGGAGTAGGGATAGAGTTAGGGTGCTTTTGATGAAAGTTTTTTTTTCACCTTTCTTTTAAAATTTTTTTGAAAGATTAGTTTTCGAACATGTTGGGTTTGAAGTTTTGAGGGATGTGGAGAATAATTTTTCATAGCATATAACTAGGGATTTGTTCTTGTTCTGAAATGAGGCTCTTTTGATTTTGAAAATTCCAATGAGAAGAAGTTTAGGGGACAATAAGAAATTAAAAATAGCAAGAAGGCTTTATATACTCTTATTCTTATCAAAAGCAATGTTCAAATCCTATGTGGATGTTACTCATACTGTCTTTAGCCTTCTACCTTAGCATGAGAGTAATACCAGTTGAGTTACTTCTTACACCAGATCCATGTCTAAGTGCTTGGCACACACTGACTCATTTAATCCTCAGGTGTTCTACCACGATGACTATTATGTTACCTTTCTTTTACATAAGAAGAAACTGAGGCATTGGGTAGTTAAGTAAGGTAGACTGGGGACAAAGTCAGGCATTCTTTCTCATTATACTCTTTCTGAGATTGAGTTTCTAATTATCTACAAACTCTGACATATGGGGGCCTAATATGGCCTGCTGCCTGTTGTTGAAAATAAAATTTTATTGTTATACAACCATGCCTGCTCATTTACATATTGTCTATGGCTGCTTTGCAATACAATGGCCAAGTTAAATGGTTACTACAAAGATTATTTCACACACACACACACACACACACACACACACACACACACACACACTATTCCTATCTGATCCTTTACAGAATGTTTGTTGACCTCAACCCAAAGGGTTCTAGTCACCTGAGCTAATATTTTTCTTTGTGTGTGGGGGATTGAACAATGACCATTGTACCTTACAGCCAAACTTCTGCAAATAAGATGCTAGAAACTGATCCTTTTTTCCCCCCAATGATAAAACCATTCACCACCTCATTTGCCTTACTTGTCAGGATTAAAAAGTGACAAGTATCTTTCCCTAAGCTATTAATGGAGATAGTTAAAGGACAAACAGATTAAACATTAAGTTGATGTGCAGGTGCAATGATGCACACCTGTAATTCCAGCAAAAACCAAAACCAAAAAGGGCTGAGGATACTGAGGATGTGGCTCAGTGTAAAGTGTACCTGTGTTCAATCACCACAAAGAACTAACAACAACAACAACAAAAAAAGAAGTTGGTGGCTTGTTTTTGATTGTTCCTACTCTCTTACAGGAAATGAGGCAGAGAAACTTTGTTTGCCTTAAGAATAATGGTACCTTTTTTTACCTTTCATGGCTAGTCCCAAAGGCTTTGCATCTATGTGAACCCACATAACAAACATCTGGGGGTGGGGGTTTATTTGAATTTGGGTCTGCAACTCAATAGAAAACAGATATATTGACTTGCGAATAATTGGAACATAGGAGATTATTAATCGTTTTTTTTTAATCAAATACTTAAATATACAATAGTCACTTTTCAGGACTCTGCCTTCTTATCTCTGCTCTTACTACAACCCCTTTCTTTGATGACCTAATCCACTCTTACTGTCCCAACTGTTCCTGCTGGTAGAGGTCTCCGGAAGCCATTTAACATCCTTGAGGTTGCTTACGATCTTTGCTCCAGTCTTATTTTATCTATTGATATGACATTTCTCTCTTTTATAATGAAACCTCTCAGGGAAAATCTCAATCTCCATCCTTCATGTACAAAGGACAGAATCATCAAAATCCATCAATTTTTATTACTTATTTATTTTGCAGGGATAGGGATTGAACGCAGGGCCTTATGCCTGTTGAGCAAAGGCTCTACCACTAAGCCACACCCTCCGTCCTGTCCTATTTTACAGTTGTTCTTGACATTTTACCAAGGCAGGACTTTTCATCATCTTTTTAGATAATTTAACCTTCCCACTCTCTTGGCATTCTCTTCATCCCACTTACTTAAATTAAGCTGCTTCTAAGTAGACTAAGGGAAAAGGATGACCTGCTCAAAACATTTCTTCCTCCCACCTTGGAAGAGTCCTTGTGTAAACTGTGGAGCCTCATTATTGAAAATGACAGTTACTTTATTGTGCAATTGACTCAGAAAGGTTCCTGAAGAATCTTGATTTTTGAGTCCTGACAATGGGAAGCTTTCATCATTAAGTGGGTTGTTAAGACACAATCAGTCCAGGAACAAATCTGTTGTCCCACAAAATTATTCTGAGTTGTCATCTGTAAGAAGTCAGTAATCATCCAAAGAGGGGGGTCATTATGGCATTTTAGAACTGCTGCATGACCTTTGCAGATCGTCCTGTTAATTTTGCACCTGGATCTGTCTGTCTTCCTAGCCTGATTAGTGGCAGGACTTCTTTTGAGTTCAAGTTGATTTTCAGTCTTTCTATCTCAAATAGATTTCAACTCAGTGTTAATGTGGAGATTAAGTGCACATAAACATTCACCAAGATAAATTTCTTCATTGGCCCTTAAGCAAGTATAAGAATCTCAAGTTCACCTTAACAGAAAATTCTTAAGCAAATGGCAAGCAAATACTAGGTTCCAACTTAGGACATTTAGATCTTTCCAAATGCCCTATCGCTCTGCTTTTTGATAATGCTACTATCCTTGCTAACAGTCTCTTCTGGCTCAAAGTAGGTCATTGCCCTTGTCTGAAGCTTGATGGTTCTTCAATAGACATAACATTATTTTTGAGACTCACCATAACTTGACGGTTTCTTTCCATTTGCCTCTCTCTCTTTCCATGTACTCTACATTTGAGCCACACCACATGGACCCTTGCATTTTCATGTATCTATGTCTTTGTTCAATCACTTCCCCCATTCCGAAATTTCTTTCCCTTTTTTGTCCCAAAATCTTATTCTTGGGGCTAGGGGTATAGTTCAGTGGTAGAATGTGTGCTCAGCATTCATGAGATCATGGGTTCAATTCCCAGAACTCTCCCCAACCCCTGCAAAAATATCCCCAAGCTTCCTTAAATCAATATCCTATTCCCAGTTGCCTGATGCAAGAACTTTTCTCCATGAAATCACCCTTATCCATCCTATTGAAATTACTAGCTGCATCTTTAGCATTTTCATAGTATTTTGCTTGTAATTATTCAGTGTTGCTCTTATCTTCTAAACACACAGTGGTTTTATAGTTTTCCCTTGATATTTAAAAAAAAGTTATTTTACTCACCCTTTTTTCCTAGGAAGAGTTCTTTACGTAAAGTTCATGACTTCATTGTGATGCTCTCAAAAGTGTGAGACAGTGGGGCAGTGTGTAAAACTTTGTCCATAAATGTATGTACATGTTTACATACATTGTGTGTCTGTGTATGTATTTGTGGAGAGAATCATCAACTTTCATCACATGCTCAGAGATATGTTATCACCCCCCCAAAAAAATTAAGAACAACTTTTAGATTATATTAGACTACTGTGGAATGGGCACTCTGCCACTCAAACAGATGGAGGAGATGAGTATAAGCAACCAAGAAATCATGAATGTGCATCAAATGTGGGTGCAAAGGGCATGGAACCCATCTGGGCAGGTGGAGAACGCCATCCACCCAAAGCTGCCAAGGGCTATTAGCCTGTATGATTAAACTCTGGATTGCACTGACTTTTGAAAATTGCAGTAAAATCCAATCCTCCTTAGTCATGGCACAGAAGCACAATAGTTGACTGAATTTATCTACATAAATGCCCTGAGTGTACCTTTGTTAAGAGCTAAGTTAGCAGTGGAAGCAATGCCATTGTCCTCATCTATTTTTTAGATAAATATGAATTTAGTTAATAATCACATTTCAGTCCATCACAGGTCCATAAAACAGACTGGAATTTTGGAAGAAAAATATACTGTGATTGATATTATCTGTCTATCTATATCTATATTTCCACGTACTATCTTCTGTGGCAGGAAGGCACAATAATCTAACTGCACATCACTGCAATATATGTATTCTTTCCATCCTTACAGTAAATATGAAAAGATTATCTGATGACACAGGTGTCTGATGCTTAGGATGAAATGACTTGACCTTCAGTACAGAGGATAGACAGGACTTTGGTTATATGTCTTAACTGCCCATGCTAAAAATGTTTCATGATTTGAGAATATTTTTACCAACACTTCTCTCATTCCTGTGGAATTGACTTGGCTGATATGAGAATGTTAACTCACACACACATAAAGGCATTGGAAATATAAACACTTTTGATTCACATTCATATGCCTTTCAATTAATTCAGATTTGGGCATGTTGAGATCATTTGACCTTAATTATTCCCTCTCACAGGGGTAAATAAAGAGAGAGCAAAACAATATGCAATTCAGGTAGCAGGATTTGGGGAAGGGGTTTCTATGTGTTTTCCTTCAAAGTGACTCCTTTTATCTAATTTTTTTTTTCTATCCAAACAACCCAAGTTACAAAAATCCTACTATATCAAATGAATTATGAAAATCCAAGCTAATTCTTCCAAAAGGAATTGTGACTAGTCTTCAAACCTATCTCTGTATGAATGGGATCAAACCAATCCCTATAATTTGGGTTCTTTTGGAATACAATACTTTAGGTCAGCAATTCTGAAATGTTAGTGTGCACTAGAATCTTGGAAGACTTGTTAGAACACATATTGCTAGCTTCTACCTCCAAAATTTCTAATACTATAGATTTGGGGTGGAGGCTGGAGAATATGATTTCTCACAAGTTCCCAGGTGCTGCTGCTGCTGCTGTTGGTCTAGGATCTATACTTTGAAAACAACTATTCTACGTCTTTAAGATCACAAGGGGTTTGTAATCATTTCAATCTGGATAAAATATATTTTTAAAACCCTAGCAATACAAGGTAACATAAGGGTTCCCCAAAGCTACAATGAATGTGGTCCAAGAATAGTGGTGAGGGGGAATTCTGGGATGTCAGGATTTCAGCTGACTTCCAAGTTGGATCAGGATTAAGATGATCGGAGAGAAGATGGAAGACATTCATAATATGAGGAAATAAACCAATTTAGTTGGAGCTAAGACTTGAGAGGTAGGAAGGAACCTATTGGTAGAAGGCTTTCAATTCCATCTTATGTACGACTTCATACAGCAGGAACTATTTCTTCCATCCACACCAGCTGCCCATCACTGCAGAAAGTTTTGAGCTTTTCAAATTCCTTTTAGCTGGGATGAGATGGGAAAGGTTTTTTTAGTGTATTTCGTAGGTTTGGTGAAGATACCAAATTCTACCGGGATGTGTTGTTAGCATTGCTCAGTTAAATTATTTTTCCTATCCTACACGGATAGAAGAGCTGACAACCTGTGGAGTTCTGAAATAAAAGTAAGGCTTATTTGGCTACGGATGGAGGTTACCGATAGGAATAGGAAAAATCTTGGATGGCTGTAGTATCCCAAGCAGAGGGTCAAAAATGGGTAAAGCAAGCACTACAGTGCAGTACTTTGCAATGATTAAGGTGCACTCCTAAAAATCAGCTGGAGATCCTGTTAAAATGCAGGTACTGATTCAGTAGGCCTGATATTATGCACTTCCTACAAGTTTCAGAGGATGCTGCAGACCATACTTGAAGCAAGGTACCGGGGGACATCAAGAACAGGTCAGGGGGGAGAGAGGCCTGTTGGCCATATCCTCTGAAGAAAGGAGGATACTTGCAATCCTTAAGGATTAGGCCCCAACCCGGTGCAGTGAGGGTGTGGGGAAGAGAAGGACGACATGGGCAAAGCCAGGAAGGGGACCAAAGGGAAGGGCGGAGACACTGAGGTGCTTCAGGTAGAGTGTTCCGGTGATGGAGGCCCACCGCGCGATTTCTGGTCTTTCGGCCCTCCGCGGCTCCCATCTCGGCTCCTGGGCGCGAAGCGGAGACTGCTACGGAGGCGGCGGCGGCGGCGGTCGATCCCTCCCCGCGCGGGCGCGCGGGCATGCGGACACCCAGTCGGCCGGTCCTGGCGCTGGGGCTCCCGGAAGCGGAAGAGGAGAGCGGCCCGGCCTGGGCGGCGGCGCGGGAGAAAAAGGCGTGGGTAGAGTCGCGGGCGGTCGCGTGAGCAGCGGCGGCGAGAGGCTAGCCAGCCGGCGCCGGTAAGTGTGTGCAGGCGCGGGGGTGAGAGGGACGCCCCCGCCGGCCCCGCCCTCCCCGCGGGGCGCCGGGCCACCGACCCCGCTCCCAGCGCCCTCGCGGTGCCTCCCCAGCCCTAGCTGCACCTGTCCCCGCGCGCGCTCGGAACCCGGGCTGGGAACCTCGGGACTTCTCCGCGCCCTCTCAGCCCCAGGCCTGGCGGTTTTCAGAGCACCTTCTGCCAGCACCGGAGCCACCCGCCGCTGCCCCTCCCATAACTGGTGATGGGTGGGTTGCTGCTCTAGTGGACGTGATTTTGGGTTAGTTAAAAAACAAAGTCAATGCCTGGAGTTTCCTCCCTGTAAACCAGTTTCCCTTTCTGCACTCCCTCCCGGAGACCTGCACCAGGATTCCGGATTTCTCTCTGCTGTGACAGAACCTTTCATTCATTCTCAGACCGCTGGCGAGAAGCTGCAAAGGACTAGCAGGAGGAGAAATAGTTGGCTCTTTTATTGACCTTCTTCCCCAATTCCCAACCAAAGGGGTTTTAGAGAAAATTTCTTATGGGTGGATGGCAGCAGTTTGCACTTGTTACCATTCCCCATTATAGGTTGCTGGATTTTAACTGGAGAGACCATTTAAATTATGGTCTTTCTCAAGCTATATTTTGGTCACATTTTTAGATCTCTTGTGAGTCAGTGGAGAATGTCTGTATCTCCAGGGCTAAGAGGACCTGACCAATTATTTCTTGAAAATATTGCAGTACAGCAGTCATAAAAGTACAAGAGGAAAAAAAAAATCAAGGTCATTGTGGGCGGGCTATAAATAAATCATAGGTAAAGTTACTGTCTAAAGACAAATAAGGATAATTAAGTGCAAGTTAAAAAGATGTTTCAAATGGTTTCTTCTGCTACTATGTTAATATGTGCACCTAAAAGCATTCACTACCTAACTTGTGGTAAAAATAATAATAGTACTTACCATTTGATGACTGCTTAGAGTGTACTGTTCCTGGATTAAAAGGCTTTTTATGTAGTATTTCATTAACTTCTTCCAACTCTTTAGATTTATTTTAAAGATAAAATTCAGAGAAGTGCTCTTTTTTTTTAGTTGTGCTCTCACTTAATAGCAAAAAGATTTTTGAAAAAGAGATGAGGTGAGAAATCAACTGGAAAGAATCAAATGAGATTTGGTTTTGTGGAAAGTAAAACCAGATTCTATTCCCATTTCTGTCACTATCCAGCTGTGGGGTCATTGGTAGGTCAGTGACCCAGGTTGTTTTCTTATCCATACAGCTAAGGAGTCAAGACTAAATTCCTTAAGGCTTATTCTTTATTTTAAAGCTTTTCCACTTTTTATTTTCGAAAATTGCCATGTTTGTAAGACTCTTAACATGTGGAAGGTATATTTAAAACATTTACCTGATGAAAAATATTACTAAAATTTTGAGATAGTGCCAGAATAGATCGACTTTAGAATTCATCATTTTGCATGTAAAACAATAGAACTATGCCGGGTCTCTTCAAACTGTTGAGATTTCTGTTAGTTTAAACATATGTTAGAAGCAGTGGTTGGAGTAAATGAAACAAAACATGTTTTGAAAATGGATGATAAGGATTATGTCATGTTGCCTGTCTATAGCATACTTTGTTTAATAAAAGAAGTTTAAACATTTAAAAATAAATATATATAACCATCAGCTTAATAAGTTAGATTCTAAGACAAAAAGTAATCAGCGAATCATAAAACTTTTACTTATTTTCCCACTGCCTGATTTAAATCTATGTTTTAATTCATAGTGTGTGATTCAGAACCTGTGAAAAAGTTCTTGGATAAAATAATGCCATGGATTAGGAAAGAAACTGATTGAGAAATCTAGTAGTGTCTCCATGGAGCTTTTTTCCTGGAATTGTAATTAAGATTGAGTCAATGAAAATTTTTCAGCATAAGAGGCTACACAGTGATAGTGTCAGTACCAGGCTTAACAGGGAAAGCAGAGGAAAAGCTGTTTTTATTGCCTGAAGGTTATTCGTAAATTCAGCTTTACTTTTTGAATAAAGAATATAACTTTGGCAAAGTATTAAGTCTAAGATTCAAATTTTCAAATGTGTTAGAAATAAAAGAAAATTTAGCACCTATTGGCATAATCAGTTTATAAATACCTCATCAAATTTGAAAATGTTTGACATATTTTGAATCAATAATAATAATAATAAATAGGAGAAAGAATTGGAAAAATACCCGTCTTATTGCCAGAATAGTGATTTGTTGGTCAAGAATTCCTGATAAATTGGATCAACTAGTTTAAAAAGCACATTTTCATGTACCTGTGGAGCTGCATTGATAGCTACCTTAGTATAATGGTAATTTGCTTATTTTGTTGCCCTTTTTAGATCTACCCTAGGCAAAATGTGATGTTTTCCAAGTTTGTCATCTGCCCTTTAGGCCTTCTTTTCCTTTGTATTATTACTCCCTGTGTAAATTAACCTTCTTCTCCATTTTGGAGGCTAAATCAACATCAACTCTCCTCACCTATGTGCTGCTCCTTTCACAAAAGGTCAGGTTAGATAAATTGATATTATACCATTCATATATAATATTAAATTATATATAATAAATTGGTATTATACCATTCATATATACTTTTGCTTTTAATTCTAACTTAAAATGCTCAAGTATGATCTTAACTGGACTTCTGAAAGCCTTTTAAATTATAATTATAGAATGAATAACTTTCACATATGCAGGATTTTCAGCTTCAGCAAGTAGGTGAGGAGAGATTTTCCATCTAGTGTTAATGTTTTTAGATTAGGCCTGCTTTGGTTAATTCTGGTGCAAAGACAGTCTAATTTAGTTTCTTTTTTATTCTTCCAGTATATCTTGGTACAGTGAGTATTAGGTGGTCAGAAGCTGGCCTACCTTACTATTTGGAAGACATGCCTTATTTATACCCAGGAAAAACCTTAGCCTCTTCAAGTCTAGCTTTTACCATACCTGAAGTTTTTTTTCTTTTACTTTCTTATTTAATTTAACACACACACACACACACATACACACACGCGCGCGCGCGCGCGCGCACGTGTGTGTATTCAGATGAAGTGTGTCACATACACACACACATATGTGTGTATATATGTGTGTGTGTGTGTGTGTGTGTGTGTGTGTGTGTGTGTGTGTGTGTGTGTACTTTAAAGACAGGGTCTAAGTTGCCCAGGTTGACCTTGAACTTGGAATCCTGACTTAGCCTCCCTGCTAGGTGGGATTATAAGCATGAACCACTGTGCCCAGCTTCTTTGTACCATTTTTGAAGCAAAGATTCTCATTACTTCCTGTCTCTATTCTACATTGAATCTTGCTTTTTCTATCCTTTCTCCCGCATTCCTTCCTTCCTAAATGAATATTCCCCACATAGATATTTGGTACTGACTAAAACAGCATTTGGTAGTTTTAATTGCTGTCATCCCATATCTTCTAAGTTATTTCTACTATTTGTTAGAAGATTCAGATGAAATATGTCACTGTAGTGCAGTATTATTAATAGAGATGCAGTATTTTTATTTATTTTTCACTACTGAGGCAGGTGTCCAGAAGAGCAGGTTCATGTGAAGAACAACAGCTTATGTTTAGTTTTGTCCAGAATGTAGTGGCTTAGATACTTGTTCTACATAGTAGATTCTTGAAATCATTGATGGTGCAAGAATGTTATGCTTTGACACTTTGCCACACCCATGTTTTTACAAAAATCTTCTTGGAGAATTTAGCAATTGATTCAGAATACCCTGCTTTAATTATATAGTCCCATTAGCTTCTGAAATCAAGGATGATTTTCTTCCATGCTTCATTTCTCCTTTTACCATCCTGCTTGCACTTGAAAGAGATTAGATTAGGGGCTTTTTTAGTTTGATTATTCTGTTTTAGATCAAACTTCTATTTTTGGTTTTGTGCTTGAAGAAATCCCAGGGAAACATGTAGAAATATAACTTTACTACACGCTTGTGGTATAACACTAGCTGAAAGGCTATACTTTTTGAAAAAAAAATTTTTCCCCATAACAAGTAGTTGATAGATTTTGGTGGGGGAGGAAGTAAATTAGCTGAGGTATGGTTAATATGTATCACTACTTTTAAGGATAGGACCCTGAAACACTGTTTCATTCTAGAGTTTTAAAAGGAGAAGTAAAACTCATCTTTAAGTTCCCCTCTCTTCCCTACTTCACACTTCCCTTTAAAGTTACTATTTTGGAGATATTTCTTTGCCAGGCAACTTCTCATTTAAGCATGATTACAACCCTGTAAGACTGATATTTTTAGCCCCATTTTAAAGATGGTCAAACAGAGCTTGGAAAGCAAGCAGCTGTATTACCATTTGAACATGCTTCTCTGTTTTAACATCTGTACAAGATATATTTACTACTCTGTTGATAATAAATGGAATACCTACATGATATCTTAAAAATTACTTTATTGGTTAAGTATTACAGGCAGCTAGAGCCTCATGTTTAAGTAGAGCTAAATGCCATGATTAACCATTTTGCAGAGTAGGATAAATCAAATCAAATAGTTTTATAAGTATATTTAAAGATACACAGCTGTAACTTTGTTTTCTAAACTAATTTTTGCTTGTAATAATGTTTTAAATTTCATATATTGATCTAGAATAGTCTTAATTTTCTCTTGGCCCTTGCAAAAAATTTTTTTTTGTATGTTTGGTAACTTACTCTGTGAATTGACTATATTTTTTTCTGACATAGCAATGTTAAAAATGTTTAATGTCATAGTTTTGAAACTTTGTAATATTGTAATCCCAAAATTTTTAGGATTTTTGAGGTTACTATTATTTTCATACTACATAGATGAAATTTGATTTCAAAGTAGTGACAGTGGTATTGATCTAGCACTGAAATGTTAGTTGCATTTTGCATTCTATATCTGTAATAGAGCTCTAATAACTGTAAATGTTTGTTGAGAATTTTCTTGATGTTAAGCCAGTGAGTGATGTGGGTTTGACTCATGGATGATTTGCCAGTGGTATTACCTAATGTTACTTACAGAAACTACTGTTTTGTTGAAACATTAGGAAGCCACCCTAGAGTTATGGCCTTAGTGGCATTGCTCACTTTGGCTATGTTTCAGAACTTTTTGTTGTTCCACATCTAATTGTGTTTGAATTTTTTTTTTTTTTAAATACATTCATTTGCCGTTAGGGTAGCAGCTCCTTAACTTTGTCATATGGTATTTTGTTTTTAAGAAGCAAGGTACAGCAAGGAGACCACTTTAAATTAGGTTAAAAAGTTGTAGTAGAAAGAAATGACATTTGACAATCTAATAATCACGCTGCATAGAAAAATTGACCCTGGGAGAAAATACAGGTATTGTTCATTTTATAAGTTTATAAGGAAGAATGGAAATGTATTGATAATCATTGATATATTTTTCACATTCTCACTATGTTATAATTTTGTTGTTGCATTGGTAAACAGTGCACTTCATAAATTCATAGCTTGTTCTTTATTTCCTGTCTTGGAGAATGATACCAACTTTATTTAGTCCCTAAGCCAGAGATTCAGGACTAATCATAGAATCTGCCCTTTACTTCATTTGACCACTATGTCTTATCAGTTTTTTTCATTAAAGTTCTTCTAGATCTGTCCTCTTTCCAGTATGTTTTCTGTTGTGTCACTTCATAACACAGACATACCCCATAGCCCTTATAAATAAGCATTTCTGGGATGCTTACCATGTTTCTCACCATTTTTCTCTCTCTTTGTTGTACTGAGGATTGAACCAAGGGTGCTTAACCACTAAGCCACACCCCCAGGCTTTTTAAAATATTTTATTTAGAGACAGGGTCTCGCTAAATTGCTGAGACTGGCTTTGAACTCATGATCCTCCTGCTTCAGCTTCCTGAACTGCTGGGATTACAGGTGTGTACTGCACTTGGTGTCCTTCATCATTTCTTAGGTGACAGACTAGTTTGTTGTTTGTTAAGTCAGTTTCAGTACTTTATCCATCTACCCAAACTTAGCCACAGGATCTTTGCTTTTCTTCTCCAAATACAAATTTGATTCTGGGATTTGCTCCCTAAAATTCTTTAATGGTTTTCCATTGCATTCAGGATGAAGTCCAGACTCATTGACATGTTTTCATTTCATAGTGCTTTTTAATTTGAGGATCACTCTTTATTTGGTATCATGAATTCTGTTTAATAGGCTGTGACCAGCATCATATATTTTTGATGAAGTAAAATCGAATAGCAGTATCAGAGTGCATCTTATGTAGAAAGGGTAAAATGTCTTTCTTTAGTTATTCATATATTTCTGTGTATACTGATAGTATTGCAGAATTTATTTCTTTGAATTGATTATGGTCAGGACGTTGTCACATCTTTTTTTTAATTAAAAAAATAATTTTTTGTAGGGGCTGGGGATGTGGCTCAAGCAGTAGCGCGCTCGCCTGGCATGCGTGTGGCCTGAGTTCGATCCTCAGCACCACATACAAATGAGGATGTTGTGCCCGCCGAAAACTAAAAAATAAATATTAAAAATTCTCTCTCTTTCTCTCTCTTTAAAAAAAAAGCTTTTTTGTAGTTGTAGATGGACAGAATACTTTTATTTGTTTATTTTTATGTGGTGCTAAGGATGGAACCCAGTGCCTCATGCATGCCAGGCTAGCGCTCTGCCACTGAGCTACAGTCTCAGCCCAGGGTTGTCACATCTTAACCCATGTTTCAGATGCAGTGATTCTTGTCATATCCATTTACTTCTATTTCCTCTGCTTGCTTTTACATCTTTTCTTGTTCTATTCTCTCGGTTTGAAAAAGCTTCTGTTTTTCATTGAGCTCATTCACAGGCTTCATTGCCTCTGAAAATCTTTCCCTGATGACAGCTTACCATAAGAAAGAAGTTGATTGTAATGCATCCCAGCACACACATGCATCTTCAGAAAACTGAAAAATGTTCTATGAACTAATACCCTTACTATGTGAGATGCATTTTTGCCCTCTTTCTTAGCTTCTTTTACATCATAATTGATCTTGTCTCTTTACTGGTCAGTCTCCACTGAGTATAGTGTCTCTTTTTCATCTATATCCTGTGTCAAAGCATAATATAAAGTTAATAAATATTGATTGAATTAATAATAGTTAATTGGTATACGTTATTGTAGAACTTATTATTTAAGCTTTAGCTATAGGATCTAACTTTTATGGTTGACTCTTCTGGTGGTGGTTTCACTGTAGGAGGAACTTTTTTCTTAGAATATTTTAAACCAAAATTTCTATTTTAAACTCTTCTGTTCTCTGTTTATTAATTGTGAGTAGATGCTTCTAACCTCATATCTTGGAAGATATTACTTGCATTTTGTCATGTAAGTGATCTCAGAATCTAAATTTTACTTTGAAATTTGTGGTCAAGGAAATTTGATGATGCCTAAATGCTGGACACGTAATGCTTTTTTGGTTTTATGGGAATTAGGTGATTTCAAAAGAGAGAACTTTCATCTGTAATGGTGATCAAGTGCAAATTCTGCAGGGATGAATGGCATATGAAAGCATTGAATCAGGTGGAATTGAATCATCTTATTTTTTAATTTAAAAGTTTTTTAATTGTCATTTTCATAGAATGTTTAGCTGCTTACAATTTTTATCTTTGTGAGAGATGATTGTTTGTTAAACCATTAATAGATTCTCATGGAGAACAATTATTGAAGAGAGGGTCCATTTGGTGGAATGAAATGCAAAAAGAATGAATCAAGATAAAACTTCTAGATGCAAGTACCAGAAAAATTACAACACATCCCAGTGAATTTGCAAGTGGTAAGTTTTCATTTTACGGTGGGACTATGTTTCTCATTTATTTAGTATAGTATCCTTGGAGTCTAATGTTTGTATGCACTTAATTGTACATTAGCAAATGTAGTTTGTTTACAAATTTTATATTACATTTTAACTAAGCGTATTTTCTTAAATTAGACTTTTTATAAAGAAAATAAGCTGTAAATAATACGAGTCACAGGAATATCTTTCTAAATTGCAAATATTATGTTGTTTTATGGCAGATCCTTCCACAGAGCAGTTTTTAAAAATCCTAATTTTAAAAATAATATATAGTGATAGAGGCTCAAATTAAACATTTATAACACTAATGCTGTCACTTAGTCTATTTTTAATAAACTAATTATTATCATATAATAATTCTAAATTATCTTGAAAATAATTTAGAATTGTATATAATACTGATAAACTTAGAAGAACATATAAATATATGCATAAAATAGGAAAGCCTTCTTCCTCACTCCTCTTTCTCTTTCAATTCAGTGATAATCCAGTTTGGTTGATGTGTTTTCTTCAAACAACTTTTCCCCTCTATACACATGCAGAAATTACTTATGTGTAGTTTTTGCTAAAAAAAAAAAATGTTATAGGAACTATTCCTCAACTTATCTTCCCGACATTTAATTTTGAAAACTTTAAACAGAAATGTGGAAATCAATTTTATAGTGTTAAATCTGAATACCCATCATTTAGATTTTATAACTATTATTATTGAACTTCATCATATATTCATCTCTGTCTATCCATCAATCAGTTTTATTATTATTTTTTGATCCATTACAAAGTAAATTGCAGGTATCAGTATACTTCCTCCTCCACATACTTTAATATATGTCATTAACTAGAGTTCAGTATTGATTTACAGGGGTTTTGTAAGGTTAGTTTACATACCATGAAATGCAATAATTGGAAGTGTACATTTGCTGAGTTTTGACAAATTCATATACTTGTATAACTCAGACTCCATATTATGGTATAGATCTTTATTAGCACTATAGAAAGTTCCCTTATGCCTCTTCTTAGTCTGCCCCTATCCCTTCTCTTCTAGAAAAGCTACTGTTAAGATTTCCCTGCTTCCCACCATAAAACTTAATTTATTAATTCAGTAGTGCATTATAGGTAGTGACATGCACATATAGGTCTGCCTTCCTTTTTTTTTTCTCCCCTCAAAATTGCAGTAACTTGGGAATAGTCTACACTATGGATGTATTATAACTTATTTGATCATTCCCCTCTTCTACATGGACATCTAGGCTGTGCTATATTTTTCTAATTTACAAGAAGTGCTGTGTCCTTTATACCGCCTTTTATGTATAAAAGGGTTTTATACCCATATGATTGTATCAGTTTATGTGCACACTGGTAATTTAAGAGAGTGCCCTTTCCCTATGTCCTCTCAACATTGAATATCATCTATCTTCTTGAAAGTTTTTTAATAAATTGATGAAAAATATACCTAGTTATTTTACATTTCCTAATCAGTAATGATTAGCCATTGGATTTTATGTTCTATTTTTGAATTGCCTTTTAATATATTTCCTTTGTATGTCTCTTATCGTTCATGTGTTATAGTATTTTCTCCATGGATACTGTATCTTTTGACTTGGTGTTTGGTGTGTTTTGGGATCAGCAATTTTAATTTTTATGTGGTTGAAATTATGGGTTTTGTGAAGGCCATCCTCATTCCAAGCTTTTAAAACCATTGGCTGTTTTCTTCTTCTAATTTTGCTTTTTATTGAAATTAAGAACCAAAAGATCATTGGAATTGAAGTGCCAGGAAAAATTTCATATGGAAAATGAGATTCAGATTGTCCTGAATTGTGAGTTAAACTTAAATAGAGTTAAGGCGAATAGTGGGGATATTTCAAACAGGAGTAATGAATGATGGAATGTGTTTTTCATATTCATAGAACTGCCATCAAACCACTTTGGCCAAGATGATGAGTCATACAAAACTGTGTTTGGGGATATACTTGTGACAAGATTTCTTATAATTATTTTGGCTAATCTTTATGATTTTCTAACTTCTGCATTCTGATGTTACCATTTTCTGTCATATAGTAGTTTTCTGTTATTTTTCTTTTCCTAATTCCATAAATATTCTTCCTGAGGAAAATATGTGGTGAAATGCAGTTGCCTGAAAAGGCAGAAAAGGAAAGGTGGTATCCATCCCATTGGAAAAATCTGAACATCGTAAATATTTACTCAGTGTAGTTTAATTAGAGTTGAATTATAATTTCTTTAAAAATAGTTTGTGCTGTAGTAATTTACATCATTATGAAATTAGTGATTACACTCAAGTTTAGTTACTAGATAGTGATCTTTAAAAATCTTGAAATACCAGTGTATCTACTAGTCACATCAAAGTTTGAGTTATGAGTTCACCACTTAATATTATAAATTAGTATGTTGCTAATGAAAGTACTTAACAAAATGCCACCCTTAAGACCAAGCAGCAGCATTGTATTCAGCTTGCTTGTTGCTCAGGATGTGTAATAGTTTCTGTTCAGCCATAAGCCACGACTGGTAGATATTAACTGACTGGAGTGATCCTACAACTCTATCAGTTATGTGTTTGTAGTTGTAATCAGATTTGGAGCTCTTTGGACAACCGTTTTCTTCTCTACAACCCTGTTTTAAGGATTATGTGGCACTAATTTTCTCTCACCAGGTATTTATTTAAATATTCAACATCTTGTTCATTGTTTTATTTTTCTATCCTGTGCTCATTGTTAATTGGGGTTGCTTGTTCTTTTAGAGCTGATCATTTTTGCATTCAGGAAAAAATGGACACATTTTTAAATGATACTTTTTACTATGCAGTATTTTCTGTTGTGAGGCTCTTTTATGGATGAGAAAATTTTGCTGTTTTCTGGTAGAGAGAAATGAAAACAGTTTAAAAAATGAATGAGTATTTGATAATTTTCCTACTTGTTTTGCCGGTTTGTATGCTTTTCTGTTTCTAATGTTAATAAAATTAGAAATAAATAATGAAATTACTCTATTCTGTGTAATTATTGGAATTCACATTCTGTTTTTTAGTCCTGAACAGAACTGAAACATTAAAGGACAAAAAGGTACATGAAGTTAATAATATTGAACATGTTGAGAAACAGAACCTTCTGTCATTTCTTTTAGCACTTGGTAGTTGGCAAGGCTGTAAAAAATTAACATTCTTTGGAATGTTTCTCTTTTTAGCTGTGTAAATAGCTTACCATTTGCATATGAACTTCTTTAGTTTTAAAAATACTGATACCTATCAAATTATACAGATATTAAGCTTTATACTCTCTGATTTTCTTTAATGATAACTGATCTGTCTTTTCATTTTCTAATGAAGGGATAGTGAAATTTAGCTTTTACTTTTAAAAACCTGGGTACTATTCCTGTTTTGGAAGTCTTATGCAAATACTAATTTGGGCCATATCTGACTAAAACTGTTGAATGGTATTGCATTTGAGTTCTTGTCTCCCCACCTCCCTTCATTTCCCAGTATTTGCAGGATCTAGGAAGGAGAGACAGATTATTCCTTTAAGAATTAAATAGCTCCTTAATCTTTATTTTGGTAGCTTTATTTATTTTTATTTTTATTTTCTGTTATGTATGTGTGTGTGTGTGTTTTAGTTATACATGATGGTAGACTCTGTTTTGATATATTTATACAAGCATGAAATCTTATCTTACTCTAATTAGGATCCCAGTCTTGTACACTATGTTGAGATTCATTGTGGTATATTCATACATGTACACAGGAAAGTTATGTCAGATTCATTCCACTGTCTTTCCTATTCCCCTTTGTCTAATCCACTGAACTATTATTCCTCCCATCCCTGTTGTGTGTTAGCATCCACATATTGAGAAAACATTTGACCTTTGTTTTTTTTGGGATTGGTGTATTTCATTTAGCATGATAGTCTCTAGATCCTAGGCCTCTAATGGTACTCTGAGGCTTTTCAATTGAAGATAAATTACTCTTAGAATAAAATAGTTGGGATATAAGTTGGAAGTCTAGTAGTCATCCATGACTCTTTTCTCTGCAACTCCTAATATTGAATCAATTAATAAGACTCACTGGTTTGATTCTATTTTTTTAGTTGGCCCTTGTCTAAAACTAAGTTTGGCTTTTGTATTCTCTTAGCCTAACTGATCTTTGTCTTTAATTTTATCCTCCATACCAAAGCTTCACTAACTTATTTAAAACAAATTCATCAGGTTAACCTCCTGCTATGATAGGTTTCCTTTGCCTAAGAATGAAGTCTTAGCATTTTAAATGTCATCTTTGTGTCCTTCCTGCTGTAGCCCTTTATTTCTCATTTCTTACCAGTCACTATCCATAGAAACTTTTTTTTTTTTTTTTTGGTGCTTGGATTACACCCAGGGGTCCTTTCAGGGGTCCTTTGTCCCCAGTCCTTTTATTGAGTTGCTTAGGGCCTTGCTAAGTTACTGAGACTTGTTTTGAACTTGGATCCTCCTGCCTCAGCCTCCCTAATCTCTAAGATGATAGGCGTATGCCACTGTGCCCAGCCACAGAAAGCTTTATGATTTGTTGTTAGTAATACCTCCTGCAGTTTTTACTCTTATATATCTCCAGTTGTTCTTTTTTTGGGGTATTATTGTCACTTTCCTTTCTTGGATAACTTCTTCTTATCTTTGAAGACTGAACTCAGTTTTCATTTGTTATAGAAAATCTTGCTTAAATCCGCATTTAACTATTTCCTTCTTTTGTGCCCCTACTGACAATTTGAGTACATATCTGGAACTTACTATATTATACTAAATATTTTTGTGACTCTTTACCATTAGACTGTTAGTTTCTTTAAGCAAAGACCATATCTTAGTCTTAGTTGCATCTTCAATGTCTAACAAGTGACTGGTGTATAGCAGAGACTCAGTCAATATTTATTGAGTTGAGTAAATTCAACTCATAGCTGTAGTATTGACATCTTTGTAAAGATTCAGGTTTAATGGTTTCTAGATAACAGTTGTATCAGACACCTGGAAAGCACTTTAAATTGTTTTATTGGTTTTTGAACTCTATGAAGAATTAAGATTTATTAGATTGCAATGGGAATATATATTCTTTTAAAGCTTCTCAGTTGATTCTGGTTTCTTACAAGTTCAAGAACCATTGTCCTGGTTTATTGTTATTTCTATATATTTGATATAAAAATTGCCCACTAAATCTTATATTCTAAGTGCTATTGTTTAAGCATTATAAATGTAGATATATTTTAAGTCATTTCATTGATATCTATAGTTGAAGTATATCTTAACTTATTAAGTGTCTCATTTGGAGATCTGTTGGTGGGTCATTAATACTCAATTGAAAACAAAGCCCCATTTAAACAAGAGTCTTCTTGAGTAGATAGTAGTAAAATTAGTTGGGCTTTATGAATTTTAATGTTTCTAGCAATTTGTACATGATTTTAAAAACATTGTGTTTTAAAATTAAACTGAACTGCACAAGCCTTCAGTATACAGCTCAGTGAATGTTTCTATATGTATATATCCACAGGGTACCATCCACATCAAGATATAAAACATTTTTAGCCCTTCAGAGGTTAAAACACACCCCTTTTCAGTTAATACACACCCTTTCATTACAGGATAAACACTATTTTGGCTTGTGTGACCATCAGTAGTCTTACAGTTAAATCTACTAAAAATTTTTTATAAATCTTTTGCTGGACATGTACACTTATTTCTCTTGGGTTTATACATGAAATTGTAGGGTTAGAGCAAATATTGTTTTAATTTCAGCAGATAATACCAGTTTACACTCGTAATAGAAATTCATAATGAACAGTTGAAATTAAATTATTTGAGGCTTTTGGTGAAATTTAATACCTAGAAGTTTCTGTTTTCATAAGTGTTTATTGTTACAAAATCAAATATACAAAAAAGTTAGTAAATGCATTTATAGGTGCCAGAAACGCAGTTTTTAGTCAAGTAATTTTTTCTCTGTTTGTAACTTTTTTTTCCCCCCCTTCTTCTTAGGATTGTCTTTCCTTGTGGGTTGGCAGGCAGTTATAGGACTGCAAAATGGGTCTCCGGATTCACTTTGTTGTTGACCCACATGGTTGGTGCTGCATGGGTTTGATTGTCTTTGTCTGGTTATACAATATTGTTTTAATTCCCAAAATTGTCCTCTTTCCTCACTATGAAGAAGGACATATTCCAGGCATAGTAATAATAAGTAAGTTTTTAGATCTTTATTTGTTTTCTTTATAATTAAAGTTTTTTCATTGTGTATGTTTTTGAAGAGTAGTGCCACTATGATAATCTTCCTTTTAATGTATTTATTATTTTAGTAGTGTTATTATTATTATAAATTAAATAAGTTTTAAAATTAAATAAGTTTTTAAAATAATAGTTTTTATATATTTGCATATTGAAGAGCTATCTCCATATTTATCTAAGTCTGAAAAATACATATAAAGACCATTTTGTTAAAAAAAAACAGCAGTTTATGTTTGCATTTTTAATGTTTCTGTTTTGTATTTAATTGCAAATATGGAAGTTCTAAGAATGGGGATGGTAGTGTACATTATTGGGAAATGAGAGTTTCATTCTACTAAAATCATTGATTTTGATTATGAAGTTGATTATGACCTCACTTTGAACTTCTGAATAATTAATTTTTGCTATAAAATATATGTTAATGGTATATTTTACATGTATATGTACATGTACATTGTTTTTATGTACTTTACCTCATTTCTACTTTAAAAGAGCTATGGGTTATATAATTTCTTTTATACAGATGATAAAACTGACTTATAGCTATGCAATTAGTCCAGGAGTGAGCACGCAAATTGTTTCCTTTTACATGTGCAGTGTGTTTTGTTTTTATTCCCTCAACAAAATGCATGTGTCTTACTAATTTAAATTGTGAAATTATAGACTGAATCTGTTTTCCCTTGCTATTTTTTCCTGTTTTTTAATTTTAAAATTAAAAAGTTTCTAATTCTTTATTCTCAAGCATCTTAAGAGTCATCAAAAGGTGCAATTGAACATCTCTAATTGAGAGTAATTTTGAAGATAGAATTAATGGAAAAATTCAAGAGTAAAATATTTTTTAAAATGCTATCAAATATAGTAGGGTCCATTTGTATCATTTTTGATGAGACGTCACTCTTATTAAAGAAACTGATTTATATCAAATTTATACGTTATTAATATGCAAAATAATATTTAAAATTGAACATGTAGTATAGTTTGGGCAGTATTGATTATTTAATTTTTCATTTCATCTTTTTAGAAATTATTTATCCTGATAGTGTTAGTTAATATATACTTTTTAAACACAAATATGCTTGTTGATAATGTATTTTGAAGGGTGAATGACTAATTTATTAATTTATTTATTTTAAATAGTATTTTATGGCATTGCCATATTTTGTCTGGTCGCCTTAGTGAGGGCCTCAATAACTGACCCAGGAAGACTCCCAGAGAACCCTAAGATCCCACATGGAGGTATGCTACTCTTTGGGTTTATCAGTTTTGCTGGTACAAGAATTATTATCTTTATCAATGTATTTTATTATATGCATTAAATACTGTGTTTGTGTCTATCATTTAACACCATTTTTAAGTCTTTGCTCACATTTTTCTTTCCAGACTTCTCTATTTAAAATTACAAACCGTCCCTTCCACTTCCCTCTCATTCCCTGGCTCTCTTTTTCAGTTTGTCTCCTTTTACCTATTCCAGATCTATATAACCTTTGTGAGAGTATAGATTTATTTTCCTTGGGTTTTCTTCCTTCATTTATTGCTATATCCCTAGTGTCTAGAAGAATCTCTGTCACTTATATGAGCAACAAATATTTGTTGAATGAAATATAATTATCTGAGAAATTCTATTTTTATTTTAGAAAGGAATTTTGTTGCTGTTGCCATATACCTCATGATATTATAAATGTAATATTGCCTAGAGTAAATATTTGTAGTATTATGAACACTGTTTCCTATATATCTCCAAGTTTTAACATAGTCAGTGAAACATTTGAAAACTTTTTAATGTAGTGTCATTTAAACATAATGTTTGATCATCCTATTGTATAATAACCATTTAAATAACAAAAGTAAGTAAAAATATACTACTTGTTTTATTATATACCAGACATATATTATATACCAGACATAGTATAAACTCATCCTCCTGAGTCTTGCTTTTTGCTTTTTTGCTATATAATTTTTGAGAACGTTGTACTTTGTTCTAGTAAGGAATTTATATCTTTGTAGTACTCTATAGAACTACAATACTTTCTGTTGTAATTTAGTAACTTCCAAGCTTGCTGCACATTAGAATTACCTAGGGGCCTTTAAAAATATCTCATATTGATTAAATGAGAATATCTGGATGTCAGTACATGTGTCAGTATTTTCAAAAGATCATAGTAATTTCATTAAAAGTTTGGAAACCAATGCAGTAATTCCTTGTGAATTGAGGTTAAGTGACAGGTCACTTATAGAGCCTCCTATAAGTCCTGATTATTATTTTTTGGGATCCATCATTTAGGTGCTTACTTGGCTTTAAAATTTTTGAGGTTAAATGAAAATATTATGCATATTTATGTAGCTGAAGAAGTTTCTCTTATGTTTTGGGGGAATAGGAGTGAAACCCTGAGATACTTTACCACTGAGCTACATCTACAATCTGTTTTATTTCTTAATTTTGAACAGGGTCTTGTATATTGCCCAGACTGCCCTTGAACTTGTAATCCTTTTAGTAGCTGGGATTACAGACATGCATCACTGTACCTGGCTGTAGCTATAGAAGTTTCTGAATACCATTCAAATATTTAGTTTTTATTAACTTACAGAAATACCACCTTGCAATTTGTTTCTGTTTTATGGTAGGGGCAGAGAGGGTAGTACCCTTAAGCCTTAGAATCCCTCTTCTCAACTGGCATAGCCAAAAACTCTCTAATATACAGTATATGTGTGTAATCTCTTTTAACACTAAATCCAAAAGTAAAAAGAAGTCTTTTTCTAATTCTGGATGGATTTCTGATAAATTCTTTTTGTTTGTAATGATCAAACACTCAAATGCCTACAGGCTCCAGGCACCACCAATTAGTGAAAGGAGTCAGGTTTGTGGTTTTCCTGTTGAATCTAATAGTGGCAGCCACAAGCCAGTTCCTGTGAAATCATCGTGCAATTAGATTGCTGGGTCTTAAAATTTAAAAAGTCAAAATAGGTGTATCATTCAGCTTTTTGTCACTATAATGAAATACCTGAAGTGGGCTAACTTTATAAAGCAAAAGCTTATTCAGCTTGATATTTTGGCTGCTGAAAGTCCAAATGACATGAAATACGCTCTGACAAGGCTTTATTCCAATAGAATCTTCTTTTCCATCTAAGACTAATTCCCTAGTCTTATCTTCTGAGCACTCACCAGAATTTCCCATAAGGCCCATCACACAGCATTCTACATTATTCTAACCTGTTTCTCAAAACTCTTTCAACCTATGACCATTCCAAAAGTTGACTTCACATTTTCAGGTATAGTTATAATAAAGACCCACTCCTGAAATCCATTTTTTTGTGTGTGTTTGTTTTGCATTACTATAATGAAATAAGTGAGGCAGGTTACTTATGAACAAAAGAGAAGTGTTCCGCTCACAGTTCTGAAGGTTCAGGAATGGCTGCCTGCATCTGCTCAGCTCTATTGAGGGCCCTTTTGGCTGCATCATATCATGGTGGATGGTGATGGTGGGAATGCATATGGGAGTGAACAATCACATTTCCAAACAAGAAGCCGAAGAGTTACTTAGTGGGGCCAGGCTCAGGCCTTCCTAACAACTTGCTCTCATGAGAACTTACTCTAGGAGACTGGTATTCCCTTCCAAGAACAGTACCCCCAATTATCTGAGTGATTCCCACTAGGCCCTACCTCTTAAAGATTGTTTCAGCTGTCACTGTACCACACTGAGGACCAGTCTTCTGCATATGGACCCTTGAGGGACAAATCACATCCAAACTGGAATCCAATTTTTATGAGAAAGTTCATCATTCAAAAAAACATAAAAAAATCTGGATTCAATCCCCAGTACTACAATACCACCACCACTCCTGAACAACAGCCAAAAAAGTAAACAACAACAACAATAATAACAACAAAACAAACGTAATTAAGAATTTTAAAAACATTTTGAATACCAACAAATATCTGTAGATCTCACTGAGTCCATATTAGACCACAGTATTATTTTAGATTATAAATGCTAGTGATGGAAGATATCATAGCATGTTGTTTTGACTCTGGGTATCTGCATTACATCTTGTTTTAATTGACAGTTGGCCTGTTTTTCTTTGAGTCCAAGAACTTCCCTTTTATCCAATCAGAAAATACATTTATGTATTATATTTTAATGTTTTCAAAGTCTGTGGTTGTCTCATATTACAAGGTCTTCATGGTAATTGAAGTAGGAAGCCTGGGTAGTCAGGAGCATGGATTGTCTATGCTAGAGTACACAACTATTATGTTATAGAGCTGGTGTGAAACCCAGAGCCCTGTCTCTTATCTTTTTACCATAGATCTATGTACAGATGAATAATTTTAGTTCTTTTTCACCTATGTTATGATTTTAGGGAAAATTGAAGTCATCATATACTTATATACTTTTTGTTGCTGGTTACCTGATTCTTTTGTAAATATGATTTTTTTTTTGTACCAAGGATTGAATCCAAAGTGTTTAACCACTGAGCCATTTCCCCAGCCCTTTTTATATTTTGAGACAGGATCTTACTATGTTGCTTATAGTCTTGCTAAGTTCCCGAAGCTGGCTTTGAAACCATGATTCTCCTGCCTCAGCCTCCCAAGCCTCTAGGATTATAGGCATGTAATAATCTTTAAATCTTTTTTTAAAAAAAATTTTTAAAATTTTAATTTATTCTAATTAGTTATATATGACATTGACACATCATACATAGATGGAGTTTAACTTCTCTTTATGCCTCCATGCCCAGCATAAATATGATTTTAACAGGCAAAAAGATCAACAAAATGTTAGCAGTAAAAAATAATATATCATGAATAAAGTATTGAAGCCCAAGAATAGTGACATTTATTCAGTAATATTTGAAGGTTGAACAGTTTTATATAATTAAGTTCTTCACAAAAGGAAACTTAAAGCCCTAATACTTTTACAATTTTAACCATCTTAATTGAATTACTCTGAAATATTTTGCATACCTTTCTGAATGTGTATGTTTATGTGTTTATGAATAACTTTAGTATACTTGGAATCCACTAAATATGAGGCAAGTTGAATACAAGGGAATGTCCCATTTTTTATGAGGAAACCCCAGAATTTGATTTAAAAAACTTTTGGGCATGTAGATAAAATAATCAAATGAATTGTACATGTCTATTTATACTATTTGAAATTTTCACATGCATGTTTGAAATAATAAATATAAAATAACACCTCGATTTAAGAATATCATTTTTTATCACTTTAACATTTTATGAAATGATTTTATTCAATCTTTTAATTTTTTAAAAAACCACTTTGTTGAGCATAATTCATATGCCATCATCTATTTAAAGTGTACAATTCAGTGACTTTTAGTATATTCACAGAGATCTGCAACTGTCACCACAATCATCTCTAGTTTTTGTCATCAAGTTCTTAGCTTGAGTGTGTCACTCCAATGTTTTTGTCATCTCTAAAGACACGTGTGTGTGTGTGTGTGTGTGTGTGGGTGTGTGTGTATTACTGAGCACTGAACCAAGGGCCTCATGGTACAAGGCAAGCACTCTATCACTAAGCTATATCCCCAGGACCCTGAAGCCACTTTTGGCACAGTGTTACTGAACAAAATCTTTTTTTAAAAAAATTTTTTAAAATTTTAATTTATTCTAATTAGTTATATATGACATTGACACATCATACATAGATGGAGTTTAACTTCTCATTCTTCTGGTTGTACATAATGTGGAGTTGGGTCCTATAATCATATATGCACATAGGGTAATGATGTCCAATTTTTTTCTACTATCATTCCTACCCTTATACCCCCACTTTTCCCTTCACTCCCCTCTGTCTAATCCAAAGTACCCCTGTTCTTCCCTATGTCCCCAACCCTTATCGTGAATTAGCATCCACATATCAGAGAACATTTGGCCTTTAGTTCTTTGGAATTGGCTTAGCATGGTATTTTCCAGTTCCATCCATTTATCAGCAAATTCCATAATTTCATTCTTTAAGTCTGAATAGTATTCCATTGTATATATATACCACAATTTCTTTATCCATTCATCTGTTGAAGGACACCTGGGTTGGTTCCATAGTTTAGCTATGTGAATTGAGCTGCAGTACAAAATCTTCCAAGTTTTTTTCTCTTTTTTTCTTTCTTTCCTTTTTTTTTTTTTTTTAAATATAGTCTTTTTTGATGCTGTCCCTCAAAATTGTACCTCAAGCTCTAAGGATGCATGTGTGATTAATGATCATGGACATACATAGTTTTACTGTTTTCCTTCCTCTTATGTTGTTTTTAAAATGTCTTCCATAAGAGACTTATTGACATTTATTTCCTACTATTTTTGTTAGGAAACCTATATTAGGATACAAATCTTGTATTGATTTTGGTTCAGGTATTATTTTTCTTCCTCAAACAGTACTTTGTGATTTAAAATATTGTAATTAAGAGAGAAGGCCCCATAAAATGTGATTGTTTAAGACTTGAACAGAAGATGATTCCTTATTTATTTATTTTTTTAAGTTTTATTTTCTTGTAATGCTGAGGATCTAACCCAGGACCATATGTATGCTAGGCAAGTGCTTTACCACTGAACCATGTCCCCAGCTTTGATTCCTTAAGGGGAATAAAACAGCCAAATCAAACCAAACATTGCTTTATATTCATTCAGACATTTATAGCATTAATAGAGATCCAGGTTAAATAATGTGATGTTATTTACTCAAACAACCTCAGTCATTTATGCAGTTTGTTTTTTTTCCTCTTTGTTTTTTTTTCTCTCTCTTAAAAAAATGTGTTTGCTTTTAATTTTTCCATAAGTACCATAAATTATCAATTGGATTCTCTCTTTCATAGGCTTTTACTTATTTATTTTTTAAATTGTTGAAATAATTTTTATATCTTTATTTTTATGTGGTGCTGAGAATTGAACTCAGTGCCTCACACGTGTCAGGTGGGCGCTCTACCACTGAGCTATAGCCCCATCCCATAGGCTTTTATTTTATATTGTTAGATGGCTACTACAAAAATCTCAACAGTAAATCATCTGATATCAGACTGTATCATTCACCAAGGTCCTATTTTGAGCTGAGTAAACCCTGAAAAAGGAAAGAGAAGACACTAAGAAATGCTTTATCAGTATGTAGGTTAAATTAAGGTGGATGTTTTTTACTTGCAACACAGCAAAAACATTGTAGATGTACTTTATGATTCTAGATTTTTATAATAGTGATTTTTTTTTTTTACTTATTCTCTGAACACATAGGGATGCATTGTGCGTATGTATGTGTGTATAACTGTTTGTAGGTCTTTCTCATTTTAGATATTCTGTAGTATCTTCAATTTAGCCAAGCTCTTTCTTTAAACAAATTTATGGTCCAGACCACAGGTTGTCAGGCTCTTCTTTACTGTAAAGGCCTGATAGTAAATATTTTGACCTTTATGGGCCATATAAGTCTCTGTCACAACTTAGCTTTGTCATTGTAGCACAGAAAGCAGCCATGAATAATACATAAATTAATGGACATATAACAAATAAAACTTTATTTATAAACAGTGAAATTTAAGTTCATATATTTTTTCATGTCATATATGACTTTGACATATCACATTCTTAACTCATGGGTTTCAAAAACAGGTGGTGGAGTGGATTTCCTACAGACTGTAATTTGCCAGCCTGCGGTCTAAACTACAGAATTATAGGCTTTTTCTGACATAGCCAAATGCTTTCTTTTCATAGAATATAACATTTTTGGTATGAAATAAAAAAATTATTCTCTAGGCTATTATATACTGATGCTCAGAAAATACCAGAATGAAACATTATATTTATGTTTTGAAGGATTTATTTATAAACAAAGTTTTTATGTTGCCCTTTTGTGAAAATTATCTCCTAGAGTTTCCTTTCTGTCTCTATTCCTTATAATGTGTGAATTCCACGTTTTAACACTGGGATGTTTGAGAGCATTAAGCTAAGTGGAGAAAAATGATATGCTTGTGACATCATAATGTGTTACATAATGGATGAGTTTCCATTTCACTTATAGTTAAATAATACTAGTTTAATTGTATCTGAATTCAGCTTTAATATTGTTGCTGTCTCACATATGTTTCTACTAAAATAAGAACTATAAGAAATAAAAGGATTTTCTTCTAAAATAAGATTTCAAGTGTAAAAGATAATGTTATCAACTTTCTTATTGGAAAAATCAATTTTATGTAGGTTTTATTTGTACTTACTGGTTTCTTCAGAGACATCTGTAGCAGAAAATGTTTCCCTGATGCTTTACCACATTAAATTTCAGTATGTTGACTTATTCCTGGCCATTAAACTAAAATAATGGAATTCAAATGGGGAATCAATTTAGAAAATGATTTTCTAAATCATTTTAGAAAACCTCTAATATCTTTTATTTTTATTTAGAATATTTCCTTTTTTATTTTAAAATTTTCATACTTCAGCAAGCATTTGTTGACCACCTTTTGTATGTTAGTCACATTCTGCATATAGTAATATTCACTGTGAATGTGAGAGTCAGAATATGGGGTAGTATAAAATAAGTGCTGAAAAAAATTAAGAATTTTATAAAAGTTAAATTTTATTTCAATACATATTAAAAGATGCATTTATATAAGAGCACTTGATTTGTCTTGGAAGATGACTGTCCCATAATTTTATGGGTCTGATTAAAACAGTTTATAATGAAAACAAATGCCTTTTTACTTATGCAAACCTCATGTTTTTAGCATAGAATGTCATTGTGTGCTCTTTTACTATATACCAGAGAATATTCCCTGCTTAGTGATAGAATAGTTTTGTGAAGAGCCTCTTTATTTACATTATATAGTAATCTTTTTATAACCTTCCTCACTACTAAAACTATTTTGATACTTCTAAACCATTCTGATCTCCTACTCTAACTTGCTCTTGTACATATTCTCAGATTAATTCATTGATATTTTAAAAATGGTTTATGGAAAGTGTTTGGGAGTGAATACCATCTCTGTTTTTCTAGTGAGTTTATAGGATTAATTTCAACTTATTAATTTGTTGAACCCAGGACTCCATGTTATTTCTTCTTTTGCTTTTAGATAATACAGTTTCTATAAATTAGTTTGTTTAAATAAATTCTGTTTTGATATAATAATTCAGTTGTACTTTAGGGTTTTGTCATTGGATTTTACTTATATTCTAGCAATATGTGCAAAACTTAAATACATTGCTTCTGTTCCTTACTTTGACTATAACAGTAATCTTTTATTTTCATAATATTTAAAGTTAGAAACACAAAAATAAGACAGACATAGACTAAAACAACATTTATGGCACATTTATCTTGGAGACTTAGAAATCTCTTAGATATTGAAGACTTCCTATAAAAATCTTCTAAACAGTTGTTGCTGAATTTTAGCATTAATCATTTGTCTTTGTTAAATGCATTTTAATTTCTTTCTCTAGAAAGGGAGTTCTGGGAATTATGTAACAAGTGTAATTTGTTGAGACCAAAGCGTTCCCATCATTGCAGCCGCTGTGGCCACTGTGTGAGAAGAATGGATCATCACTGTCCATGGTAAGAAAAGAATAAGTCACTTTTAGCAAAAAAGAAAGAAAAGTAAAGAAAAATAAAAACAAAAACAAGTTGGTGAAAACCTCAAACTTGCCAGGATTAAACAAAAACTTTATTAAGTTATTCAGTTAAAAAAAAATTTCTAATAAGGTCATATGTATATTTTATTTGGTCATATGGTTCTGTCAATTCCCAAAGGCATTTTTCCACAGAGATTCCCTTTACTAACAACAAGGAGATATTTGAGCAGAACAATAAAAATTAACATGCACCCAAATGTACAAAAAGACTGAGGTGCTTGTATTAAATGAGGCATTTGGTACAGTATCTGTCATGCAGGAAGTACTTAAATAGTAGTTGTTAGTTCTTCTTATAACAAACCATATACATCCCATCATTTTTATTTGCCTTTTCTTTTTCAACTAAAGATACCCTGATGACCTGCTTCTACTCCATACGCCTTTTTAAGTTCTATGTATTAGATGTAGGTGTTAAGATTTCATGTCGTGCTATGCTTATGGCTCAGTGGTGTAGTGCTTGTCTTGCATGTGTGAGTCACTGGGTTTGAGTCTTAGCACTGTGTATAAATAAATGAATAAAATAAAGGTCCATCAACAACTAAAAAATTAAAAAAATAGATTTCATGCATGTTGTATGTGTAGAAGTAGTAATTAGCTGATTCTGTTGAACTGCCAACATTTTTGGTCAATAGGGGGCTCTCTTGTAAAACTTAAAATGTTCAGTTGAAAAGTAGAATTTTTGAAAACAAATGCTGTGAGAATTCTGTATTGTATCTCATTTCAAAGCTGTCACTGAAATCTGTGAACAAGATATTGTATTTAATTCTGTTTTCCTAGCATTGGATCTTGTATAAATATTTAAACTGGTATAGTGTAGCACTTTATAAATATATCTATATACATATATATTTATGTTTGTACACACATGCATGCATTTGTACAAAGTTAACTATGTTACAGTATTCTTTATAACTGCATTTATCATTTTTCTCCACTTAGCTTAATGCTCTCAAACATCCCAGTGTTAAAACATAGAATTCACACATTGTAAGGAAGAGAGATAGGAAGAAAACTCTAGAATGGAGACAATTTTTACAAAAAGGCAACATAAAAACTTTGTATTTATGAATCAATCCTTCAAAACATAAATGTTTCATTCTGGTATTTTCTGAGCACCAGCATATAATATTCTAGAGAATAAATTTTTACTTTGTACCAAAAATGTCATATTTTTGATTATTTATTTTGATGGCACAGCTAATTAGCAAACTGTTAGTGGCAATTTGATTGATTATTTAAATAGAAGATAATTTCCCAAGATTAGGGAAAATTAAGATCACTTGAAATAAAAGCACTTTGTTACTATGTATAAATTTTAAACATTGTCTAAAACTATCAACAGAATAATATAATGTGACATATAGATATTATTTTTAAAATATGCTTTAGATTTAAACAAATTAAGTCCCAAATAATTTTCTAAATCTCAATGGTGTTTGCAATCACAGTAATAGATTAAAAACAGGTATGTGAAACATGTGTTCAGAAAAGTGGTAATTACTGAAGAACTCAGTTTTAAGCACTTTTTATAGTCATGTTTCTAATGAACTAAAAATATAATAATGTTCATGGTACATTATGCCAAGATATTGATGCTTCCTTGCAAAAGAATCCTGTAGTTTTAAAGATTTAAAAAGAAATCAGCTTGGAAATGTATTTTTAAAAGTTAGTGATATTTGTTTAAGAGATAAAGACTAGCTTGTTGGTGACCAAATGAAGTGCCTTTTAACCCAAATTCTATCATGGAAGTTTTTTTCTCTGTTTCTAGGCTTATTGCTTCCCTAGTTTTATTAAAGTTTTCACAGTATTGGTAGGAGAGTAGAAGTAGAAAAGATTATATAAGATTGGAAAGGAGGGGATCTAAATAGATTTAATGCTTATTAAAGTTCTCTGGTTAAGAGTGCAGTGATCATAGCAGCTATTTGTCAAACTTCTTGGGTATAGGAAACATGGGACAAGGATGTCATCTTTTAAACCACAGCTATTAAAGAACATCTTTTGTATGTGTGTGTGCTGGGGATCGAACCCAGGGCCTTGTGCATGTAAGGCAAGCATTCTACCAACTGAACTATATCCACAACCCTTAAAGAACATCTTTGAGTGCATGCATAAGCTCACTTCTCTTACAACCCTGCTTATAAATAACAACAGTAAATCTTTTTGTTTACAAAATGTGTACTCTTAAATCTAATAAATGCCTCCACAAGGTTTCTCAGTTCTGTTTTACTTAAAAATAATTTAGTGATATACTTTAAAAATAACAGTTTAAACTAGGAGCACAACCTTTTATTTCTTTTTTTCTGTGACAGTATAATGCTGTTTTGAAATGAAAATATTTATACAAGTTAATTTTAAATTAGAGTTTTCTCCTGGAATTTTTGAAAGTTTGGATATATTATGTAAGTTAAGAACAGTTTAATACTCAGTTTAAATTAGTGTTTGAAAAATTTTGAATTATAACATTAATCGTTTATCCTACTTAGACTTCTCTGTTACGTTGCTGGAAATGTAGCTCTTAGTATTTTTAAGTGATTTTTAATACATTTGTATTTTCAGCAACCAGGAATAGATTTTTAAAAAGAAAATTGTGAACACTTAGCATTTATGTCAGAGTAGCAAATTTAAGCTGTTTTACTTCACATTGCTCTCCACAGTTAGAACACTATGCTGGAAGAAGAATGTCAAAAGAGGGTTCTTTCTTCCTTCTCTATTGGCCCTTAGCTCTTCTAACTGTACGTTCTCTGGCTAGTGGTTTAACTATTTTGTTTCTGATTCCATCAATGACCCAAGGAGACTACTTAATATCTGTTCTTCATGCCTCACTGGATTGTTGTGAGTTGAAGAATTATTGTATATATGTGGGTTTACCTTTGTTAAGTAAGAAATGTTTTACAAATGTAAGATGGTATATCTTTTTTTTTATATACAGCTTGCTTTTAGGTTTGAGTGGCTTTAGCACATCTCAGTGAAATTAAGCATATATGAAGTAATGCGAGTTTAATTTTAGTCTTACTGATCCTGAAATGAACATCTTGTTAAAGTTTAAAATATTTTTTCTTTTTCATTTTTTTTTTCTTCAGGATTAACAATTGTGTTGGTGAAGATAATCATTGGCTTTTTCTACAGTTGTGTTTCTACACTGAACTTCTTACTTGCTACGCACTGATGTTTTCTTTCTGCCACTATTATTATTTTCTTCCACTAAAAAAGCGTAATTTGGTAAGAAATGTTTATATACACTAATGTTGGAGTAGCTGTAGCATACAATTATTAGCATGGTGGTTCCTTTAAGGGCAGAAGATTAAAAAAAAAAAACAAAACAATAAGCCCCAAACTGTTAGAATTTAAGAAGTAGACCTTAATCTGATCCCTTTATGATTATTTCTTAATGTTGAGTAGCTTTTTTTAGAAACCAACATATTAGATCTTTTAATACATGTGTTTTGGTTTAAAATACCTACATGATGAAAAACAAAAAAAAAAGTGTTAAATTCTTTTTTTCAGGAATAAAGATCCAGGGGGAATGTTATTGGCTAAATTTTCTTGTTATTTTGTGTGCATGTACTAATATGTAACAACAGATCCCATCATTATGTACAGCTGTAGTGTACCAATTAAAAAATGTGTCAAGAAATTTAACAAAAAAACATAGAAACAGTTTAATTTTATAAAGGTTCTCAAACAGTTAAGTTCTTGAGAAAAAGGATTCCTTCTGCCCTTGACTTTTAACAATAATAATAAGGTGAGTTTGCAGGGTGTTTTTTAAAGAGTTATCCTTATGTTTATACCATTCAAGGCAGTGCTTTCCCTGTTGTAGAGGAGTGGAGTAGACATTGACTTCCCACAGTGGCAGTGTTGGAGGTAGTGGTGATGGCAGTAACAAGAAATTTTGATTCCCTGTGTCCACACTGGGCTATGTACATCTTATTTTCACTCATCCTGTAATTTTCCAACACCACGTGAAGACACAGAGACTAATAGAGGTGTACCAAAAGATACAAAGCTAAGAAGTGACTATTCACCTGGTTTTAGTTATAGGGCTGAGGTTTGAACCTGATATTTGTATTTTTTGATTATTATGCTTTCCATTTTATTTGGTGTTAGATTGCATTTTAAAAAATACTGTGTGTGTGTGTGGGGGGGTGTGTGTGTGTGTCTGTGTCTGTGTGTGTGTGTGTGTGTGAGAGAGAGAGAGAGAGACAGACAAGAATGATCAGGCTTACAGGTGAGGATGCAAGGTAGGGATGGAAGGGAGAAAGAATAAAACCTCTGATGGAGAAGGAATTTTTCATTTCTTTTTATATCAGTTTATACTGTTTAAACCTTTATATAAAAAAAAGGTTCTGTGGTGATACAGAATTTGGGAATTGAATTTGGGAAGAAGGGAAATTACAAGAGAAAGTCTTTAAGTTCTATGTGCTTGAATTGTTGTAGTATACATGATCATTTTGAAGAATTTTAAAAGTATTTTCTAGATATTTAGTGTTTCACTGTATATATTAGTGAGGGCTTATGATTATATTTATTGAGATATACTTGAGCAATTGAAATTACAATCTAATTACTGAAAAAAATTGAAAAAAGAATTTTAAATATGGGCATTCCACGTGTTCATTCTGGTTTTAGAAATATGTGTTCTTATTTATAGATTAATTTCTGGTATAATGGGTATTATAGTTAGAACTTGTCAGAATTCTCTTGAGTAAACTGTTTCATATAATTAAGCCTAATAAGAAAAGCATTAAAATAAAATGGCTCAGTAAAATTGAGATATTGTTTTAAAAGTGAGAGAAAAGAAAATGTAGCGGTGTTAGTGATAAAGATCTCTAAAAGGGAATGCATTGTAGTATAGAACATGGATTGACAAACTATGGGGCATTGGGTTAAATATATCTCTCTTCTTAAGTGTTTTTGACAGTTTGAAGTATTTTAAAGTTTTACTGTAAAACAACTGTTCTCATTTGTTTACATATTGTCTATGACTGCTTTTGTGCTACTACAGATTTGAGTAGTATTGTTAGAGACTATGGTCAGTAGAACTTAATGTGACCATCAAAACCTACAATATTAACTATCAGGTTCTTTACATTTGCCAGCTGTTACTGGAAAGATATTGGTTTCATAAACAAGACATAACCTAGGATCAAAGCCTGGCTTTTCTCGTAACATGTATAACCTTTGATCGGTTCTTTTACCTCTTCAATTATATTTCTTCTAAAAAATGTGAATAATAGATTAAATAAGATAATTATGTAAAAATTTCTGGTATATACTAGATATTCAGTTTATGTTACATTTCATTTTAATGAAAGCCCTTAGAAGGAGAGAACAGTTTTTCTTTGGTCTCTTAATTTTAATGAATATATTTTAGGTCATTTAGTAAGGTTACTGGAAAATTCGTGATATACTAATTCCAGTAATGAAATAAGAATGTCATGGTGGTAACTAACTGAAGGATTAAAACATTTGAAGTTATACACTGATTTCTTTCTTTAAGTGTAAGATAGAAAATCTGGAGGTATTAATGCCAATTAGAGGAAGATTTTGTTTCTTTTAAAGGAAGAAACTGACTATAGATGATATTTGAATATATCTATCTACCTTTATATGTACACATATATAATTTTAATGTGCATAATGAATGTTGAAAAAAGATAGCAATATAATAGAAGTTCATTGAAAGATTAAAAATATTAGGGAAAAATATACAAAAAGTTAGTACAAACTGGGTTTTAGGAACTCAAACCAGAATTTTTCCGTAGAGCAATTTATTGTTGAATTTTTAATTTTAAACAGTCATAATATGTTAATCAATAGTATTACTAAATAAAAGTAAAAAACCTAGATGATATTACTTAAAATAAAAGTTGCTTTCATAATCAGTAAATTATAGTCTAGATCCCCAGAATAACTTATAATTTATTTGTTATTTATATCTAATAGTGCTGAACAGATAGTCTTCTCTTAGCCTGACTTACATTATTCTTATTGCATTAAGTGGGATGTTTTTATAATTTACCATCATATTAGAGGTAATAAAATGGGAACTCAAAGAGTTTATATTATGACATTTCTAAGATCACTTTGCATCCTATTGAAAAATCCATATTTTAAAATCTTGTACATGATATATTCTCTAAATGAAGGATTTATATACATTATCAAGATAGGTTTATGGAGGGGGGAGCTTTAACACAATGTTACCCAAAATAAGAAAAGACAATTTTACTAGACAAATTTAAATACATAAAATGCAATGTTTGCTATCAGTGTTTCTAACTAAATTTATTAGAGTAAAGCGAAATTCTAGGACCAAAATTATGACTAAAATTATAGAAAGTATTTTATAATTTATAAATCTCAAAATATTCCTGGAACTGAAGCAAAATGAATGTTCAGTATACATTGAGATGAATCCTACTCATTTCATTGATTTAGGTGTTGAAAATTTAAAGCTATACAACTAGGCACACACAAATTTAGAATTGTTATATATTCTTGGTGAATTGACTCTTGTATCATTATAAAATACACTTCTTATCTATAGTAATGATTCTTGCCCATTATTTGATTAGTTGTATTAGCTTTCTTTCGGTGTTTTCATGGTTGATAAAGACAATTTTTACTTTAAAATTTTATTTTTCTTATGTCTTGTCTGTTTCTTGTAGATGGCAGATATTTTAATTAAAAACAAACAAAAAACTAGTCTTGGTCATTATCTTTTTTTTTTTTTTTTTTTGATACCAGGGATTGAACCCAGAGGCACATAACCATTGAACCACATCCCAAGCCCTTTTTATTTTGAGACAGGGCCTTACTAAGTTTTTAAGGCTGGCTTTGAACTTGTGATCCTCCTGCTTTACTCTCAGAGCCATAGGGATTATAGGCATGCACCACCATGCCCAGTGGTCATTGTCTTTTAATTAAAATACTTAGTTCATTTTTATTAAGTTTAATTCTGTCATCTTTTTATTTATTTTCTATTTGAACCCATCTGTTCTTTGTTTTCAATTTTCTCCTTTTCCTGTCTATTTTGGAATTTTCCATTTAAATTTAAATTTTTCTGTTCTAATGGTTTTATTCTTTTACTCCTTTAAAAAAAATAGTTTTCCTGATATTTTTGAGGACATCTAATATAAGTTAGACTGTGAACATTGCCCACATCATGAATGCAGTGCCCTTAGAACATGCCCTACCATTATCATTTTTTGGTATGGTGTGGTATTCAGCAGATGTAGAACTAAAATCACATGGCAAGAAAACACTGTTGTTGTTACTTATGCATTCATTATATGTTGTGATGCATATATTATATATTGTGAATATTTATTTTGAATTATCCACATATTGGTGCTTTTCTTAGTCTTTGTGTCTTCATAAATTTCTAAGTCACTTCAGGGATTCTTTTCCTCCTGCCTTTTACTTCAAGTCTGCTGAAACAAATTCTCCCAATTTTCATACACCTGAAAATGTCTTTATTTCTTCTCCATTTTTGAAGCATTTATTGGCTGACAAAGAATTACAGATTGAAAATTGCTTTCAGGCTTTTTTTTTTTTAAAGTTATTCCATTATCTTGTGGTTTCTTATAATTTGTGTTGTAAAGCCACATGTTTGCTTATTTTTTCCTCCATAGAAATGATGTTTGTCTTTTCTGTAGCTATTTTTATGATTCTTTTTATTCTTTGTATTTTAGCAGTTATTCTGTAATTTTGTGATGTGCTTCAGTGTTACTTTTGATGCTTTTTTCTTTTTGGATACTTTTATATAATTTTTTGAATCTGTGGACTGAATGAAAATTTTAAGTTATAGAAGTTTCTTGGCCTGCATCACTTTAAATATTACTTCTGCCCTACTTTTTCTCTTGCAGTTTTGGAATTCTAATTAAATATACACGAATCTCCTTGGGTGATTCTCACTGTACTGCCTATCTTTCTGCATTTTCCTTTTTCCCTATGTAGTTTAGTCTAGATATTTTCTACTGATTTGTCTTTTGATTTACTAATTAGCTTTTCTGCTCTAATCTATTGAATTCTTAATTCAGTTATTTCATCTTTCAGTTTCATAATTTCTATTCGATCCTGTTTTTCATAGGTTACTTCTCTGATAAAATTTTCCATTTTGTCGTCTATTTTTAAAATATTTTACTCAAAGTTATTTTAATGTCTGCGTCAGATAACTTCAATTTTGAGATTTCCTTGTCTGTTTTTATTGACTTTTTTCCTCTTCCTTTCCAGATATTTGGTCTAATATTCTGACATGCCTCATAAATTTTTATTGGATTTTGTTTGATAACTTATAAGAAGATCTGGTTGATGTGTTCTAACTCCAGATATGATTTATTCTGTGTTTGCTTTTTAAATATAGGATATAAAAGAAGGTTCATCTTGATTCATTCAGGAGTTTTATTACATGTTTTTCTAATGCTAAATAGCAGAACATTGGTCTAAGTACTTTAGTTTTTTGGAAGACAACATGTATTATATTTATTGTTATTTTATAAAGATACATAATTTCTAGGTTTGTTTTATTGAAGGACAGTTTGCCTTTACTTCTATTGTGTATCCTTTTGGTGTCTCAGGAAAAATTGAGGTGTTTATTATGGATTGTGCCTTCCAGTTGTTTTAACTTGTTCAAGGTAAAAGCAGTGCAGATGTAGGACTAATCCTAATGTATTTCTACTCTCTCTTTTAAATTCTGGCTAGTTTGACTACTTTCCAGTAAATTCTAACAGCTGTTTATTAATTAATTGGGTTTTCTCTGGCTTTTTATAGGGTTCTTGGTAGGAGCATTGATGTCATCCAAACAATTCCCTATTAGACATTAGTGACAACAGGACTTTGTTTAAAAATTTCTCCTTGGGTGATTCTAATCACTTCTACCTAATCCACAATTTCAGGAAGCAGTACTCATGTTATAATCAGCATATGTGATGTCCTACAGCATGGTATGGGGCAAAACTTCTGTGGCCCTAAGCTTTGGGAACTGTTATTCTTCAGGAAATTGAACTCAGAGAATTTATAAGTGAGGTGTAGAGTAAACAAATGAAAAGATGAGGGAAGCCATTACTGAGCAAGATACCTTGAGGCATCAATTAGAACAGTCAGTTTTAGGGCTAAATGTACTATAAAATACTAACTGTATACTAAATATTTCTAAGGCTAAATAATAGAACATTGTTCTCTCTATAGCAATTCTTTTGAAGATGGCATTATGGTTTTTTTTAAAGCAAAGGTAGAAAAATTACTATTCCAGTACAAAAGTCACCATTATTACTACTGATATTTTAAACAATGTTTTGTAGTGTAATATTCTTCAAATAATTCTTTGCCATCATTTTTTAGTGTCTTCTTTGTTTTCCCTTTATTTTTCCCAAAGACAAAAAAGTATATGCAGCTCTTGATTATGTGTGTAAAGTTGGCTAGATAGTGTCAGAAACCTCTTTAATTCATTCTCCTTATTTCTGTTTTTGCTTTTTGGAATATGGAATAAATATCACCAAAAGTCCCCAAGTATCTTTGGAAGTGGTACTAATGATTACTGTGCATCTTTCTTGTGGAAATAATGATGAAGTTAAAGTATGCCATGGGCTTTGATCCTATACTCTGTTATAGTCCATTAGCCCGACTGAAGTGAACACTCTTGTCTGCAATTTCTGTGTGCCTTTTCAGGTAGATAGATGGCAGCATAGTATCTTTTGTAGCCCATCTTTAAATGCCAAAGCTGAATCCTTGTCTTCTAGGTTGGAAAATGAAGTGTTAATCACCCTTATGTGTTTGTTTGTTTGTTTAAGGTGAAAGTGTTTATTCATTAAACAAAAGCAAAAAAAACTGAGTTGCCTTTTAACTGTTGTGATGGAACTTAACTTGTACTCAGAAGAAACTGGTACATTATAGTTATACTCATGGAAAAGAATTGAAAGAAAGCAGATTGTTCTCAAATTCTGAGATATGAACAGTTTGGAAATCTGATTCTCCATTTCTCTTTTCTCACTTTCTGTTTTCAGGAAGGCTCTTTTTAACTGGATTACTGTAATTCCTTTGCAATTTCCACATATTTTTGTGTGTGTGTGTGTGTGTGTGTGTGTGTGTGTGTGTGTGTGTATTTGGTAACAGTAACTTAATCCTTTTTAGATTTCCCCTCTCCTCCCCAACCCTGTGGTGCTGGGATTGAACCCAGGTCCTTGTACATGTTAGGTAAGCACTCTACCACTGAGCTATTTCCCCAGCCCTTTACATTTTTAATCTCTTTACTTTTAAAGTATCTATCTGTCAGGGATGTTCAAAGATTTACCTGGTTTACTTGGTGAAGTTTTGAGGAAATTCATAAATATATTCTTTGTTGAGGGAAAGAAGGAGTAAGGAGTGTAGGAGGTAAGGATTTTATAGTTCATCATGAATCAATGCTCAAATTTTGGATTTATATTTTTAAGCTATAAATGTTGACTTGCATTCTAAGCGGTATGCTAAGGAAAGGCTGCAAACCTAAAATAATTAGTATATACTATCTTCTTTGAAAAAAGTAATCAAAAAATTCTAAAGTTCACAATTAGTGTAAGAAGCAAAAATAAATGAATATCTAGAAAAACTGCAGAAAATTGAATAGTTTTGGATAAATTGAATAGTATGGATAAAAATTGAATAGTATGGATAAATTAAACATTTTTGGGAGGAGCAGAAATCAGTAAAACTTACAAACTTTGAAAAGTCTGGAAAAGTTTTTCAAATGTTGGACATTAACCTCACTTGACCCTCATTTACATTGATAATGGGAAAAAGAGTTGAATCCAATACAGTATAATATTGGATTTACTTAAAAATCTTCTTGAAACTAATGTCTGTCTTTAAGTAGTTATTTGGATGAAAATTATTGTAAGGATCTAAAAACCTATGCATTGGGGAATGATTTGGCATTTTAATTTGGTAAAATGGATGCTATTAAAGAAAATGAACTTTCATCTGATCAAGATCTGTATTTGTTGACTATTTTATATGGTTATTTAAATATTCATAAGGAAATTTTAGTTATTTGGTACATTATTGAACTTATTATAATAATTATATTGGTTTATCAAAAGCAATACAAGAAAATTACAGCTTTTTAATTAAATACGAAGGAAGGTATCATTTTATTTAAAGAGTATACTGTCTTAAGTTTATTATGTGTTGTCCTAGAATATTTTATTAGTCACATATTTCATAATTTTTACTTTTTATTATCTTATTCTGGGTTTGCATATTACTTGGATTATTAGAAAATATCTACTTTTTGAAGTATTGATGAGAGCATAAACAATATGGTTTCCATTTTACAAGTAAAATGACTGAGATTCAGAGAGATTCAATAACTTGTCTAGTCATAGAATAACCATTTGACAGAGATATGATTTGGGCTGATTTTTGTCTGTCCCTAAGTCATGCTTTGGTATAATACCAAGCTTGCAAATACTTTATATGTTTTTGCTTGAAGAAAATTTTAAAGCAGTATTATTGTAGCATAGCTTTTCATTAAAAAAAAACAGATTGATAAATAATAAAGTATCACAAAATCTGCCCTTCAAAGATTGTTCAGTGTACCTTTTGATAGGTTGGTTGGTTGGTCGGTCTTTTCTTCCTTCTTTGGGATTGAACCAGGAAGTCTTTCCCATTCAGCTATATCCCCAGTCCTTTTTATTTTTCATTTTAAGACAGGGTCTCTCTAAGTTGCCAAGGGTCTCACTAAATTGCTGAGACTGCCCTTGAACTTGGAGTCCTCTTACTTCAACCTCCCAAGGTGGTGAGATTATGGGTATATGCCACTGTGCCTGGCTTGATGTTTTCTTTTTTTTAATGGAGGCAACCCTGCTTCAGTATTTTGTATAAAGATTGTTCAATATATCTTCTAAAGACATTCTAGTAGGTTAAAACATACTCTAAAAAACACTTAAACCTGCTGGCAGTCAGGTATTGTAGACAATGATTATTATTTCTTCATATGAGGAAGCACAAACTCTTTTTTAAAAAAATAATTTGTGGTTATTAGTATTAAGGTAGTTAGTCATTTGTGGCATATCACTTTACTTCTAAAGTTGTATTTTTAAAATTTTTTTTATGAAATAGATTCAGATGATTTCAAATGGATTGTTTTGTATTTTTATGGCAAGGACAAAAACTAACATACTAACTGCATTCAAGGCTATGAGAGCATGGGGTGACAGAAGGAGAAGAGAGGAGAATTTCAATAAAGGACCTGCTGCCAAAATTCAGAAAAGGAAAATAAATAATGTTTAGTAGCCCAGCCAACTCTTCTGCTAGGAAGATACGTTATTATTATTCCAATTGGCTGATGTCTAATAGCGTTGCTAGGGATTTGATGTCAGAACTGTGCCACAAAATTATTCGCCTAGGCTTTTGGCTAACAAAGAATAGAAATAGCCAGAAGACTTGGTTGCAGGTAGCTTTTAATATTGATAAATCTCTTCCTAATTCATTTTAATCTTTTTGTATAATCTTAAAGAATCCTGAGTATATTGCTATTTGTAAAAATATTTTATACTTTAAAAAATCTTGGTTTTCTTAATACATACAAGGTAATTTATTTATTATGGTCATGAATGAATAGATAAGATTGCTGAAATATAAGCTTTTTGGATTTTTGATAAAAGTAACAGAGAACACTATGGAATTAAAATCAATATGAGATGAAAATTATTTTTAATGGTAGTATGAAAATAATTTGGCTTTTTTGTTCATGTATTCTGAAATGCTAGTAGAGATATTGTCCCTTAGTAACATTTTTGGTCTTGTTTTTCTCTTGAAAGGCATGGCATCAGGTATATAGTTTGTAGACAGAACTAGTTTTAGACTATTCTATTATTCTAATAATAGTTATTCTAATAATAGTTATATTTGTCAGTATATCCCCGTGCTTTTACTGACAGATGGGATTCAGAAACCTTATAATAAATCTTGTCCTTGTACTGCAGTACCAAGTAACTAATATATTTTCTTATTAAATGTGTTTATATAGCATATTAATTACAAATGTAATAGCATTTAACATAGAAGATTTTGTAGTTTTTATTTCTCTGTGAGACTCTTTTTAGTCTTTTTGAGATTAAATGGTTAAATTGTTAAAACCTGGCAGCAATTTTTTTTTTGTCACTCTTTTACAAACACTGTAGCACTGCATTAAGAGGTAAATTTAGCAAGAAAATATTTTACCCTATTTTCTTATTGAATTCCTCTAACTTTTCTAGAAAATTTACTGCCAGAATATGGCAAGGCAGGCAAAATAATTTTTATGAAATATTTACTTTCTGCCTGCAGTGAGGTGCCATTAAAATTTGCTTTATAAGATAGTTGCATCCATGTCTGCACCAAAATGTAATGTTTAATTCTGAACACTCAGTGAGAGTCACTAGAGAGGTAATAAATAATGATTTTTTCCTCCTTAAATGTTAATTTACTTTAGAATGTAATAAGACTGAAAAATGTGTATTTTACCTCAGGACTAGAGGGATTCGTGTATGGAGAGGGTCGTACAGAATTCATCTGTAACTTCTTTACCTGTATTTTGGAATTATTAAACTTAAGTGCATTTGTTCTAAAATGTGCAAAAAAGCATAAAGATGTAATAGAATTTTATTTTAGGATTAAATTAAAATTATTTTAATGTAAGTGTAATTATCATCTGAACTTACCCTCAGCAAGTTAAATTATTTAGTCATTTTGAATATTCAAATCTGTGAAAATTGCCATCTCAGATATCTAAACTATTTCTCTTCTTGAAAAACAGGAAAAATAAAATCCTTACTAATAATGTGCTGATTCTCTGTAGGGATATGGGAGATATTGTTCCCTGGGGGATATTGGGAGATGTCTAGAGACATTCTTGATTTGACAGTTGGGGACTACTGGTATTTTGTGGGCATAGGCCAGGGATGCTATTAAGTATCCTACAATGCAGAGGGAAGTTCTTCACAACAGAATTATCCAGCTCCAGTTGTCAGTAGTGCTGAAGTTGATAAACCCTTCAGTAGATGGAAGATCATGAATTGTTACTTTCCTGGTTAGTCTCATTAAAACATATAAAATTACTTAGAGACAGTAGATTGTAATTGAAAATTGTTTCATAGTGAATTGATAGAAAAACTATTATTTTATGTGTAAAATTTTATTTGTAAAACAAATTGAGAAACTCATTCATTCGGTTATTCAACAAATATTTGTTGCATGCTTAATGTGTGTACTGGTCTCTGTTCCAAGTTTGCATTTAAGGAGCTTACGTTCTAATTGTAGGAAACAGGCAGTAAGCAAAAGTATGGCAAACAAAGTAAGTATTTTAAAGCATAATAAAGGATACAGGGATGGAGAGTGATAATTGATGATGTAGTCAGGGAAGGCCTTTCTTATATGACTCTTGAGAACTCAAGCAAGCCACCATTATCAGGAACAAGAACATTTTAGGCAGAGGAAAGAACCAGTGACAATACCCCAAAGTAGAGCCTACCTGAGTTTTTTGAGGATCAGTCAGAAGATCAGTATGTCTGAAGCAGAGTGAGTTAGGGAGAGTAATAGGCATTGATTGGATTGAGTGCACCAAGCTCTACATGGCAGGTGGACCCTTGTTTTGTTAAGATGTTTAATGGTTGTGCTTTGGGAGCTATTGAAGGCTTTGTGTAGATTTATACAATCTCATTTACATTTTAGAAAGAAAATTCCAACTATTAAAAAGAATAAATTTAGGGACTAGAATGACAGCAGGAAGACTGCTAAAAATTAGGCCATTAAAATATAGTCCAATAAATTTTAAAAAATTAAAAAAGAAATAGAAAAGCAAAGAAGCAAAAAGAAAAAAAATAAAAATAAAATATAGTCCAAGGATGAGATGATTATAGTGGGGGTAAAAGTGTTAAGAAGTGGCCTGTTAAGAGTTTGAAGAGTTAACAGGGTTTGTTGATGATTTGGTTGTGGAGATAAAAGGTGAAGAGTTGCAGGTGATTTCAAGGTTTCAGGGCTTAGACAACTGGAAGTGTGCAGATAACCATATACTAAGATGAGGAAAGAGTAGCTTTTAGTAAAAAATTAAAAGATTTTGGTTTATGCTTGTCTACTTTGAGTGTCTATTTGACATCCAAGAAGGGGATTCTAGGCTGTTAGATAGGGAATCGAATTTCAGCCGAGTTGTATGAGTTAGTAGCTTTCAGTTTAAAGATGAAGTTTAAAGCCATGAACTTTATTAGAGATATCTTTGAGTGTACGTATAGATGGAGAAGAATAGTGATCTGGAGGGCAAGCCCTCTTTACTCATAAATTTTGAGTCATAAAGGTAAGGAGGAAAAAGAAAGCTAACTAAGAATGAACAGTCAATGAAACAGGAGAAGAATGGCAAGAAAAAGTCAAGAATGTTGATTGCATATTGTAAGAGGAATTTTAACAGTGGTCCATAGAATGGGAACAAGTAGAAGGTGAATGAATGTTCTAGGGGAAGCCAACAATAGACAATGAAGTGATGGTTGGATCAACAAATTGGAGGTCCCACTGAGGTTGAGAATTTGTTAGCATAATGGCCTACAGGGAGTTAACTTGAAAGATAGAAGGAGGTATTCATAAGAGTGGTACACTTGACACTGAAGTTATGTTATGGAAAGAATTATTTGGAATGATATAGGATATAGTCTTAGAATGGATTAAAACTTATATAAGACAAGATAGTAAGAAGAAATAAGTTTAAGGAATTCATAGACCAGGTATTGGAAGAATTATTTGCTAGATCCAAAGTAGCCAAATCTAACTCTGAATTATTTCGTTTCACTTTCATCAAGCAGTGATGCCCTCATTACTGTCTAGTTTTACACCACCTTTGGAATTTTATATATCATTCCAAAAGATCATAGCAGGATAGGGATATTATTTCATGGAACTGCCCCTCTTCTCTCTTGGTTTGTGCGTGAGGACATGTATGTCTGTGTATGTATTGCCTACAGTTACTTTTTCTGTGTTTATCCCTGCCACTACATGTGTGGAAAAATCTTGTCAGTAATCCCTGTCCCCTCAGGGGGAGGAGACTTGCTTTTTGTGTCCAGCATTGTTCTTCATTTTTATTCATTTGTTCAATATATTAAGTACCTGCTATGAGATAGAGCCCATTCTTGGCTCCAGGGACTCATCACTGAACAAGACATGCCCAAATCCCCATCTTCAAGACATATATTTACTGCTAAGAGAGACAAACCACAAATAAATAAATAATCTTATATCAGATTGAAATAATTCCTATGGAAAAAGTGAAAAAGGGCGAGGAGATAGGGAATGTTGGGATAATCTGTACTCTGTATTCACTATAGTGATATTTAAGCAAAGACGTGAAGAAAATGAGGGGATAAGTATGTGGATATCTGGAGAGTTTTCTGGGAAGAACAAATATAATGGCCCTAATATGAGAATTGGCCAGATATATTTGAGAAAGAGCAAGGTCAGTGAGAATGGATCAGAATGAGCCAAGACAGTGGCAGATGAGGTCAGAGTCCCTCTGACTCTTCTATTTTTCATTTGTCTCTGTGTCCTTTTCTGTATCTTATATGGTATATTTTTCTCTCCTTTCACAAGTCATTTGCAACTAAATATTTTACTTTTATTATTTTTTTAAAGATTTCTGTTTTTTCTAAAACCAATAAAATGTTTTATATTCTTTATTTTATTACTATAACTGTCTTTTCTACTATAATTTCATTTTGAACTTTTTATATTATAAAATACAATATATCAGGGGAGCACAGTGGCACATACCTATAATCCCAGCAGCTTGGGAGGCTGAGACAGGAGGATAACAAGTTCAAAGCCAGCCTCAGCAACTTAGCAATGTCCTATTCGGTGAGACCCTGTCTCTAAATAAAATATAAGTAAGGGCTTGGGATCTAGCTCAGTGGTTAAGCACTCTGGGTTCAATCTCTAGTACAAAAATAAAATAAGATATACCTATGGCAGAGTACCCCAAAATTAAAATACATAGATCAGTGGATTCTTCCAGTGCTTCTTTGGACAACATTTGTAAGTTGTTGAGCTAGGTGTAGTTAATATTCATTACTATAAACATTGCCATAAATATTCAGAGTATTTCATGTCAAATAAAATAATTTATTCAATCTGTTGATGAACATTCACATTGTTTCCAGTTTGGGATTATTACATACAATGCTAGCATTAAGCATCCTTGTTCATATCTCTTGCTCTCTGTGTGCACATGTTTCACTTGGATGTACAGCTAAAAGTGCTAGTGGTCAGAAGTTATGTGTGTGTCCTTTAAATATTGTTAAAACAGTTTTCCAAAGTAGTTGTAAGACTTTAACTTCGACTAGTAGACTGTGTAAGTTGAAGTTGCTAACAACCTCACTAATACCTGTTTAAATTTTTCTGACATTGGCATGTGAACTATACTTCATTGTGTTTTAATTTGCATTTCTCTGATGACTACTGGGATTGAGCCCCTTTTCATGTATTTAGTGAGCCTATGAATAACTTTTTGGTGAGATATACCTGTTTTAAGTATTTTGTCCATTTAACTTTTTTTCTTGTAATTGTAGGAAGTTTTAGATTAGCACTTTTTTTTAATTGTATATATTATAAATATTTTCTTCCACTCTGTGGTTTACCTTTCCAATCTGTTAATGGAAGTTTTTGATAGAAGTTTTTAATTTAAATGTATTCTAAATCACCTGTCTTTTTCTTTTTGGGTAGCACTTTTTGAGTTCAATTTAAGAGTCTTAGTCTAGCCTAAAATCACTGATATAATTCTCCCATATTGTCATCTAGATACTATATTTTTCTGTCTTTCCCATTTGTAGTTAGAATTGGTTTTTTAAATTCTAACTAGAGATAGGATTAAGGATTTCATTGTTTCACAGATGAATAGTCAGTTGATCTTGTCAGCATTTATTGAAGTGATAATTCTTTTTCCTCTATGTACAGTGTCCACTTTGTCATGAATCAAGATCCATATGTGTGTATATATGTTTCTATCTCTTCTCTAGTCTATTGGTCTGTTTACTTCTTCTTGTAATTATACCATATTATCATAATTATAGCTTTATTACTCTTTTATAATAAATCATATTAGACAGTAAAGCAATATTTTTCAGTGTTTGGGGTTTTATGGACATTTTTTCTCCAACCCTCAATGAAGTTTAATACTAAGGAATAAGATTGTGTTGATAGGATTTGAGTAGGGCCCCAAATTACTGAAATAGCTAAGATCTTTCCTCTTGGGGATGGTACTGGCCCTGTTGAAAATATACTCAGTGGAACAGACCTTCCTACTTGTTCTCCTTTGTGTTTGCTCAACCTCCCCATAAAATTTAGAAACAGCATATCGGTTCGTACAAACCAAAACAGAAAACTCCTACCAGTAGAGTATGTTCTCTACTGTAGTGGGGATCTTTTCTTAGGATTATATTAATTCTGTTGATCAGTTTAGATAGTTGATATTTTTTATGTGATCTGATTTCCTGATCTATAGACATAATATAGCTTCAAGAAGAAATTGGAAACAGGTAGTCCTATAGTCATAAGGACTAAATTTTTCCTGCAGTAAATACTCATAGGTTGATCAGTAAGTTCTAGCTCTGTCAAATATGAAAGAAAACGATAATTTCAGTCACAAATTCTTTCAGAGGATAACAAAAGAGTAAAATCTTCCCAACTTAATTTATGTGGATAGCTTTTCATGGGTATATAACCAATCAAGGAAAATGTGAGAAAGAAAATTATAGACTAGTCTGATTGTGAACATAGATGAAAAACTCCTAAACAAAATACTAGTAGCCTGAATAGAATTATATAATAACCAGCCTAACCAAGTTGAGTTTATCCTAGGAATGAAAGGTGTTTTTTTTTTATATTTGAATACCAGTCAGTATATTTTATTACATTAACAAATTAGATTTTAAAAATGCTGATCTCTCAATTTATGAAGATACAATTCAGTATTTGTTCATGTATAAATCTTTCCAAAGTAGAATTAGATGAGAACTTCCTTAAGCAAATGAAAGATAAAATGTTTCTGAAAACATGTGAACAAAAATACTCCTCTGCCAACTACAGCATGCCAAAATGAATTATTGACTTCTTTTCTGACCCACTGCCACTGTTTTTGTTGAATATAGTTCTAAAAGTTGTAGCTAGTGCCATAGGGCAAGAGAAAGAAAGAGACGGTGTAACTGCTGAAAGAAATAAACTGAAATAAATAAATAAAATTACTTGCAGATGATATATTGTGGAAACAATTTGGATTTTAAAGAAAGTTTACCTGGTGATTTCAAAACAGTATTTTTAAAAACTAATTCTATTTTTATTTAGAAAAATATTTTTGTTCATAAACCTTTAGTTAATGAAATCATAGCAGATGTCTGAATTGAATAAGAAAAAAAAGTTCTTGAATTAAATCTGACAAATAGAATAAAAATACAACAAAGTTCTTGAATTAAATCCGACAAAAAAAGTACAAAATATCCAGGGGGAAACTTGGGGAACTTAAGGAAAAGAAAATGTTATTTGTGAATATACGTTTGTGTGTTGTATTTGAAAATCCAACTTTAAGATTTTAATATAAATTTTTATAGAAATCCAAATTATCTAGAATAAGCAATTACAGAAAATCAAGATGGTATCACTTAGCCTACCAGGTGTCAAGATGTATTACGAAGTCATAGTAACTAAGATACTTGTCACTGGCACATGGATAAACAAATAAACCAACGGAAGGAACTAAATAGGCCAAATCAGATCCCATATATGTATGGATACTTGATCTCTAATTATTGAGGAAAAGACAACTTTTCAAATAAATTATTCTGGAATAATTGAATATCCATACAGTAAAAGTAAATTCAGATCCCTGTCTTTCATGGTGTACCAGCAGCTAAGTGGATTAGTAACCTCAATGTGAAAGGTAAAACTTATAAAACTTTTAAAAAGACTTTTGAGAAGATAATAGAGGAGAATATTATTATTAGTTTAGGGTCAATAAAAACTTCTTAAACAGGATACAAAAATAGATACAGGGGCAAGGCACACCTATAATCCCAGAGGCTTGGGAGGCTGAGGCAGGAGGTTTGTGAGTTCAAAGCCAGCCTCAGCAAAAGCGAGGTGCTAAGCCAGCCTCAGCAAAAGCGAGATATTTATTTGTATCTAAATAAAATACAAAAATAGGACTGGGGATGTGGTTCAATGGTCAAGTGCCTCTGATTTCAACCCTGATACACCCTCTCCCCAAATTTGATACAAGAAAAGATAAATTGGACTACATTAAAATTAAGCATTTGGAGTTGTCAAAAAATACCACAAAGAAAAGTTTCTTTGCAGTGTGCAAACATAGTATCAAAAATGCATGAAGAGGGCTGGGAGTATAGCTCAGTTGTTAGAGTGCTTCCCTTGCAAGTACAAGACCATGGGTTCACTCCCCAGCACCACTAAACAAACAAACAAACAAACAAACAAACAAATAAATAAATAGATAAATAAATATTTTTTTTAGTATATAGGTCATTTTAATATTTATGATTTCACTTGATTGTTAGGAAAACTTGGAAAGACTTACTTGGCCGATACCTTTTTTTCCCTAACATTTCTTTCTTTTTTATTTATATGTAACAACAGAATGCATTACAATTCTAATTACATATATAGAGTTCAATTTTTTATATCTCTGGTTGTATATATAGTATACTCACACCAATTTGTGTCCTCATACATGTACTTTGGATAATAATGATCATCACATTCAACCATCATTAATTACCCCATGCCCCCTCCTTCCCCCTCCCACCCCTCTGCCCTATCTTGAGTTCGTCTATTCCTCCCATGCTCACCCTCCCTGTCCCACTATGAATCAGCTTCCTTTATCAAAGAAAACATTCGATATTTGTTTTGAGGGGATTAGCTAACTTCACTTAGCATTATCTTCTCTAACTCTATCCATTTACCTGCAAATGCCATGATTTTATTTATTTTTTATTACTGAGTAATATTCCACTGGGTATATATGCAACATTTTTTTTCCATTCATCTATTGAAGGGCATCTAGGTTGGTTCCACAATTTAGCTATTGTGAGTTGTGCTGCTATGAACATTGATGTGGCTGTGTACCTATATTATGCTGTTTTTAAGTCCTTTGGGTATAGACCGAGGAGAGGGACAGCTGGGTCAAATGGTGGTTCCATTCCCAGTTCTCTAAGAAATCTCCATACTGCTTTCCATGTTGGCTGCACCAGTTTGCAGTCCCACCAGCAGTGTATGTGTGTACCTTTTTCCCCACATCCTGGCCAACACTTATTGTTGTTTGTATGCATAATAGCTGCCATTCTGACTGGAGTGAGATGAAATCTTAGAGTGGTTTTGATTTGCATTTCTCTATTTGCTAGTGATGATGAACATTTTTTCATGTGTTTGTTGATTCTTGTACATCATCTTCTGAGAAGTGTCTCTTCAGGTCCTTGGCCCATTTATTGATTGGGTTATTTGTTTTTTTGGTGTCTAGTTTTTTTGAGTTCTTCATGTATCCTAGTGATTAGCGCTCTATCTGATGTGTGAGGGGTAAAGATTTGCTCCCTAGATGTAGGCTCTCTGTTCACCTCACAGATTGTTTCTTTTGCTGAGAAGAAACTTTTTAGTTTGGGTCCATCTCATTTATTGATTCTTGGTTTTAATTCTTATGCCACAGGAGTCTTATTAAGGAAGTTAGGGCCTAATCCCACACGATGGAGATTAGGGCCTACTTTTTCTTCTATAAATAAATAAATAAGATTTTTTTTTAAAAAATGCTTCTGCATTAAATGAATGAATCAGTATCCTTTACCTTTTGGTAGAGGTAAGAGGAAGATTGTGATGAGAAGAAATGTGCTGGAGGCTATGTGTGGTTTCAGGTATCCTCATTCTTACGAGGATAGTGTGATGGCATGTCTTAACGAAAAATAGGAAGAAATCAAAACAATAAGGGATAGTTACTGATTATATTATTTTGCTAGGGCTACCATAACAAAATACCATAGACTCGATAGTTGAAACAGAAATTTATATTCTTTAAGCTCTGATGGCTGAAAGTCTAAGAATATGGTGTCAGCAGTTTGGGCCTTTCTCTTTGGCTTGCACATGGCCACCTTCTCGCCGTGTTCTTACATGGTCTTTCTTCTATGTGGGAGTGTCCCTAGTGTCTCTTGGTGTGACCAGATTTCTCCTTCTTATAAGAACAGCAGTTGAATTGGTTTAGCGTCTACCCTAAAAGTCTCAGTTTGATTTAGTTACTGCTTTAAAGGATTATCTTCAAATGTAGTCACATTCTGAGGCACTGGAGTTTAGGACTTATACACATGAGTTTTGGGTGGGTACAGTACAGCCCATTTTGTAAAGATCTTGAATAGTGAATAAGTTTTTGGGATTTTTGATAAAGTTTCTTAAGCCACTGTTTTAGATTCAGAGAGTGCTATATCTAAAAAAATCTAAGATAGAACTAAAGATATACTCAGGAGAACAGTGTTAAATGACTTAAAATATGGATTTAGTGTTGGTGTTAGTTATGCATTTGTGTACTTGGAATACAATTGGTTTTTGAAAGTGTAAAGGTAATAAACAGTAATTTCTAGTTCAAAACATTTTCCTGTTTTATATAAATACTGTAAATGTTTAGTCAAATGAATAAATCTAATATTATGACTAGATCTTTTAGTCTTATCACCATCTTTGGCATTTATAAATTGTACTTGGCAAAAATTTTTTAAAAAGTCTTTTTATTGGGAAAAGAGAGTATGGATTTTATTTGTATATTATTATATTATATTACCCAAAATGGTAATTTTAGTACAGTAAACTCTACTATAATGCAGTATATATATTTTTAAAAATTACTATACTATGTAAACCCATGCAGCAAGACCACAAAGCTAAGAGAAAATGGAGGCACAATACTCAAAAACTTCATCAGTGATACAAGGATAAGAACCTTGTAGATCAAAACATTTTCCTGTTTTATATAAATACTGTAAAAATATCCCAGTGGCTTGGGAGACTGAAACAGGAGGATTGCGAGTTCAAAACTAGCCTCAGCAATTTAGCAAGGCACTTAGAAACTCAATGAGACCCTGTCTCTAAATAAAATACAAAATAGGGCTGTGCCTGGGGCTCAGTGGTTGAGTGCCCCTGAGTTCAATCCCTAGTACCAAAAAAAAAAAAAAAAAAAAAAGAATCTAGTAAAAATAGCAGTACAATTTTATTCATATTAAATGGTTAAGAAATACATAGACACTACAATAAGCATGGTACCAGATTTTTACTTGAGTCTAGTGGTTTATTGATGTGATACACAGAGAAGTATCACTTCTTCGTCTTAAGCATTGTTTTCAGTGGCCTCCCTACTTTTGGTATTGCTTCCAGAATACCTTTACTTAGTAACCATGATCAGTATAAAAGAAAGCATGTGGGTGCTTGTGGGGTTTTTTGGCCAGGGGTAGAGGGGTAGTTTTTCTAGTCTACTTGTTGCTTTTATTCACTGTGGCTTTGTTACTCCAAAGCTTAGCAACAACTGGTTTCCTGAAGAAATCTGAATTCTTTGATTCCATCCTGTGGTATATTTGGTTGGTAGGAGTGATGGTGAATGAAATATTTTTTGTTGTCGTGTCGTGTACCTGCCTCACTTTCAGGATCTTCACCTTGAGCCAGAAAAATTAGTTTTCCCTTGCAGCATATCCAGCTGTCCCTACTAGACATTGCTTTTAATTTCTACAGTACTTTCTGCACACATCCCTGTTATAGCATTTGGAGTTCTGAAATGTTGAGTTTTCTCTCTAAATAAACTGTACTTGTTGAGGGCATGGAGAACTATCTATCATTTTTACATTTCTTCTACATATCCCAGAGCATGACGGTGGTAATTGGGTAATGGGATAGAAAAAATGAATGAAGCAGGCTTGAATTAGGATCCTTGTGATTCTATTACACATGTTCTCCCCTTATTTTGACAAAGTTAGATAATTTATAGGTATTTTGGTTACTTGAACTTTAATAATGTGCTAATATATTTAATAACATGCTAATATGCATATTTAATAATATGCTAATAATAATGTGCACCCAAATCACTTATTCATTAGCCTGAAAAAACTTAAAATTCACCAAGACACTTAAAGTGTTATATAGCCGTCAAATATTAAGACAGTCGTTTCAAAAACTTTGACTTAAAAAAAAAAAACCTAATTCAGAATCCTTATTAAGCATATAAAAATGAAAAGATGGGACTCCTAAATACAGAAAGTTCTGCTATAATTCTATTTAAAAATACAAATTTATTCCAACATGATTGCTTCATTAAGCAAAAACTTGAGCATTACAAGAATTTTGTTCTTATGCATTATTTTATCTACATGCTTTTCATTCAACATTTTTAGCAGTGAAATAAAATTTTCTTTGTAGACCAAAATTGTGTATCATCTGGGATTCATTTGTGTTTTTCCTACAAATAGATTAAAAAACAAATAGAGTAACTTGCAGCCCTGGGATCAAAGGGTTTTTGACATAATAGAGTAATGAAATATTTTGTTTTTCAGCTTACTATTGTAAATTGAAATTTTTTAAAAAATTTTCAAATATTGATATATTGATTAAGGGGCACAAACTCAAGAGTGTTCGGGAAGGTAGTTCTTTTAAGATAATAATGGGGCCATGTATTAAGGCTCAAATCTGGATTTTTATTGCAATAACAATCAACTCTTCAAATTGTTTTTGAGACTTTCTTTTCTTTTTTCTTTATAGGACCTCTTTGTTGTTAGACATGAATTGGCCATAATGAGACTAGCTGCCTTTATGGGTATTCCTATGTTCGTTGGAATAACTGGACTTTTTTATACACAACTAATTGGTATTATCACAGTAAGTATATTTTTAATGTGAAGTGACATTGTATGAACATATTACCTAATTATGAACTTAATTCTAAAGTTATAAAAAATTTAGAAATCAAAGGAGGAATCACCTATAATCTTTAATATATTTCCTTCATATGCTTATATATAATTTTAAGAAAGTTATAATGAGGTTCAGGAGAGTGTATATAAGATTTTGTATCCTGTTTTTGAAGATTAACAGTATTTTTGCATGACTACATACTTTGTGTTTACAGCTCTTTAAAATAGTTATATATTCTCTGTTTAATGAATATACTATATTTTAATTAACTATTTTATTGTTGATTGGCATCTAACATGCAGTCACTTTTTCTATATTCAAGATAGCACTGTTTTCATCATCTCTTTTTTTTTCTCTTTTTTTTTTTTTTTTAAAGAGAGAGAGAGTGAGAGAGAATATTTTTACTATTTATTTTTTAGTTTTTTGGCGGACACAACATCTTTGTTTGTATGTGGTGCTGAGGATCAAACCTGGGCCGCACACATGCCAGGCGAGCTTGCTACCGCTTGAGCCACATCCCCAGTCCTCTTTTTTTTTCTCTTTAAACTATTTAGACTAAATTCTCAAAAATTGAGTTGCTAGTACACTTCATTAGTAATGTTTTTATTTTTGCATATATTTTTAGTTTGATATACAAACTAACAATAAGTGATTGTCATTGCTTATCTAGGATGTCTAAAAGGCTGATTGACATCATCTCATTTTATGTTTGGTACAGAAAAATCTTGAAATAGTGTCATCTATTTTTATATGAACTTAAAAACTATTTACTTGTTTATTTGCCTTTTCATTTTTTTTCACACTGCCTAACTGAAACAATTGTATTGAACACAAGAAGTATTATATTAGGTACTAGTTCCCTCAGGGGTGCACTTATTTTTATGTTTCATAGGTCAATTTGAGATTATAGGCACGTAAGCCATGAAAGAGTAAGATTGAAATATACATTATAGTACCATACTTTCTTCATGCAGAGATGATCCCTTTACCATAGCAGAAAAGATTTTTTAAAAATGAGAAAAATCCTATTAAGAATTTAAAAGATAATATACTATATTATACAAAATATAGAGCACATAAATTTTCTTGTACATTATTGATGGGAGAATAAATTGGCTTAACCTCATTGAGCAAATTGTCAATATCTTTCAAAATTTAAAATACACAGCCTTTTTGACTGTCCCACAAAGTTGTTTTTTATAAGCTATTTATTTGTGTGTAACCAGGTAGCTAAAGGTCTCCAGCATTATACATAACATATATGTATATATTATGTATAAAAATTGTTGTTACCAAAATATATAATATACAGTGAAAAAAATATAGTAAGAAAAATGTATCAACACTATCATAAATCAACAAGAAAAATGTGGTATTGGCATAAGGATAGACATAGATAAATAGAATTGAGAGTCCAAAAATACAGTTGTCCCTTGCTATCTAGAGGGGATTGGTTCCAGAATACCCTGTGGATACTGAAATTTGTGGTGAGTGCTCATCTCCCTTATATGAATTGGCATTAATATTTGCATACACATCCCACTGTATACTTTAAATTATCTCTAGATTACTTATAATACCTAATATAACAGAAATGCTGTGTAGATAGTTGCTATACTATATTGTTTAGGGAATGGTGACCAAAAAGAAAAATCTGTGCATATTCATTAGAGACACAGTTTTTTTTCCCCCAAATATTTTCAATCAATGGTTGTTTAATTAAATCTATGGGTGTGGAACCCACAGATATGGAGGGCCAACTATACAAGTACTGTCGTTATATGAATAGTGAGTTGATATTCAGCAAAGGTGCCAAGACAATTCAGTGGAGAAAGAAGTCTTTTCAATAAATGATACTATTTTCTCATTCTCTAAGCTGTCTTTTCACTTTCTTGTGTCCTTTGAAACACAAAAGTTTTTTAAAATTTTATTAAGTTCAATTTATTTATTTTTTTTTTACTATTTATATTCTGGTAAACAATTTTTCATGCATGACATGTATGTTATGTAATTCTGGAGACCTTTTTAGAATACATGATTACACATGTTCAAATAGGTAGCCACTCCAAAGGCTGTTGCACTGAACAGGTTGGTCAGAAGGGCTATGCATTTTATATATCCATAAGCAGAAGAATGAATAGACCTCTTCTTCACAGAATAAACAATAAATTAATTAAAAATGGATCATAGTCTCAAATGATTGAAAATAACTCTTAGAAGAAAACACAGGAGTAAACTTTGGTGGCCTTGGACTAAGCAATGGTAGTATCTTAAATATATCATAAACTACCGAAGAAAAAAATATCATATAAGTTGGACTTAATCAAATTTATAAATTTTTGTACTTCGAAGGACACTTATCAAGAAGTTCAAAGACAGTTCAGAAAATGATAGAAAATATTTGCAAATCATATATCTGACCAGGAACTTGTGTTTGGAATATATAAAGAACTTTTATAATATAATAATAAAAAGGCAACTCAACTAAAATATGGCCAGAGGATTTATCCAAAGAAAATATGCAGATGGACAGTAAGCACATGAACAGATACTCAACCTCATTAGTCATCAGGGAAATGCAAATCAAAACCGTGATGATATACTACTCCAAAACTACTAGAGTGGCTAAAGGCTGATAATAAGAATTGTTGGTAAGGATATGGAGTAATCAGAACTCTCATACGCTGGTAATGGTGATGTAAAAGGGTGCAGCCACTTTAAAAAATAGTCTGGCAGTTCTTTGAAAGTTAAACGTAGAATTACCATTAGACTCAGCAGTTCTATATGCCTGTATCCACACAAAAACTTGCAGATTTATGGCAGCATTTTTCATAATAACCTAAACTGAAAATAATCTAAATGTACATCATTTGATAATGAATACACAAAATGTGATGTATCCATCTAATAGAATATTATTTGTCCATGAAAATATGGAAGAAACGAAGTACTGATACATGCTACAACATGGGTGAACCTTGAAAATATTATGCTAACTGAAAGAAGATCCCATTTTTATGATTCCATTTATACAAAATATACAGAATAGGAAAATTTATATAGACAGAAAATAGATTAGTGTTTGACTAGGGCTGGTGGACAGAGGATGATAGCTATGGGGTACATGGATTATTTTATGGGATGATGAACATATTCTAGAGCTGAAATTACTAGGTCACATAAGATTGATTCATCTTATAAGAAACTATCAGACCTTGTACCCAAATGGTTCTGCCATCTTTCATTACTACCAATAATATATGAGAATTCTGGTTGTTTCATATCTTCCTTATCATTTGCTGTTGCCAGTCTTTTTAATTGTAGTTATTCTGGTAGTTTTAAATACTATCTTGTTTTAATTTGAATTTCCCTGATGATTAATGGTGTCAAACACTTCTTTGTGTGCTTTTTAGCATTTCATAGATCTTTAAGAAATGTCTGAATATTTCATTATTGAGTTTGAAATACTTTTTAGTATCTCTTGTGATTTCTCTAATAATGATGATGATAAATAACATTGTATTAGTGACATTGCCAAAGATGAGAGGAAGTTATTCCCTAAAATATGTTTTCTGCTTTTATACTTGTTCATAATTTAGAATAATGAACTCCTAGTTCATAAGTCTTGTCAAAATTGACAGGTTATGCTTGCATCTTTGGAATCTGTTTTTTTGAATTTACCCAAATCATTGATATATACTTGTATTCCTGTAACAGGATTTTTCCAGTGCTTAACCATTAATGAGTGGGAAATGGACCTTGGGAATATAACAACAAAGAGTACATGTACCTAGTGAGGACTGTAAACTAGGAATTAATAGCAGAGGATAACAATTTCCTTCCCACCTCCTAGCTTCATAGCTTCAGATAGTTAAGGTTTTAAGATTTTTTGAAGACCTTTACTCTAAAATTTTAATATTCTTTTCTGAGTTGGACATAGTAAGTTGTTTGTTATTTTTGTTCATTTTTAAAAATTGTATATATCAAGTACTATTCTAACTATTCCATTCTGCAAACAGAATTTAATGAATAATATTCATTCTCAAGTTGCACAGTTTTATTTTGTTGTTGTTGTAATATTGAACATTTCATTGTATAAAGGAGGGATGTTGAGTTCTGATGTGATATTTCTAAAACAGTGTAGAAACCACATTTGTTAAATAATGATCTATCCAAACGCTTTATCTCTTTTGCATGCATGAAATACCTCTCGGAACATTCTGTACCAGGCAGAGCTCTTTCTAAGGAAATTGCATATCTGTGAAACATTCATAGAAAAATAAGTATTGAAAGAGATTATATTCTATTTGTTAGTCTGATCTTGAGTCACTTTAGTTACTCTTGAATGCAAATACAATATAAATTATTGTCAATTTTAATTGCATTTACTTGTACCTTTATAGTGCATCTCAACCACTACTTTTTTTGAATTAGAAAAACAGTATTCATGAGTTCCAAGAATGTCCTCCTCCCACATTGATGCAAATTCTTTAAGGCTTAGTTATTTAAAGTTGTTAGTATTCAGTGTTTAATTTTTAATCTAATGAATTATTAGCATCTTACTAAAATAGTATTTAATATTTTAATTAAGATTACAATATAGATTATACTTTCTTTGTAAAGTGCTTTTTTTCTGTTTTGTTTAATGGTAAAATTAAGATTCCCTACAGGAAATTTCACATCTGGATATGTTTTTTGGTCATGATATGAATCCAAGGATCTCATTAAATTGTGAGAAGTGATGAATTTGTCAGGTAGCATAAGAAAGAAAAGAAATATTTAATAATTTCACTGAAGTTTTCCTCCATCCCCTATCCCTGTACCTCAAAGATACAAGAGGCATTTTGGGATAACACTGGTGGGGATGTCAGTTCATTATATGAAATTGCATAGCTTGATTACAAGCCTGTTAGATAAACAGCCAAAACAAATGCTCTCTCTTTAGGTTTAGCTTGAGATTTCAGGGAAACAGTATGTCAGTTTTCAGTAATTTTTTTCCATTATTCATTTTAACTTGGAATAAATATAAATCATTTATCTCAAGTATAAAAAGAGAAGTCTCATCATCCTATTGGTGAAAGATAACAGGATAATCATAGCAATGATAATCTGATGTTTTAAACCTAGAAAGAGTAGATTATCTGTGACCCAGAAAAAATAATTAGAAATTACTTGAAAATAGTGGATTTCTAATCTCATTTCCAAGGTTAAAAGATCTCAACATAACCAGATGTTTCTGTTAAATAGACTAATCTGAAGCCTGATTTTAAAGGATTACTTTGATTACTTTTTTATTTAATTTTAAACAGAATTTAAATGTATGTATTTGTGTATTTTTACCAAAATTAATATTGGAATTAAGATGTTTTTAAAAATAATCTGCTTTGAGACATTCTTTTTTATTTAGGGGAACAAATTATTCCAACTATTTCTTAATTACACTATTTAAGTCCCTTTTTTGCTGTTTCTGAATAGCAGTAGATCACACAGCCAAAAGTAATGTCCATTCTGATGAGAATGAGTACTAATAGTGATGGGTGGTTGTGTTAGTCATGTTTTTAGTGACTGGGCTTGGAGAGAGTTAATGGAGAAGTGCTGTAACAGCTGGTCCAGCGCATTCTGGTGAGGTTCTGACAGTGAGCTATTGTCTACCATGACACTCCTCTGACAGTTTATCTAAATTTTGTATACAAGCATTTTTGTTTCCTGGGCACTGTGGAGTTTACATAATAGAATAAGCTTTTGATGGTGTCTCTGGAGCTTAGTGCTTTTCTCAGTTGTGGTGAGGTTGGGGGTAGGGTGAGAAAGATGTATTTAGTTGCAGTTTTATAAAAGGCTTTAATTTCACAAAGTAAAAATCTGTGATTTTTTTTGTACTTTTGTCTCATAGCTACTATTGTTGCATTCTATTTGAATTACTAAAGATAGCTTAAAAGAAAGCTTTTCACATTAAGAAGGAAAATATTTTCTCCTATGTATCTGCTCATGTTTAACTTGCAGAGTTAATATTTGCCTAAATAACTGTAGAAAGAATCACAAATGCAAAGGTGACTTAATTTTAACTTGGTTATATTGTGCAATAAAAAGTGTCTTATGTTTAAAATGTTAAATCAGTTTAAAGAAGATTATCTATTAAATAGCATTTCATTAATCAATTAGTGGATTTACTTGCTTTTTAATATGTACCCAGAAATATAGGCTTGAGATTATTAATTCTTGTAATTAAATTTTGCCAAGTATTCCAATGAATTAGTGTGGTGAATTAGCAGCATTTAGTACAATCTCTATCCAAATTATGTTTGATCTACTCAACTCCAACTCAGCATTGCAGATATGCAAATCATTTGCTAATTATGCTGAACCTAGCCCACTTATAGTTCTACAAAGGGAGCTCTGTGTAGCATTTTTGCTTTCTTTTCTGAATTATCTTTTTGTTTAATAAAAGAAAATAAATATATTTCCAATGCAGTATTTCCAGTTGTAATATTATATGAAGTATCTTCTCAGTACCTTTATAAAAACCTAGAAAATTTATTACAATTGAAAAATTCATCACTCTTCTTAGATGACTTTAATGTCATATTCTAATATTGACTATAATGACTTCTTTGAATTTTGGATAAAGAATTTTATAGAAACTAGGTTCTCCCTTGCTATGGTATTAGTTTAAAAATCAAGTTATGTTTCATAGAATATCAAGACGGTCTTCTTACAAAAGAATCATCATCAAAATTATTGCTATCTCTAAAATTATGATGTGTGGAGATAAATTGCTCCTTAGCTTAAATATGTTCCTATATAAAAGTATATTTATAGTGCATTCTCATTGCTCAGTGTAATCAACTACTTGGAACTATTTCTAATAAAATTAAAGCAATTAAAAACAAGTCTGTTTCTATAATTTTTAATAGAATAGTACTTTTAATTTTCTTAAAGGATTACTAATTGCTGAGTGATTAAATAGTTGCATTTTTTGATAAGGAAACTAAACATTTACAAATTTTGTTTTTAATTGGAATTTTCCCCAAATATTCATTTTATGATCTAAATCTACTGAATATTTAGCCTGATTTTAAAACATCATGTAATTGGAAACAGTGGTGTGTCTTATAGTTTACTTGTGATCTTTTGCCACAGTGATTCATATGCTTCTTTGTGTCATATTCTATTGCTATATTAGTTCTTTCCCAAACCCCAGCAAAAGGGACACATTAAATATCCATCTTCTGGGGGTTGGGATTGGGGCTCAGCAGTAGTGCACTTGCCTGGCATGTGTGAGGCACTAGGTTCGATTCTCAGCACTGCATATAAATAAATAAAATATCAACAACTAAAAAAATTTTTTTAAATACCCATTTTCTGTTAATAACCAAAAACCTTATCAAAAGAATAATTTTGGTGTTAAAAATGTAAGAGTAGTTGAATTATTTGAGTATTGATTATGAGCATAATTTTCCAGCTGTTTCAGATATTCTAGTTAGTGTCAGATTTATTTATACAACAGATTATTGTATATAATAATCATCTCTTCTGGCTTCCTATGTAATTTTTTTCTTGTAAACTTGACTACTTGTAAGTTCCTTCATGCTGAGGATGTGTCATAAATACATACTTAGTAAATGTTTGATAGATGTACAGTGAGTAAATGAATTATGGTTTTTATACTTGGGACTTGTTTTTTCAGATGGATTATAAACTCCTTGTGGTCACAGGATTTTATATAAATAGTTCCCAACATATAAAAATTAAGTCTCTGTCACTTTATCTTTCATTGTACGAACTTTTTTGTTTAGTTTAGACATAATTTTGAAGCGTTATATTCTGATGTAATTGAGACACTGTCTTCAGGCACGCTCAAAGTGTTTAGTAGGCATTCGCAATAAAAACTAGGACTTTTGTTTATTGAGGAGTTACTAAGTGCTTTTCACATATTAGCCAATTTAATCACCATAAAAACCTAGCAGGTAAGAATTATTATTTGGAAATTGAGGGAGAGTTTTTAAGGAATTTTCTTAAGGCCAGAACATGGCCTGAGAAAGAGGAGTATGGCAATTATTTTGGAAAGAGATTTTCCGTTGCTGAAGACGTAAAATCTGTTGCCTTCTCACTTTGGTTTTGTGATTGTTTAAACAATTATGTGAACTTTATATCCCAAATAAAAGACATAGCTAATCTTCTGTTGGAGCTGAATGCTTAAAGAACCATTCGTTTCAAATGAGGAAATAGTTCTGGCTTTCAAGGAGGAGAGTGATTTAAGATTAACAGAACATTTTCTATCTTTAATTAAAAATAAGGAATGCTATTTTGGGTCAGGTGAAATGAATTTAGTGCTGCAAATTATATTGTTACCCATTCTAGATGCTTTATAAAAATTTAAACTCAAAATGAAATGAGCTGCTATTTGTACACTGACCAGAGGTGCTAAGAAGTCAAGTGAAAAACTTTCTTACAGTTGGGAGTAACTAGTAATAGATAAAACAGGTATTTTGTTTCTAGTTGTGAAAAAGTTTTGCTGAATAGTGTTTTAAACTCTAGATTAATTCAATATGTAGTCATTGAATTAGATAACTATGAGCAGCAGAGTTAGACACATCAATAAGACCAATATAGCAAGAATAGAGTGTAGATGATCACTGACTGAGGTTAGATGGAACTGTCTTTGAGGATTTTTCTACTGATGCAATGTTTTTACTTTCACAGGCCTTCCAGTTTGTCAGGCCTACAAACTCCATTTTGAAACTGTTTCCAAAGTTTATCGGGCCCAGAGGCTGTGACTCTAAAAGAGATAGTTTATTTCTTTATGTACCATTGTTAGGGGTGCTAAAGGACTCTCCAGTATATTCCTTCTTCTATGCAACACCATATGTGGCAAAGTGTTGCTTGGTGAGAATGAACTCAAAGCAGGATGAGTTGGTTGGATGGACAACATCAATTTATCTTTACCAGTATCAGGCTTATTAACAAGGAAACCTCTGATGATAAATTCTTGCTCTTCAACTTTCCCCACCCTATCCTTCATTTTTCTAACATCCAACCAATAGATTCATCTCTCTCCTTCTGCTAGAACCCCGCCCCCCCCATTTCAGGTATAGTCTTATTAGTTGGGATTCAATTTTCTTTTATAGTCCACCTTAGTTTTTGGACTAAACCTGAAAGATCATTCCTTAGGCTAAGATTAGTCATCATGAAAAGATAAAGTATTGATTAATAAAATGAGTAAGACCTATATTTTTGTGAAGCCAAAACTTCCAGTGCAAAGAATTCTCATGTTATGCAGACTGATGAAAGTTTGAGGTATTTTGATCATTAGGCCATATTAGACATATATACTTCTCAGGAAGGAAGAGAACCTTATTATAGTAATTTACAGTAAATACTTGTTTTTTATCATTTCTGAAAGAATGAATTGGCAGGGGCGGGAATACCTGAGTTTATAAACTGCATTTGTACTCTGAGATTTGATGTCTTATTGGTCCTTTACTGATGGACACTTTGTGTTGGTTGTTGTATTTAATCGAGTTATTTGCATCGAAATATTTCAATTACTTTTAGTATTTAAAAAATTCCACTTTTCTATGTAAACAAAACAAAAGGTAAATAAAACCTAATTTATTTTTCTAATTTAGCACTTGAGAATAACTCAAGTGGTTTTTGCTCTTTCTGGCAGTAGTAAGATCTCCCCTCTTCTTATTTGCTGTTTCTGCATTGCTTGTGAATGTGTTAACATAACTTGTGTTGCTATAGTATATTGTGTAAATGTCAGAACAAAAACTTGATGACATGTTTGGATGCCCAAATGCAAATCGTACTTTTTTCTTTTAACAGTTTTTTGAATAGCTGACTTTTAGAGAGATGAACATTGGCCATTTCTAGAGGTGAAACAAAATAACCTATTTTGGCCAGCCTCATGAATTCTGTTCATAAAGTGGTAGTACATGTCACATACTTTGAAAGAATAACCTACTCCTGATAATTTAAAAAGTAGAATTCTCCTGGGGTTGTGGCTCAGCTGAAGAGCACTTGCCTAGCATGCATGAGGCACTGGGTTGGATCCTCAGCACCACATAAAAATAAAATAAAGATTTTGTGTCCACCTACAATGAAAAAATAAATGTTTAAAAATAAACAAACAAACAAACAAAAATAAAGATACTGTGTCCATGTGTAATAAAAAAAATTAAAAATAAATAAAAAGTAGAATTCTAGTTATTTCCTAAAATAGATTCTGGAAAGTTATTAAAAACACATAAAAATTAAAGCTTTTTCTACATGAAATCCAAAATTGATTCTTTCAATGCCACAAATGCATTCCTTAAGGTTATAATCAAGTTGTAAATTTCTACATAGCAAAAAATTTCTTTAATATTAGCTGATGATAATTTTGGAAGTGATAGACTTTACAATTATCCTGAAATTATCCTGAAATGTGTCCAGGTTTTAGGTGTTATCCATGCCTGTGGATTTTAGGCCATCCAAACACCTTGCCTGAGAGCTTCTTGATTTCTGTTCTTTTGTTTTATACTTTTGCATGAGCTGTCTTAATTGCTTTGGACTTTAAGAAACCATCAAAATGACTTCATTCACTTCTTTTACAAATGTGAAACCTTAAGCCCAAGTTTTGTCAAAATCTCCAATTAATATCTTGTGTATTTGTAGATTATCTTTTCAAAACAGATAAAGACCACATTGTTTTGAAGAAGTTATGCAACATAGTCATAGTATTAACTTCTCATGCATGAACAGTTGAATAACCACAGTTAAGCATATATAAGGTTAAATACATCTGCTTTTTAGATGATTAGTAGCCAATAACAGAGCTTCATTTACAGATTTTCTAGGGATTTGTAAAGAAATGATAGATTTGCTACATATTCCATATTAGTTTTTTATCATGCTTTGAAATTCATGATATCTAAAAACAATTCTATTTAAAATTAACCTTTCTAGTTCTTTTACATAACTTCTCTAAAAAGAGGTTTTTTAAAAAAATAAAGATGCTATTTGTTAGCATCATTGGGGAAAAAAAAAAAAGCTCTACAACCAGATAAATTTGAGTTGCATCCATAAGTATTTGTATGTATCATTCTACTTAATAATGGTGCAGTCTGCCTTCCGCCCTATATGAACTAGGAATTCAGGTAAAGCAAAGGGGGAGAGAATAAGACTTAGCCAATGTTTTTGTATACTTGAAAGAATATATTCTGTACTGCTTTAAAGTATGTTTGAAATATAAACTTTTAACTGAAAATAGGATTGTTCATTTGTGTGTTGATTATTTTGGTATGATTTATAGTAATTTGCCAATCTAATGACAGGACTTCTTTTAGCAGTTTAAACCAGCATTTCTAGAAGCTGTCTTCTTTCTGTTTGTTATTTTTCTTTTATATTTTATTAGAGTCTTTTAGAAAACACATAATAAGAAATTGTATTACTATGAAGAATGAAATTGTTTTGACCAAATAATATTAATGAGCTAACTTTAATTTTCAGAGCAATATATGTTGTGATATGGCAAATTCATAAACTGCCTTGTTGAATTTTGTTATTTACAGAAATCTAGAACTAGTTGTACTTTGACTCTTACTAGTTTTTTGTTCATTAGTGTCTTTAATAATGCCATTTAAAAATGCATGTTTACTGAACTGAAAATAAGTACCAGACTTAAAAGAATGATCAAGAAAGCAACTCTTATATTTTAATGAAGTCATACTCCCACAATTTTTGTGAGGTTTTGTATTTGAATAATTTGGGGGCATAATGTAATATTGATTCTGTTTTTCCAAGGGAACTGCAACAGTGTATATACATCATTTAAAATTCTCAGTGCATATATTTAAAATTTTAAATCTTTAGAATATTCTATGAATAGGATTTAAATCATAAAATAGATAAGAATAAAATAAATTTGTTACATCTGAGTATTTTTTTTTATTTTTAATAGGATACAACATCTATTGAAAAGATGTCAAACTGTTGTGAAGAGATGTAAGTATAAAAGTGAACTGTGTAGTGCTGTTATTTAAAAATTGAAACAGCTGGCCACACTTGAAAACCATGTATATGTAATGGAAAGGTAATATAATAATGACTTTTTCTTGGAGCCTTGTCTGAGGCTGGAGCTAGATAGACAGACATACTCCAGTCTTATAGTAAGGGGTCTTCCAGCCAGGATAGTTTTTAAACAAAATAAGTAGTGATCATTTTTGTTCCTTGTCTAACTAAAGTAAGTTAAATTATTTGTCCCGAAAGTACATCAAAAGAGATTTGCCACTGTGTTGTTGACACTTATTCTATTAATCCTGAGATTCTCCTCTGCTTCAAAAGTTGCTCTAGGTTGATTGACGATGCAGATACAATATCTGCTATCCAGAGTTAAAACTCAGCTGCATGCCACAATGAAAGAAAAGCTGTATTTGTGATGCTGGGACACAATTCATCAGAGTCCAGTAATGGATCCCCAGCCAACCTGTATTGTTTTAGCTGACTGAAGTGCACCATGGGAGTGCTGTCTTTCACTAATAATGCTGTCTTCTGTAGATCGAGGCCCCGAAAGCCATGGCAGCAGACCTTCTCAGAAGTTTTTGGCACTCGTTGGAAGATCCTGTGGTTCATTCCTTTCAGGCAGAGGCAACCACTGCGCGTTCCCTACCACTTTGCCAATCACGTCTAAACAGATGGATGGTGGGCACAGATGGGTCCTCCATGCTGGAAATGCGTTACAGGTTTTATGATAATAGAACTATGACAGTCTTCAAGTCAATTAAAATCCACCCACCAATCTTAGGCATCATAATGTGCCCCAGGCTTTATTTTAATAGTGATCTTGATCCTGTTGTGGGACTAATACAAGATCTATATTTAAGTTTTAAAGCATGTTTACTTTCAAATTAGCTTTCCACAGAGATTTCTATAAATGCTTTTGTTATTAAACTCAAAAGGCAGCGATTAGGATGAAATAATTGTACATAAGTTCCTTTTAGTACTTACTGTGTTACAGATTTTAATTTATGGGAAATTTCAGATGTTTATTTAAATTTTCACCTTTAAGCAGTACTAATGAAATCTGAATTTAATTATTCAGATTTTACAAAACTTGATATATACCTTCTTATATGTAAATTTCCTTTTTCAAATACAAGTTAAAATACTTAATACTTCTTTTTATATGTGCTGCAAGTTTTTTTTTTTTTTTTTAATGCAGTGTAGAAGTGAATAACAACAAAGGGCAGTGTTTTCTTAGGAGTTGCTTCCTAATGTTTTCTCTTTTTCTCCTCCCCAAAACCAAAATAAAACACCACAAAAGTAAAACACCAGCTACTTACCTTATAATAAAGAAAAGGTTGATTTTTTTCCACATTAAATTTTCTGTATTTTTTCCCTTTACTGTTGTAATTATTGATTGTTTTTAGGATATTTGCTTCCAAGAGAAATTTGTGACCAGTGGGCATACATTCCTGTTTACCCTAAAATTTTAATGAAGAAAGGGTAGAAAATTTGCAATAATTCCAGTTACTTTTCTAGTGCAATTATATTAGAATGCATATGTTTTTAAAATGCCAGTATAACTAGATACTATATAATGTACAGTGTAAAGAAGAATATTGTGCTTTTAAAAATATATATCCTTTTTACTTTATTTATCTACTAGTGAATCTAAAATTATTCATTGGACATTTATGTAATAGATAGTGGCCAACTCATTGAAATTTTATTTATAAGAAGGTACTAGTAAAAGTAAGTTATTAACTTTCATGTACCTATAATCACCTAAATTGAAATTAAAGTTTCATTGGCCAGCTACAATTTGTATTTCTAAACACCTTTTATCAGTAGCTGTTAGGAAATGACCTTAAAATAATAAAATAGAATAATCTATATTTATCATTAGCATTATACAAATTTAAGTTGCTAATAGTGATTGGAAAGCACAGAACATTTGGGTAAAAAGACATTTAGTGTGCTTTGAAGTAAATTCAGATTTTAATTTTTTTTCCATTGGAATACTGCAAAATCCATGCTTTTTAAAAAAATTTATGTACTTACATTTACTTGAAGAGAATATTGAAATTGTCTACTATTCTTGGACCATATTAATATTTTTCTTTGGTTACTTTGGAAAGAAAAAAATCACACCTGGGAACTAATGAAACAGAAGGTGACCATTGTCAGCCAATTAGCTATACTATGGCTAGTTCATTCAGAAATTGTAAATATCTTATAAAATATCCTAAAATAATAGAATCAACTCTCCTCAAAAATAATAACATGTTTTTATGTTTTAATTATAATGTGTTAATATTTTAAAACTTAGAAGTGGCAGATGAAGGTATTTATTGGTGCTAATCAGAAGCATAGTAAATGTAATATAAGAAATATGTTTATAAAAATTAGTATGTGTGTTAGGCAGTTGGGTTGAATTTTGAGCAAGCTAACTGACCAAATTTGACATTGTGGCAGAACTATTAAAAGGAAGTATTGTAGCTATTATGTAGGTAAATATCAGTTGAATACTTTATATTGTATATATTCCTTTTACAAAAAGACTTTGAGAAAACAGCAGAACCAAGTGAAGACCCTGTACAGAGCTTTGTGGACATATTTCACATAGTTAACAGTAGCTGCACTGAAAGGTAATGAGAGAAGTCTATTTCCCATTCTAAGGGCATATATTTTTTATTTTCTTAGATTTATCATTTTTAGGACATATTCTCTTCCTTTCTTTCTCTTTACCCTCCTTGGTCCTGCTCCATCTGTACCCATTTCCTCTTAAGTTAGTGGACTACAAACTAATACACTAGATAAGCATATAATTATTTTGTTTGAGTGTCAGAAGTGCTACATATCAACATTTATATAAAAATATATATTAAAGTATATCTATATAGGCTTATGATGTAACTTATAGTATTCTCAAGTTAGCACACCTAACCCTACTGTGAGATTTGTAGTTGCTGTTAGACTACCTGATTGATAGTAGCCAGTTGGCAGTTTCCTAGGGATTGTTTAAACTCTGGTGTTCTTTCTGCGCCCTCTTTTGGCTAATTGATGTAATTATACTGGCTCTAGAGGTTTACTGTCCCATAAGTAAATTCTGAACATGTCAGAGGTACACACTAAGAAGGCGTTCATGTACAAAAATATAAAGTTTTATGAAAATGAATGTGTCACTGTTGACAATGTTATTTCTAGCTCAAAAGAATGTGATGATTACTTTGCTTCATTAAGTATATTCTTAGTATAATTCTTACTGTAAATCACAAATTTAGATCAAGACAAACTAAGCCATTTCATGTATTTTATTTTAAATTGTATTTTGGCAAATTAATTCTTGACACTTAGAAAAGCCATTACCTTAAAAGTTAGTTTATTATAAAACACAAATTTTTATAGTTATAAAGGCATCTAAGTATCTAGAATGTCTTACTGAATATCTAAAAAATACATTTAGTTTTCTCATTCTCAAATTTTAGAATGATTTTTTTTTTAAACTGGCACTCTTGACTGAAAACAACTAAAAAGAGTTTAGTAATTCTTGCTATACTTTTTTTCTTTGTTCTTTTTTAACTTCTTTGGTCAGAATTATACCTCTAGTTGTAGTAGGCAGTTTATTATGTGTTCTGGATAATCACAAAGATAACTAAAGGTGTTGAGCATTAGAAAATAATTATGAGTAGTAAGATTACTAATGTAATCTACAGGTTGGACTAAAGCTTTTCTTTATGAATTTTCCATTAAATTTTAGCCAAATATAAATTAAATAATTTTTTACATTGGCAGAGTCATTAACTTGGCTTTTGGAGAGGAAAGGTTCTTCTAGGATACAGTTGTAACTCATGAACAATCATATTTGTTGTTGTCTGCAAACAGAAATGTTTATGGGTTCAATAGAGGCTCAAAATTATAGGCAGAAATGAACGGAGTTCAGAATCCTTAAAAGTAAGCATTTGGCTAAAGAGTTATCGTACTTTGTAACCTAAACTTAAAGTTTAAAAATATTAAGTTAGCCTATATGTCATTGTAATGAAAATATTATTTTACTTAAGTCATATTTTAAAAATTGTGATTAACATAAGAGACAGCTATTTAAAATTATAGTTAATATATTAACCTTTCTTTCAGAAGATAGTTTCCTTTTATAATAGTGAAGTAGAGGCTTGAAGGTGTAGTGTAGTGGTAGGACACATGCTAGGCCTGGGTCCAATCCCCAGCACCAAAAAATAAAAGAAAAATGGAGTAGATAATATCAGCATGCAAAAAATTCAGTATGACAACTGAATATAATTTCTGTCAGAATTAACATCAGTGCATTTTTACTAATGCATACAGGAATTTTCACTAAGTATGGTGCCTAATTCTAACTATTCTCAGATTTTCAAGTCACTTCCACACAAATTAACTAGTTAGAGATACGTTTTGCTCAAAAGGGTTTTTAAATTCTGAATGCTAATTACAAAGACTTAAGTTAGGACAATACTTCCAACTAGGAAGTGTGAACTAATTAGATTATGACCACACGATTTTCTATTGTTAAATCATGGGGCAATTCTAGTATTCTCACAATATTACTATTAAATTATAATGTGTCTAGCTGAGGTTTAATATGGCATTAATATTCATTAACATAGTTGCTAGTTTCTCTCTGGACTTTCTCAAGTATATGAGTACTTGTCTTGTGCTTCATGTATTAATAGATTACTTAGCTCAAGTTTACTAAACTGTAGTAACTTCTTTAAGCAAGTTTTTGATGTGATCTCTAGTATACATAGATATATCTAGAATTTATTTGAAGCTTATACTTAAAAACATTAAGTAATTTACATAGGTACAAGTATTAGATTTCATCCAAGCTCTACTATGTCTCTAATAAGTCAAGTACATTTAGTCTGTACTACTTGCTAGTATTATTAACCATATAATTAACTAATGAATGTGTTATTTAATGCCCATATTTGCTGCTTTCTGTTCTAAGAATCAATATCTGAATTTGTCTATAAATGAAAGATTTTAGTATACTCTATTTTTAGCCATTCTCAGTTGAATTCTAGAATCTTCTACAGTAGAGTATGAGAAAGTATTAGAACCTACTTGCTTGAAGTATTTTGAACCAATGTTATATTGTCAATGAATATTTAGCATTTCTGCTATCTTTGGAATGGTGAAGGTTTATCTCTAAGAGTGACTTTTCTCTGACTTCTTGCATTATCATTTTGCAATTTTTTAACAACAGAATTCACTGTGTTTTTATCTGTTTTTCAGAAGTTGCAAATACTGCCTTCTAGTGCTAATTTGAAACAGAAGTTACAATATTTAGGATTTTTAAATCACTGGTATTACTGATATTTTCCATTATCATAAGTTTTACTATTATTATGTCCTTTCCCCTTGATACACTAGATGACAGGAATCAATGAGTAGTGAGTAGCCAAAAAATTGGAGAGAGAGTGGGGAACTTAATAAGATGGGGAGACGAAGCATGAGTAATCAGCATCTCAGCACAGAGTTGACTGTGACAGTTTCTGTGACCTCATAGAACCTTGCTATAGTCATTTTATTTTAGCCTATCACTTGTTGATACAATTTTCTGTAAGAGTTGTTAATGCATTTAAGCTTTTAGTTCAAGTTATTTAAAGAGTTTATATTTCTCTTTCTTTTCAGCTGGTCAGACACCTTGGAGAAATTAACTTTAAGTAATTTGGTAGTGTATGCTAACCTGCAGTATTAAAAATAATATGAAAATGCAGCTATTTAATGCAGAGGGGAAATGAATAGATTGCTCTGAGTGTGAAAAAAAAATTGGGACTATTTTGACATGTGTCTTGTGGCAAAGAAAGGATAGTATTCTAGAAAATTTTGTCACAGAGGAAAAAACCAACAATTTGAATATAAAGGGTGGATTTCACCTTAACATTTGGGATATTTGGATTTCTTTCTTGATCCTGAAGGTCTCCATTTCTGTTGGTATTTTAAATTCCTTATACCATGTAATGTAGTGCTTAGCACAGTTGTTCAACACTCTGGGCTTTTTGGTATTGATAGCATTATATATATATAAACAAAGATGTGGACAAAACAACAGCAACAAAAGATGTGGGTTTTTTTGTGGCTTTGCTTGCTTGCCTGTTTGACTTAAAACAGGGTTTGATTGTAACTGCTAACTAAAGGGAAAGCTTGTCTGCATATTGCAAGCTCTGTCCTCTTGCCAGTATGTATGGGTGATACTTTAACCTACTGGTGCCTGAAGTTAGTGTTTTACAACTTCAACAACTAAAATATCCTGGTGCTATTCATGTAACATTGAGTGACATTTTTAATTCCTGTACCAAAGAGTTAATTTTCTTTTTGGTTGAGAGTTTTCTCGTGCATTTGTGTTTATAAAGTGGAAGTGAATGGTACTAAGAACAGTTTTATTACCAGGTCTTACTTTTTGCAACTTCTGCCTTGATTTAATGATTTTAAATGTTCCTCAATGGATTTTTTTTCTTCCAGTTAAGCAGGTTAGGTATGGATATTAATTTTGTATTTTAATATAGCTTAGCTATTTTAAAAGGTAGTTTAATAGGCTAAAGTTACAAAAGATAGTTTAAGCACTTTCGCAAAATTATTTTTGCTTTTTTTTCTGCAGCAATTAATAAAAAATAGGAAGAACAACTATGATTTATTTCTGTAATGAGTTATATAGCATATAGTGATAACTGAAGCAAAGTGCTACAATGAAGGATTAGTAGCAGGTCTTTTTTGATTACAAATTAAGAATTTAGCATCTCTGTGTCTGTAATCTTTAGTGGCTTTAAAGAATGATATTGCTATTTGTCTGTTTTGTGAATAAAGATAAGTAAAATTAAAGAATACTTTTAATATACATATAAATAAAGTGTGTGTGTGTGTGTGTATACACACATGTATACACATACTTTCCCAATAAGAAATGTAAATATACCTTGATTGAAGCAAAACTGTTAATAGATAATTAAACTTTACCAAAAAAGGAAGAACAAGTCTGGATATTGTTACTCACTTTACATGAAATTTCAGAGTAAGGTTATTTTTAAAACTAATTTTGCTTAATGATTCATTTTACAAAATGGAGACAAACACTCTTTAAATGAACTTGTAATTGTCCAGTTGTAACACTGCTATGTATATACCGTTTGGGTTCTCTATTTCTTCCCCTTAAGCTCTAAAAACACTCATTTAGTATTTTTAAAACTAGCTGAAATGGTTAATCATTCTGGCAAGAAGATAATAGTATATATGTGTTGAAAAGTAGACAATCACATTTGAAAATGTTTTGCTTTATTTTTGATCAGCTGAAATCAATCTTTCCTTGAATATAGATTTTATGTGTGGGTTTGCAGTGAATTCTGAATGGAAAAAAAGAATCAAGTCTGAAACTTATGTGAAACATGACTTCAGATTATTTGAATGATAGCCAGGAATCAAGATGAGCATATTCAAGGTGAAAGCAAAATTTACTTAAAAGCAAAATGGGATGGAGTAACATTATGGATCTCGCTAGTCTGCCAAGCATTATTTCCTAGATTTGTTGTCACTGTATTAGTTCTGAGTAATTCAGCTTATTTATGCATGCTTTAAATTAATGTGTCTGATTACATTTGTTTTTCAAGTTATGGGTAGTGGAGAATTTGCCACCATTTTTCTCAGAGAGAATATTAAAAAGTAAATAAAACAGTACTCTACTTTAGCATAGGTAGAGAAAAAGAACTTAAAGATTATGATAGGAAGATTTCTACTACACTCAGAAACACTCAGAGAAAGGTGTGACATGGGGTGACAAGAATAGGCTCTTGGGAGGACTGAATGTGTGTCAATCGTGCTCTGTGAGCATGTTTTATGTCCCAGGAATTGGTCTTTTTTCTTTGTTTATTTAACCTGACTAGCAACTGTAATGAATAGACAAAATCTGTGTTATTTGGGGGCTTCTAAAATTTTATGTCAACTCCAAATCCTACCTGACATTGTATCCCTAAAATAAAAGACCTGTCTGATATTTTAATAATAGTGTGTTCCAAGCACCATATGAAGATCCAGTTTTTAAATTTGTCAGGCATTTTTTTATTGTTCAGTCCATAATATGTGTAAATCTGAATGTTGTTTTTTTTTATTATCTACTATCTTGCCTTGTCTATTCCCCTAAGAGAATTTAAAGAAAATCCTCACTAACATTTCTAGTGCTGATGGTAATAAGGAAATAATAGAATTAAAAATATAGAGAGAAGAGGGAGAAAAATGGTTAAAAATTACAGGTGTGTGTGTCTGAGATATAATTGTATAATTGAAAGGTCTACACTGGTTCTTAAAATGAAAAACAAACCAGGTATCTACCTTAAGAACATATTGTTGTTGTCCTTAATTTATTTTAGTGATTTGGTTTTATTCATGTAATATTGTTTGCTGATTATTTTTAATTTAAATTGTGAAATTTTTACTTCTCTCAAAATGTATTATGTACTGTATTTTTAGAAATATTATTTTTAAATAAATATTTTTTAAAAACATAGGACTGTCCTCCTCCTCTTATTTATTAAAATCAATTCAAATTCTAGATTTCAGCACTACCAATGTAATAATCTATGATTTTGTTTTGTTTTGTTTTATGCAATTTGGATGAGAATTCATAATGCAGTTATTGTAATGAGATGAGTGACATAGGATATTATAATCACAAAATTAATTAGATATTCAAGAATAACTAGGTATATATACATCAGGGTTGAAATTGATAAAAAAAAATCATATTCCTCATTAGGTATATTTATTTTAGAGATGACCCAGAAGGCTAGAGTCAGTCACCCAATTTATTTAATATCGTGTCAGATGCTATTTTATGGAGATATTTTTTATTTGAGAAATGATTTAAATACAATAAAATGTAAAATAAAACCTATATCTAGACAATGTTTTAGATTCAGGTATATTGAATTATATAAAGACCATCAGTTCATTGTGAAACTGTTTAATAGCTTTATACACAGATTTCCTAAGCCATCAACTAACCGCTTGTACATGCAAGAGCTCACAAAGAAGAAGTGTATATTAATGAGCACAAATTGGTTAAAAATATCATTATTTCTAAGTAGATAATCAAGAGTCTTCCATAGAAGGAAGTAGAAACTGCTCTGAGATTGAAGACAAGGACTTTAAAATTTTTTGCAAATTTTTATTAACAGAAAAATAATTTTGATAACATTCTGTATTAACACAAATGATTTTTAGATAAAATTACAAATTTTGCTGTTTGGTAAATCAAAGCAAATCATTGGCTTCTGACAAGATTTCAAGGATCATGAAACTTGAATCTTGTCCCTTTTGCAATTTCCTGTTCTAATTCTGAGCATCATTTACAATAATTGTGTTTTCTTAGTAATGATAAATTAACAATAGTTCTCAAACTTTTTTGTCGAAGGACTCCTTTATACTCAAAAATTATTGTAGACCTGAAAGTATTTTTAATGTTAGTTGTCTTTATCAATATTTACTATTTAAAAAAATTCAGATGCTTATTTATTAATTCACTTAAACATAAACTCATTACAAGTTAAATATGTATTTTTACATAAAGATCCATAATTTTATGTTTCTACAAAGCTCGTTCATGTTCACCTTCATAGAAGAAAGTTGATTTTCATACTCCTACATTTATTGTGGTGTTGTTTGGGTTGATATATCTTAAGGAATCTGGTCTCTAGAAGATACATTTGTTGGAAAAGGAAGGAGTGTTTTATTAATCTTTTCAAGTAACTGAATATTCTTCTTTTATACTACAAAAATCTTGACAAATAATGGTTTCTTAAGCTTAGTTGCAATGTGGAATCAGAACATCAAAGGACTTTTCATTCTCATGTTAAGATCCATTGGTCACATCTTCACTTCAGAAAGTTCTCTTCCTCATATAAAATAAAATTTGCTGTCACTACTGATCCTGTTGCGAAAGTAAATACAGTATTAGAAAGCTGTGAAGCTCATCATGACAAATAATATTTTTCAGAATTCTGATTTTCACTGTAAAATTTAAATGTTAGCCTTGGAAACAACATACTCCACTGGTTTTCCTTGAAGTAACAGGTTACCTTTATTCATTCTTGACTTGTGCTTGACAATACCCAAATTAAAAAAAAAAAGTCATTCTTTCAAATATAAAATGGTGTTTCATGAAAAAAAAAAGCTACTAGTTCAGCTTGCAACTCCAACAGCAATAGAAGTGCTTGTCTCAGGAATGAGCAATCATACTTAAGCATTCACTCCAAGCGCTTTATGTATATTTCCCATTTTGTCAAAATAATAAAAATGTGCTCAAGAGCAAGACTTAATACAATTAATAGTTTTCCTGCATCATTGAAGATTTAAATGGAACTGGCTTGTCATTCTCCTTTTTAAGCCAATGCCTGAATCCAGTTCATTTGACTGTTTTGGAAGGAAATCAGTGGTGGAAGGACAGAACAGTATGCATTTGAGACTCAATTTCATTTGCTCTGCATTAGACCTGGGAGAAGAAACATTGGAAGTTTAAAAAGAGAATTTATATCTGTATTTCAGCTTTTGAGCACTCAAGACAGCATCCTTACAGAAGCACATGATTTAGCCTTGTTACAGAGACCAAAACTAAAAATGCATGGTAGTATTATAAGGCTGCAAAATCATTTGAGAAACTGCCAGACACTGTAGATGAACAAGTACATACAAATGCTGCTCCAGGCTGACCAATTACCCATATGAACAGCAATTATATTAGCGTGCAAGGGCAATTGGAGGGAAAATTGGACCCTGTGGACATCCAGCTGAGCAAACAGGACTGAGGAAGGGTAGAGGATGTGTGTTAGTTTGGGAAAAAAGTCTAAGTTACTTAAGAAAATATTTGTATCAGTCACAGCACATTCTTTGTATGTCTTCTGAATGCCTAATATTTTTCAAATTAACTCTCTTCATCAAATGAAAAAGTGCCTCTGCTTAAAGATCAAACACCTGAATAGCAATGTGTTTTGCATGTAAAAAAGCCAGAATATTCAGGAAATTGGGAGGTTGAAACACACAAATCCAAACATTCAGATGCTACTGTAGACATGCACATGATTGTATCTTTAGCAGTAAGTTTATTGGCAAAAACTGGTTGAAGATGATGTTCTAATATGATGGCAAGGATTTATAGTTCCACATTTAAACTATGGGTTGTAATTCTTGATGAATAAGTAATGGCCATCAAGTCAATGAAAATTATCCTATAAATTTATCCCAAAAATCTGTAGCTTTTGGCCAAATACCCTCATTCTGTTGTATAGATTTGTATTTTCATGCCATCTAGAAATAATATCAAGGTTTCTTGAGAGACTCGCTTGATATCACTTGATTTCTGACTTAGATTTTTGAATGTTTGAAAGCATTTCAAATATTCTTAGCATGGAAAAAGTATCCACAATATGGAAAATGCCAATACATTTATACACAACTGTGAAATGCTCTAATTTTTGCTGTTTATTTTTCAAATATAATACTTTGAGAGGGTCCCCCAGCAATCCCCATCTCCTGGATTTCAAACCAATGAATCTGCTTTTCTCTTCTCAGAGGCCGACACTTGTAAATTTGGAATGTATCATTTCTATGCATGTATTCACACATTGATATATGGAAACATGAAATGTTGTTTGATTAAGTTTTAAGGTTTACATAGACTTCCCACAGCAGTCACTGTCTCTTTTTCCTGCTTTTTCAAATTCTCCATAGCGCTTAGGTGGGACATCTCCACTCTTCTCTCCAAAGGCAGCTTCAGGCAATAGCGGGTGTTCATCACACCACTCTCCTCTCTCTCTCTCTCTCTCTCTCTCTCTCTCTCTCTCTCTCTCTCTCTCTCTCTCTCTCTCTCTCTCTCTCTCTCACACACACACACACACACACACACACGCATGCACACATGTGGTTACTTGGTTTACATAAGGGGACCCAACTGTTTTGACAATGTCAACATACACTCATCTCCATTTTTTCTTTCTATGGATTTTATCATGTCACTAATTAAAATTTATTTAATCATGCCACCATGATGGGAATCAAATGGATTTTTTTCCTTTTCTATTATTATCAATGCTACATTGAGTACTCTTATGCTGAAATCTTTGTGCCCATTTGCTAGTATTTGTATAGGTCAATTCCTAGAACTGAAATTGATATGTGAAAGAATATATATTTTTCCATCTCGATAGCAAATACCCAGCCATCTTCCAAAAGTATTTGTACACACTCTCACATGTTAGTATTAATCTTTAAAATTTTGCATCAACTTAATAATAAGTGGCTAAGGTTTGGTGGTTTGGTTTGGTTTCTACATATTTCTTGCTTATAGTTTTTGGCCAAGTTGTTTACTTGTGAATGTTAGTGACTCTCTTGTGAATGTTAGTGACATGTTGCTTTATTCAACATGTTTCTAAATTTTAACTCCCAACCCCACGGTGATATTCCATTTACTGTTGCTTTATAACAATGCCAACGACCAGTCATTTTTGTTTTAGATCATAATTTCAGAAATTGTGAAAGGGCACAGCAGCTCTTAGTATTCCATGGGTTTTAAGGCTTTAGCTAGAGAGATTGAGAAAGCCATTGAGGATTGTAGGACTGGAAACTACTGAAGCCTTTTTCTTGACTGTCATGTCTGGTGGGCTGTCAGCTGTGACTTCAGTGGGGACTAGGTTGTGCAGAACATCTAAGGGAAACTTTCTATGTTATCTTTTTGGGTTATCTTGTAGCATGGTGGCTGGGTTCCAGAAACCAGTGTACCAAGAGCACCTGGAAGAAGCTATGTCATCTTTGTTTGGTTTGGGGCTGGGGATGGAACCCAGGACCTTGCACATGCTAGGAAAGTACTCTGCCACTGAGCTACATCCCCAGCTCACCATGTCACCTTTATGTCCTAGCTTCAGAAGTCACGAGCCTGCTGTAATCACTGCCCAAAATTAGTGGGAGAACATAGAATCATCTCGTGGAAACAGTGTCAAATCACATTTCACAAGAAAAACATGGGATGGAGACATTATTGAGAACATCTTCGGGAAATAAAAATTTCCACAATAACTTATGTTGTATAGAATTAAGTTGCCTTGAAATTTAAGTTTTCTATGAATACACCACAGTGAATCTCATCACAGTGTACATCCACAAGAATGGAGTCCTAATTAGAATAAGATATATTCTATGCTTATATAATGATATAAAAATGGATTCTATTGTCATATATAACTTAAAAAAACAATAACAAAAAGAAATTTAAGTGTTCTTTGTGACTTCTGGGTTTAATTACCTAATTTTAAAAAAGCCTTCCTAAATCAACATAATGTGTTTTCCAAAAAACTTTGCTAGTTTTACTCTTTTATATTATTCACCTGAATCCATTTGGGGTTTCTTTCTTCCTTTTTTTTTTTTTTTTTTTGACTACATAATCTTTCTTTTTTATTTGTTTTCTTTACCTTTAGTTATACATGACACTAGAATGAATTTTGATATATTATACATACATGGAGTACAAATTCCCATTCTTCTGGTTGTATGTGATATGGGATTACATTGGTAATATCTTCATTTATGAACATGGGAAAGTAATGTTTAATTCATTCTACTATCTTTCTTATTTCCATTCCCCCTCTCTACCCTTCATTCCCCTTTGTCTAATCCAAAATACTTCTATTCCTCCCTACCCCCACCCCTTATTGTGGATTAGCATCCACATATCAAAGAGAACATTTGGCATTTTTTTTTTTTGGTTTATTTCACTTAGCACTATAGTCTCCATTCCCTCCACTTACCAGCAAATGCCACAATTTCATTTCTCTTTAGGGCTGAGTAATATCTCATGGTGTATATATACTACATTTTCTTTATCCATTTATCTGTTAAAGAACATCTGGGCTGGTTCTATAGTTTAGCTATTGTGAATTGAACTGCTATAAACATTGATTTGCAGCACCACTGTAGTATGCTGATTTTAAGTTCTTTGGGAATATACCAAGGAGTAGGATAACTGGGTCAAATAGTGGTCCCATTCCAAGTTTTTTGAGGAATCCGTTTGGAGTTTATTTCTATAAACTAAAATAGAATTTTATTTTTGTAAGCTTCAATAGTTTTGTATGTTTTCATAAATATATATTTTATTGTATAATTTGCAATATATAGTGAGGAACTAATTTTTTTCAGATGGACAAAATATCACCTTATAAGACCTGAAACTATAAAAATCTTAATAAGAAAATGTAGAAGAAAAGGTTCGTAGTATTGGTCTTGGCAGTGATTTCTTAGCGATGACACCAAAAGCATAAACAGCAAAAGCAAATACAAAGTGTGACAGCACAAAGTAAAAAGTTTATATGGCCAAGAAAACTATCAGCAGAATGAAGAGGAGCCTGGGAGTGAGAGGAAATGTTTTCAACCATTTATCTGCTAGGAGGTTAATAATTAAAATATATAAGGAGCTCCTATAATAGTCCAAAATAAAACAAAACAACAAACAATTAAAATATAGGCAAAAGCTTATAATATTCCTTTACATCTAAAATTTAACATTACTATCATATACATTTAAAAATTTCTTAAGATGATAAATCTCATGTTACATGCTTTTTACTGTAATGAGTTATAAAATAAGATCCAAAGTTAATATTATTTATATAAATGAAGAATACCAAGATAATGCACATGTTAATATTTTGCTTTTTTCCCTTTGGTTTCTCTGTCCTCTTAAAAAAAATGGAATGCTGCAGGTACATCTGTATCTTCAATCTGCCCTTATTTTCTCCAGAGGTAGCCACTGTCTAAAAGCTGGTATATATTATTTTCATGGATGTTTTGATACTTTCATTATGTACATAGCACCCATAAGTAGTACTATTTTAAACATTTACATAATTGTATTATACTTTATCCTTCACAACTTGTTTTTTTTATTCATCATTTCCTTTTTTAAAAAAAATAACCATTTTTTATTCTTGTAGATATGTATCATTCATTATAAATCTTTCAGAGTAACTATTTGGATATTCCATGGTTTACATGAATTAACAAACTTGCTCAATGAATCTCCCTATACACCAGTGCCTGAGGTTTTCTAGGATAGAAAAGTGGAGAGATAAGATGTGGGGGACATCTTAAAGGTTACAAGATATTCCCAGGTGCTCTTCAAAGTGGTCAAATCCATTTGTACTTCAACCAACAGGAATATGGCTTCATCCTCACTAATCCTCAACGGCATTTTTCCAATTCAGTATTGATATATATTTTCCATTTATATATATTTTCACATCTTCCAGAATCATTTGTCAATCCAGTCATTTGCTAAGAAACTGACTATATAATTTTCAGAAAAAAGTCTTTGTAGTAAATATCAGGAGAAAGAGTAGGTAAAAATACGATCCTAAGAATTCAGTAAACCATGAAGGAGGCTTTCTTAAATAAAAAAAATCAAGGCATTAAAGGCATGAATTGATATCTAAAAGTACAAATATGAATAAAAATGCATGTTCTTATGAGATAGCCAAAGACAAACCAGCACTAAAGAAACCCTAACTTTCTATTTCTGAAGTTTAGGGTCAACTCTGGCATTTATTCCTTAATAGAGAGCTAAAATTCTCCCTTCTTTTCAGAGTTAGGATTGAAATTTATAAAGTCCTCATAGAAATTAATAAGTACTGCCTGTTGAGATCTTATTTTCATATTCTATTTATCTGGCAAATCAAGATTAGCTCAATAATTTATATATCACGTGAGGGCAAATCAATGAGCTCTGGTTGCTTTTATATAAAGGAAGTTGAATCCAAACCTGTCATGTTCAAATGTGCTTACAACTGGGTATTCATAGAAACAAAAAACACAGTGGGGAAAATGTATTGTCAAAACAATTTTTTTGTGTGTAATACATTTTAAATATCTGATTCGCAGTGTCACTTGTGTCCTTGAAGTTTAACAGCATGCATTTAATGCTTCTAGTGACTATGCTAAAAATTTCAAAAGCAGTCACCTATATTTTTCTAATTGTTTGTAATCCTCATGTTAAAAAAGGTAACTTTTAGTACTCGCCCATTTATTTTTTTTAAATACATTTTTAAATTTTTAGTTATAGATGAACACATCTATAACTAAAAATAAATATCTTTATTTGCTTACTTATTTTTATGTGGTGCTGAGGATCGAACCCAGTGCCTCTCCTGTGTGAAGCAAGTGCTCTGCCACTGAGTCATGACCCCAGCCCAATACTCTCTCATTTAAAACAAGATTTTTAAAAATGTTATCATACCCAATTCCCACATTTTTAATTAACATAATTTGGAGATTTCTAGACAAATTACTATCTTATATTTTAAAATTCACTTTATTGAGATATGTATACCCATTTTAAGTATACATTCCAATGCAAAAGTTTATACACTCCACCCTAAAAATTTCCCTGGGTCCCTTTGCAGCTTACACCTTCACCTACTCTAGATAATTCTGACCTTCTCTTTGTCACTATAGGTTAGATTTGCCTTTTCCAGAATTTCACATAGGTGAAATTATATAATATGTCCTCTTCTTTTTTTTTTAAACCCTCATCGTCTTCTGGTCAGCATAATGTTTTTGAGGGTTGTTCCATTTTGTGAGTATCAGTTTTGTTGCAGGATTGTATCCCGTTATATTGATTTTTAGTTTGTTATCTCTTCATTTACAAACATTTGGGTTACATTCAGCTTTTTTCCTATTCTGAGTAAAACTTCCGTGAACATACAAGTCTTTGTATAGGCATGTTTTCATTTTCTTGGATGAATGACTTAGAATATAAATACTACATTGAATGCTAAGAGTATGTTTAAGCTTTTAAGAGGATAAACAACAACAAAAATATTAACAGATTTCTCACCAGAAGATATGTACAATTCAATTTTCAAAGTGATTGTACCACTTTACATTCCTAGCAGCAGTGTGCTTAAAATGGGTATATACCTGAATTAAGTGATTTTAAAATGGAGTATGCAAAATAGTAATCTGACTATATTCTCCAAATTATATTAATAAAAAATGTGAGAAAATGATAGAATGCAAGATGCAAAATGGGGCATAATGAAAAGATGCTCCACATCATTTCCTACACTTGGTATTATCAGTCTGCTTTAGCCACTCCAGTGTATCTGATTGTAATTTTAATTTGCATTTACCTGATGAATAATGACATCGAGCACATTTTATGTGCATATTGACTAAGCTTACATTTTCTTTTTTGAGATGTCTTTTCAATTTTTTTTGACCATTTTTAAGTGGGCTGTCTTCTTACTGAGTCAAAAGAGTTTGTGACATATCTTAGGTATCATTCATCTGTGAGATTTTTATTTTCTCACAGTGTGTGTCTATGCCATAAAATCTGCTCGAATTGAATGTTTTGTTGTAAATGTATAGTTGTGCAACTATCACCAAAGTACAATTATAAAAAAATCTCTCTCACCCTGGACAGTTTCCACATACCCAGGCAACCGTGGATCTGATATTCTCTAGAGAATTGCTTTTTCCAGGCAGTTGCCATAAATGGAATCACACAATGGATAGTCTTTTATTTCTGGCTGCTTTCCCTTCATATGATGAGTGAAACATTGATTGTTCCCTTTCCCTGCCTTTTTCGATTCAGTATTTTCTTTTCCTTCATTTTATCCCCTCTATTGGTTTATTAGCTTTTTAATTTTTCAATGATTTTGCTCAGGCTTACAATAGGCCTTATCACAAGTCTACCCTCAAAAAGCATCATGCTACTTCATGTCTAATATGAAAATAATACATCCGTTGGCTTCCATTTCTCCATTGTGTCCTTTTGCATATTGATGTCACATATTTTACTGACATATTCCCTGTAAACCTCACAATACATTGCTACTGCTTTTTTTTTAAACAGTCAATTATCTTTTAGAGAAATTTTAAAGTAGGAAAAGTATCTTTTCCATTTGCCATATGCTTACTGTTTCTGGTGATCTTCATTCTTTTTGCAGATCCTAGTTTCCATATAGTATCGTCTTCCTTCTGTCTGAGAATTTCCTTTTACATTTCTTGTGATTCAGGCCTGCTGGTGATAAATTCTCTCAGCATCTGTTTGTCTGAAAAAGTTTTCTTACACCTTCATTTCTAAAGAATATTTTTGCCGAATATAGAATTCTAGGTTGATGGCAATTTTTTTTCTCCCCTACATTCAGTCCCTTTTCATTCCGTTATTTTCTAGTGTACATATTTTCTGGGGAGAAATCTGTTAATGTTTTTCTTCTTCTTCTTTTACTCAATGTCACTTTTCTCTTTTAAAATCGATCCCTTTATCTCCAGGTCTCAGCCGTTCAGTTATGATGTGATTTTTCTCTGTTTGTCCTACTTAGAGTTAAGTCTGTGGTTCCATTGTTTACATCAGATTTGAAAAGCTTTGGCCATAATGTGTTCAAATATTTTGTCCACTCCCCACCTCTTCCAATAAGACTTGGTATGCCAAACACTTTACTGAGGCTTTGTTCATTTTTTCAGATTTTTTTCCTTTCCCTTTGTCCTTCTGTTTGAAAAGTTTCTATTTTTGTGTTTCAAGTTCACTCTTCTTTCTTCTGTAGTGTCAAATCTGCTACTAATCCCATACAATAAATTTTAAATTCTACATATTATATTTTTCACCACTAAAAGTTGCATTTAGTTCTTCTTTCTCTTTTTTATTGTATGGATGTTTTCCTTTCAATATTTAAACATCCCACAGAGGCCATGTGATAAAGGCTTGGTCCTGAAGGAGGTGCTGTTGGGAGGTATTGGAACCTTTACAAGGAGGTGAGAGGACTTAGTGGGAGGTCTTCAGATCATGGGACTCATAATTACTGTGAAGCAGATAGTGAGACCCCAGCTCCTTATTCTTATCTTTTGCTTCCTGACCACAAGGTGGGTGGTTTTGTTCCACATATGCTCCTGCCATGATGCGATACCTCACCCTGAGCAATGAGGTCAACCAAATATTCATTGTTTATAGCTGAATCACAGATTATTCAGCTATAAACAATGAATATAAACTGGAACCTCCAAAACTGGGATACAAAAGAAAGCCTTTTATCTTTATAAGCTAAATTATCTCAGTTATTTGTTACAGTGATGGAAAACTGACTAATACATTATCTTTTATGTAGGATTTTCTCTGGAGAAAATACTTAGACCCTTGCTATTGAAGACAATGGGAATGTAAGCAACTTGGTCAACCCTTTCATCAACTCTACCATCTCTTTCCAGGCCCAAGGAAAACACTAGATACCCAAATGGCCTAATTGTTCATCAGCTTTCAGAGGAAAGAATGTCATTTCCTCTTGGTTAATGAAAAGGTGGGTGGTCCTGATGGAATTCTCCAAACTTTGCTAGAATTTCTTTGGGGCTCTTCCTCCGTTAGTTCCAGGGAGAAGAAACATCAGGTACCTTCTCCAGGGTAAGGGAAGGTTAGTGCCTCTTTTTCTGAATATTCATTTGGAAGCAAAGCTGGCCTGCTGGTTCTTCTTTTCTATTAGTTGGATGGCAGGGGTGGAGGTGGGAAGAATAAAACCAGTACCGTCAACCACCCTACATTTTGTGCCATCACTTTGTGTCTTTGCCATAATCCCAGGACAATGTGGAAAATCCTGTTTTACACAGCAACCATAAAACTATACTACTAGTATCTGTTATTTGCTAAATAAATACTTAAGTGCCATGTGTGATGCTGAGAACTTTACAGGAATTATCTTCTCGAATCCTCAAAACAAGTCTGGGAAATTGTCCCCATTATCTCTATTTGACAGGTGAGAAAATTAAGGTCACTTGGCTATTAAATAATCAAGCCAAAATTCAGACACAGAGACCACATTTTTAACCATTAGTGAGTTGTTTTTTTTTTTTTTTTTTTTTGGCTCATGCATATGATTCAGAGTTTCCATCTTTAGGGGCATTTTCAAAGTGTCAATTGGAGAGATGAGAAGAGGTGACTTGGGGCTGCTGGACAGAAGCCACTCTCAGCCAGAAGCCTCACTCTCTCCTACAATTCTCTTCCTTTATGATTCTGTGATTCAGCTATAAACAATGAATATGGTTTAGTAGAGGTTAATAAAGCACCCATGAATTACTGCCAGCTTCGCTCGAGGTCCTTGTTCATTGGTGGTTCTCTTAGGGACTAACTGCCTCTTTGGGAATGAATTTCCCCATGTGGATTTGCATTAATTCCCTCAGCCTGCAGAATTGTAATCTGGGAGAGTTCATTCAGCAAATGGCACCCAGCTTTTCTCACTCTGGTTTGCCAAAGACACTGTGAGGCTTTGTTTGAACACAGGCAACAGTACCGGACGGCAGATGTTTGCAAATACCATTTGTTTAATTGCTCGGGTACTTTATAATATATTTTTGTCCTAAGCTGTGGAAAACACATCCTTCATCAGCTTAAAAACAGAGTGGAACTTCGGAGGGCCATTCTGGCTGTCTTTTTTCCTTGTGCATGGGTCCAGACAGATGGAGGGAACAAAAAGAAGAGAAAGGGGAAGCTGTTGGCAGTCACCCTCATCTTTGCCTCTTTGTAGCAGCAGGAGCAATATAGAAATGGTTACCCTTTCCAATTTTTCTCCCCACTCCTAAGGGGGGGGGGACACCCAACCAACAGAAAGGCACTCAGAGCCATCAAACTGAATAGACAATCAAGGAGGAGAATTAGGTGGTGGCTGCCCTCCCTAGCAGCATCTAGAGCAGTTGGCATCTGAACTACGTTGCAGGGACCTGGCGTGGCCTTCTTGGCTGGCACAAATGCTACTGAAAGGTTTACATGGGCACCATGAGTGTTCCCAGCATGGCCTTTCCCACAGTGTGCAGGAACTTCAGGCTCCTGCGTGTGCTGCAGAGCCCTGAGCTGCACCTTGAGAGGACAGAGGTGTGTAACACATTAGTCCAGGTTTTACATACTACTATGCTGTGTCTCCCACAGTGGGACTCTCCAGAGCTGCCTTCAGTGATGTAGCCAGACGCTCTAGAGTCAGTTTCCAAGCCTTAGGACCATTCTGCTCGACCCTTAAAGAATTTCCAGTGATGCCTCCCCAAATACGCCAGACCTCACCTGGAGACCTCCCCTTAATTTGCTAAGTCTTGATGGCACATGGGAATTTGCATCCAGGAATCAATCCATAGGTGACTCAGAGGTGCAGCTAGAATCAATACCTTAGTGCTTTCTAAAGTGTAACACTAAATGTATCATCTATATGTAACAGTTATAAAAATGGTTTTTAGAACCAAAATTCCAACCCTAACTCTGCTGCTTATTATCTTTATGATCTTGGACAATCCACATAACTGCTCTGTGCCTTATTTTCATTATCTCTGATATGGGATGGTAATGTTTTCTAGTTTGGGGACTATCTGGGATTATATGAATTCTCATATGTAAGCTGTTATAATTTCTAAGTTATAAACTTAGAAGGAAAAAATGGCTATACATTTACTTTGAGGTTTGTTTGGTTGGAATCATGAGAAATATAGGAAATGGTCTTGTTCTACATTTGGCTAGCTATTACATAGCAACAGTGCCAGTAGATTTAACTCATTTTAATTTATATTTCTCTCTTAAAAATAAACTTTTTAAAATAGAGCCCAGCTTTAATAAAAAGTTAATTTTATCTTTAAAATCCCTAAAGGGATTACTTTGGCTTCTCTAGAAATCAGTCTGATAGACAGATATCAATCTGCCTATGACAAATACACATATTCTGGCAAATATTCTTAAGTGTTTTTAAAGTTCAATTAGATCCAACAAATACCTGTTAAGTATATACAAGATGTGAGGTACTTTTTGGGAAAGCAAGAAAATAAGGGAAAGGAATCTAACCTTTATTGAGTGGCTATTTTATGCCAAATATTGTACTAAGAACTTTATAATCATTTGATCTTAGTGGCTGATATAGTTAACTATATTTTACAGACAAAAGAATTGAGACTCAGAAAATTCAATGTCCTAGCATTTTAAAAATCCAAGGCTTATCCGGGTTCAGTGGTGTACACCTGTAATACCAGCAGCTCAGAAGGCTAAGGTAAGAGGATCCCGAGTTCAAAGCCAGCCTGAGCAACTTAGCAAGGTCCTAAAGCAACTCACCAAGATCCTGTCTCTAAATAAAATATACGAAAGGGCTGGAAATGTGGTTCAGTGATTAAGCACCCTTGGGTTCCATTCCTGGTACCTGGTACCTAAATAAATAAATAAACGGAATCCAAGGCTTTTCTTCTTCTTACTTTGTTATGTCTACTAGAAAATTCAAAGATGAAGATGGAACAGTCTTACCTAAAGATGAATGTTATGGGTTAGATGTGGTGTCCCTCCCAAAAGCTCACGTGTGAGAAAATGGAAGAAGGTTTGGAGGAGAAATGATTAGGTTATAACCTTAACCCAATCAGTGAATTAATCCCTGGTGGGATTAACCGAGTGATAGCTGGAGGCAGGTGGGGTGGGGCTGGAGGAAGTGGTTCTTTGGGAGCGTGGCTATGGGGTATGTATCTGTATGTGGTGAGTGGAGTCTCTCTCTGTGCTTTCCCATCCTCCTGTGAGCTGCTTCCCTCTGCCACACTCCCCTGCCATGATGTTCAGGAATGGAACCAGATTTCTATGAACTAAGACCTCTGAAACCGTGAGCCCTCAAATAAACTTTTCCTCCTCTAAAATTGTTCTGGTCAGGTCTTGTAGTCACCACAGAGAAAAAGCTGACTAAAACAGTGAAGTTTGGTATTTTCACAGCACATTATGGCTTACAGGGGCTTGTTTATCTACATTCTATTTGGAACTTAGATTCTAGTGCTCCCGCTCCATTCTGTGTTCCATGTCACCTTTACATGGCTGGTCATGCCCTGCATTTGTGGGGCCCTTGACGCTAAGGGAGTGCTTTTACCTCATGCATTTGTCAAAACAATTGTATGAAGGATCTAATAACCCTAGTGATGGTCAGTAGGCATTTATTGTGGGCCAGTAACTATGCTAAGAAGTTTCTCTATTATCTCAGTTAATCTTTAAAACAGCTGGGAAAGCCTTGCTGGTAGGTACGCACACCCATGTATTTCAGGTAAGGCCACTGCCACCAACCACAGTGCTAGTGTCAAAACTCACATCCAGGTCTGTCTGTCAAAGATCCCCAAAGCCTTAAACACTCTTATGCTATGCCATCTCCTCGTTTTCTGCTTGAGGAAATGAAGGCTCAGAGGAGTTATGGACTTGTTCTAGGTATCACAGCTAGGCTGGGAATCAAGCTTTCCATCTTCTAATGATGCATCTCTGATCAATCCAATAAAAAAGATTAGCAGCACACAAACAGCAACACTAGAAGGCAGAATAGAAGGAAGAAGGAAAAAGGAAACATAGCAGATGTGTGGGCTGTTGGGATCAGGAAATAGCATATGAAAAAAGTAAGCCAGGCCTAATAGAAAGAATAAGATTCCCAGACACAGAAATAACCAGGAAGGATATTTCAGATGAATGGAAGAGCATAAGAAAAGAACAAGACATGGTGAATTCAGAAAGCAACAAATCCTGAGGATGCACCACAGTGTGAGTGCATGTAGAGTATGCTGGAAGACTAGGCTAGAAAGCTGTGTGCACCACCTGCCAGCCTAAGGGTTTGCTCCTCCATGGTTGAAGAAGGAGGAGCTTTTGAAGGTTTTTTTCTGATGTCGTTTAATTGTTTTGTTTTGCAGTACTAGAATTAAACCCAGGAGTGCTCTCCCCAGCTCTTTTTATTCTTTAAGACAAGATCTTGCTAAATTGCTCAGGCTGGCCTCGAACTTGCAATGCTCCCAACTTGGCCTCCTATGTAGCTGTAACTGTGCACCACCATGCCCAGCCTTTTGAAGATTTATGAGCAAGGACCATGTCCTGCACAAAGCCAAAATGAAGAAAGATCCTTGTGGCAAGCAATACTGAAGTGAGAAAGGAGGTCATTGCAAGGAACCTTGGGTAGGAGGATCTGAACTCGTGCCAGAATTGTGGGAGTGGAGAAGTGAGAAGACACTGCAGAGCTCACAACTGTCTAGATGTGGGGGGGGGGCAAAGAAAATGACGTATCAAATTCAGTTCTATGCTTGAACCTAGGTCCCTAAAAGAATGGTGTTGCCATCAGCAAAAATAGGAAATTAAGGAAGATTAAAATTTAGGAGGGGAGGTGATCTCATTTGGGTATAGGGTGACTCTGAGGTGCAGGTAGGTCTCTGTAAGTGCATTAACTTGAGTGGAAATTGATGCAACCCATACACAGAGTGGGGGAGGTGTTAGCTTTTCACCATCGTGAGGAAATACATGAGAGAAATCAACGTAAGGAGAAAGATTCATTTTGGCTCACAGTTTCAGAGGTTTCAGTCCATGTGGTTTGGCCCAGTTGCTTTCAACCCTGAGGCAAAGTGGAAGTGTGTGGCAGAAGAAAGCTGTTCATTGCATGGTGACTGGGAAGCAAAGAGAGAGAACAGCTAGAGACAAACTATACCCTTCAAGGACAGCCCCCCAGTGATCTTCTTCTGACTTGGCCCACCTCCTAATAGCCCACTAAGCTACGGATCCATAAATGGAGTCATCGATTGAGGAGGTCAGAGTCCTCATGATCCGGTCACACCCCCAAAGCCCCACCCCTGAACACTGTGACATTGCGGCCCAGACCTTCAACATATGAGCTTTTGTGGGATATTAAGATACAAATCCTAAAAGAAAGCAAAAGACAGTGTTAGTGGATTGGGCCACCTAGGAGACAGGTCTCCCATGCCTCCCACGCAGGCGTTGGAAATGGGGTTCCCCTTGGTGGAATGGGCTGGAATGCGCTGGCTGGGAAATAAAAGCTAAGAAAAGTAGAACTATGAAAAACCACAGGACACAGAAAGTCGTTTCAAAAGTGGGGGCAGGACAGGCAAGCCGATCAGACGGATTGAGCTTCTCTACTGTGGCGAAATGGAACCCGCACCTGCTTTATTTATATCAGGAAACATCAAAGGCCTTCCATAGAATGTTCACCAAAAAAGGTTAAAGGTGGGCTGTTCAGTTCCCAACGGGTTACGCCCATCTCTGGAGCTACTAGGAGGGATCTTCCTGGCAGAGTGGAGATAAAGGTCACGTGCATTGGGCAATCTATTGCCCCGAGAGAGCCATGGATGGTTCACAATGCCAAACCTAAATCTCCCTGGGTACCATATCGAGAGAAGACCCTCATGTGATTCACAGAAAGCTTCCCGCGGACAGGCATGAAGAGAAGCCCAGCTCAAGCTTCATGCCACTTAGAAGACAGGAGGAGAGGAGGGGCACACGTACAAGAGGTGGGTGGGTACAGGGAGAACCAAGAGAGAACAATATCTTGGAAATCAAAGAAAGGGATGTCTAAAAAGAAGCAGTGAACTAGCATTAGGAAACCTGTGGATAGACAAGGAATTGAAATCAGAGAAACCATCTTAAGAGCAAACCTGATTTCAGTGGTTTGTGAGTAGAGAGGAGCTGGCCATAGGTGAGTCAAGAACACCAGAGGTTAAGAAATGAGTGCTGGACCAGGCAGAATGAATGGCAGCCAACTCCCTCAAGAAATCTATTGATAAAAACCTTGTCAAGAGACAAGATCAGTCTGATTCTATTTTGCAGTCTGATGCCTATGTCAAGTGGCATATTGCCGCAGTGTGAGCTCTTCCAATAGACAAATCCATATTTTCAGATTTAGAGAAAATAAAAAGTGTTAGGAGTAAACATGAGGGGCATTTTCTTCCCCTTTTACCCCCTTTTACCCCCCTTTCCCCCTTTGTGTTGCTGGGAATTGAAGCTGGGGCCTTGTGAATCCTAAGCAGGTGTTTTACCACTGAGCTCCATCCCCAGCGCACATGAGGGAGATGTCTAAAGCAGTTCTAAAGAAATGGGTAAAACATACAATGCCACAGGATGGAAATGAACTTGTAGCTTAAGAAAGGATCACAAATCTGGCTTCAATACCGCATTCCTTTAGTAATTAGAAAAGATAAGATAAAACTACAGCCTCGCGGCCAAGAAATACTCAAGTCATTTCCAAGCCAGTCATGAAGTTTCTGGAAGTGACTTGTAGGGTGCCTGACCACACGTGGCCCTTATCTTGTAGAGGAACAAGACTGCTTCCTCATGGAGACTAGGCATTCAGTTCTCTTTTATTCAATGCTTCCTTTCAAAGGATTCCTCTCATTGCTTCTGACAAATTACAAAGAAGGATTCAAGTCTTTTGTTTTCCCTTACTATTATTGTAAGTATTAATCTCTTCCCTTTTTCTTTTTGCAAACTGCTATCTCAGTAATGTTACAGTGATGGTCAGACTAAAATGAGTCCTTTCAAAAAGACTTAGTATTGGAGTATCGAGGAAACATAAGCTTCCAGTTAATGCCTTCTATGAATGTAGTAATTTTAGTTTGTGCTTTGGGAATAAAATCAGGTTATGTGTGAAGAAAATCAGGCTATATACTCTGATTCCAGATCATCCATACTTGCCTCTGACCTCAAAAGACACACACACAGATGAAAGCTACAATAGTACAGATAGAGAACCAGACCTCAGTTTTCTTATTGAGGTACTTTACCAATCATTCTTGGGAGATAATGGGAGTCTGAATTTTTTATGATTTTTGAGAAGTGGTTGCCTTTAGATGAGGCTTTCTTCCTGTACAATAGTCAATATCAGAAAACCAACACAATGCTCATTGCTTGCTTGCCTGATCTCTCGGCTACAGGCCCTTACAAAATGAGAGACCCCTCTTTGCTCTATTCTTTAAGTGTTGTTTATTTAGAAAATTATAGAATGTGAAATCACCAATTCATTAATTATTAGTGTTTTTTAATAAAATGGCATCATAGCAAATCAAAAAAATAAAAGCATATCCATAACATCATCCTAAGAGAGATCACAGTCTTTATTTTAATATATCTGCATCTAGTCTGTTATTTGCTATGCTCATTTATTACATAGTTGTACTCACAGTCTGACACAGTTTGCATTCTTTTTCACTTGACCTTGTACCTGAAGCACATATTCCCACTCCATGCCTCACCCTCAGGACTGACACAAAGTTTTCCTACCTTGGCAAGAGGGCTGACTGGAGACTGGCATTTGCTAATTCTCTATTGAAGGAAACACACTGGTTAATTGGATCTTAGTCCAGCTGTAGCCTATTTACCTTTCTTTCAGTTCCTAAAACTGAGGTATCATGTTACCATTGAAAGGCCTCCTTTCCCTGTCCCTCAATAATGTGGTAATTCATACATCTTCAAGTGACCTGAAGAAAAGTATGTTCCCACTTTTCTACACCATCCCTCATGCCTGATCACTAGACTCATTATCCTCTATTTGCTAAAAACAGTTGGAACTGAGATCATTGCTCACCTCAACACCAGCCCAGAATAATGCTATGGGTTACATAGTTTGTAGTGAGGATAGTTAATAACTATCCATTTCTCATCAATCAGCAGTGGTTAAACCCAATAGGAATCTAAGATGTGTTTTAACTTGGTAATCAAGTGCCATGACTGGTTATCAATAGCTGCCTCAAACATGGGGAAAAATTCACAGCACACATCCCTAAAATTCACCATTCTTAAGGGAAACATATTTAAAGGCTATTATATGCCAAATTTCTTGTATACATCACATGATATGCTCATCATAGCAATACTAGGAAGTGGATATGATTTTCTCATGAGGGCGGTACAGCAAAGCAAAACATAACTACCCACACTCAGAAATTAAGAAAATAAAATTGTCCCAAGGAGTTAGCTATGGAACCAATGCATAATGAAAATCAGAGTAGGTACTTGTGGATCTATGTGAAAGAAAGCAGAATGGTTTCTAGAATAGCAAGATTTGTCACTAACCATATTTAATGTATGAGCATATTTTAAAGAAAGATTGTCAACTAGAAGAGATATGATTGACAATGGAAGCCTAGGAAAGGGAGTGACAGTGAATGAGATGTTGGTGGTGCATTCCCAAGAAGGAATGTCCAGGTAGCTTCATTGGGCATGCGTTTACTGACCATCTGGCAGGGTCATGCACTGCACTGGGCACTGGGCACATAAAGACCACTCACTGCTCCTGGCCTATGTGAATTGTGCTCTGGTATGCCTCCCACACTTTTTCTTCCACCTCTTCTCCTTCTCTAAGATTCATTTGCTCTTTCGATCCACGTATTTTTCTCATCTCATTCCAAACCTGTAAAATGAATATTTTGGAATCAGGATACAAAGGGAAGAGAAGAAGATGTGATTCCAAGTGAATTGCTGTCTTTCCCTTCTTTGCAGTTCCTGGATGAGAACACTACAAATTTTTATTCTAACATTCTGGAATTTGAGTCCCAAGCTTGTCACACACATAGGATTTTACATGCAACTGCAATTGATGTGTTTGACTATATCAAATTCAAATTGAATGTTGAAGAAATCAGTCAGGTCAGGCTTCCATTTTAATTTTATGAACCTCAAATATGGAAAGAGAGTGAGATTTTTTTTTAATTATGAACTAAAAAGTTGGGAACTTTGCAACGTGACTTTTGTGGTTGATCCCAGCATTACTCATGCTCTTTATGAAACTTTTTAATAGCTTCAATAAGAAGAATTTTTAACTCAGAACTTTTGAGTTGGCTCTAAACTTCTGGCTTTGGGATAAACTGGTTTCCATAGTTTCTGAATGCTGTTTATTTGAATAATAAACCAAATATGATTTAACTCAGCATAAGATGCTATGTCTAGCTATCCAGGGATTCAGAGCAACACATGGATGGGCAGAAGAATCACAAGTGAAAAATCTACAGATCCACCTCTATTTCTAAAGTGAAAAAAAAAAAAGAACAACATAAAGCCTTTCTCCCTTCTTTCTCTGTCTCAACTTGAAATGTGTTGCTCTAATTTATTTTTTAAAACAGGCTTCCATTGACCCTGATTCCCTTATTTCTTGCAAATTTAAATATAGTTTTATAAGTCAGTGTTTACTCTTTTTAGAAATAACTTTAGTTATAAGCAGAGAAAATAAAAATAATTCAATAATGATAAACACTATTTAGAGGAAGAAATCCCTTTATGAATTGACTATAACTTAATTTCTATTCTCCCTCACCTCACCCATATGTGGGGAACATCTTCTAAATGCCTAGCACTAAATTAAAATTTAGTGCTGACCTCAGAGAGCTTAAAGCATGAATGTTTCCTCATCAGAGTATTAGCTCCTGGATGTTTAATGAACTAATCTTGGTAGCACAGTCATGGAGAAATAAGCCATGCCCTTGCCTGGGGAATGGAGAAGTCTTTAACAGAGAGAGGACATTTAAGTAGGTTTGGTTTATTTTTATAGAATCACTCTAGCAAAGTAGTGAGTGTATGTAATTTAGTATGTCTAACAGTTTTACAAGGCTTTCCATAAAAGCATTCGATTCCTGTTCACTCCTCCTTAGAGTTCCACCCCATAGAGACCATGATTTCTAGTTCTTTGGGGTTTTATCTACTACCATATATTTCTAAATACTATGCTACTTCTTGAATTTTTTTTTTAATGATAAGGATCATGAGTTGACTTATTTCTATGAAAAACAGATTTTGCTCTCTTATTACTCAGACTTTACCACAACTTTTTATGAGTTGGTTAGCTGGTTTAGTTATTGTCATAGTGGAAGTTTTGTTCAAAGGGGTCCTGACTCTTGGCAGATTTCTCCTATAGAAGAAGGCTGCCTGAGAACTCTGTATGGAAAAGCAGGCCCGCTGGCTGGAGGCTTGGGGGTGGGGGTTCAGGCATTTTACTGACCAGCTCAAAAAGTATCAGTATTTTTAGGTCCTTTTCCTCGAGATGTTCATTTTCCCAAAGAGGAATCCTGCAGTCCCTTGAATATGTTCAGTTGCCAGAGTTTGCAGAGACAAGCCTGTCATGCAGGTGAGAGTTTCACCTGGCGTCTTCAGAATGGCACTTCTGACCTGAGCTATGACTACTCCTTCCAAGTTCAAAGTCTCCCATTGTTAACCTCTCCAGGAGAAAATGTCCCTGCTCTGGGTGGAGAAGATCTTCCTCTGACTATGTGGAGAGAGTGGGTAGACCGAGGGGTCAACAGCCTCTTGTCCATCCAGCACATCCTTATGTTGTCAGCACCCCACCTGGCCTTCCCAGGGGTCCAGGACTTCTAGTTCCCACATCCTCTGGCTCTGATGATCTGTGATTTTTCCTTGGTTCTCTAGTCTTTTCTGGTCAGCTACATTGGATACCGGAGATGTATGCTTTTCACATCCCAAAGTTTTGTTGAAATATTTTATTATCTGTCATCTTCTCTTCTCCTTTGTGGGTTTATGCCTCTTTACAAAAACTCCTTTTATATCCTATTACTCATTCTTCATGAAGGAAATGAACGCATCTTCAATTTTCCCTTTATATGTTAAGAGTCATAAATGACATTTTAAAGGACAATTTAAAGGTAAAGGCCTGAGGAAGGAAAATTTAAATTAAATTTTAATTCAAGAGAATAGCAAGTCCAAAATGTATATTTTAAAAGAGTTTGGCACCATGTTTAGGAACTCCAGTTTGGCTGGAGTATCAGGTAAATGAACAGGGGTTGTAGGCATCTTAGGGAAGCAGACAAGCCTCTGTGATAGATTGGTTGCAGAATGGCCCCAATTATTTCCCTTCCTCAATGCACATTATTGCATTGTCATGTCACTTTGTGACTTCCTCATCAGTGGAAGAGTCTATTTCCCAACTCTTGGAATCTGGGATTGCCACCAGATGGCTTTGGCCACTAAAATGTGGCAGAGGGATGATGTATGATTCTGACTAGACCACACTTCCTATTTTAGAACCAGCTCAGCTGCTACTAGAACAAGCTGAGCTCCACTGCTGGAGGAGGAGAGACATGTGACCCAGCCATCCCCTGTTGCCCCAGCTGAAGCCAGTCTGTCCCCAGAGGCAGTCACTTGGCTGACTTGCAGCTGACCCTACATATGTGGGAACCAAGCTGAGACCAGGAAAAACACCCAACTGAGGTTCCAGGCCACAGAAAGATGAGCTCAATGTGTCATGGTTAAGTGACGATGTTTTGGGGTAGTTTGCTATTCAACCAGCATAATCCTAAATAGAAATTTGAAGAGGAAAGGGTGCTGGTTAAAATGACAAGATCTGGTTCTTCCTTTGCTACCAACATCTTGCGTGTCCTCACAGATAAGTTACTTAATCTTAGCCTCACCAGCTATTAATTAAAGGCACTAGAAGATGGACCAGATAAATGATTTTGAAGCTTTTCTGCACATGTGAGCCATGAAGGAGGTTGTTAAAAATTACATTCTGAGAGTCAGATGCACAGGGGTGCACACTAGTACTCCCAGCTTCGGGAGTACTGGGAATCTGCGGCAAGACTATTGCAAGTTTGAGTTCAGCCTTGGCAATTTAGCAAGACCCTGTCTCAAAATAAAAAGTAAAAAGGGTTGTTGTAACTCAGTGCTAGAGCACCCCTGGGTCCAATACCCAGTACTGAAAATAAAAAAAAAATTCTGTCCTCAACCCTATAAAATTGAAAAGTGTACGATTTTCTTTCTTTCCCTGGTGAGTCTGATGCAGCTGGCCAGCAGGCTTTCCAAACACAGTGATTCAGAACCACTCTTGTCATGAGATCTTCAAGGTTCCTTATGGCTGGAAAATTTTGCGAGCTTAAGTCCCTCCAATGGGTTTTGCTGTGGCTTTAGATGTTTATTGCTGCCTCCACCATGGTGCCTAGGTTTTTTCCTCAGAATGTTCTTCCCTGCCTGCCTCTCACCACTGGGGCTATATCACTTTTCACCTCTCCTGCTCCACAGACCAGGCAGCCTCTGGATTAAAATTCACAGTCAACAGCCCCACAGTGACTTTGCCCCCAGCCACGGAACTCATTGGTACCTCAGTTTTTATACTCACGTCCACCTCTGCTTCTGAGCTCTCCAGGAACTCTTTGGATTATTAAGGAAAAGAGTCACCAGACATGGGCTCTTTGTCCCTCATTCTACTCAGAGTTCTCATTCTCTCAACTCACTGCAGCACTTTGGTTTCTCTGATAAACAATGGCAGGTGTCTTGTGTTCTTTGGCGGCCCCAGCAGCGTCAGGCCCTGTTCCATCTGCTGATTTCTTAGGCTCTAGGAACTATAGTTTCTAGAAGGCTCCAGTATTCTGCCCTTGGCATCACCCTCTTCCCATCTGGAATGCTCTTCTCTTTGGCCCAGCTTGGCCAAACTAGAGCTTCTCCTACCAATGGGTCCTTTTTTTTCAAATCAAATAATAAGCTTTGGGCAAAGCCCTACTCCCGTTTATCCTCAAATCACATTTTGTCAGTGAAAGTGGGGGAGTGGGTGAGAAGAGGGAAGATTTTTCCATTAACTGCATCCATATTATACACCTCCTCTCCATCCCAGGAAGGAGTTATCTTGGGACACCACACAAAAGCTTTAAGGCATATGGCAAAACCTGAGTAGTTCCCAGCCTTGGGACAGTGAGTGGGGTTTGCAAGAAGCAGGCCCCATGGGAGATAGGGATTGCCAGGCTCATGAGTTGAAAGGGACACCCTTTTTTGCTGATGAGTGACCTGAAAGTCTAACCCTGTCTGGTGCAAAACATGTCCTACTCTTTGGATTCTCCTCTACAATGATGGAGTCAACTCCTCCCACATATAGTAATTAGTTATTACCCTGGACAATTTGCAGATAGGTATTAAGTTCTACTTAGGATTTTAAAATGAGCTGGTCAATAAAGTTAATTTAACTTTCTTTTATTATGAAGCCAGAGCAATTTATTAGATAATTCACACCTGATATAGTGTACTTGAGAGCATGCAGCCAGTACTGTGCCCTCAGACAGCTTTGATAGAATAATTCACTTCAATGACATCCTTTTAAATACAATGACATCTCAATAAAATAAGCTTTTTCATACTTAAAAAAAAAAAGTTCTTCATTGTTTGGTCATGAGCAATCCTTGGGTAATCCTTCCTGGCAATTTACAAAGGAGACATCTTAATGGCAGATCAATTGTTTCTTTTCATTGGGACTTATACTCCTCTTGTATGGCTTTGGATCCTGTCTTCCTCACACTGTCTGAACTCAGCAGTGGTCTGAAAGTGGAGCGTGGCCCCACAGGATGAGCAATGCCTTGGGGTGGGAAAACGGATTCCACCTAGGAATGGACCCACTGACCAAGTGACCGAAGACAGTTTCTTTAAGCTGCTGCCTCTCAGGTGTCTTATTAATACATAAGGCATAGCATAAATAATCCCCGGAGCACTTTAAGGTCCAATATTGGTGAAGTGAACATATTTCTGATTACAGTTCTAGTCAGCATGTGGACTCTGAGAAATCATCTACAGAGTTCTTGACTGGCAGGTAGAGTTGGGATTGGTTCCTCTGCCCTCGGATCAGTCCTGAGTACCTTTTCCTACTTCAAAGGGAAACTTGGAGAACTTTCATTCTTTTTTAATTCAAAAGAATTTCCAACCATAATAACATTAATTTGTTCATATTCCAAATTCCAGCATGTTCTTTAGAATAAATTTTCTCAGTTGATCCCCCGCACAACTGGAAATCAGGACACTAGCATTTTTTTCACATTTTTTTTGGGGGGAGGGGCATCAGGGATTGAATTCAGGGGCCCTCGACCACTGAGCCACTTCCCCAGCCCTATTTTTTTTTGTATTTTTATTTAGAGACAGGGTCTCGCTGGGTTGCTTGGCGCTTCACTTTAGCTGAGGCTGGTATTGAACTCGCCATTATCCTGCATCAGCCTCCTGAGCCACTGGAATTACAGGCATGCGCCACTGCACCCGGTTTTCCACTTTTTTTCAGGGGTAGGGGGTTCAGGCACTAGCATTTTTATTTGACAGAAAAGGAAAATACGGTCTCACAATTTTAAGTCACATGCTCCAAGTCATGTGGCCAGTGTTGATGAAATTGCTCTAGAATTAGAGGGCTGGGAACCCCAAACCAGACCCCACAACACCATATATCACTCTGAGAAAAGGAAGTCAGCCCCGAGAGAGGGGACAGACCATCCGACCTGTGTTTCAATGCTTCCCACACAGACATTCCCTGGGACTTATTTGGTACTAAGTCTAAGCAATTGGAACTGACTTTTCATTTTCAAATTTATTCCTCCATCAATTGGAAGTAGGAAAAGAGGTGGAAATATTCTACAGGAAAATCTCTGCAAAATGAACACAGTCATTCCCTCATTCAGCAATATCCATTCCTTGGACAAATTCAGGGTCTCTTTGTTCCAGGCCAGGTGCCAGGAACAAAAGTTAGACACAAAGGGCTTGGTGGCTCAAAAGGGAGCAGTATGGATCTGTCCCACTGTGTCACAGGGTAAGAACTGGCTTCCTCATATTAAATCAGTGGCGAAAGGTTTAAGGACCATCAACAAATACTTCTATCACTAGGATTTTCTCCTCAAGCTTAGTCTTTTATCCAAATATCAAAAAGAAAATGAGAATGTCAGAGCCATTCTGTGTTTCCAAAGTAGCACAAGTCAAAGGACATGAAATGTGGACCTATGTGGACCTCGTACATAATTTAAAAAATTCTAGCATTTATGTTTTAAAAAGCAAAAAACAGCAGGTAAAATTGATTATCTGTTTTATTTAACCTAAGCTATCAAAAATGTTCAACATGAAATCAATATAAATTATGTTATTATTGTTGTTGTTATTGTTATTTGCATGCTGGATTGGATCCAAAGCCTTGTGCGTACTAAGCATTCACAATACCCCTGAGTTACACATCCAGTTTCCCAAAAAATTGTGAGACATTTTGCCTTATTTTTGTTTTTTTTGTACTCGGTTTTGAAATGCAGTATGATTTTAAACTTTCAACATACCTCAATTCAGACCAGCCACTTTTCAAGTCCTCAGTAGCTGCCTTTGGCTAGGGCTGCCATCTTGGACAGGGTACTAGACTGACCTGAGTTGGCCTCAGAGGAGAGGCCATTAGGCAAAGGAGCCAGTTTCTTATCACTTGGGGTTCCCCATGGGTTCTATGGCCCAACTAGTCCTGGACAGTAGTCTCCAGGACTCCTGCTCTGATTCTGTTTGTAGGAAGGGGCGGTAGTGTCCCTCCAGTGGATGGTGATGAGCAACAGGGAGGACGTTAGCCTCAGGTGGGCTCCCGCTTCCAGCAGGCCTCCTTTCCTTACATGAAACATGACCGATGGCCAAGCCAGGCCCGCAGGCCTGCCTAGAAGCCAACCCCTGTTTGCAGCTCTCATGAATTGCTCTTTCTTCTCCACAGCACACAAAAACCATTTCCCGGACTCCTTTTACTCCCTTCCAGCATTACAACGACCTGCAGAGGGGAGGTACACAAGGCTCCCTTTGTTCCTCAGCTCGGAGTTGGACAATGTACCTGCTTTAGATAAAAGTCTTACCCTGCAAAGCCACATTTTTGTCCCTTTTCTTCCTTTCTCATTTTTTTTTCCTTTTACAGAGCCAACAATCAAACCTTCACTTTCAACATTTTAACCTTATAAAATTTGAGCAGGTTTCTACTTTGAAAGTGGATTTGAGAGTTTCCCAGCTCCCTGCCCAAGGGTTGGCTTTCGGAGAGGAAAGCTAGGAACTGGGCATGGGTTCTGAAGGTTCCAGAAATCCCTTTATGATGCCCCCCGATAATTTGGTGACCTTATGTTCTCCTCCATTTCTCTCTGAAACCATTTCCAGACTTCAGGGGGAGGTGTCCTTTAAAGAAATGGGTTTGGTCAAACCACTGGGCCGTCAAGTCATCCCTGAAGAGAGACAGACATAAATGAGTACATGTCAGTGCCATCTCTGAGGAGGAAAGTGGCCAGTGTTTGTACAGTTGAAAGCTGAGCCCCCTCCCTCACCTCATCCTCCCTACCTCAGGTAACCTGCTCTCCCAAGAGAATGTGTATAATGTGGGCCTTCAGGTCAGAGCAAGTTTGTTCTCTTATTTTAAACCTGGAAACAGGTTGGGAACTGTTGGGAACTCAAATAAAAGATTTTCTAGCAGTGTCTTAGGGACATCTTAAGGAACAACACTGGAACAAAGCAGCTCTGTAGAGAGTGCAGTCTTGGTGGCTTTTCTGAGGTTCATTACAGGGACCCAGGAACCAGGATACTTTCAATGTAGGCAACTGGAAGTTTGACTTTCTGAAGAAATCCTTGGTGTTATTGGAACTAATTTTCCTCTGAAGGAAAGGTATTCATTACCCCTTTCCTCCTCTTCATGCCCATTTGATCCACTCTGGTGTCAACCCTTTCTAGGAGTTTCCTGTAGAGAATCTACAGCTCAATCCAGCACATGTGTACTGAGCACCTGGGATTTAGCACCCACAGGACTAAGTGCTAGCGGTGCTTGAAAGAACCCACCCACTTTCACAGTGGGTGAAAATGTTCATTTTCCTTTTTGGTAATAGTTATTCCCTGAATCTCTAGACCAGGAATTGGCAAATGATAGCATCAGAGACAGCTTTGGCCAGTGGACTACTTTTTGTTTTGTTTTAAATTGTGCTAAAATACACATAAAGAATTGGTCTTTTAAATATATAGTTCAATATTACGATGTGTATTAACATTGTCATGCAACCAATCTCCAGAACTCTTTTCATCTTGTAAAAGTGAAACTCTGCTCCCATTAAACAACTCCTCATCCCTCGCTCTCCATGTCCCATAGATGCACCAATTCTTCTTTCTGTCTCTATCATGTTGACTGGTCTAGGTAGCTCACATGAGTGGCATCATGCATCATTTATCTTTCTGTGACTGACTTCTTGCACTTAGAATGATATCCTCAAAGATTCATCCATGTGCCAGAATTCCCTGTTTTTTAAAGCAGAATAATACTCCATTTTATGTATATTCTACATTTTGTTCATCCACAAATCTTTGGCTTTCCTATTTTGACTTTCCTATTTTGGCTTTCCTATTTTGACTCTTTTGAACAATTCTGTTATGAATATGGGTATACAAATATATTTTCAAAACCCTGTAATTTGTTCAAAATCCCTAGAAGTAGAATTCAAAATTATATGGTAGTTTTTGTTTTTGAGTTTTTAGAAAAAGGAAAAGGAAGTTTTATGGCTTTGTTAGCAAAGGAAAAACACAGGGATTCCAGTCCCAGAGGCTGTGATTCTGCCCATCAGCAGGAACAGGGGGCTTTTAAAGAAGTGATTCATGTTGGAGTTGCTGGTAGTTCTTTTAATTTTTTGAGGAACCATCATACTTTTACACAGAGACAATACCATTTTAAATTCCTACCAACAGTGCATAAGGCTCCAATTTCTCTGTATTTTTGCCAAAATTTTTTATTTTCTGTGATTTTGATGGTAGCAATCCCAGTGAGTATAAGGTAGCATTTCACTGCAGTTTCTATTTGCATTTTCCTAATGATTAGTGATGTTAAACATGTTTTCATGTGTATCTTGGCCATCTTTTTAATAGAAATGTCTATTCAAGTCCTTTTCCTTTTTTTTTTTTTTTTTTTTTTTTTGCTGATATCAGGGATTGAACTCAGGGGCACTCTACCACTGAGCTATATCCCCAGCCCTATTTTGTATTTTATTTAGAGACAGGATCTCACTGAGTTGCTTAGCACCTTGCCCTTAAACTTGCTGGCTTTGAACTCGTGATCCTCCTGTCTCAGCCACACAAGGTGCTGGGATTATAGGTGTGCACATGTACTACCATGCCCAGCTCTTGGCCCCTTTGTCTTATCTGGCTTTTGCTAGTGTCCTATTTTGATAAAATTTTATTGGAATGTTCCTTTATCCATTTATTTATATATTGTCTGTGGCTGTTTTCATAACAATGAAAGAGACCATATCATATGCTCTAGAAGTCTAAAATATTTGTTATGTAGTACTTTATCTTTTTTTGTGTGTGTGTGGTGCTGGGGATCGAACCCAGGGCCTTACACATGCCAGGCAAATGTTACCAATGAGCCACATTCCCAGCCCCAGCTCTATAGTACCTTACAGAAAAAAGTTGCCACCCCTTATTTAAATAATCAAGAACTGGTTATGTAAATATCCTCATGTTGTTTGAAACAAGTAGATCATATACATGGTAACAGCTCACAAAAAATAACTTTCCTAAACATTAGAGCATGGCACCAGGATATGGTACTGACAGATGAGGAAACCCAGGCTTGGAGGCTCCTTCCTGGCCAACTTTCATTTTCATGGCTCATGACAGTGGCTTGAAATTATTTTTGGTCTCACCAGATTCTGTCACTTTAAAACCTTCCATCATTTTTCAAAAAGAATCTTGTTTCCCCTTCATAGGACGAAAAATATAGCATGAGGCCGAATTTCTTCAAGCTGCTTCCCCACTCAATTTAACAGCTCCTGACCTCAGTTTCTGTCTCTCTCCTCCTGGAGAGCACGACGCCTTCTCATTCTAATTATCCTGGAATGTCCATCAGCTATACGCTTGTCCCATGTGCTCAGTCTTTCTATTTTCTAGGCCAGTTCCCTGTGCTTGAAACAATGCTTCTTCCGTGAATGTATTTATATCTGTACATACATAGATGATAGATAGATAGATATAAACATATAAGGATTAATATAAATATATGAATACATATCTGCTGGTTTACTTATTTCACATATTAATATGCATTCAAAGGTTTCCAGAGTACAATCTGACCATCTGACCACCTCAGTGTTTTGCTTAAAAATTTGCATCTTTTTCTTGCCTTGTGTAATGGGCTCAACCATAATTATCAGACTCATGTCTTGATATTTCCATCCAGGGCAGTGCTTAACTGAAATGCCTCCAACAAAACACCACTCACTTCAGGGCTTAAAATAGTGTTTGTTTCTATCAAATAATTTTTAATAGTGAAAAGCTCTAGTTTATAAGGTAAAAACCATCAACCTCTGCACTCTTTTTGGAAGTAACCATTTTTGACTTTTAGTTGTTCCTTCTGTGTTTAACCTCTATATCTTCTTTCAAGTTTTCAGATTTATCATTTGTATACTTATTTTTCCCCCTCCTGCCAGCCTGGTGCACACACTTTCCCTTCCACTTCCTCTCACCATAGTCATAGCGTTTTTGATAGGTACATACTCAGAATCTGCACTGATATAAAGAGGTTCAATGTTTCTTGTCACTGAGCCACATTATATATTATGGTATTTCCTTTCTTGGACAATTTTTTGTTTTTCCATGAATTAATAATTGCTGTGATTTTTAAATTGTTTACTATCCTAGATGCCAGTAAGTGATTCAGTCCTAAATTTATGAACAGAAGTTAAAACATTATCTCAGTATATTCACACGTCAGTAACCCATCTGTTCCATTTATGTTTTGGGGATTCATCTTCCTGCATCCCTGTCTCCTCATCTGATTTTTCAATTTGGGAGAATGAAGATGAGTCTAGAAGAAAGTATTCAGAAACAGAATACATATGTCACTCTGGCATTTAGAAGGGAGATTTTTCTCCCCACTTACTTTATTTAAAACACCCTATTAGTTTGTTTCCCACATCAAGGTATTGCATGTCCGGTTGAGCTATGTGGCCTGTGGTTTTCTCTTGAACTAGTTCATTTCCACTCACATGTGATTGTAAAGCACTTATCAAAATGTGGCCCCTTCCACCAATATAGGGTGTGATAATGACAATACTGCTGCTGGTGGTAATGACCCTACAGAGATAATGGACGGACATCTCTAGGTCATATCTGTCTGGGTCTTGCAAGGGACATAGCACAGAACAGGAGCAATGGGCAGCGATAGTTTCATTTTATATGAAGCTCTGACAAGCTGCGTGGTTCTTCCAGGGAACAAAGGCATCTGGCTTACCTGCCTTGGTCAACAGTTTGCATTTTTATAGCACTTACAGCTTGTCAGGCACTGCACAGAGGGCTATGCCTGAGTCATTATAATGTAGAGATTCAGGATAGAGAGACAGAGTCTTAAAGAAAACATGCATGAGCCATTGAGAAGCAGAAAGCACAGTTGTAAATCTTGAGCAACATGCCCTTGGCTTATGCTTTTGTAAAATAAGGGAAATACACAAACAGGGAAAACTGGTGCAAAATTGTGTCGCTGTACCCTGGCTGCACCTCCAGTTCACCTCTGATACAACCCCTCTGTAAATATTGGACCCCCAGCCCAAGTGGGGTTTCTCACTCTCAAGATAGCTAGCATTCTCCCTTAAATGTGTATCTGCTTCCTAAATAAACCTCTGTCTATCCCTTTGCCTAGCTCACGCTGAAATTCTTGTCTGTCACGTATGCCAAGAGCCCTGCTCCTCCTGAGTTGAACTCCCCCTCCCTTCTGGGAACTCCTCGGACCCTTCTCCCCAAAGCCACCTCTTTTCCCATGACAATTTCACTTACTCAGTACAACAGCTCTGGGACACTGAAATGTAAGTAGTCCTTGAGAGACATGTTCTTTGACCTTCTCAAAGGGTTTCCTTCCCCATGTTCCACGAGTTAAATATTTACCCTGCTTCCACTGTAGGTTGCTATACAAGAGTCTGATACAGTGCTTGGCTCTCTGGAGCTATTTAGTAAAAGTTTCTTTAATGAACGAACAAACAAATACGTCAATGGATGGTTGTATGGATGAGATTCCTTTGTAAACTTTCTTTATGGACCAAGAACCTTGCAGTTCTCCAGGACTACTTTTGCCCAATAAGAAAATTTGCCCCAAACTGTTCCCTCCATAGTTTACCTTCTCCTGTCTTTATTTTTTGTTATTTATTTTAAAAATTGCATAATGGAAAGTGTCTGACCTTAATTTCAAGCTGACTGTTTTTATTATACCCAACTGAGCGCAAATATTCCATTCCACTATTTTGTTATTCTTTTCAATATCCAACATACCTATTACTCATAAAAATGTGACTTCCTGCTTTATTTCCAGTGTAACACATGAGAGTTCCATAAAATCTAGCAGAGAAAATGAAATTTAGTGCAGACAGAAGATTTTATCTATTCACGTGGCTCCCCACTGTCGACTCATATCATGTAATTCTACTTAGCACTCTGAGCTATTTCCTTCAAAGTACTTTCCAAGCATTACCTAAGTGATGTAGTATAGGTAAGGGGTGGGACGCCAGGAACTTGAGCCGTAAATGCAGACCTGTTAAACGCAGTTCTGAGGAAATTAGATTTTAGAGTTGGAAAAGAAATATGGTCCTGACACTAACACCTTGTCTTACTTCAAATGACCAAACCTCACCTTTCCTCCAACATCTCCTCCATGAGGACAAGGGGGATATTATGTTAACTGGAAGGAGACCTAGAAACGTTGTTCCAAAGATTATGAAAAGTTATAATCCCTAAAGGACGGCCACATTAAAAGACAGTATTTTTTTTTTTCGAGATTGTCGGAAAAAGAACTTCAATCACTTTATAATCAAGATGCAATATACCACAGTTGAAAAAGCCAGTCATGGTTCAAGAACATGCAGAATTTTAAACTATAACAATATCACTTTCTATTCCTTAAGTGCCTACTGTGTGTCAGGTATTTTAGATGCAGTGTCTTTCTTTAATCCTTTTCGGAATACTCAGAGCAATATCAGTGAATCTTCAAAATTGCCCAGCTCAGCTCATATCCCTTTTAACTTTTATGTAGGAGTATTTGCTCACAGAAGGACACCTTTTAGGAAATGCCACTGGATACAGAAGAAGGCCAGAGGCCACATAAGGAATTGTGTTCACTGAATGAGCTTCTTTAGAATTAGATTTTTTTTTTTTTTAATCTCACATACAGGTCAAAGGTTCAGTAGAACAGTTATGACCGTTGGGGAGGAGATTAGGGATGGCTTTTGGTTATAAACTTATAAATCACTTACAACTTGAAAAAAAATAGCATGTAGTCACTTAGAACTTTCAAAATATTATGAGAAAAAATATAGAAGGATCTTTTATAATCCACGACCGAATTCCAAGTGGTGCATTGCCCTCCCAGTCTGGTGTTGTGAGCAAATTGGAGGAGCCATCCTCCTGTTCTTCCTGGGGGCAGAGGTGGCTTGGTCAAGTTCATCACTATGTCTTCCACTTGAGCAACTGCCTAGTGCCTGGTAAGTGCTCAGTCACAATTTTTCAAATGGATTCTTTCTCTATGAGAATTTAAAATTTTCTGTTTTCCTTTCCATGACAATATAAAAGCTGAAACATTCTAGTTATCTTGAGACCCATCAGGATTTTTGGTGCATTAGTGTTCAAGATTGTGCTTGAAAAAAATAGAGAAAAGAAAACTAGACAACTTATAATACAAATGAAATGTGTGTGTGCTAAGCCAAGGCCATGGACACTGGGTCAGATTGTGGAATGACACCTGCATTGGTGTCACCAGACCCTTCACAGGCCAGTCATGCATAGCCCAAAACACCTGCAGCACCAAGGTCAGGAAAAATCTAATCTAAAATTGTTATCAAAAATACTATTAGACAAAATCAAGGACAGAGCCCTCTGACATATACATTAAACTAGTAATCCACAGGTTGGATATATTTGTTCAATGAAGTAAAAATACACATAATAAAACTACTACCCAATCTGTGCATCTTATGTGCTTACACATTAGATGTATTAGATGTATTAGGCAATACTTAGAAGATTCCACAAAGTCAGAACTAATTTTTCTCTCTGTTCTCATCCCTACACATACCTTGAGCACACTCTGTATTCCAAGATATTAAATGTTGTCAATCTCTCATTACGTAAATACATTAGATGATGTATTTATTGCCTTATCTTTTATGTGAATCAGCATTTTTATCTTTAAAAAAATAGAGCTTTTCACCCAGGATACTCCACGTCTCTTCTATTGCTAATATTGTTTACTCAATTGCACACAGCTTGTATCATTCTAATTCCCATAGCCGGGCAACTAGAGATGAGAGGTATGCAATTTCTGCCTTTCTGGAGACTTGAAGTCAACTAAGCTGAGCTCCTGCTGTGTTCTTAACCTCACTGCTGAGGCCTGGGAGCAGTCAAGCATTCCCCAGCTCCCAGCTTCTCTCCTTCCCTGGTTTCTTTCTCCACAGGGACTAGGAGATGTGTGTGATCTGGCCTGAATTTACACATGTAATTCATTTTAATTCCATACACTTCTGCCAATTCAGTAGATCTACTTTCTGAGTGATACAGAACCCTTAGCCTAGGACATCTGACTTATGTAGATAAGTGAAAATGTGTTGTAAATGATATCAGGTTGAAAGAATAGGGAACAAAATTGTGTATAAATCCTGACATATGCATGAGTTCTAAAAAGTTTTGAAAAAAGTTAGATCATATATTTTATAAATACAATTACAGTTCAATGTTTATTATATTTTCCCACTAAACTTGAAAATAATTGAAATTTAATAAAATAGTCACATTTATTTGACATGATGTGTTTTGGGTGAACATATATATATATGATGGCTTCAAGTTTTTGCAACTTTTTCTAGGTAGAGCCCAGAAGATGATTATGATTGGCCTAAACTTAACAACAGAATCAACCTAATCTACCATTTATCCAAATCAAGGTAAATATGATTTTTAAAAAATTGTCCTTTTAAGAAATTTTAAATGGAGGGTGTATTCCTTGCTCAGTGTTCTAGAACCTTAATCATTTCTATGATTTCTCCAAAAGATGAATAAGTACTGACAATCTGATTTTATATTTCCACTTCTCTCAGTGCCCTTGAAATAGAGCTCATTAAGGCTGGGATCCTGCCTTGGGCTGTGGTTTCCTTTTTATAACATTTGTCTTATCTTTTATCTTAAAAAAAATAGAGCTAGAGAAGAATATCTTTACCTATCTACAGCTCTAAAGGATTACATTAAGAACAACTACATATTACACACAGACATGGAAATTTTTATCAGATGTAGAGGAAATGCATGAAATTGAACTTGGAATGATAAACATATCAATTTAACAAGGAGTGGTATAATAAATACAGCAGTTATTTTTGTTTATAAAATCAAAATCATTTTACTTTGGAAACAAACACTTGGCAATTTTTTTTTAAAATCAAGCATGTTAATATTATCTGCAGAATTTTGTATTCCTAATATTCTTATATTCCACGAAGAGATGATGTATTTATTAGCCAGTCACAAAAGAACAAATTTTGTAGGATTCTACTTACACAAGGAATGTCCTGTGGTCAAATTCATAGAAAGAAAGAATGGTGGTTGCCAGAGGCTAGGGACAGGGGAGAAGGGGGAATTACTCTCAGTACAGAGTTTTAGTTTTACAAGGTAAGGAAAGTTCTATGAATGGACGGTGGTTATAGTAGCACCACAAAGTGAATGTACTTAATTCCACTGAACTGTATGCACACCTAAGAATGGCTAATATGGTAAATTTTAGCTAATGATCCAAATTGGAACAAGTCTGCTTTGCTTCTATACATTTATTCAAGTTAGAAGCACTTTTTGTCCTAATTCTAAAAGTTGGACATAAAAATTGGAAATGTAAAGAAAAAAGTCTTTACAGATGACATAAACATGCTTGGAAAACCCAGAGGATGCAGTAAAAAATTATTAGCAATGTGAGAATTATATAAGATGCCTTGTAAGAGACTTGATCTTAAAAATATAGAGCAGTCTTGTAAATAAGAGACATAATGAAAATACCAATCTTATGTAACTTAAAAAGATACTTTAAAAGTAGAGAAATTCAAAGAACTTACAGAATCTGAATGAAGGAAAGCTAAAACCTTTTCAAAAGACATAACATTGATTTGAATAATTGAAGAGACATACATGCTTCTAAATAGGAAGACTTGAAGTATAAAACTATTGTCGTAAAATATTTATAAATTTAATGTATTCCTTTTACAAAAGTAGATAAATTGATATTAAAGTGTACATCAAAGACACATTTGTGAGAACATCCAACAGTTTCTTTTAAAAAGAAAGAAAAGTAATTAAATAAAATTTAGGGGTGATTTGTTACTCAGAGAAAGTTCAGTGATTAATTGCCTTTTAAAAAGTCCCCCATTTGTCCAACAGAAAGACATACAATTGATGAGATGAACTATCATTCATTCACACAGTGGAGTAGGTGTCTGCCATGAGAATGGTACTGTGGATGCCAATGTAGGGACTCGAGAAGTTGTTCTTGTTGTGCTGTTAAATAAGGAAGGACAATCATGGAACAGTGCATGGAATGTGATCTCATTTTATGTTCAACAACCCAAACCAAACAAACTATGAATATTTCTGGCAGGTTATATTCTCATATAAATGGTGGTGAATTCTGACAATTTTCTTTTCATTTTAAAAATAATTTTTCTGCTTATCTCTAATGTCTCATTTTGCAACTTGGATTAAAAGAAGTAGTAAGATTTTTTTTTTTAAATAGAAGAGATACTGAATGTCGTCTGATTTCTATAGATTATATTTTAATTAATTAGCTTCTTTAAAAGCAGTTTCTCTATTTATGTCCTGCTCTCCATACCGTCTTCTTTCCCAGTGTTTCCTCACCTCTGCCTGGTGAAACTTCCTTTGCATCCCTGCCCCTCGGCTCCTCTCTCAGGCTTCTCTCCTGTTCAGCCCTCCTTCCTGTGGCTCTTGGCCTCCATGAAACATTCATTATAATTTTATTCTTTGCTCTTGTCACAGTCCCTTTCTCTCCCTACTCAGGTTCCCATGAAGGATCTGTGTTTGTGAATGAGACCTGAGAGCACTTGGCTACAGACATACTTTTGTCTTCTCAGCAGGCAAAGTAATGCGAGAAGACCTAGGATGGAATGAATGCTACCAGCTGCCCAGGGCTGGTATTGATGGGGGTGGGAAATGGCAACATAAGTGCAGGAGGGAAAAACGTTCACCGGCCAGGTGCAAGAAATGAATACCATGACAACACGTGGCACCTCCCATTCCTGCAGGTACCTGCTGACTGTTTTCACCATGACTTTTACTAAGGAGCTCAGTGTCCTTCCCAAGGGTGTTTTTCAAATTCTAATTTTGAGGTAAGCAGACAGTTCTTTTTCACCGAAGGAAAAGACGAATACCAAAATGACTTAGTGATGTATTTTAGAGCAGAGAAAAATCTAGTTTTAAACTCCACCATCTGATCGCCACCAGGGGGTGAAGTGCTTTATGCTTCTACAAATAGAAACTCTGAAAGGAACAGTGTGGCAACATTGCTGGGCTTTTCCACAAGTAAAATTCCATCTTGATATTGAAAATTCAAAACACCAATAATGAAAAAGTAATGTTTAGTGGACTTAGGTTGAAGAAACAGCAACAGTACTTGTCTCTACTTTCCTGACTAGCTCTGTATCTCTGTGTTCATCCGTCTTCCCCTGCGCATATATCATGGGAACAGTATTTCGAAGTATTCATATAGGTAAGGTTACCATGTTCATGAGGTATCTGGGTGCAGTTTCTGAGTCTTTATATCCATATTTTTAAAAACTAAATCAAAATGCTAAGTGATGCATTGTAATTATGTGGTTTTGTGAGCTTCAGGATAGTTTTTGGTTTTTTAATTGGTTCAGCCCCATGTTTTCCCTAATGGTTACAAATGATTAGAAGCTTGGAGCTATGAAATCTGCTTAGTGGAAGGTAATCCTGCCCTGGTAGTCGTTCACTGTGCCTGGATAAAAAAAAAAGTAGTGTTTAATACATTATCAGTGTAAATGGTTGCACTGATGCTAAACTGCAGTGACTATTAACTGTGGGAGTGTGTGTTAATCCATAATTACAGTTGAAACACTTTCTTGGAGTAACCAAAGATTTATCTATTTTAGGTTAATACCATGCAGTAAGGATGGAAATAAATGGCCCAAAGCTAAATATAATCAGACTAAAGCACATTTCTCTTAAATAAACTCTCTAAAATGTGTACACACCTCTTTATCCTTTATTGGAAATCCATGTCTTATTGATCATGCAGTTTTATTTATAACTTATCACCTTTAAGTCTGAGTTTATAAGGGGAGCAGATAGTTATGACAGTCATGCTAAAATAATGTGGTTTGAGTTAACATTCTCTTTCTTAACCACATAGACATTGTCTAGTAGCTCTGGTGAACTGTGCTTATTGCCCACTATTCCCTGTGAGAAGGTAGGAGGCACAATGCCGGAAGGTGGATGGCAATACTTAGAGAGAAAAGGATGGGCCAGTTTACTAAGTGCTTTCAAATATGATAGTCATGAACTACTGCAACTATTCCCTTTTGGCCTTTGTTTTCAGGTGCAAGGCAAACCTTTATTATATATTATAGGTCAAGAATTGTGCTAAGTGGTCTGGATACATGCCCTAGGCCTTGCCTTCTAGGAGATATGTTCAGAGTCTCATTGGAGACACAGGCAGGTGAGTAGACTTGCATTACACCTGAAAAGTGAAAATCACACAGGAAACTGTGCATTGTAATTACTGGCCAACTTCAGGAGAAAGTCAAGGAGTCTTTAGAGGAGAGATGAAGATCATAGAAACAGATTTCCTACACAGGCTTTGGAGAGACCTGGATATAAATCCATCCTCTACGGAACTCATTCTGTAAACCAGGGCAGATTTACTCCACTGCACTCAGTTTTAGATCCCTTCTTGGCAGGATAAATAATACTAGTGAGGAAGTACCTGTAAAAAGCTTAGCACCACCCCTGGCACCTAGCACACTCATGCAATGGCAGCTGTCGTTGTTCACCACCCTCACTTTATAGATGAGAGGAGTAGGTGGAAGGCTCTGGAGAAGTTTGTCATCCCCTGCACAACTGTGTGAGAGCAGGTATTCAGATTTACTCCATGTTTCGTCAGTTACCCCATGACACCTGGGAAGCAGAGATTGCTGAGAAGCCAGACTTCATCTTTTCTACTTTATCTTTTATATTTTGCCTACGGTGGGCTCTTCTGCAAGACAGCAAACATTTGACCACATTCCCTTTGTATTGTAGACCCATTTCTGTGGAGAAGGTAGATAGGAGATGACTCTTTTTTTTCTCTGTGAAATTGGTCTGAGATGAGCAAAGAAGGGAAATTAGAGAAGGAAATAAAAAAGCAAAAAAGATGGTATGCAGAAGGACAGCAGGATCAGAGAAAAGGCCCTTTACTTCAAGCAATGGATATTAAACTCAGTGAAAAATTGTCCTGTTGTCTTTAAAGCACTTAAAGTAGTAATGGGACATCTTTCTCCTCCACTATCTCTCTGTGTTGGAGTGAGAGTGGGAAGATAAAGTGGGACCCTTCTGAAATGCTGACTATAAGAGTCAATGGGGAGGTTTCTGTTGGGAACAACTAGGGGGGGTCCAATTTGAACTTCTGAATGGATTTGGCCTGGAGGGATGGGCAACAAAGCAAGAAGGAAGGTTCTCCTCTTCTGAGTGTTGTTTTATTTGCAGAATTGATGGTAAAATGAATCATCAAAATCCGAATAGGCCTCCGTTGGCGTTTTTTTGATAATAGCCCCTTGAACTTGTCTGAGGTTCCAAAGACCCTGAGAAGACAGGAAGGATAGGGGGTGGTAGTGGTAGTCTGGGCTGTTTCTTGGAGATGCAATGAGACAGGAGCAGAGGAGGACTCTGTGCCTCCTGTATCATTCTGGAACTTTGAGAGCTGAACTATACCTTGTCAGAGACAAACTGTACTGACCTTATTCAAATACTATCCTTCCAGGAATTCCTTACATTTGAGAAGTACTGTACAACTTCTTCATCTGGATTTCACACCATTGTCACAAAACAAGCAGGTGAAGAGTGATATCATTCATCTACAGGTGATAACCTTGCCATTTAAAAATGTTGAATACGTACTTGACAAAGCTAGTAAGACACAGAGATAGGACTTGAATTTTGGTTCTTCTCATTCCAAGCCCAGTTCCTTTTCCTCTATGAGCAGTCTTCCTATCACGTGTGTTTCTATAAATGTGAATTGTCTCATGCACGGTTGATAAAAGGGAAATGATGTTGGTATAATGAGGATGTTGTGTTGGCTCATACATGCTTTGTTCAAACGAACTTTTGAATAATGAGAGTATAATCATAATCCTCAGTGGAAGAGAGGAAAACCCTTAGCTTGCCTCCTGCACTGCCATCAGAAGTCCTTATCCTTTATATTTTAAAGATTTAAAATAGGAACTAATTCCTGGGCTCTTACCCCAGACCTGTATGGCTTCCAGCTATGGCCGCTTTCACTGACCCCCATGCCCACTATCATGGCAGCTCTGCTGACTCACAATTCCACTTCTAATGGTGTGGTTTTACTCCATTTCCAGCATGCCTCCTCATGACATTTTTGCATTTTAATGCTAAGGTGACGCCTCCAGCCATACTGGTTGCCTATGGCAGCAAGGTTCTCCCCAGTACCAGTGATCTTTGCCTCTGCAGGAACTTTGGCTACAGAATTGCATAGGTTTTGAATGATTGGCCCCAAACTTCTGTTTTTCATTAGCCCTGTTATTTAATCTCTCTTCTTCTGATAAGAAATATGTATTCACTGTATTAAACATATTACATGCATTATCATATAGATATCACAAGAATAGATAATGTAAGATGACAAGTATTATAATTCTGATTTTACAGAGGAGAAAACTAAGACTCTAAGAGGTTAGGGTGCTTTTCTAAGCAGAAGAATTGGAATTCAAACCAAAGTCCACCTGATTCTAGTCAGATGTGTGCTAGTGGCTACCATATTGGACAGCATACCTTTGGACAACTGTGCTCTACCCTGCCATGTCAGTTTTCTGAGTTTAATGGAATTCTGGATTTATAATTTGCAAAATTTTAAAATATTGCAGAATGACATATTAAAATAAACAAATCAATGTGTAGAGTTACAGAATGGTTGTTTTATAGAAGACCTCTTATTTGGTTTACATTTTCATGAAGTTAAGATTTAAGAGAATATTTGGGTTAGGATTTAAAAGAATATTTGACTTTTTTCTAGATTTCCCCCCACCCAAAGCCACATTAATGTGGTTAGTCCAAAAAAGAGAAAACTGGGAGATATTATAATTGCCAAATTCAAATTCTTAAATCACTTTTATGAGGAAAAAGTTAGATTTCTATATGACTACAGGTAGTCACAAGGACAGTACTGGATAAAAAAAACAAAAATAGAACAGAACTATCTCCATAGAGAGGAAGCTGACTTGGAAAGCAAAGAGTGCTTATATTTGAAAATGATAAATGTATAAAGTCAATTGATCTATGGTCACCTTTAAGTAATTCGAAAAGTAAGAGTGAACTAAGCCCAAGGGTTTAAAAAAAGAAATTCTAAAATTAACAAGTAAAATAAGTGAGAAATATAAGATAAGAACAAAAGGAGAAAACAGAAGTCAGAAGTTGGCTCTTTGAGAAGATTGATAAAGTTAAAAAAATTGCTAGATTGATCAAGGAAAAAAGGAGAAAAGAATTAAGAATTTCAAGCATGAAAGAAGAGTTATTGTGACAGATCCCAAGGATGTTAAAATAATAATAAAAAGATGTAAGCAATTTTAAGCTAGTTAGGTTGACAGTTCAAATAAAACAGATAAATTTATTTCGAGCATATTTTACAAAAATTGACCCAATAAGAAATGGAAAATGTTAATAACCTATAACGGCAACAGACATTGAATTCATAATTTAAAACTTTTCCAGAAAGAAACTCCAGACTGAGATGGCTTCACTGACTAATTTTATCACTTTTAAGGAAGAAATAACACTTCCACCCAATCTTTCTCAGAAAACAGGGAGAGAACATTTCCTAGCTCATTTAATTAGATCAGCATTACATTGATATCAAAACCAGACAAGACTATTCCAAGAAAAGAATATTGCAGACAAACATTTCTTATGAATGTAGACACAAAAATTAACAAAATGTTAGCAAGTCAAATCCAACAATGTATAAAAATAATTAACACTTCACCAAATGGAATTTATCATAAGAAAGTAAGATTGTTTTAGCATTACAAAATGAATTGATTAGTAATTACTTAGTAATCTATAACATCAGGAAATTATTTGAAAATTCTATGATGGTCTCAGTAGATGCAGAAAGGCATTTGACAAAATTCAACCTTATGTTTATGATTTAAAATAACCCCCAGAAAACTAGAGATAGAAGAAAATTTCTTCAATATAGGTCAATATGAAAATCCTATACCTAACATTATACTTAATGGTGAAATATTGAATGCATTTCACCAACAACTGGGAACAAAGCAAGAATATATTTTCTTGTCACTATTATTCAACATTGTTCATAGATACTATGGCCGTTGGGAAAAAAAGAAATAAAAAGCACATACTTTGGAAAGGAATAATTATAACTCCCTTCATAGATTATATGATTGTGTACAAATAGAATCCTAAGTAACCTACCAAAAATAAGCACCACCACTCCCCCCATTAAAAGAAAAAAGAAACAAAATTACAAGTACTGAGCACTTATGATCAAATTAAACAAGGATGTTTGAAATGAGAAGTCAGTATGTAAAAATCAGTTGTATTTCTATAGTCTTGTAATGAGTAACTAGAAAATAAAATATAATATTTCATTTGCAAAAGCATCTCAAACCATAAAACGCTTGGGAGTAAATTTTTTAAAAATTTATCCCTATGACCTTTATATAAAAAATTACAAAGTAGGACCTTATACAACACCTTTACACAGAAAATTACACACATTACTGAGAACAATAATATAGAATCTAAAGAAATGGAAGTATATACTATATGCATGGATTGGAAGCTCAAAAATTGTAAAGATGTCAATCATCTCCAACTCAACATGAAGAGTCAATATAATTCCAATGAAAACCTTAGCAGAAGTTGGAAAACTAATTATAAAACTTATATGGAAATGCCAAGGACCTAAAACAGAAAAACATTTCTTAAAAGGAAAAAAAATTGATAGCTATACTTCTGTAAAAATATATTAGTCAAGACTGAGACATTGGTAAGAGGATAGGTAAATTTATTAATAGGACACATAGACAAATATTGAGCCATGTGCATAAGGTCAAATGATTTTTGTTAGATATACAAATGCAATATGATGAGAAATGGAAATTATTTTCAATGAATGATTCTGGAACAATAGCCTATTCATATGAAGAAAAAAGTTTTGTCCCCTACCTTACATCAGATACAAGAACTAATTTGTGATGTATCATGGGACTTAAATATAAAACTTATATTATAATACTTCTAGAAGAAAACATAAAGAAGGGTCTTTGTAATTTATAGATAAACATGAATTTCTCAGGAAAGAAAAAGCAATAAATATAAAAGAAAAAACTAATAAATTAGATTTCACCAAAATTAAAAACATTAAGAAAATGAATAAAGAAGGCATGGATTGGGAGAAATAGTCACTCTACAAATGTCTAATAAAGGATTTATCTCCTTAATTTACAAAAGACTTCTACATCTCAATAATAAAAACAGAAATCAACTTGTACATTAGACTTTCATAGACAAAAAAGGACATAAGAATGACCCATTCATATGTGAAAGAAGGCTCAGCATCATTAATCATTAGGTGAATACCTATGAAATTAAAGTGAGATACTTTTATGCACCCACCAAAAGGCTGAAGTGAAAAAAATGACAATACCAAGAGTTGGAGAAGATAAGGAAAACCTGGAACTTTCATATCACTTAAGGAGGTGTAAAATGGTGCAACTATTTTGAAAAAAACTGTCTGGCAGTTTGTCATTAAATTAATTATATGTCTATTTTATGACTAAGCAATTCCACTGTTAGCAGGAAGAGATCTATAAATTGATGGTCACAAAAAGATCTGTCTGTGAATGTTGGTAGCTTTTATCATAATAATTCAAATCTCGAGGTAACCCAAATGTTCATCAGTGGGAGAATAAATAATCAAATTATGGTGTAGATATACAATATGACTCCGCAATAAAAAGTAACAAATTACTAATACACAATGACATGGATACGTCTCAAAACCCACTGAGTGAAGCCAGACCCAAATGAATAAATCGTCTATTATTCTACCTATATGAATTTCTAGAAAAGCCACAATATATGGTGATAGAAATCAGAACAGTGATTATGGATGGCCTAGGAGAAGAGGGTGTTCCTTGAGAGGCCAACGGGGATCTTTGAATGGCATGAAAGATGCTCTGTATCTTAATAGGTGTGAGGATTAGATAGGTGAACACATTTGTAAAAATCCATCATTTAAGATTTGTACAGGACACTGAATACCTCGATTAAAGTTTTGAGATATAGACAACAAGAGGAGCCCTATCTTTATGGGTTACAATTTTCCTGAGTATATTGCAAAAAAAAAAAAAAATGCAGGAGTAGATTTAAAGGACCCTTAGCAGAAACTCCAATCCTAATCTTCATTTTCATGAGCCAAAATCATCTTAGAACCTGGGGAACCTGATGCTTTCATCCTGTCTTCTTCCAGTCCACGAATGAGCTCACCCATCTCTGGCTCTAAGAAAGGCCAGAAACTGAGAAAGAACATCAGCTTCTGAGATTAAAATAGGTGACCTGCAGGAACTATCATTGATTTTAAAGAATAACATCCCTGGTTTTGATCCCATCTCTTACTCTCAGATAAATTACTTTATTTGTCCTAAGCCTTGACTTCCTGTTTTATAAATAAAGATAATCAAACTTGCCTTGAAGGTTATTGTATGGAATATCAATAAGATTTTTTCATTAGTCGCATCTTCTGTGAAGCCTGCTCCAAGGTGCCTGACCAGCTGCAAACCTACTGCTTTCCAGTGACACTCGGTCATAGCGCTCTTCCTTAGAGCCCCCAACATTGAAGCAATTTTGTATTTACTTTTTTTTTTTAATCCAAAATCTTTTTATTAACAGTAAGATTCAGTAAGATCTGGGGTTAGTTTTCGTAGCCAGGGCTGGCCCTCTGGCCTCTGACCTGCTTGAATTTCCGGCCTTGGAATGGACATAGGGTTTGGTGTGGCTGTGCCGGGTCCTGGGAACCTTGCCAAAATGCTGGTGCACCTCTTGGCCATTGTGAGGACCAGAGAGCAGGACTATGCTGTAGCCCTTAGGGGAGTCCAAGGCCAGCTGGTCAAAGTTGAGGATCTAGCCCCGAGTCTTGAGGATGTGGCAGTGGGCTAGGCTGCTCACTCGCGGTGCACACATAATCAGTTTGGGCACCTCCTGAACACACGCGTTATCTCTTATGGTCCCATGTCCCATAGCCATTTTGTTTTCTTGGTCAGGAAGCTTCATCTTCCAGATCATCCCGGAGAGGGAGACAGGTACGACTCATGAACAACTTCTTCAGTACAAGTTGGTTGAAGGTGGAATTGGTTCACTTAGCCAGAAACCTGTACAACTTGACCAACAGCCTTAGGTAGATGTCCTCGTTCTTGGGCTCCTTGCACCAAACCTTTCGGTCCTCGTGAAGGATGTCAGCTCCCATGATATTTTTGGGAATAGTTGGTTAATGTCATTTCTCACCCCTGCTACCCTACTAGACCCCATGTGTCTCCAGGACACAGAACAGATACATATTTGCTCACCTCCACCTGGAACAGTTTCTGATATATGGTAAATGATCAGTGTTCCTGGAGAAATGCTGATTGTTCCATGAATGGGAATTTTTGTCATAAATCAATTCCTCTCCCACTTTGGCAAAAGCAGGTAAAATTATAAAACTCCCATCTACCCTTTTCTCTCTTCTTTAATGTCAACACACACACACACACCAGACTATAGACTACTTTGGGGGGCCTTCTTTTCACCTTTATCATTTATCTGAGTTCATTAGCACTTGGTCTCACTTGTCTTCTGTATGTGTGTATGTGTGTGGCAGGATTAGAGCAAGGGTGTAGAGGGGAGGGTGCATTTGGCACGTGGAGAGATTTGTCTCCTAATGACAGCCTCAGAGAGATAACCCTGCCCTTAAGGAGCCAGTAGGAGGCTCTGACACAGTCTTTAGGAAATCTGCTGCGGTCTTTGTTGGTTCAGAAGAACTTTTACACTGCAGGGCGGGTTGCTCCAGGCCACCTATCACTGTTTTTCATCAGCCTTGGGGGTGTCATGTTTATCTGTCCTATTCACGTGCACCAGCCTCCCCGGAGTAGTTTTGGGAGCCTAATTTGTGAGACTTTTGGCAAGGTTTGCCTTGTCAGATGGGCCACTCGCAGGATATTGTTACTCTGCCTTCACTGCCACTCTCATTTTTTATCTTTTTCTTTGCTTTCTGAAAGCATGATGGGGGAATATGCCCATGAGCCCAAGGACAGGGATACCTGCAGCACTGGGCAGTCCTCTAGAGAGTCTGTCTTAGGCTTTAGTGTGCAGAAGTTAAAAAATTTAGATGGAAAAATGCACTCACTTTTTTTTCAAGTTGTGGCTTTCAAATACAGATTTTTTTCTGACTTATGATTGGGATTGTGTTCTATTAAACTCATTGTAAATGGAAAATATTGGAAGTCAAAATGCATCGAGTACATGAAGCCTACCAGACATCACAGCTTAGAAGACAGTACTCTGGAATATCACTTGTTCACTTTTCCGATTGCATAGGTGACTGGGAGCTGTGGCTCACTGCCACGGCCCAGCATCTGAAGAGCATAGCATACCACATATTGCTAGCTCAGGAGAAAATGAAAATTCAATCTGAAGTACAGTTTCTACTGAGTGTATTTCATTTTTGCACCATTATAAAACTGAAAAATCATAAGTTGAGCCAAAGTAAGTTTAGGGCCATCTCTCTGCAATTGTAGAGTCATAGGAAATTGCAAATACATACATACATAAAAGTACAGGAAAGATGTTGTATCCTTTTACCTTACTTTTTGCTTTTATTTACAGATACAATGTGTAGCATTACAATATTTCAGATAACACAAAATTATACAAAATTATATGCTTCTCCCTATTTATAATTGAATTAAGAACTGAATATTTTTCTATGTATACGTGAACATGGATCCAGTTGTAAAAAATGGGCTCATGCTCTATGGTAACCTTTTTTTTTTTTTTTTTTGGTTGCCATACATTCTTATAAATGGCTACATTTATGAGAGAAAATGTTTTAAACATGTATTTTCAGAAAACATGGTAGAGAAAACTTAGTTTAAGTTAAGGTGGTTTAAGTTAAGGGTGAGCACACTTCAATTCCAGACCCAGACTCTTGTTTCTGGTTTTAATCAAAATATCTTTGTCTGTAACATATACCTGCCTCCAGGAGAAGCAGGTAGATCATTTCATCACCAGGATGTCTCCGACTTGATAATCGGTTGTTTCCATTCCTTTCAGTGTTTAATCTCTTTAGGAAGCTGAAGATTCTGCTGTTTGTCTTCAATATGGCCTTTTGTCCAGCAGCCTGGACGAAACTCAAGGCCTTCCTTTGGGAGCCATTAGGGATGGGGGAAAATCAATTAAGATGGAGTCTCAAGGGATGCAATAGGAAGGGCTACCGGAAGCCACAGCTGAGGTGGGAGGAAAGCTGAGCCTTCCCTGGTGGGTAGGCACCGCCCATGGCATGAGAAGGGCTGAGTCCAGACTTCCTTCCAAAGGAGAGGCCAAGGGCTGCTGACCCCCGCCGACAGCTTCACCAGAAGAAAACTGTGAAGGAGGACGGGAAACTGTTACTGGCTGAATGGGCTTGGGTACTGGATTTGAGGTCCAAGGAGCAGGGAACCCTCATAGTCTTCAAGTTGGAACCATCTCTTGCTTACCAAATTCAGACCCCTAGGAACCCTAATCTGAGGAGAGACTGCAGTCCGAGACAGAGCCAGAAGGTGAGGGAAGCTAATAAAAGGGCCACATGTGCCTCCCCAATCCTCAGAGAGCGTGGAAAACCTGGACATAATGAAAAGTTTGAGAGTAAGTTGCATCCATGAAACTGATACCACCAGGTCATACATGTGGCCACTGTGGTCTAATTTTATCTTTATGACGACCTCATGAGGCATGCTGTTCTTCCTCCCCTTGTATAGGTGAAGAAACTGAGGTTCACAAAGTTTCAGTAACTTGTTCAAGCTCATATAACTAGCAATGGCTGGCCAGAACCCAGGATGAGTCCCCCCAAGGGAACTTTTCTCTGCATGAGGTGCTTCCATCTATTACTATATCCATGAGCACAGGGCTCATAGGCTTAGTACAGAATCAGATTAGAACTGGCATCAGGGCTAAAAAGTTAAAAATAAAACGAATCACAATAAAATAGTCTTAAATGAATCTCTAAATAGTATCTCAACTCTTAGGCTCCCTGGGCGTGGGAGGCCCTCCAACCAGCCAGCAAGGCACCACACTGGCTCCATTTTGAACTTTCACTCTGCCTTCCCTGTCTGCTTCTCTCTGATTATCTTTAAATTCCTCCCCTTGGGTGGAGGGAAATAAATTCATACGTTTTCGCCGTCCCTTTATGAGCTTTCTGTCTTAATAATTAGGTGTAGGATTTGGGATAAATTATGGACACCAAGGTTAAGTGACCTGCCAGAGGTTACAAAACCAGAGGGTAGAAGCCCTGTGACTGGAACTTCTGTCACTCTGCTTCCCAGTCAGTGCCCATGCTCACACCCTCTGCTGCTGGAAGAGGGGGTGGCTGTGAAGAGCCAGAAGCAGTGATGGGCTCCTAGGAGCCTCTCTGCAAATGTCAGCCTCCTCATGGGCAGCTCTAGGCTGATCCCTAGTTTATTTGCCAGTGATGACAGAAGTCAAAGCACTTCCAGGACATGACTGAGTAACAACTGGGGATCGCTGGGGATGGAAGATCTGGCTTTTCCCAAGCTGTTGTTCTATCAGTGCTGTGTGTAAGCTGGGGAAGCCTCAAGAGGCAGCATGGTTAAACTCTTGGAAGGGGAGACTGGGAGTGGGGAAAGTGGCACTCTAGGCAGGGGCAGACGCTATAGAGAAAGGAATTGAGGGGAAGTGCTGAGATTGGGGACATGCGGCATATTTAAGCAAGGTAGAGCTGCAGTGAGGTCCTCACTAGTCATGAGTGCTTTAGGAGTTAGGACAGCTAGCTAACTCTCGGGCCCGTGTCAGGGTAGAGCAGACTGCTCCATCTGTGCACACAGCTGCCTGCTAGCACCAGTCTATGGGATGCACAGGATTGCTCAGAATTTTCACTCTCAGGGAAAGATGCCCCCAGGATGGAGCATGGTCCACCTTGAGCAGGCCTTTAGTGTCTACCAGTCCCATTTCTGAGTTTGTTCCCTCTGGGGCTCTACCAGTGGCCCCCAGTACCTGTTGTCCTGTTGCCCAGCTGCAAAGGCCAAGTGCTCAGATCTGTCATTTCTATCTCTGTCTCTTCATCCTCCCTGGTTCACACTTTCTCCCACTGGCTGCTCCTTTCTCTTGCTTCCCTTGTCATCTTTTATAATTTCCTATGTGTTGTTAACTAATCCAAGGAGGTGTCCCCACACAGACAGTGATAACAGACCCTCTCAGCAGATGCACCTGTGTGCGAGCTGTAGGATGTGCCAAGGTGATTAAAGGACTCAGGGCAGTTGGTAGGCCTTAGTGGACTGGGTGCTCTCAGGCCAGCATCCAAAATTGACTGCTGTTCCAAAAAGAGCCTTTTGAATGCAGTGCAGCAGAGAAAGGCAGGTGGGATTCCTCCTTCCACTTAGAGCACCTGAGAGAGGTGGGCTATGCAGGGGCTGATTGCCGGAGAAGGAAGAAGTGAAACCAATCCAGTTCCAGGTCAGACAGCTGCTCCAAAAGTGAGCTCTGGAAATATCTGCACAGTGAAGCTTTCTATTCCACACTGTGTTCGTTCTACGTGACCCCAGAAAAGTCTCTGTCTGGGCACAGCTCTTCTCAGGACTGCTGCTGCAGCAGCTGGAGCTCATCCTGTCCGTCAAGATTTGGTGAACACAGTTGTGAAGTTGTTGAAATGCAGACTCTCTCTCTGATCTCTGGACCGCGATGATCCCTGTGATGCCTGGCACATAGTAGGCATTCAGCATGGTGGCTGTCATCTCAGAAAACTAAAGCAGGAAATTATGATGACCATCAATGTTTTTATTATCCAATCAAAAGAAAAAAAATACAAACAACACTTGAAGAATGGAGAGAGAAAGAAGGCACCAGGACCATGGGGTACTTCAAAGGCAGAGGCCTGGGTGGGGCATTGCAGTCCCCCAACCGCCCCTCCCGCCTGAGAATAAAATACCAACTGGAGGAGGGAGACACAGAAGCGTCCTCGGCCCTGAGAGGATAAGCTGTTTCTGTGAAGGGCAGGTTCATCTGCTGCCAGCCCAGAGTCAGGCCACCTTAAGCTCCTGCCCTGTCTGAGACTGTGGCTGACATGTCTCCCCAGGTGAATATAAAAATACCCAAGGGACGGAACTTCAGCAGCGGTTGCTTTTCATCCTTGAAGTTCACGGGCTGAAACAAGTTAGTAGCCTTTGCAGCCTCTCACGAACCGCCTGGAGAGGAAAGAGAACGCGGGTAATACAGCAACTTTTTCCCTTCACTTTGAATCAAAAAGAGTTTGGCCTTTTAAACTGAATGCAACAAATGTAAATTCTAAGCCTTAGAGTCATGCAGAGAATACTGGCAGGGAACATGGGAGGCAGGACAAAATGCCAATGCAAAGGAGTTTCCTGGGTTTGATGGTGTGTGACAGGGGCCCAAAATTCAATGGCACCCTTTGTAGAGATGTGCTTGCCTTTTTGTATGTGAGCAAAAGAAAGGGCAGAAATGCATCTGCTTGTCTTAGCCTGGGTTTCTCATTGTAAAGGCATGATTCTTTTAAGATTCTCCCTGCAGCATTCGGCTATTTACTCTCTGGGGAAGAAAAGAGGAAGGATATTAGGAGCAGGTGGTTTTATTAGTAAATGTTAGTCCCTGCTTTCTGTGTGTGCTTATGGGGAGAGCCAGTTCCAAGTCCGGGAGGAAGCAGAAACAACCCCTTGTGAGTGGGACAGAGAGCTAGGTGCAGAACCAGGTCTGGAGTCAGACTATTATACACAAACTCGGCTCTTCCCTTCGTTGTTTTCATCAAGTCTTGCCTCCATGAAAAAAGGCTGTCTCTAGGCCATCTTCAGAAGGGAGTGAGCATAGGCCTGTTGCCTCCTAACTGAAAAACTGTTCTCAGGCTGATTTATCCTTTAGTCTGCAGGGCTCTTCTTGAACAGTGATTTCAAAGAGTTAAACTGCTTCCATATGTCCAGCATGAGAATGGAGTTTGTAGCCTTTGGCAACCTCAGCTGAATCCAGCTGCAGCTGCTACCTGTGTGTTCCACTGTGTGTGTGTGTGTGTGTGTGTGTGTGTGTGTGTGTGTGTGTGTGTGTGCGGGCGCACGTTCACTCACACACACCCGCACCCCCGTGTGTGCAGTGACATCTGAACCGACTGTGTTCCGACTGTGTCAAGGAAACTGTTATGTCTTTGTTGGGGGAGATATTAATTCTGAGCAACTACAGCTCCCTTGCCCCTCACTCCCTCCCACCCCCTCCCTTCCCTTCATCTGCTCAGCAAGGACCATGGACCATGTCAAACAATATACAACAGAGAAGAATGCAAATAAACTTTAGTCTGCATCGCCCAGCAAAGCAGTTAGCCGCCCACTTGCAAGATACTTAACTCTTGTACACATGATACACAAAGAACGCTAGCTACTTTCACCAATCCCTTTAGACCAAAAAAAAAAAAAAAAAAAGCAAAGAACTGATCCTTGTCTTTCTATCTGTGAGGTTGCAGTTCCTCCTGCTAATAAAGGAGCTTTTTCCCATGATGCAGTGTGATAAGGATTGGCCTACATGTAGTCCAGCAAGCCATCGCTGATGTTTTCTTGATTAGGTGTCTTATCTTCCATTGAGCTGCATCTGATGAAGGTTGCTGACAGCATAATGGCTGGGAAAACGTCGGACAGCTCCATAAAATGGCAGCTATGTTATGATATGTCAGCCAGGACCTGGTGGATGGTAAGTTTGGTGTGATAACCTTTTTTTTTTACCCATCCCTAAAACTTTCCCCCCTCCCTTCTTTCTTTTGAGCTCCTCCTTTATTGTTCCATGCACGTGTTATAAAGTTTGCTGCCTGCGGAAAGTTCAAGCTCAAGTTGTGGAAGCATGGGGAGCTCTGCACATTGGTGTGCTAGATAGGATTTCCCCTGCTATTGTGGTCAGGGGCATAGGCCTTCTTTTTTATAAAAGCAGAGTGAGTTTTTGTTCACTTAAAAAAAAAAAAAGAAAGAAAAAGAAAAAAATGCAAATGGTACAGCCCGTCTCAGGCTGGCTGCTATGAAATATATGGAGGTGGGCAGTCAGTAGGGGACTGGAGCCTTCTTGGCTAATTGTTCTTGCATTGGTCTTAAAACAGAGTAATGTACTTCTTTCTTCGGCTTCTCTGAATAATGATTTAGATAGTGTATTGTATCATGTTGTGTGCGGCTCCCTCATCAGTATGCGACTGTCCCCCACGCTTCGCCTTAATTTGGAATCCACCTCCCTTTCAATGAATACTGTAACTGGAGCAACCACTGATTACTATGCCACTCAGCGTAATTAAATTTAGTTAATGAGGATATGCATATTCAGTTCATTATTTTTCTTTGCTCAGGCAAATGTGTGTGGGTTTGTTGTTGCTGTTTTCCCCCCCATATTTGTCCAGTTGCAAATGTGGGGAAGAGAGGGGGGAAAAAAGCATCAAGCTGCAGGACATTGATGAAGTCTGTGATTCAACTTGAAAGATAGTGTTGGGAAGAGAGAAGTTGTCACTTTCTTCAATCAGAATATTGAGATGAGATGTGGTAGTTTGGGGAAAGAAAACCTTTCACTCAAAAAAGTGCTACATGATAAATTTCAACATTCTGATTTCTGTTGTGTGGACAATGGTCTCTTGTATACAGTCAGGACGTGAATGGGGAACCTTGTGCAGGCCAACATTTAATATGACTCTTAAGTTCGTTGTTGGACTACTTCATCTGAGTGTATATATTTTCTTTTGTCACTTTTTTCTTTCTTTCTTTTTTTTCTTCTTTTTTTTGCTCCTTGAATTTAGGTCTCGATTACTTTAGATTGTTTACTTGGATAATTATTACACTTACGACAAGGGCTGTTTTTTTCACCATTAGCACAGTGGGAGACAATGGGCACTTTATTCTAGGTGGGGAGGGGTCTGGCCAGTCCTGGTGGTCAACCCATCCGCGGTGCCTGGGTGGACGGAAGGGAGCGCCTTCCGATTAGGGCTGGCTTCTGGCACTGCCAGGCAAGGGGGCTTGCTCTCAAGGTGTCTGAATTCTCTGAAAAGTGGACGTTCTGCTGTTGCTTCTGGGCTCCTCCTGAGAGCTCCCTGGGCAGACTGGCTGCTCTGACTGCTGCAGTCCTCCTCCGTGCGCTCTTATTCATGGGAGATGTGCGAGCCTGAAGGGAAACTTTTCTGCGTTGCTACTTGTTGCTGGTTTGAGTTCTCTGTTTCAGAAAAAAAAAGGCCAGTTCCTCAAAGATCCCTTTCTCTCTCTTTCTCTCTCCCTCCCTCCTTTTTCTCCCATTAGAGTACAATTTTTACAAGTGATATAAACTGTGCACTGACAGGTTTTCTGTATGGTTGCCATCTCTCTCATTGGACATTGGTATTGTAAATATACATGGGTGCAACTGACTCTTAAAACAAATCGCAGATATTTGGGGAAAGACGTTGCAAGATGTTTGTGTGTAAGATTTGCCTTGTGGACTATACCAAGTTTTGAAAGTGTTGCTTTAATGTGACCTTGCTTCTTGAAATTGTCATTTTAGGATGCTCTAAGAAGTGTTTCAAAAATCAATATTTTTCACTAAATAAAACATTTGGTCTTGGGAAATAATCAAAAGGTTTGCTCAGAAATTTTACTTGAAAACCGAATATTTTGTCATTAAATTTTATGCTGCTTCTATGCAGAACTGTAATCTACAGTTTCCCAAGGAAAATAGTATTGTGAATACTGTTTTTAAAAATTTGGGTAAGCTGCTTATTCATCTATTTAAAAAAAGTTTATTATTGTATTGCCTGAGAAGATGCAATATGTATAGGGATAGATTCGAGCTAAAATACTAAATGTAAGATGTTTGCACAAATTATTTTCATATTTCATCTTTATTAAATAGCACATGAAACAGTGTGTGAGAATTTTATTAGGACAATTCTGTTTTAATAAACTTTGTTAATTTGGGACCAAAGTGTTTAAGAGATTATTATTTAATGTATCATTGAAAGTTTGGAATGACAGATGCTTTGTAGAAAAGCTAATTAATCAAACTAAATTATTGCTTATCTTTAGTAATATATTGGAAGAGAGAGGAAAGCAGATGCAGGTTACTTTGACATGGTTCCCCTGTTTTTGATGCAAATAAAAAAATTCTTAAAGGTGTTTTAAGGTTCTTACAAACTAGTTTGTTCTGAATCTTTGCTCATTGTGGCTCTGATTCTTTCATTTTTACAATTACTCCAAAGTTTTTGTGTAAGAAAGGATATCGTATCCTTATTTGGCTTAATCAAATGAAATTTTAGTAACCGAACCCTGAATTCCAAAGCTGCAGTGTTAAGTATCCCAGCAATTGCTTCCTGACTTATTGTCTGTTTCACTTAGACTTTCTTATTGTGTGACAATGATCATAAATTCTACTTGACAGGAAAAAAGCCCAAACAAGACGTAGTTGTCCAATTCTACATCTGTTTTCCTTCCTAGATAGGCATGTTTGAGTAAAACAGAGGGAGGAAAAACATTTTATTGAGACAGCTAAAAATAAACAAGTACTAGAAGAGTAAACTCTTGTGTGTGTGTGTTGTGTGTATGTTAAATATCATCTACATACGTGCAGTTTTTAAAATGTTGCTTCCTTATATGTTTTACTTCTCTAGAAGATTTTGTGTGTTTCTTTCAAGGAGAAAAATCATGTAAGCAGTTTCAATTACAGTGGGTTGGCTATATTTAGAATTCTGTTGATGACCTTTCACATTATTTAAAAATACCACTTGGAATGTATTAAAGACATATCTCATAAATAGCACTATTTCATTAATGGTTGTTAAAGATGCTACATGTTTCTTTTTAAACCCTTAATGAACAAGATGAACTAAAAAAAAATTCCTGGACTTTGCATTCTACTTGTGCTATTTGAAGCTCTCCATAAGATTCATTAAAACTTCTTTGTTAGCTATTTGGAACTTCGGAGTAGCAGAGAGCACCAGTCTTTATTCTTTTCTCTAAATTTCATAAGTCTAATCCTTTGATCCCCTTAGAAATAAGCCAGAACATTTGTAAGTTTACCTTAATCATGAAGGGTAATTATTTAAATAATAATGCATAAAATTAATTTGAAGAACTAATTGATGGTCTATGGAACTTGAAATTCTTTAAATATTAATCAAAGTAAATGGACATACAAATAAAACATGATGTTATATTGTCAAAGGCATAAAGGTTATTTTTATGATAATTAATCTACTTAATTATAATGTACCTTTTATGTTTGCTGAAAGAAAACAATTTTTACTTTTTTGAGAAGTTATCCAAGTATCTTTATATGATCTTATAATTTGGTCTAAGAAAATGGTTTAATAAAACAACAAGGGTATCATTTGTTTGTTTGACTTTTAATAGGCAAATTTTGTTCTCAATGTTAATTCTAATTAAATAAGGTGGCAATGAATGTCAGAATATGCATTGCATTGAATAAACTGTTTTCACATCAAATATTTCTCTAAAGTCTTTGAGAAGTTGAGGTGAACTTAGGTTTAAAATTGTCTATTTTTAACTAAGAATTCTAAAATTACTATATCTTCTTAGAAGTTTATTTTACTATAAACAAAAGAGTTTTTAAACATTATGATAATACTGAAAATCTGGTATGAGAAAACTCTTCTCTAGTTTAACAACTAGACTAACACCCCAATGATTGCTAACCCAAGTTTAGACTCCTATGGTTATCTGCAAATATCTATCTGAAAATCAAAATTCAATTTGATTTTAAATTTTATTTTCAGAAATGTAATTAAAATTAATAGACATCATACAAATAATAACCATATCAACTAGTTGTCAGAAGATGTTATGCCCATACATTGAATCTCTTTGTAGTATTTGAAACTATAAAATTTATGTTTTGTTCAACAAACATTTAGTAATCCCATATTCTATGTCATCTCTGTTCCAGACATAGAGGAGACCAAGCCTGTCTCTCCACTTTGGAATCAAACTCATGTCCCAGTGTTATAAGGGGAAGAAACCCACTGGATTAATGAAAGCTTCTGAATAGCTTCTCTTTACCCTAAGATGTTATATGTAAATATAAAAATATTGATTTGCAGATTTGTCGCCCTTTGTCAAAGGTAGTTAGTACATCTTTCCAATATCCTTTCTCAGACTCATGGGTGAATGTTAATGTTACCATTATCTCTGAGCCATATCCTGTACAGTTAACGACATGGATAAAGAATCAGGGTTTATTCTAACTCTTCTAAATAACCAGTTTCTGAGTAAAAAAAACAACCACAATGAGGATGATAATGACTTCAATACATCTAAATAATGTTACTGCTCTTTTAATATTTCAAATAGGTTATACTTTTGTCTTTACATGCCTTCCATACCTATACTCTTTAGTGATACATTCTCTTCTGTAATACCATTTTAAATATGCAATAGCATATTTAAATAAGACTGAACTGTATGGAAGATGCGGTAAAACACACTAAGATTCTTCTAAGACACTTTCTTATATGGGAACACCTTTAATTTCATTTTCTGTGATTTATTTTCACTTACATGCTTGCATAACAAATGCAACATGTAAACTTCAGATAAGAAAAAGTATCCTTTGGATCCTATCTTAATAAACAGTGATTAGAGGGATATTAATTTAATCCAAGTAAGGAAACACAAGCGCCCGCCTATCCTCTCTTCCAGCTCATTTTTGGAAGCAAAGGGTCATGTTCTCAAGGAGTGCTATCTCTTCCATCTATGGGAAAGCTGGTGTTGATTTTCCAGTTTAGAGACTGGTCAACAAAGAGAGATATCTGATGCTCACAGTGTCATTAAAACTACAGCATATTTCTGTAACATGGCTGAATGATGTCAATCACTACCTTTAAGCATTTTTTAAATTCTCCAAGATTGCTATTTTGTGAGATTTTCTATGCTATGACTTGTGATATGTATTCTTGGGAGAAGCTGAGAAAGTGTACTTGGCTATAGAAACATATACCAGTGAAAAATCTTCCAAGACAGGAAAAGAGAATTATATTCCCCTTTTGCATTTCAGTGTGCAAAATATTTGGGGTGCAGCGATTTCAGTGCAAAAGTTCTTTTCACAAATTCTGCTAAGGGATCTATGTAGCTGTACTACATATTTCATTAACTTAAAGAATTTTAAATTTTATTGCCTATTAAATGCTTAGCAAAGAGTCAGGAGAATAGAAGGTACTCAGTGAATGTTAGTTATGATCATTATTATCTCAACTTACACTAAGCATGCTCCATAATGGGACACAGTTAGCCTATCGTAATGGACGGCTTTAATAGCCATTTTCATTTCTCACTGCTCTAAAATAAATTTTAAGCCATCACTTTTCTAAAAAGTGACTCAATTCAGAGAGCATTTCTTAAACTTCTCACATACTCTGTTCTTGTTCCAAGGTTATAACATAATGGATATGTTTATGAGCACGGGGCTGAATCCTGGGAAATGTAGATTGGGTGACCTCTGGCAAATGAATCTGCTCCTCTCATGGCTGGTAGAGCCAGCTGTAAAGTGCAGATAATCATACTCATTACCTGTCGCTCCAGCCTGTCGTGAGGATGAATGAGATGGAGATGGTGAGGCACCTGGTGAACACCGTGTAAATGTAAGGTTCTCAGCACCCACCCCAGGGGGCTGATATGAGCTGTAACTACTTATACTGGCTCAGATTTGAGCACTTAGTAGGTGCTCAAAAATATACAGGGTGGGTTAACCAAATGGAACTGTGACATTTTCTAAGGGGCTTTCATAACCACGTTGATTTTTTTTTTTAATTCACATGAACATTTTTTTGTGGGAGCTGCATTCATTAAATGAACCATAAAAATTTAGTATTTTCCATTTCAAATTGTAGCAGATTTCTTAAAAGCAGAGCCTCCTGAAGTATTTTTCATGCTTAATGAGCTCTGATGGCTAATGTTACACATTAGTTTAATTTTCAACATTAAATACTACGATTTTAAGGGTAAAAGAAACCAATGATTATTGAGGGTCTCTTATTTGCCAGGTGTTTGCCAGGTACTTGGGGAGGCAATTTATATAAATCGTCTCATTCAGTCTTTAGCACAGCACAATAAAATAGGCATTACCCGTCCCACTTTGCAGATGAGGCCACTCGACTAGGAGGTTCAGCAACTTGCTAAGAGTACTTGTCTAATCGAGGCGGGGAGGGAGGAACGCTAAACCCACAAAGATCAGAGTTTGCTCCTTTCCCAGAACCCAGCAATCTTGTCTCTTTCATATGACCTGGATTACACCTAATTGCTTTGACCACAATAAGGTGTTTTGCCATTACCTGCTCCGTATCTGCCAATCCTCCAGCTCCACTCCTTGCCTCTCTCCGAGGCTCCACTCTGCCTGTGTGATAAATGGGCCAGGACCCTCGCTCCAGAGGTGCGGCTGAGAATCGTAGAGCTCTGGAATTGGAGGTGGCTGAATTCTTTGGAAATATGATTCCATTCATCTTTCCTCGAGACAATTAGACTCGCTATAGTCATAAGCCATCTGGGGGAGATTTTTTTGAAAAGCAATTGGCAAGCAAAGTGTTCCATTTTCAGGTTTTGATGATATCTGTTTACCTCATGGAGATCTTGTGAGACTCCAGCGAGATAACACAGTAAACAACTTGAACACTCGTGAAATGGAAAACAAACCTAAGGCATACCCCTTATTAGCTGATGGTGTTAAGCAGGGGTGGGTGGAGAGAAGCTTTCCAGATTTTACCAGTGTCCCAGAGTGTGATATGATAGTAAATTTCCACGAGGCAACAGAAAATGCTGGCTGCCTAAAACATCATGAGATGCTCTACGAAAGTTCTGCTGCTAATCTCAAAAGGCTAATCCTTCGGAGAATAATGCACTACTACTTCACCAACATCCTATGGAATCGTCATGGTAATAATACTACCTGCCACTTCCTTTCGTATATTTAATGAGAAAGTATGAAATAAAGAAAATTTCCAAAATACTATCTTGCAGTTCAATCTTCATATATATGTTTTTGATTGGTACAAGTTTTGTCTGTCACTTGTACCACAAAAAAACTCATAACCATTTTTCAATGAAGTTACTATTTGAAATTAGCACATATTATAATGGGAAGATTTTGCTTATTACATAATAGACAACCACTGTGTTATAAGTGGAATTTTTTTCTTTGATTTTTAAGATTGCTAGAAGTAATGATACCAATGGCAATTGTTTGAGATGAAACATACTAGCACGAGTTTGGTATGATTTTATGCTGTAGGTAGGCTGTATGCATGGCATTTAATATGAGCAAGCCTACATTATATGGTATTTGTTACGTATGTGTATAAGATTTATATTATTTAGTTGCTCAGTTGTGTAAACAAAATTAGAAGCCCTAAGAGGATAAGGACCAGGTCTTACTGACCCATCCTAAACAGACTTTGGCATGCAAAAGGCCCTTAATAAATAATTGCTAGGTTACATCAGGACGCCTGCCATCCCATTTTACTAGTGGGAGTCCTTGAGTGCTGAGCAGATCAATCATCACAGGCTCCCAAGCTGTCTTACTCACGATAAAACTTAAATGTGTTAGAAGCATATTGGAATTATGATGAAATTAGCAGCAAAGTTTTAAAACTGAAGCTGAGAGTGAGAAGAAGGCCCAGAAGCAAAAGCAGCAAATTTACATGTCTCTTCAAGCAGACAGGCTCAGGGTTCTCGCTGAGTGGTCAGGAAGCAGATGGATAAATTGCCCTCGTGAACACCCTCATCTGCACCTTTCCCAATTCTACCTTTATCACAGTGACTAAGATCTTTCAGGGTCTAATAAGTCAGAGAATTTGAAAAAGGCTAATGGACTTGAGGGATAAATGATCAGACGAAGTGACTTTGGAATCAGTGAGCTTTTTGTTTGTTTTCCTGTTTTTGATGAAATAAGATTCCTTTAAGAGACTTCCTTTTCTGCTCTGTTTCAGTTGTTTTTCCACATTTGTTACCTGTATGGCAATGTTGGGGAGGCCTCTGCGATAGGCTGTCATTTTAATATTCAGTGTTTTGGAGAATGCTCAGGGGAATGTGCCAGGAATAACACAAACCAAAAGTGCAACAGATAGAATGAGAAGGGACGTGGGTCTTTGGAAAAGTGGGAAAGAAAGTACCTAAGTATTCATTAAAGAAGTAACTGCTTCTAAGTGACTTAGAAAAAGAGACAAAGCAAAAATTAAAAAAAAAAAAAGAATAAAATAATAATCTCCTTGAACTCAGACCTGGCTTTAGTCACCGAGAAGTCGATGCATGAATGAAAACTGAGAACGCTGCTTCCCAGAGTCGGCACCCACTGTGCTCAGGTATTGGAAACGCTGCAGCCCCATATTCAGAGCCTGGACAGTCTCCTGCTTCTGCTCTAGGATCCCCCAGCCCCTTTCCTTGGGACTCTCCTGAAGCAAATTTGGGAGAGATTTCTAGAGACCTCTGAAAAATATTAAGTCCCCCTCAGCCAGACACTACCCCTCTATGCAAGATGTGGTTCTGTGGCTAGGGAAACCTTTCATTTACTTCCCGGTCCCATGCTTGTTTCAGATATTTTGATGTGAATCAATGGTGGAGAGAGATGTCCATATGTCCCCACTATGAGAGATAACCATGAAGGAAAAAAAATGGCTGTGTACTATTTTGTTCTCAAGCACTCCAGTCACTACTGCAAGAAGGTTCATCATTCTTTCTTCTAGAGCAGAGCCTCTGGCTTGAAGGAACAGAGATAGAGCTGTGATTACAGATGAGCAGTCTCTATTTTGCCTTGTAGGTGTCTTCCACAGTGCTTACCAAGTTTCGGCGTTCAGTGATGATACCAACAGCTGATCTGGTGGAAGTTATGCAGAGAAAATAAACTTGTACATTTCCAGTTTAAAACTTTGGGCAGACAAAGGTGGGAGAATATGAGACTGAAAATAAAATCAAAATGCTGTTGCATGTATTGCAAAGAATAATTGTGATTTTCTCAAGTCACAGTTATTGATATACCTGAATAACTCATGCAAACTTCTTTCATCTTCTTTGTAAAATTTCTACTGGTTTGCACTTAGGTGGAATGAAAGATAGTCTTTGACACAATACTGAGCAAGATCTTAGAAGACACATTAATGCTTTTTAAAAAATCCATAAGTAGAAGACATAACACTAAGTTGCCATTTTATTTTTCCAATAAGATATTCATTATCTTATGTGGAGCTATTCATTATTTTTGGCATCAAAGATGTATATAAATGGTACCTCACATAATACAAACCACATGTTTACATAGCATGAATGTTCAATCAATTAGTTTACACACACAAATGCTGGAATATTAATGACACATGTTAGCTTTTAGTGGGAAAAAAGCCAACAAAGCTAATTTGATGCATTGATCCTTGGGACCTTCACACAGATGTGAACCTTTGACTTCATCACAAGTGATTTGGCTGACAAACAGTAGCATGTAATTATTGTTGTGCCATCATAAATTAATTAAGATATCAATCAATCAACTCAGAATCGGCAGCCTAACCACCTTTGTAAGTTTGGGCTACTTTCCTTCCCTTTACTGTCCTCACATGTGCTTTTCTTATCAGACACCTTGCAAACATTGGCTTGTGCCCGATCAGCTTTTCCCTAAGTGTTCTTGGGGAAACAATAGCAGAGGTGTAAGGAGATGTTGTTGACGCATTGGTCAATATCCTCTAAACTCTTGGTCATAAGACTAACAATGAGTAAGATGAATAACTATCAATCGTTCAAAGGCTTTTGGCCTCAGCCATCTACCAAGCTAGGAATATTGAAAGAACATTTCCAATCTCTTGACCAATAAACACCCTTTAGGGACTGAGTGATCGCTAGGGTGACAGATCCCAACCTTGTTCCGAAAGATGCTTCTTTGACTATGCTCCCACCAACATCTATATTTGAAAAGACCTTGGGGGCTTCCATCCGTCAGAACCTCACATAGACACATTGTACTTATTGAACTGAGAGATGTCACTGTATTTTTCAGATAGCATTATCCCTTAAGCACAAATATGTGCCAGGTTCTCTGCTAGTGCTTTGCGTATGTTATTTAAGTCTTGCAACAACTCTGAAAAGTATATGCGATTCTTATTTTATGATAGAGGATACTGAGGCTCAGAGGACTTAACAGTTGGTCCAGGTTTACCCAGCTGATAAGGGGCAGCACCATGATTAGCTGAAGACGTCAGAGAACTTCTAAACAGCACACCGCCACCACCCATGTTGCCACATGGAGTGGATGTAATTCTAGCTAAAAGCAAAGGAATGTGGCATTTTAGTTGGATGCCAAAGCTTTTTCTCTGGGTAAACCTACCATTTCTGAGAGGTTTTGTAAAATATTTAAAAATAGTTCCCAGTTATCTGTTTTGAATCTCCTTTCCAGGAATATGAAAGGTCAGGAGACCTCTGAATATTTCTCTGTCTTGCCAGCTAAAGCCTCTGTCGCTGTGAACTCAGAAGCCTCTTCTACCCTTCTATTAACGGGATATCATTGCTTGTTTTTGTTTTGCTTCATTTTCTTGACCTGAATCAATGGAAGCAGTGAAATGACAGCTATCCTGAGAATCCAGAGTACTAGATGGATGTTCCAAAGCTGGTCTGTAGGGGTGAGCAAGCCATTTAACCTTGGGGTCCTGCCTACTTTTCTAAACCACTGTAAGAGGCAAAGGAAATGCAGTGTTTCCAACCTTGGGGGCTTCCATCCGTCAGAACCTCACATAGACACATAAGTAGGGTTAAAAGTACTCATAAAACAATCTTTACCCTTAATACTGGAATATGCTTTTATTAGTTGATTACTTTATTATATTTTAATTTTTTAATGAAGTGCTGGTTTATTAAATCCATATCTTGACCCATTAGTGGGTCATGACACATGGTTTGAAAAATACTGGGTGAATGTGCACGTGAAGCTGAATTCACTATCTACCCAGAAGTACTTTAGATGCTTGTGTTCAGAGGTCTTTCATGATTGGAGCCCCACCTTTTAAAGGAATTTCATATTCATTGGAAGAGAGTAATTATTTTTCCAACTTTGGTCTTGGTCTATGGCTCCTTTGTAGGACATTCTACTGGGGTGTTTCCTCTGAGCTTCTCTAGGTACAGAAGAGCCGTGTTAGCCCTAAGAAAAGAACAGGTAGGGTGCAAAGTGCGTCATGCTACTGGGTCCCAAATTATTCATAATTCTTATTTTTGTTAGAGAAATAACACCTATTAGGACAGATTCCTATTTTGTAAATAAGACGATAGAATGAGGCTGACGAGTTTTAGAGAAAAAGATATGTTGCAGTTTTTAGTGTTTAATGGCCTGCTGAAAACTTAGAGAAATGGTCTTTTGGTAAAAATCAAAGCAGATGGATAAAATGGTGTTTTCCTAAAGATTCTTCCCCTCCTCAAAATTTTGGTGGAAGGAAATCTCAGGCCTTATGTAAGGTAATATATGTTTCCCTTACATATCTTCATGTGAATGGAGGAAAGTTACAAATTATAAATATTTGCTTTAGAATATGGACTTCATCTTCTCACCAATCTGTACTTCATGTTTATAAAGTTGAGAACTGAGGAGGAGCTAAAATTAAAATAGGAGAGACTGTAAGATATAAAAATATCTTTTGAAGAGTGTTTCAGATTATGTTGAGAGGCAGAACAGCATTGTGATTAAGGCACAGGCTTCTAGCACCAGATCACCTGGGCCCAAATCCCAAATATGCTGTCAATCAGTGGGATAAACATGAGAAATGGCCTAACAGAGCTGTGACTTGGTTTCCTCCACTGTTACAGGGGGTAGTAGCAAGATCTGCTTTCTAGGTTTGTGAGGAGAAGTCAGTGAGTTCCTGTACATCCAGTCCTTTACCAGGTGTGTGGCAAGTCCTGGTGTTAATATTCACCAACTGCAAGCAAAGTATAATTACAGAACTTTGCAATAAAATGCTTTACAAAAAAATCAGGTATAGGGGCTGGGATTGAGGCTCAGTGGAAGAGCACTTGCCTTGCATGCATGGGGCACTGGGTTTGATCCTCTACACCACATAAAATAAATAAAATAAAGGTATTGTGTTTGTCTACAACTAAAAAAATTTTTTTAAAAAAATCAGGTATATGATAAGACAAAAAATAAGATCAAACACAGAAATAATTGCTGTTCCCTAAATAAATAAATAAATAAATAAATACTACATTTCAGGGAAATGTTCTTAGTTAGGTCAACCATTTTGGGGCAAGTGAACCACTATCTCAACTGAGTTCCACAAATAATTCACTTTTTTTGGATCTAACAAAGTGATTTCTACTAGATTTGGAGCTCCTGTCCATTTTAGTCTATTTACTACTAATGTCACTTGTTGCATCCCACTCCCCATCCCACAAACTTCTGGAGAGCAAAGAATCAATTTCACTTAGCTCCACATTCCCTGTTTTCCTGTCTTGCCTTCTCCTGGCCCTAGCACCTGTGGACAGGGAGTATTGCATAAAACTTGTTGAAGGACACTGAACTTGTCTTAAGTCCCGGTCTCTTGGCTCATCAAAGTTAGTGTATTGAGAATCCAAGACACATTATTTGTGCATAAAGTCTCTGCTGCTTTTCAGAAAGGCACCCCTACCCACAACACACACACAGCTTACAAATGAGTTGACCTATGAAAACTCACTCTAAGACATCCAAGCTAAATGTTGTAATTCATGCATCAAAGACAATTTCACCCATAGTGTAGCAGGTGCAATTATGTCTCCGGACAGCTAGGGCCAGGAGAACAACACCTCACCCTTCCCGCCTCCACCAGCCCCTTTCTTAGCAGGTAATTGAGATTTCCCATCTCCCAGCGACTGAGCATGGACCCCACTGCCCCGCTTGAGAGGGAAGTTGGGGACTGGGAATATGGCCTAGAGATCCTGCAGAGCGCAACCAGAGGGGAGGAGAGGCCTCTTCTTCCCCCTCCTAACAACCCACTTCCCTTTCACATCCTCATTGTTAGCAAGGAAGAAGGAGTAGTTCTGCCCCTTCTTTACTCTGTGACTTGTTTTTTCCTTCTCTCAATTTTCCTTCCTCTTGGGTTTCTTTCCATGGTTTTCTTGATTCCAGAAACTGCAGAAATAAGGAGTGGAGTTGAGAGTAAGGTTTCAGGAGGGCCCAACAACTTCCTACCCCCTGTTTCCCACCTCTCCTCCCTTCCTCCTATCCCACTCACCCATCCCTCATCTTACCACTGGGCACTAGATCATGAGGAGAGCTCAGGAGCCTGGGCTAATAACATGTAGCTGAATAACAGGTGGTGTGATCAGTAAGACTCTTACCAGCAACGGGCCTATAAACTGGTAGGGAATGGTCACAAAAGTGGGTACAAAGGGCATGAAAAGAAGTTGGTTTCCGATGTATCTAGAGCAAGTCATGCCTGTGTGCATGGATATAAACACCCCTCCTCAGCATCTATCTCAACCCAAGTAGGGCCAAGGATTGAAGGGTCTTTAACCTTTATACAAAAATATTTTTGTGACCTTGTTGTTGTTAGTGTCTGATCATTTAGAACATCTTTTCAATGGTACAGAGACCCAACCTTTCCTTCCAGCAATGCTGTACCTGCAACTACATTAACTTATTCATTCTGACGATACATTTTCAGGGTTTTTACAATAAATGCTGTATGAACAAGACAGCATAAAGTCCCTTCCTTATGGAGCTTACATCTAGTGTGGAATACATTGAGTCCTTTGTTGGTGAGGGATGGGCTGTTTTGGAACTAGATAGTATAGTCACCTAACACATCTTGGAAGTGGTACAACTTCTTTATGTACAAATAAGAGATGGGGGAGTACTAATTCCTGTAGAGGAGCCAACATATGCAAAGGCCCAGTGGCAACAAAGAGCACAGCTCTAGACTTAGAAATAGTACACATGCACCATACTGTAAGGAAGTACTTAAATTGAGCAGAAAAATCCACAATCATTATTTTGCTGATTGATGTCAAGGAAAAATGTCCAAGAAGAAGATTATGGGCTAAATTAAATCACCCCAGTTTACCTACCTGTGCACATGTGCTGCACGTGCACGCATGTGCGCACGCACACACACAAACACACACACACACACAGAGCCACAACCACCACTACTACATGTCCACTGCAGGACAAGGATTTCATTATAGTGAGACTTCACAGACATGGATCAAATAACCTAGGACAAGGGTCTAAGCTCAGATGGATGGTGTTTCTGCAAGTGTCTGGTTTACCAGCTTGTGAGACTGCAGCCAGACACACTGTGTCACCTCCGCCGTCCGTATCAGCAGCATTCCATCTGTGTTACTCAAGTAGCAGGAGTGCGGCAGGCACCCTTTTGGAAAGTGGCCCAAAGGGTACAGAAAGCAGGTCTGCCTTGGAGGCATGTAACCTACATCCCTTGCAGTCAGCAGAGAAGAAAAACACATTCAGTTTGCCCCAGATCCTCACTCGAATGGCTCCCGCATTCCAGAGAGAGGTTGGTGGGGGAAACATGGAGGTTAGCTGTGGGCCTCGGAGTGATGATTACTTTGTAATGGAACAAATTAAATTATGTGAAATTTTAGATGCTTTCCCCCTGCCCCGGCGGCTCCCAATGTATTTCGGGGTAGTCAGGAAAAGGGGACCTTCACAACAGCTGCTTAGCTGTTTGAGCTCAGAGAGGAAAACCATAATTTGTCTGTAATCCCTAATGCCAACAGTTGTTCATTAAGAAACAAAACTAATGTAATCTTGATTATTTGCTCAGATTTCTACTCTATCATGTTTTGTACATCTGGCAGGCTAATGTAATTTTCCTCAGAAACCCAAAGCAATCTGGTGCTCAGACAACACCATGCAGATTTAGGTAAATTCCAGGCTCAGATTAGCATAATACTAACTAATCACGAATATCATTTGCATTCATTAGAGTGTTGAGGAAAAAATTGTTTCTAAATGGCAGAAAATTGAAAGAAAGATTAAGGGCAAGAGCTTGAAAATCCTGTTTGGCTTGATATGACTATATTACAGATGATTTTTCTCTTACAAGGCCTAATATTTAATGTGGAAGTATTAATTAGAGTATTGGAAAAAGATTGCATCTAATTGAAGGAAACCGAAAAGAGATTAAGGACTGGGCACATAGACTTCCTTTTGCTTGATTCAAGTTTAGAAAAGATAATTTCCCATGCAATGCCCAAGGAGCTTAAATGTAAAAGATAGGGTGATTGATTTTTCAGAAAGAACCTGGCCTCTTTTTATTTTGAGATAAGGGAGAAAAACAATTTCTTTCCCTCATGGAGCCTCATGGACTAAGAAGTTATCAGTCAATGCTTTTGTTTTACTGATCAAGGAAAGATAACAGAATTAAAGCCCTCAATCTGAAATACTACCAAATGAAGGGGAAGTCCCAGTAAGCCCACACACTGGGCAAACCTAAAAACCAGGATAATAGATCCCAAATGTTGTGCTGATTAAAAAAAAAAAAAAAAGGAAGAAAAGGATCCAAACCCCCACCTCCTGGTGATTAGCTATTTTCCTTGCAATTTCCCAGGTCCAGTCATTTGGCATAAATGGAATTGGTTATAGGCCGTGCGCTGGGGCCTGTGCCTGACTGTGGTTGCAGGCAATTGTCTGTAAATCCTGTCTCTCGGCAGCTCTGCTGCTGAGGGGCTAAATACAGTGCTGGCTTCCTGAGGGCTCGGAGCAGGTGCTCGCCAATGGCTTTGGCTGCTCTGTCTGACAGATGAGCGAGCAAGCCGAGCCTGTTCCCCTGGCCAGAAGCCAGCCCAGCAGCCATTAGCAGTCACGGCCTTGGAAGGTCCAGGCTCATCTAGCTGCTAGCAGAATCCTGACCGTTTGGCACTCAAGCTCAGGCCTTAATATGGATGAGGTTCTGGTTGGCATGGTAAAGGAACTTGGTGCTCAAAAGTGTGTTCCGGGGACCAAAGCTTTGGCGACATCTGGAAGTGTGTTGGCAGTGCAGCCTCTCAGGCCCGCTGAGCCAGGATCGCCTCTCTCATAAGCCCTGGGATACCCAGGTTCATTAAAGTTTGAGAAACACTGGGATCAAGGACCTTGGGCCTCAGGTATTGGGGTCATAACTAACACCAGGAACTTGCTACCGCTCATCTCAGTCCAAGATTCCATTTCAGGAGGTGTGGTGGAGGCTGGGGGAGGTCCCCAGTGTGCCCATGCAAAGGTCTTTGACATCACACTGGGGTACACCTGCTAGAGGAACAGGCATGGATTCAAACTCACCTTCTCCACTGAGTCAGTGAACAAGTTGTTAAGGCTCCAAACCTCAATTTCCCCTCATTTTCTTTGTGTTAAGTTGGGGGAAACCACTCCTGTTTTAGAGGTTCTTTGGTAAGAACTGAGGGCTCAGGACAGCAAATGGTTTTCACACAGCATACTGTGCATTTTGGGTCCTGCAGAGATACTGTTTTTCTTCTCTCTCTGATTCCACTTTGCCACCCACTTCCCCCATCTGACTCCTGAGTGTCTCCCTGCCCCACAGGTCCCTCCCAGTGACACCACTCTTCTCACCTCAGCAGTAGCTGCCAGTGTCCCTTACACTAGTACATATCTGGTTCTCTCCTCCGTCCAGTTTCCAAACCTCAAGCTTTTTCTCAACCCTCCAGTCCTTAGACTGCTCTTTCAGTCTTTCTGTTCTCTGCCAAACTGAAGCTGACTTGAAGCTAATATCTAAGATTGTAGAATGGCTTAAATATGCTGTGTTAGCTTCTGGTCACTCTAACAAAATATCTGAGATAATCAGCTAAAGGGAAGATAGATTAATTTTGGCTCACAGTTTGGGAAGGTTCAGTCCATGGTTGGTTGGCCCATTGCATTTGAATCTGTGGTGAGGCAGAGCATCATGGTGGGGAGCACGTGGTGGAGGAAACTGCTCACTTTGCGGTGGTCATGAGGGAAAGAGAGAAGAGGCACAAGGGTCCCAACATTCCCTTCAAGGGCACCCCCAATGATCTATTTTCCTTCCACTATTTTCCTCCTCACCTTCTAAAGGCTCCACCTCCTCCCAGTAGGGCCAGTGGCTGGGACCAAGCCTTCAATCACTGGCCTTCAGGAGAGTCTCAGAGCTAAACTACAGCACGCACCATCTTTGTTGGAGACTTTGAGGAGATAATGTCTCAATCTAACACTTCTTAACTATACATATCCTTTAGGGGCATCTGGAGATTGGTTTAAAAAATGCCCAAGCCTTTCAAATTTGAGATTCTAGTTAGTAGAGCTGCAAAGAGACCCAGGCATTGATACAGTTTTTAAAGTTTCCCAGATGGTTACAAATGAGCAGTCAAGATTGACAATTAGCACCCGAACCAAAGGAATCAAAGAAGCCAATAAAAAGAATGTTTGAGCTAAGAGAGATCTTTCAGCACACATCAGATTAGACAGATTCAGCCATCTTTTGAATAAAATGGTACCAAATGCTAACAGCATCTCATTGAGTTCTCCAGCACACCATTGTTTACATGAGAAATTCATCCTGGATTTAGCTTTGGAAGGAAAGATCCCCTTCTTTGTCAAGTCATTAACAATCCTTTGATAAAACTATTTTCTCTTTTAAAAACAAGTAAGTATGAGGAATATGTGTTTAATAGCTCATAATTCCACAGTGTCTTTCTTTTGGTTTCAGTAAACTACATTTTGGGAACGGACCAAGCTAGAAAGGTGGTTGACTCTGTGTGTGTGTGTGTGTGTGTGTGTGTGTGTGTGTGTGTGTGTGTGTATGTATGCTCCAAAGATAAATGCATACAAGAAACCTCAGTATCATATCAAAGTGCAGAAACTGAAGGACTGGATAACAGACGAACATGTACCAGGTGGCCGACCACATTGCCACATGAAAACTCTGGAAAGGAAACAAATACAGGCAACACAATGTCTAGCAATATTCAGTAATCGTGATTCCAAACTTCCCCATTCACCCATTTAATCTTAAAAACTGCATTGCCACAAATTTTACAGGTCAAATTCCTTAGTTGCCATGCAATAAAACTAACAATTAATGAAAAACATTTGTGTTCCTAATAATAGAGGTAAACAGGATTTAAACTAAAATTATATAGTTTAGGAAATAAAAAAATAACATAATAAGCACTTATTCTATACTTAGCATATGTCAATCACTAATATAATTGCTTTGCATGTATTATTTTATTTAATCTTCTGAAATACCCTAAAGTGGATATTATTATCTTATTGTAACACTTAAACTAAGGCACAGAAGGGTCATGTAATTTGTTCAAATGAGAGAGCAGGATTTGAGATCAAACAATTTGTCTATGAAGTTTGCATTTTTCACCAGTGCACTATATTTAGTACCAAAATTTATGGGATTTGGTCAAAACAATAATCAAAGGTAAAAACTATACTTTTCATTTGTATTACTTCCATCTTTATTTAAAATGAGAATCAATGAATTAAGTCTTTGTAAAGAAGATGAAGTTAAAACACAAAACATACTAATAAAAAAGATGAGAAAGATTTCTGTACAGGAAAAACGTATTAAAAATTAAAAGGAGCAATAAACATATACAAAAAAGAAATACAAAGGAACCATAAATATATAGGAAAATATTTACTCATATTCAGAGAAATTCAATGTTAACCAATGATGACTTTTTCCTCCTATAAAATTGGTACAAAAAAAATCATGATTCTTAGCATTGCTGCTAGGAATATAAATGGGTAGGTAGATATACAAATTAGCAATATTTACTGAGAATTACCACATCTTTTAACTTTATAAATCATACTGGATGTGGGGCATACATTTATTTACAAGGTACTTTGTCAAAGCTAGAATCATCTGAAAGATTAACACAGGGACAACTCTGTGATAACCACCATTAAGTGAATAGAAAAGGTTATAATTCCGTTTGCAATAGAATCACTAAGAGAAACAAAAACACATGCAAAGACTGCAAAGAGGTCTGGAAAGTATTTAAGAGTGGCTATTTTTCAACAATGGGATAAGAATGGCTTGTTTCTAATTTTAAACTGGTATGAAGGCAAAAGAGAAATTAGTCAAACCTTACTCTGTGGAATGAAATCATACTATAGAGTTTCCTCTGCAGTTATGATACCTGATGTATGCCAAAAAAAAAAAGAAAGCACTACAAATTTGGTACACGTGGCTTGATATTACTATCCACTTTCTTCTCTGAAACTCTGATTTAAGAAAACGTATGCACGCATGTGTGCGCGTACACACACACACACACACACACACAGTTTCTGGCTTATCTTTCTGCTCTTTTCTGTTTTCCCTTATTTTTGTCCCAGCCCATGTCTGTCTGTACCAAGATACGTCTTTCTTCTATCAGGATTTTTATTGCTAATGTAATTATTTTACTGCTAATATAATTGCTAAGATAATTCAGTCTTCTTTCCAACCAATCACATCTCTTGGAATGAGTCTTCATAAACTCCGTGTGAAGAGAAGCCACTTCTGTGTACCTGCTAGCTTTTAACAAGGAAAAGCCATGTCGATGTGAGCTGGGTCCCTTGCCTTTACATTCTGACTCTTCTCACTGTCTCCATTTTGCCCTGGTGCTTGGTGGTGGGTGGGTTGCTCCATCATCTCTAGCATTTTGACAGAATACTTCCAGATTGGACCCAAGGAAACACATCAGGAAAGAAAGAGAGCAGAGGGTGCTCTGGATGCATTTACTCCCTACATCGTACAGGTTTATTTGAAACTTATCAAGGAGACTTTTTCTGGCCTATGATAGTAGTGCCAATGACATTGATAAAAATGTGTTCGAAATACCAGACTTGGGAAAATGGGAGATTTCAGGTCTCTACCATTAAATTTTGGAAGACATGGAGCTCAATTTAGCAGAAGTAAGAAATGGTACAATAGTATGTTCTTCACTAAAGGAACTTAAGGAACTAATTTTTGTCCTATTATGGTGGGCGGGGGGAATGGGGGTGGGATAGGTGGGAGTTCATGACTCACCTTCTGCAGTAGTCCAATGGCAAGGACACCAAAGCTTCCACACTGGCCAGCACACAGATAACTGGCCTTCTAGATGATCCAAAAAGGTTCGTATTTACTTCTCTAGAGAAAAGTAGATCAGGTTTCAATCTCTACCAGTTCAGAGAGTTTGATCTGTTTTTCTGGTTGATTCCCTAGCCCTTGAGATAGGGGCCCACACAGAGAAGTCCTTAAGAAATGTTTACTGAACAAAACGCAGTTCATGGAGACTACTCATTTGAAACATTTATTACAAGCAACATCTATTCTCTTTCCTGGGGTCAGCAAGTCTGTGTTTTTGAGAACTTATTGTCTCTGATACGCTGAATATCAACCCAGAGCAGATATCAAATCAGTGCATTCAGTGTGTGCCATTTTCTGAGGCAGCAAAGCAAACTAGATTCAGTTTGCAAACAAGGATTGAGGTAATTCAACCCTCCATTAATCAAATATTTTAACGAAGCAGCACATTGGGCAGGACCTCTTTGGTAATAAGTGACCCAAACCAACTTGAACTATTACAGGCAAAATGAGGACTTACTAGTTCACAGGATCCAAGGAACTGTGGAGGAACCCAAGCATAGGAATGAGAGGCACATGGGCAGAACAGAGGCCAAGTGTCACAGCTCGTCTGCACACCCTAGCTTCTGGGTGTCTGCTTCATTTCAACTGCAGATTGTCTTTTTGGACAAGATGGGACGGAGGACACCATAGCTACTGAATTTTGTGTCATGCAATTCTTACCATCTGAGACTGTCAATGTCAGTTTTAAATTTTACTTACAATAGTGAGAAGGATTCTTTTTTTTTTTTAAATTCATTTCATACATGACAATAGTGGTGGGAAGGATTCTGACTGAATTGGCTGATTAGGTCCTCCCCACCCCCACACCAAACAACAATTCAATTTCTGCAAGAATGAGGTAATGATATAAGATGATGTCATTTCCCCATGGAGATTGACAGGAAAGGCCATTTCCAGGAGAAATGGGGAGGGGACCCTGAACAGAGAGTCCCAGCAGTGCCCACCACACTCAGCTGCCGTCCCAGAAGGGGACTTGATCACTGCTTTTCTACCTAAACATACATATATGCCAAACTATTTGGATTCATGTTCTTTTTTTAATTTTTTTTTTAGTTGTTGATAGTCCTTTATTTATTTTATGTGGTGCTGAGAATTGAACCCAGTGCCTCACACATGCCAGGCAAGTGCGCTACCGCTGAGCCACAGCCTCAGCCCTGGATTCATGTTCTTAACTTGCCACAAAGGAAAAGAAATTTGTCACCTGCCTATTTCTTACATAGACAGCGGCTACAATGGAGGCTGACACATTTAGCATCAGATATCATGTTCCTTGCATGTCCCCTCCCTAGGGTTTTTGTCTCTATTAGACTATTTTGATGGTTCCTCTCTCTGTCTTGGACATACAGTCAAGGAATGAGTTTCACACTCCAACCTCTTTCTTCTCTCTCTTCTCTAAATAAATCCATACACAAACGTGTGTGCTTTTTCTCCTATTAATGAACAACTATCCTCCAACCTACTTTTCTAGAAAATACTTCTCTTCTCCCCTTTTAGCCAAGCATCCGCCCCATAATCTCTTTCAAGTCACAGAAAAATATTCAGTTAAAATTAGCTCTTATTTTATAACCTTTATCATTTTAGGGTAGAGTAAGCAGGAAAATAAGACAAAGCTATTTAGAATAAACTTGATCTACATATTCAAATTCAAACAAACATGCTTCTAGCTCCTTTCCACATTTATTTACCTTCTCCAAAAAAAATCTTCCCCCTCAAGTGTTTGTTTCATGTTATATTATCCTTATGAAATCTCCTCATTACTTTCTCTGGAATTCTTGTATGATTCATTTTTTCTCAACAAAGGATCAGGAGATATGATCACCAAGCCTCCTGTGGTAGCCCATCTTTCCCTCCTCCAGAGCAAGGGCTTCTCTCCGTAGGGCTGAGCTCTGGCAAATCTTTCTGTCCTCCTGAGCAGGTAGCATAGCTGCTGTTTAGCAGGTGCTCTTAGGCATGGAGGCTACATGCAGAGGGTGAATCATCTACTACAAGAAGCCCCCATGGGCAATCTCTTCTCCCCCAGCCAGCACAGAAAATGAACATAAAAATGCAAGACAATATCCAAAAATGGGAAACCTGATGTATTTAGAGTTTGTAGCACATGAAACTGACACCGTTTGGGGCCCTCTTTAAAAAAAAAGTTATAGAATAAGTTATTACATGTACAAAGTTAGATATGAACAGGATTAGTTACCTTGAATAAGAAAGAAAACATCAAATTTTAACCTCATTGTTGATAAACACTGAAAATCTTACCAAATCCAGAAAAGTAACATTATTGGTTTTTCCTGGAATGCTTCTACAATACTTTTTTTCATCATACTTGGTCACATATTTGCATTGGCTTTTTGTCTAACAGCAATGTTTTGGTACCCATTCTAGAGAGATGATAGACAACTCATGACAGACAGTGTGGCCTTTAAAATGTACCACTTGCTTCTAGAGACGTTTCCGTGTCACGGCTTGTTCTTGGTTGTGATGCGTTTGTAACTCCCCAGCAGTTTCTTGCTCCCACATTACTTCTTGGTGGAGGTTGAAGAATTCTGGCCCTTCGATCTCCAGGCAGAGTTCCATAGAGGTTGCTATAGTTGGTCCAGCTCCACATCCTTACTACTTCCTGTTTCCCCTCCCTAGTCCCAAGCTTCTCGCCACAAAATCCTAGAGGTAGGATAAGGGGGCTTTGAAGAGGGAGCAGAATTTCAAATCCTACTGTTTTTTTACTGGGGAGAAATAGAGTACAGATTTTCCAAGAGACCCATCAAGGGCAGTTGACCACTGGGGACAGAGGATGGAGTATGTGGTACTGGTGTTGGTAATCCTCCTGCCCAGCAGCAGCCTCAGCTGTCAGACCAGGACAGTGGTTTCTGGTGGCTCCTTCCTGCCTGCATCCTGCCTGTTATTCCAGCTTCATCAAACTTCCTCTGGGAAATGAAGTGGAGGACCTAGTGGAAAAGGGGAGGAAGTTGATATTTATTAATCACCTGCTATGTTAAAGAATGACAATGGAGTGGAACCCAGGCCATGATGCTGATTTCCCAAGGTTGGAATTCTTACTGCCCCACGGACTTGTGGTGCAAGTGACCTGTCCTCTCTGTGCCTTGGTTTCCTCATCTGTGACTCTGGGAGCATGATAGTACCTACATGCGTTGGAGGAATTTAAAGCAGACCAGTGTGACTGGTGGGAGATGACATAATGTGCTTTTATAAAAGTAGCTGGTTTCTGGAATGAGTGGTGTTCAATGGGTTTACGCAGGAAAGTTTTTGCATTAATTTCTAACTTACTCTGTTAAATTTTCTGCCCCAGGGGATCTTTGGGGGCAGATTCTTTGTCTTCTCAGGTCACTTTTAAGCCTCAATAAACATTCCCATTTGGGGGAATCTTTCCTTTAATTCCTTATCCACAATTCTGAAATCTCCAGGACTCTAGAAGTCAAAACTATTTTTAAGTTTGCTACAAAGTCTTTAGGTGGCAAAAACTGACATAAACTGCTGTGCAGAACTTTGTAGTTATTTACATACTCCCACCTTGTGTGGACAATCATACATTTTTCTGCAGAAATAGTTGAGTATAGGGTGCTTCCTTATATTCAATGATAGCAGGATACGGATCACAAGCCCTTTCTAAAAATTAAAGAAGTTCTGAATTCTGACGTGTATCTGGTGGTCCCAAGTGTTTTGGAGAAGAGGTTAGGGACCTATATACTGTCAGTCCGTTCTAACATTAAAACTCCAATTTCTCATCCAATTCAAAGTTTTTCTCCCTGGCCAGCATTGGTCTGATTCATGCATGCTATTCAATAGCACTGGAGAAAAGGGGAGACTGTGCCTGTTTTGTAATCGTCCTTGTCTTGCTTTTCCTGCCATCCTCTCCTACTCACTCGCCCAGCAGTGTCTGACTCCTCCAGGGTGTAGGGAGAGGAGGAAGAAGGAAGGAGCTGCCTCTGGTGCTATTATAAATCTGGGATCAGTGCCCTCCTTGGCTCTTTCCCTGGGGTTTTTCAGAGATAGTCCTCCCCTTGGGTGCTCCTGAGGCACCCCTGCAGGAGGAAACACAGTCAAGGGCACTTGTGAGTTGGGCAAATCTTGCATAGATGATCCACCATCCCTATTTAGAATAAGGGACCGTTGCCACCTATTGTTCTCAGCTTTGGAGCTCAACAGAAACCAATGCCCAATTTAAAACTTCTATCCATCCATTATCTCATTTTTAGGGCTCACAACTTACCTGTGATGTGGGTATCACATTTTATAGATAAAAAAGCCAAAGAAGCACAGCATAAATTCACATTTACTCATGCTGAGTGAAGTGATTTCAAAAGAAAGGAAATTGAAATGCTCAGGTTAAAGGAGCAAAGAGCACAAGGAGGTTGTTAAGAAAATCCACAGAGCAAAAGAGCCAGAAAGGTGGGTCTGAGGCATTGTACAGCCAGGAGATTCTCTACAAGGCCAGGGAATCTTTGCCTGTAGAATACCTCACAGGAACCCAAAGATAGTGCAGGTCCTCTAGAATCACTTGTAGGAAAGAGAGGAGAAGAGGACATGATGAACAGAACCTAATGGCACGTCTTCTGGAACTTTCTGTTCCCACTCACCACTCATCAAAACTAAGAAAAATCTGTAATCTTTAAAAGTCAGAAGTGGGTTTGAGATCCACTGGGATGAGTTTAGAAGCCTCCATTGTGCTCAGAGTGGGTCTAAATTTGGAAATAAACTCAATCCCACAGATTCATTATACAATTGGCACGACAAAGAGAGGAACTGAAAACTTTCCTTGTCTGAATTTCTCGCTTCTTTTGAGAAGGAGACTTAACGAGAGAGGCTGACATTTCGGAGACATAGCTACGCTGAGTTTAGAAACCCGGGAGTGGGCGGTTTTCAGAAGGCACCTGTAAACACCATGCAGATTAGCTGTGGGAAATGCGTGGAGTCCCAAGATGGCATGAAGAGAAACAAAGAGGAATGTTCTCCTCCCACCGAGAGGAGAAAAAATGCAGGACTCCAGGGAGGCAAGGAATGTTTCATTCACTCATCCATTCATTCAAGAAAGACTTCTTGAGTTGGGTTTTGTTTGTTTGTTTGTTTGTTTGTTTGACCAGAACAGGGCATTGGGATACTGAAGAAAATGATAACACTCAACAAATCACAGATGAGTGTATAATTACCAACGGAGACATGTGCCCAGGACAGTATGGCATTTTAGAAGAGGGTACAATAAAGGGAATTGATCCACATGGTGGGAACTGAGGTTTCCAGGAGAAACTCACACAGGCCATGAGCATAGCGGGACGGCTAATAATGGTGGCAAATGTTAATAAACTCAGCCATCTTTTAATCGTTTCTACATATACATGTTTGTGCAAGCCTCACATCAACTCTGTGGGGTGAACACATGTTCTTGCCTCTTGCTGGAATGTTCTCTTCTGTTTTTCCATTTAATGCCTTAAAGAATGGCAATGGGGTGGAACCCAGGCCATGATGCTGATTTCCCAAGGTTGGAATTCTTACTGCCCCACGGACTTGTGGTGCAAGTGACCTGTCCTCTCTGTGCCTTGGTTTCCTCATCTGTGACCCTGGGAGCATGATAGTACCTACATGTGTTGTAGGAATTTAAAGCAGACCAGTGTGACTGGTGGGAGGGTCTTTGAGATGTACACAGAGAGGTAGGCAGGGAGCAAATCTTGAATTTAGTAGCAATTGAGTACCCACTATGTGACTGCTACTGCAGCTTTACCAGGATTATCTCAGTTGAGTTGCTTCTCTTTAAGGCAATGCTCATTAACCAAATTACTGAAGGAGTAAAAAGCCATTGTGCTCTCTAAGGCTGATGGGGCACGCTGCCTTCAGGCTAGGATTCTTCTCCCAAAGAGAACTGTGCCACCTGTGGAGCTCTTGGTTTTTAATTAGTCTCTTTTCTCTGCCATTCCTAATGGCAGAGTCTCTTTGGTTGGAACAGAAGAAACAAGCACCGTGATTTGGGGGATATGAATTTTATACTCAAAAGATTGAGGCCCAGGTCCCACACTCGCTATGTTTTGGTCTGTGTGAATTTGAGTGAGTCAATTTCCTTTCATGAGCATCATTTTTAATGCTGAAAAAATAAAGGAGCCAGAGCTGCCTCTCCAAGATGCTCTAAAGATCAGGTGAAATTATATACAGGAAAACTGATTTGTCGAGTCATAGAACAGCATACAGTGTTGGTGAGCAGTCAGATCCATCGAGAGCTGACTTCTTCCAGCCCCCTATTATGGTAACTGGGGCCTAGGTTGAAGCCCTCATTCAAGTCAGGGTTTTTCTATATGAGACATCTCCTTAGAAAGGAGGACAGGTGCATGGCTGTCTTGACAACTTCCTGGCTTCCTGCTCCACCATCTCCAGGGTTTTCCATAGTCATCAAAATTTCTCCTCATCCAGGTGTGGTCAAATAAGACTTAACTCCCTCTAAGTGTATTGACATGTAGATGAACCTCTTATAAAACAAAACCAAAAACAAACAAACAAAAAAACTCTGCTGGAATAAATGGTGGTTCTGAAATTCTTAAGATTACTATGTCATATCTCCTCTCTCTCTCTCTCTCTCTCTCTCCTCTCCCCTCCCTCACATGTATGTACATACTTTGTTGATGACTGCTGTACAGGGCTCTCAACTCTAAAACCCTCAACACAGGGATCCCATCTGGATCCTGAGTCACCTGTGCCTGTAATCGTTGCCTGCTGAACACTGGAGGAGGAAATGAGTGGCCAGCATTGCCATGAGTGCTTCCATTGCTCTCCATGGTTGCAGACAGTTTTTAGATTAGCTACGTAGCCACTATTTTCCAGCATCTCTCCTCCCACCAAGAACCCCATGTGACTTGGAACACACACACACACACACACACACACAGTAATAATGTCTGTTTCATTCTGCTATCCATCCTATCCCCATATCCCCTTCCCTCTCTTCACTCTCCTCTACCTAATCCAAAGTAACTTTATTCTTCCCTAGCCCTTACTGTTGTTTAGCATCCACATATCAGAGAAAACATTTGGCCTTTGGTTTTTCCCCAAAAACCAAATTGGCTTATTTCGCTTAACATGATGTACTCCAACTCCATCCATTTAGTGGCAAATGCCATCATTTCATTCTTCTTTAAGGCTGAGTAATGTTTCATCAGGTATATATACCACATTTTCTTTATCCATTCATCTATTGAAGGGCACCTAGGTTGATTCCATAGGTTAGCTATAAACATTGATGTGGTCATGTCATTGAAGTATGCTGATTTTAAGTCCTTTGGGTATAAACCAAGGAGTGGGATAGCAGTATGGTGATTCCTCAGGAGACTTGGGACTTTTTGGCACTCTTATTTCCTTTGAAGTTCAGCCTCTTTTTTTCTGTATCTCCATGGTCTGCATTCTGGGCTGGCCTGAGCTATTTTTCCTCATGTGAATCTGTTCTTGAGTGTATCCTTAATGTGCTTTGTCCATCTCATTCAAAAAAGAGCTGCACCCCCTTGCTTCTTTAGTTTGGAGTTAGCAGCTGCCAGGCATTATCCTCCCTGCTTGCCCACACTGCCCAGTGGGACATTTGGAATCTCTCAGTACAGGCAAGTGGGTTCTAGTCCGGAGCCCTTCTGATCAACCTTGTATTGGCTTAACTTGAATGTGAAATCCACAGCAAGTCTCTTGTCTGTTTCATAGATATATTATGTTCTTGGAGAATCAAGACGTCTAGAAAGAGTTCCACAGCTTCTTCTGACCTTTCAGAGAGATATCAAGGTATAAACAGTAAAATCTTTAGTGACAGAATAATCTGGATTTTAGATCCCAGCCCTACTAGTTTCACGGCAAGATAATTTTCTTCTCTAAGTTTTGATTTGCTCATTCATAAGATGAATGTAATAGCTCTTTAATATTACTGTCCAAGATGCAAGTGACATAAATCTAATTTAAATGGACTTAAAAGGGGTGGAGGAACTTCATGATATCTTACCAGTTTCAGGCAAATTTATATCTAGGAGTTCCAACAAATCTTCCGAGATTTTAGTACTTTCTCCATCTTTCAGTTCTACTTCCTTCTTCCTCTGTGTAACTTCATCCTGAGGCCATCTGTCAGCAGGCTGCTGGAAGAAATGGCACCACAACCCCAAGCTTTGTTCTTTATTCAGCCAATTCAAAGGAAGAGATCCTTGTCTTCCCAAAGAGACAAATTCCAGAGGAAATCTCCTCAGTTCAGCCTGGATCAAATGCCCACCTCAGTGACCAGAGGGTTGAGGCTTTGTTATTGACAACTCATCAGGGCTGCAGGCACAGGTGTGGGATGGGATGCTGAAAGATAGCTACATGTTCGTTTCAGAATCCTCTCATTGGGGTTCTGAGGAGGCATTTACCAGATGACTCATTTGTTATGAGATGACATTTGAAAATTGTTCAGTCACATGTATTTGGCTTCAGTTCTTCTCTACCTTTCCCTGTCTCCTTTCTAAGATCAAGATACTCAGTTTTATTTATTCCAAAATGAACCATAAGTGAGTGACTCTCCAAGATGTGGCACTCTAAACGGTGATGAACTGCCGATTAGGCGGAGCCACCAGGAATGCTTTGGTTAAAAAGACTTGAACATTAAGGCACTGCTTGAAGGGCCTTTACACAAGTGCCTCAGCTCCCATGGAGACTCCAAATGATTGAATTGGGTGACTCTCATAGAATGCAAAAAGTACAACATAATTCTGAATGCAATAACACTTAGCAACATGGCTTCCTTCTAGCAAGATAAAAAAACAAGAAGCCAGATACCTGGAATGTGACTTAGGATTCCACTTCTCATAAAGTAACTTTTCTAATAAATTTGGCATTCCATTCAAATAGGACAGCTTAGACAAGGTCAGCTGCAGATGCAGATTCCCTTGGCTTTGTGAGTACCTTTAACTGATGACATTATTAAATAGTACCTCCAAGTGTATTGTCTGTTTTGTTCTTGGAAGACTATAGTGAACTAAGCTTGTTGATGGGTGAGCACTCTCATCTCTAGAAAGGAAAATACATGGGGCTCATTATTGTGCTTCCAAAATAAGCAGGAAGTACAGACCATTTTATGTTCATCAAAAACAAAGGAAAGTGCAATGACTGATATTTTATTATTTCCCAAGGTGTCTCATAAACTCCCTGCCAGTGATTGTTGGCTGAGTTAGAAGGCCATCCTCGGGGAGAAGTTTGGCTTTATAAGGAGAAGTCTTAAGTGTTTCTAATTAGATATTTTCTTTGCTGGGAAGCAGTAAGTGCCATAGGAATTGCATTGGTACCTCACATTTTAGGGAATATGAAAATGGTTTGAATAGGCTATGAAATCCAAAATCAACCAGGAACGGCAAGATCTCCCAATGTCACAGTGGCTGAGATGGTAAAAAAAAAAAAAAAAAGAGAGAGAAAAGTTCACGAATGCTGAAGATGCAGAAGTTCATGTATGTTCACTTTGGCTGAAGTCAACAACAAACACCCCAATTAAACAATAGTAACAGTAGAGAGCAATCATTAAGTGCTCATTGCTTGCCAAACCCTGATCTAAGTAGTCATGTTGTCTCACTGCAATCTCATGACAGCTCTATGAGTTTGCTTTTATCATTTCCATTGTATAAGTGAAAGAGATTGAGGCTTAGATAATTTCAGTAGCTTTTCCAATATTTCATGTTAGTAAGTGAAGAATGTGGACCATAAACTTGGGCAATTGACTTGAGAGCCTTATTCACTACACCATAATAATTTTTGGATTAGACCAGGAGGGATTTAAGATACTTAATCTATGAGAAAATGAGATACAAGGGAATATACCAATAGTGGAATTTTTTAAGCCCTTACTTTTTCTTTAAACATAGTCTAGGAACAGGCTTTTCTTGTATGCTAGCTGCTATTGCCTCCCCATCTGTGGTTTTTAATAAAGATAATTAGGGTCATCTCGGTTCAACCAGACCTTCTTATTTTTAATTACACTGCACCTGGAAACCTGAAAGAATGTACAGATTCATCTTAGCTCCCAGCCAAAACTTGCAATGGTTAACTTTGCCCTTAAAAGACAAGTAGTCTTCAGTGAAATTAGACATTGGCCAAGTTCAAGTGGTCCAGCAGTTAACACGGGTCTCAGGCTCTCTGTTTCTCAGACACACAATGTTCACTTCTCTTCAAACTCTTTCTTCTGTGGTATTGGCTAAAGCACAGAGGAATTCTGCCCATCCTGGAATCCCTATTGCTCTATTTTGGATGTGTGAGATTAGTGTGACTTTCCCTTCACCTTGAACTTAGCATATATCCAACCCCTGGGATCTCTCAGAAACATAGTATGGCATCATTTGCCTTGAAATTCATTTCCCACTAGCTGTAGATACAACTTGCAGCAGCAATTGTTCTTGGACCACAGCCCTCTCCCCAGCGTTTCATTTTACAAGAAGGATGGATGTCAATAGGACTGTTGTGAAAACAGGCCAGGAACCAGGAGGCAGATAATTTTGTCTGCATCACAAATACCACCAAAAGGTACTATGTCAATGCAACCTGAAGTTCAAAAACATGTTTTCTCATGAAAGATTTAAGAAGGATGTGTTTGCAATAAGAGAAATAAGTGGCTTTTCAAAAATGTAAGGGACACAGCCACTGTTTGGAAAGAGAAAATGAGTTACAACAATACTGCTGCTATGAGGATTTTAGTGATGATTCTACAAATTGAGGATGCAGTGAACGGAGAGGGCCTTCTGAGGTTGGATGAGGACCAGGGCAATGCAATGTGTCCCATCTACAGCACTCAGAGGCACAATACTCAGGAGGAGCAAGGAGATCACCCTCCTGCAATAAGCTTTTATGTGTGGAGGAAAGGGCCCAGGTGGTCTTGGGTCTGGATAGATTTGCTGAGATAAAATCCTTGGGCCTGCACCTGCCAGAAAGAAAAAAAGCCCTTGGGTGGCCAGCTCAGGATGAGAAGGACCGTCCCACAATGGTCATTAATGGATCTTTTAGCAGAGTCACCATACTGGAGGAGGGTAGAAAGGTAATGCTTATGTGTCTTGGACATATCATGTGAAGACAAGTCAAAAATAAGAAATCTGACGCGGAGCCCAAAGAATATTCTGGAAATTCAAAGTTTCCTAAACAAACTTTGCAAATATTGAGTCAAACATCAGAATGCAATTTACTACCTGGATACAAACTCCCTATACGAGGGAAGAGATTTTTTTGCTGTTGTTATTGTTTTGTTTTGTTTTTTTCTAAATTTAAACATGGAAAAACAGCATTTGCCTAATGAGTGGAGGATTGAAAATGGAAATCATACTCCAATATCCCTTCAAGAGCTCTTAAAATGAAAGACAAACTGGAAAACTCCTCCCTTAAGAAAATCTCTCATGTATTAGCCAAACCCTTAAACATTTTTTGAAGAAGAGGTGAATATCGCCCAGGTAAGCCCAGGGATGGTGCCTTTAATTGATGTGAAATCTGATCTAACTTAAAAGAACTGATCTACTTCAAAGGAAAACCTAGTCCTCTCTGATTCTGCCTCTTTAATTAGTGAGAAATAAGTAATAATCCGTTTTGCCTCAAAAGACCTTCCCCACATTGTGAAACAACCTTTACCTGCAAGAGGGGAGGAGAAGGAAAAAAAGCCCCACGTGGAGATTTAACAACGACTTTCCTACCTTGTCACTCGTCTTGGGCGCAGTGCAGCTCACTCTGGCCCTAGGAAAGGACGACTCAGCCATATTTTCATTCCCAATTCAATACGCATCCAGGAGACATTTCCAGTCACCTACCCTGAGTGGAGCAGGAGCACAAGAGTTCTGTTCTTAGAGGCGAAGACATCAAGGAGCTATGACTTCCTCGCCCCCAGGGTGTTTATTTCACAATCTAATGCAGCCTTGAGATAAATGATTTCAAGCATTAAGATTATGCTATGATGGGGGAATTTAACAATAGAGTGCATTTGGGGATTTTCCTCTTTTAAAAGATCTAATGATAGAGTTACAGAGAAACGTGCTTTTTCCTTTCTGAAAATCTGTGGAATCACAGCGAGCAAAAAGGCTTCTTCTGCCTTACCCTGTTTTATTTTAGATTTACCCTGAGTTATTTATTCCTGCTAATCCCCAAACTAGAGCAAACTCTGCAACCTCTAGCCCTTGTTCTGTGATAGGGTGACTATTTCTATCAAAACCACGACAATCTCTCTTGGAACTTTGTGGAAAAGAGCAAGTCCTGAGAACAAGAGCATGGCCAAATCTCCCATAGCTGTTAACAATGAGGTCCTGCTGGTCCCCTGGCCACAGACGCATCTGTGTAGTAACAAGGAGAGAGTGTGCTGCCTTGGCCTAGGAGAGTTAAACCTGAGCTCTGCCCCTGGAATGGTGATAATTCTCTCTTTGACCATTTAGGGAGTACTCTCATGGGGTACAGCCTTAATCAAACTTGACAAAACCCAGTGAGGCATAGTCACCATCTCTCCTCCTTACCCCTTTGGCATCTTGGGCCTGTCTCTTCATCTGTAAAAGGGACCTAGCAAGGCTGCCTTCAGAGCATTGTCGCATTGTTGGGAAGGATAATTTAAAGGTGGTCATGAACTTGAAAAAGACTTCTACACTGTGAAGTGCCGTAGCAACGTGTAAGATTCAGAGACACTACCCATTGAATACATAGTTCACGGAATATGGATTCAGAAATCAGACCAGGATTGATCTATCCCTTCATCATCATGATTTTGAGGTTTTGGATCTCCTTCATGAAAAAAATGGATACAGATTCTGTGGGCAAAAAGAAAATAGAATCTCATTATTATCTTGTAATTTAAAAAAATAGGGGGGGGAAGGGCTTGAATTAATAATTAAACTTCTTGCCAGTGTCAGAAAGACAGGAAAACACTCAAGAAGTAATTCCATATGGTAAAAAGAAACTTCTCAGTGATTATACCAAGATTGTACCCCTCCCAAGGTCAGCGTCCTGGGCAAGACACCATCATGCATTTAAGCAGCTGTTTTGCTGTGTTCTTGACTTTCTTGATACCATCCTCACCCCCCACCCACCCTGCCCCTCTCACTGCTGCTTCTCCATGCCAGGCCCCTGCCTTTCCCTCAGCCTTCTCTTCTACCACTGCTCCTCTTGCCCACATCCTCTGCCCAGAATGGTCATGGTAGTCCTGTCTCATCACCATCTTCCAGACTTCCTGACATTATGCAATTGGATCCTTCTTCCTGGAAATTCCTCCTGCCTTTCTCCATCCTATCTGTCCTCAATTGGTATGTCCCCATATCACGCGATAATATGCGACATAGTATTCTAAGATCCTATGAGCCATTACTCAGTTAATCTTCACCACAGAGACAAGAACAATAGCTGAGAAAAATGGAGATAGAGAAAAGCAAGTTAAATAACTTGTCTGATATTGTACTGTTAGTAAGTGTTAATGTCAGGATTTAAAACCACATGGACCAGCAGCATTCAAGCCCACATTTTTTGTTTCCTTTAATTTCTGTAGAATGCCTTTGTGTAAAAACAAATACAACATTCATTGTCTAGTCAATGGACATATGGGCCACTTCCTTTTTTTTTTTTTTTTTTTTGCTATGAACATTCTTTGTACAGATTTTTTCCAAAGGATAAAATAGTCACAAAACATATACCAGGATCATAAGGTATGGTAAATGATAATCTCAAATGGCTTTCCAAAGTAGTTGCATCCACTCCTACCAGTAGTGTGAAAATTGGATGTTATATGAGAATATAGCCTTCCAACCCATGATCTTGTCTGACAGCAAAATGGTATCTCATTGAGATCTTAATTTGCATCTCCTTAAAAACTTATTAAATTGTGTTCTTCTCACATTAATAGTCAATATTCATCTTACCTTTATTGTGAAGTGCTTGTTCATGTTTTTTACCCATTTTTCTAGAGGGATGTTTATCTTTTTTATTGAGTTGCAGAAGCTCTTTACATATGTAATCTGGATACTAAGACTTTGCCAATTGTAAGTGTTATAGTTCCTTCTTTCAGATTTCAGTATCTGTCTACTTCTTCATAATATTTTTGAATAATAAGATGTTTCTTATTTTAACATAATTAAATTTATTAATCTCTTCTTTTATGGCTTTGAGGTCAGAGAGATATTTTCCCCTAGAATTTCTTTTTAGTTTTTGTCTTTCACATTTAAGTTTGAAATCTATTTGGATTTAATTTTGTGTGTGTGCATGTGTGTATGTGTTCTATGTGTATGTGTTCTATGTGTATGTGTATGTTCAAATAATTGTCTCAGGACTATAAAAAAATCCCTCTTCTTTCTACCAATCAAAACTTACTTTCTTCTCTCTCTCTCTCTCTCTCTCTCTCTCTCTCTCTCTCTCTCTCTCTCTCTCTCTCCCTCTCTCCCTCTCCCTCTCTCTCTCTCTCTTTGGTACCAGGAACTGAACCCCTGGACATTTAACCACTGAGCCACATTCCCCAGCCCTTTTTTGTATTATATTTAGAGACAGGGTCTCACTGAGTTACTTAGGTCCTCCCTACATTGCTGAGGCTGGCTTTGAACTCGTGATCCACCTGTCTCAGCCTACCCAGCTGCTGAGATACAGGAGTGTGCCACCATGTCTGGCCCAATCAAAACTTTCTTTGGTTCATATGAAATGCAAATGCTTCTCTCATTAGGCTGTTGAGTTTTGATAATATACCAAATGTTATTAAATTTGGGAGTTGATAGTCATTGTTGGCAGAAAAGTAAATCAGCATAACTTTAATAGAGAGCAATTTGGCTGTTTCTACCAAAATTACAGATGACCCACATTTCCACTTCTCAGAATTTATCATACAGATACACTCTCGAATATGCATAAAGGCATATGTAAAATGATGTTCACTTTAGTACCGCTTGTATTGTAGCATTAATTGCAGCAGAACCAACTAAATTTAAAACCACCCAAGTGTTTATTAGTGAGGTTAAATAAACTATGGTACAGCTGTTTAAAAAGGACAGAGCAGTACTATAAAAAGATAGAACCTCATCTAAAATATAAAATATTAAAAATCTTTAATATATGATGTTTACAGTAATACATGCATTGACGTTAAAATCTATAGCATTTAATAAAATATAAAAGTATCAAATATATAAAATATAAAAGCTAAGTACAAAAATTGGGTTTTACATACTAATATTTTTATAGAATACGACTTAGAGACTATCTCTGGAAAGGCACATGAAAGTTGGAATCATGGTCATCCCCAGGGAGAGAAGCTGAGCAACTAGCACCCGGCAGGAGACCTCAATATCCTTCCTTTTTGTGACTTTAATTTTATTTAACACATGCATGTATTACATATAGATTGTCTTAATCTTAATTGAGTTACAAATGAATGAATTAGCGGAAAGTTTATGGTCTCCATTCTCAAGGAACTTACAGTTTGAAAGACAAAAATGGAATTACAATGTGGTGAAAGATACAAGTGTTACAGAATGGCTTGGAGAAAGGAAGAAATAACTTATTGCTAGGCTCTTATACATACTGTGTGTCTCATTGTTTCTCAGGTATTATGTTTAGATAAACTTAAATCTACCATATATGTCATTATATTTTCTCATTTTTATGAACCGTTACATAAAACGAGTGTTGCTTATAACTATCTCCTGTCAGTTCTCAAAATCTATAGCTCCTTCAGAGTTCAAATCCTGAAGGGCATGAAGCAATTTCTCATTACTCTAGGTACAAAATTCATTCTTCTCTTCACTAAGGGAAAAACGAACATGTATAGAACATCTTTCGACATCAGACTTTGGGTGAGGGCTTAAATAGTGTTATCTCCTTTATGCTTAACCATAATGATTCCAGGGGAACAACGTTACAATGCTTATTTTTACATGAGGAAACTAACTACAGTACACTTACTGCCACTCACTAACAGAGCTTCTCAAATTTTCCACTGGAGACAGGATGGAGAAAGCACATCCAGTCTGGGAAGTACCGTCAAAAGCAGCTTGCCCTAAGTATGTATATATTTTTCAATGTATCTTAATCTATTGTACATTCTTTTTTTTTTTTTTTTTTTTGCTTTGCTAAGAATAATCATGTTGCCCCTAAATCAGCAATTAGATTCAGTGGTCTAGGAAGCTGAAGGCTGTGTGGCCTATGAGTAGGTGACCTTTGCCTCCTACCACACACCTGAGGAATTTCCCAGGGTTAACTGGTTATACTTTGCTTTCCATATCCACTGATCAAAGCAGTACCAGCAGAGATGGCATGAAAATCTGAAGCATTTCTCAACATGTGGGTTCTTGTATCAGAATAACCTGGGATGCTATTTTACAAAGCAAATTCCTGGTACCCGTTCCAGATTGAACTGAACCTGAACTTGGCGAAGGTGACTGGGAACCTCAATATTTAACAAGTTTTTTTTTTTTTAGGTGATTTTTTTAAAATTGAAGTTCTGATACATGAATTAAGTCCTCCTGGTTTTACTGCTCCTTTCTGAACCTAGCTGGGAGTCTGGAAATCCCCGAGGCCAGCTCAGGCCCTGTTCTAACCAAACTTCCTCCAGCCTCAGAACCAGGGGTTTCTGACTTACCCCACACAGTGAGGGCTGAGCCCCAGTACTACTGCCTGCCACATGCTGCTGTGCTCCCCCTGACTGGAATCCTTTGTCCTCTGCCTGGAACATGTACTGACATAGCCGAGAAGGTTGCCTGTGAATGAAAATTCAAAAGGAAGATATTTTTATCTGAAGGTTTGCAAGACCTGATGATTAGCTTGGAAAGCCCTGCTGCTGCTGCTGTTAGCTGTGGGAGGCATGTGGGATGTAGAAGGAAGACAGAAAGAAATCCACTTTCCTTTTTAATCACATGCCTCATGGGTTTGGGCATGAAACTCAAGTTCTTTGATTTTCTGTTTTCCGGTTGGAATCACCCAGTTGTCACCTCTCCTTGAGTTAGCTAAGGAGTTGGGGGGAGGGTGCCATCAGACTCTGGGCATGGGGTCTGTGGCTATTTAAGTCGGCATGGTGCTAAGAGTTTGTTTCCAAAGACCTTCAATTCTAATGGACACTCTCTTTCCATTAGATCTGAGGAGTGTTTCTTTCTGCCAGTTACATACTTTCTCTAAAATTTTCAATTTAAAAAAATGGTAACCATGATGCAAACTGACTGTTTTGATTTTCCTCCTTTTTCCAATTTTGACTGAAACTCAGCAATGCAAATCCTCCCTTCACAACTCATTTTTTTAAATGTATGGCTCTGCATAAAGGGAAGACGGGCAATGAATAGGTGAGTTTCCTATGTGCTCTAAGCTTGTCTGAATCCAGGGCAAATTTTCAATATAATAATGACCCTAAATTGGGTGACATCTTTCAGTTTTCATAAAACCAGCTTGTTTTTATTCAGACAAAATCTTTTCCAGTATCCAAGTATGTGAGATATTGATGGTTAGGGATGGGGAAAAAGAAAGGCAGAAAAAAGCATTTGGATAAACCGATGCAAAAAAATAGCTAAACTCAAGTCTTGGTTCGTAGCTAAAGTAACCCCACTTTATGGCTTTAATACCTGCCCTATGTCCTCTATGTAAATCACTTTCTAAAATTGTTTATGTTGTTTTTAGGATTGCCAAATAATAATGTTCACTTTAGAAAACATAAAATATAGGAAAGGATAAATAAACAAAATTACTTATTATCCCACTATCCGGCTATACCTCACCACACAGAGAAAATCACTGTTAATATTTTGTGGTTTTCCTTGCAAATACTTTGTGTGTGTGTGTGTGTTTTCACATACACACATAATGACACCCAGTACAGTTTCCACCAAAGGCATGCCCTGGACCAGGCCTGCTGTTCAATCAAATTCCATCCCAAAGGGAATAGGTGTAACAGCTGCCCTTTCCCCACCACTTCATTAAAACTACTCTCCTTACATTACTCCGCCACTCACTTTTCCTTTTTTCTTCATCCCTGGATGTTTTTCCCTTCTTACTTTATTTTGCCTCTTAGTGGTTTGGACCCAGGGCACAACTCCCTGGATTTGGAATCGTCTCCTAGAGTTCTGGCTTTCATGCCAGCAAACCCTCCAGCTGCCTGGCCACCCTTCTGTTGACGGCATCAACTATTTATCCTCCCACCGCCGAAACTTTTTAAATGTTGCTGCCCTTGTGAGCTCTGTCCTGGGATCTCCTGTCTCCCCACTCTGCAGACATATTGTGCTACTTTGGGGTTTCCTACAGAGCTACACCCTCCCTAATCTGCCTAATCTTCTTTTCCACTTTTTTTTCTTCCCTATTTCTGGAATACATTCCCCTCTCTGTCCCTGATCACATCCACGCTTTACCTAGATCATGATTATGTAAGTTAAGATTTCCGTTCAGACATGTTTGCATTGGGAAAGCCCTTGCTGACACCCCAAGTTAGGATGCTACTTCTATGTGCCCATAAAGCTGTTTTTCCCCTCCTCTACTGCTTGTAGTAGTGCTTTGTAAAGATCTATTTATTTGCCTGTATATTCTCATTTGTAAGGATGGAGATGTTGTTTTATTAGTCATCACTAAATCCTGCAGTGTCTGGAATCTAGAGAATGCACAGGATTTGTTGTAGATGACAACACAGATACTCACCATTCTTTGTGGTATGCTGTGTAGTGCAATCAGCAAAGACTGACACAGCATCCTAATCAGCTGTGAGCCTTCATGGTGTGATAGAAACATGATGAAAAAGAAGTTAAATCTTCTCTGAGGGCAAAATAAAATAAATTGGCCTTTACCTGCAATCTTGGGTTTAGGCCAAATATAAGTACAAAATAGTGAGGGACCTTAAACAAAAAATGACTATGATGAATTTATAATATGTCTTGACTACAGTTCTTAGGATATTGGGCAAGTCTTCATGAGGCCTCTGCTCTGGTGTGAACTGTTCCCCTCCAAAATTCATTTATTGAAGTCCAACCCCAAATGAGACTGGTGAAAGGGTCTTTGGGAGATAATTAAGGTTAAATGAAGTCATAAGGGTGGAGCCCAAATTCTGTGACCTTAAAAGAAGAGGTAAAGACCTCTCTGTCTTCCCCACACACCCCTGCTCTTTCTCCTCTTAATTTCTCTTGCTCTTACTTCTACTCTTTCTATGCCATATGAGGATACAATAAGAAAGCTCCTATGTGCAAATCAGGGAAAGAACCCTCACCAGAACTTGAGCAAGTCACTACCCACTGTACTTGGATTTTTAACCTCTAGAACTTTGAAAACATTAATTTCTATCATTAAAGCCACTTAGTCTATAGTGTTTTGTTATAGCAGCTTAACCTGACTAATACAGACTCCCAGAGACTTAGTCTGTGTTGTTAACATTGAATCTTCCCACTTTGAATGGAGTCTGAAATATTTCAGATGGACAATGAATGAGCTTCCGTGCATTATTGCTCTGAGGCTGGAGGAGGGAAAGAATGGAAGCAAAACAAGATGGCCATTCAAGATGTAGGAAACATGCCTATGTTTCTATTATTGTATTTACTTGTTTATTAATGTCTTTCATGAAGTTATGAATTATTAATTTCATTTCTTCCAAAAGATGTTGAGTTGGCTTATAGGAATGCATGTTTTTGTAGCAGAATAATATAGAAATAGATGAGAAAATTGGTAATACTGTCAAGATAAATCCAGGAGTAAAATTAACACACAAGGTGGGTTGGGGTTGTGGCTCAGTGGCACAGCACTTGCCTAGCATGCGTGAGGCATTGGGTTCGAGTCTCAGATATAATAAATAAATAAATAAAATTAAGATCCATTGTCAACTAAAAAATATTTTTAAAAAATTGGGGCTGGGGATATAGCTCAGTTGGTAGAGTGCTTGCCTCACATGTATAAGACCCTGGGTTCAATCCCTAACACCACACACACAAAACAGAACACATAAGGATATATTCCATTAGAACCATATAACTTGACTCTGAACTTCCTAGGATCCAAAGTGAAGGGTTAAACTGCATCAGTTTTAAGCCTCATAGTGGCTATAAGATGAACATAAATCAGTTTTCCATGGATATAGGAGGTAAACTTTTCCTCAGAGCAGGTATTTTTGTCGTTTTGTTTACTGTTATATCTGCAGTACCCAAAACATTGCCAGTGAAAACAGAGTGAGAAACGTAAAATTTTTAAATGAATTGATAAGTGTAGTTTTTTTCTAGTTATGGACACTAAAGGATCTTCAAAAAAGAGAAAAACTATATAATAAAGTAGGGATCATCAAATATTCCTATGATAAATAAAATATTTAATTTCCTAGAGCTGTTTTGTTTTTACCCTTCAATGTAAGCTGTTGGCACCAATCTGCAGCAAAACCAATTCAATAGTATCTATTCTGTAAGCTTATCAGTTGCAGCTTCCTGATGACTTGTCTTGAGCAAAGGATAAGATGATAAAGGATTAGGCAATTTCCATGCAGTTTATTTCTCATAACTATAAGAAATGGGCTTCAGAGAGTCTGACATAATATTCTTCAGAAGGAATGGAAGTGCATGTACTGATTGTTGAAGGTGAAAGCTAGCCATTTGCCCTTCCACTTATAAGACTACTCCTAGATCGTCTAAGGTTAGCATTGCTGGGTAACTTCCATGTGCAAGGTGCCCGGCTGAGAGTTTCCTTTAATTCTCACAACCTATGCTATGAGGTAGGTGCGATCATTAAAAACCCATTTTTACAGTGAGGAACCAAGGCCTTGAGAGATTATTGACGAAAACTATGAAACTCATATTATATCAGTGACAAGATTTGACCCAGATGTCTGACTCCAAAGCCTGACCTCATGACCACTCTTGATAACTTTGTGGAAACTGGTGAAGCTTCACAAGAAGTGCCAAAATCCACACCCTGACCCTAACAACACCCCTCTTTGCTTCCCTCCCGCCCAGCTTTACAGGCTTGGCCAGTGCTCCCTGTGTGCAAAGACATGATTTCCATAGAACCCTAGTCAGAACCTTAATGGATTCTGTATACCCTGTAGCAATGAAATAAGTGATGTGTTAACAATAGAATATAATCATCTTCATATTTTACCAATCTCCCAAATGTATTTTGTTGTTGAATTTTTAAATAATTTTAGTCACAAACTAATGAAAACTGTGTAGAATGTTAGAAACGTATAATTGTTTATTTTCAAACAGCCTAAGCAGGAGTTTATGATTCAGCATGCAGCCCAGGTCCAAAAGAGCCATTTTCCTGTGTCTTTTCCTTGAGTAAATAATGCACAGGATGATCATTGTCTGAGTGCAGAATCATAATGGGTTTTATTTTTATTTGAATTTTCATTTATTGATTTTGTTTCTCTTCCACATGAATAATGCATCCTTCCAGAAGGCATCCAAGTTCTCATTATTTGGCACGTGAAATAAAAAGTCCTTTATTTTGAGCAGTTACAAATACAAATTATGCAGTCAATGTGTTTTTAAACTGTTTAAATATGTATTTACATGCAAAACTGAGGTTTTATTGGAGTCCTTTGTATGGCAAGTGGAGTACAGTTTTAAATTGTCCAAATATCTGTTCATCATAATGAAATAACTTTAAATGAGGCTGTTGTGGTTCATTTGGGGAAAATAGCATATTTAAATATTGATATAAACAACGTTTGCTATAATAATAAGAAGGGACTGTAACTGTGTAGGTGAGCAATGCGGGCCCTTAGGTGCTTTCTACAGATTGATATGCTTGAGCCAAGGTGGGACCACTCTCCCTGGGAATTCTTTATGTTCTCTATAATCAAACAAGAACCTAAATATGGTAATGTCCAAACGGTTCCCTCTCCTTGAGAACATGAATTGCCTATGTATGCTTGGGATGTGTTTGGAGGTGATCCGGAAGGGAAGACACTGGGCTGAGGAAGAGGGGGGGTGAGCATTGCACCCCCCTCCTGCCCCAGTGCCATCAGAATGAGGTTGGGAAGGAAGCTTGGTGATTTTATGGCCTCAGTGATGGTATTGTTTTTAATGAATATTTGTTTGAAAAGTGAGAAACAGGACTTTTTAAGTTATAGGCAAAGAAGTTTGGTGGAGGTGAGATACATGACCTGGGAAAACTTGTTTGGCCAGTGGGAATGGGGGGAGAAAAAAGAAAAGTGTCTTGTTTGTGGGAGAAATGAGTGTTGACCCAGAATACGATGTTTCGGGAAGAGTTTGGTGGCCATTTCCTTTGGAGGTCATACCAGCATACAACTGGTAAAGATGGGGGTAAGCTTCAGTGGAGGGGAAGACGACTGTGAAGGGCTTCAGCCAGTAACTAGAGGAGAACCAAAGGACAAAATGGCGCCCACACAGGGAACAGAATGAGGGCAGAGTCTATAAGAACCAGTGAGGCAGAAATTAGGGACCAGAGAACCTGGTTTCTACCTGAGTCTCTTTAGCCATGGAGTTCTCAGCTTCCTTCCTTCCTGGGCAGCTAACACTCTGTGTGTTTCTGTGTTTAACTTTTCAGGTAGTAACATTCAGAAAGACCCAATGAATCAGACCATCTATTTGTAAGAGTGGCCATGGAGAGAGAGCACCACTTAGTTTTCAGGCAGTCAGTAAAATCTTGAGGGATGTGAGGAAATCAGCCAATGGAGAAAAAGTTCTGGAGAGATGAGAGAAACCTAAAATCAATAGGAGTCCTAAAGAGGAGAGTCAAAAGTTTTTTTTTTTTTTTTTTTCTTAATGATTATTTCCTTTTTCACCAGAGAGTGGGAGGCATCCTTTTGTTGGTTTGGGTTTTTCCTAAGGGGACTCTGACAAAACTTCTCATTCAGGTAGTGTTTTGGGGAGATAATCCCCAAAAAAGCAGGAAGTGAGAGCAGGAAGAGAAGGAAGCCAACAAAACATGTTCTCTCAAAATAATTAGCAGGCCTCTGGGTTATCCCAACCATGGAGACAGGATGCTCACACACACACACACACACACACACACACACACACACACACACACACTCGGTCTTTGATTATTTGTCCATCAGCCGGTCACTGGATGAAAGCAACTAACTTCTGGAGGTAACTCACTAGTCCTTCCTACTGGCCGAGCCCTCATCTGGCACCCTCCTCAGACAGTAGCCATGCGTACAAGGTTCACAGAAAAGGTCTACAAGGTGACAGATAAGGCCCCAACAGTGTCTGTTACTGTCCTTTTTTTCTTTTCTTTTTAAAAATTCATTTAAAAACGTGGATCTGAGAGTGTTCAACTCCTCTTGTTATAAAATGACCTCCAGTAGGATTGGTGCAGAGGCAAAAGGCTTTGTACTAGTGGAGAGGGTATGGTTAAAGGCATCAGGACATCCACAAAGCAGATTTATTTCCAACTCAGCAGGGGGCAGCCATGTTTCTCTAAGTGTTGATTAAACTCTTCCCCCACAGTGGTTCCCTTGTTTGTCTCATTCATGTTGTTCTCATTTACCTCCTTTTGCTTTGGGAATTTGCCAGCATGGAACTTGTTTCAACGTCTACACTGATTAGATACGAGCTTATGTTAAACTGGAAGCCAATAAACATTTGGCTAGGGAAATTGTGGGCCTCATTAACCCAAAACAGGGTTTTGGGCTGAAAAATGCAAATAGACCCAGGAAGGTTAGGAGGAGGGTATAAACACTCGACATGTAAGGGACTGTGGCACTTCTCAGGCAGTGGCACTTGGTTTCTTTTGAAGTGGACATTAAGGAAAGCCTTCAAGTTCTTCTGTGTAGAGTCTCTAGAGGGGAGACCAAGCATGTGGGACTGATGTCCTTGACCAAGCTCACCCTTGCTTTGACGAAGTCAAGAAGCAGCTTGTGCAGTGGAAGGGCTCAGGTTTAAGGGTGAAGAAGTTAGATTCAAATCTTGAGCAAGCGAATTGCTCAAGCAAGGTATGAAGCTCTCATTTTCCAAAGTTCTGGATAATCATCTCTGCATCTCAGATTATAGAAAGGATAAAATGATGACACCATATTTAAAGAACTCAAGAGGTCCTGACTTGTAAATTGGGCTCCAGAGAAATCATCTACCTTCACCCATCATCATCTCCCCTGTTTAGAAAGATGCCTCTCTCTCTTTTCCTTCCTCCTTCCTTCTTAACAGTGGTTTTCAGTATATTCACAAGATTGTGCAGGCATCCCATCCTTCTCCTTCTGGGCTGCTGGCAACGAGTTTGTTTATTTGTTTACAAAGAACTTTAGGAGACCCTCCTTCATTAACAAAGATTTACGTCTGAAATCCAATTTGCGCTACATGCTGTGTTCATACCTATGTGTGACTTTCACTTAGAAAGTACACAAGGCAGTATGAACCCATTTCACAGGTGAAGAAAATGAGGCACTTGAGCAGTGACATAAGGTCAAAACATCAGTGAGGGTGGCATCTGAACCCAGAATCAGGTCTCCCTGCTCTCATTCCCCAAATAGTACTCAGGGTGGTGTTGACAGTGAGCAAAGCCGCCTTCTAAAATAGTACTGGGTGGCAACAGTTCTTCCCGGCAGCTTCAGCACACTTGCAGGCACTGTCCTGTGGATACATTAGTTCGCAGCTCCAAGGGTTAGCTCTCAGGGATGGGGGCATGGACAGATTGTCAGAAGGAACGAAGCTGAAAATTCCTCCATAGTCGCACATGCAGGCTAAAGGGCAGCCCTCTGGTACTTCACAGCTCTTGCTCAGAGGGGTTTTATTCTGAACTCTGCTCCTATGGGTATCAGTACCATGAGGTGTTTCCCATAAAAAGGAAAAGAGGCCAATCCCGTCACCCCTTGCTGGAGTGTCTGCATGCAGGGCGGAGCCTCCTGTAATCCTGCTAGAAGGGTGCTGCTCCATGATTCAAGGTCACGGTCTCTGAGGTTAACTCCCTACTCAAATTCCAAAAGACATAAATTCTCTCTTCATTCATTAGTCAAAGATTTGAAATCTCTCTAGTCTTATTTTTCAATACTTTCCCCTATTATGTTGGTTTGCAGTGAGTTTAAGGTATTGGAACCCATGTAATTATTCTGAAATAATTTCTTGGTCTAATATTAACTATTTAGCATCTGCAAGTATGTAGAAATATGCCAGCAACTGTTTAAAATTGTTATAAGATGCTTCACAAATATCCGCTGTGAATGTTCACCCTATGGTAGAAATGAATATGCATGCCTTTGTGAGCAATTTGAAAGAGTCTATCAAAATATTAAATGTACTATATTTTGACCCATAATTCCACTTGTAGGGCTTTTCCTGCACCAATTGCTCATACGAATGTGAAAATATACACATGAAGGATGTTGGTTGCATTGTTATAATAGCGAAAAATAACAGGGAAACCCTAAGTATAAATTGGGGGGAGGCACTTCCTAAATATGACATATGATGGTATTCTACCTACCCATTAAAATAAATAAGGTTGATTTTAATGACACAGGATGTTATTCATGATGTGCTGATGGGAGATTTAAATGGAAAATTGAGAAACAGTATGTGACATATGCCTCTGTCTTGTGTTACTGAACCAGGCCTGTTTTACATAGCATGCAGTACACCTGTCATGGAAAACTAAGGTTTTGCAAAAGGGAATGGGTTTATTCAAGAGGCAGGTAAGTGTAGAGACAAGAGAGCAAGTCTCACATCTGCCTCCTCTTTGAGAGGGATTAGAAATATCTGTAAGATAAAGAAATAGGGTAGTCCACAGCATGGGAAAGTGGTTGCAGGTAAGCAAAAGTGAAATAACTGGTCGTCTGCCCGTCCATCAACTTGGTGGCTCTTCCTAGGGTACACGTTCAGAAAATTGTGGCTTTAGTGTGCTCCAAAGGCAAGTTTTCGGCCTGCTAAGATTGAAAAAGTTGCTCACTAGGCACTTTTGCACTTTTAAGTGAAGAGTCAGTGGTTTCAACAGGTTTAAACTAGAAAAAAGATGCCTCCAATTTCCTAAAAAAGTAACTTCAGCAACTGCTATCACTTTAAATACGTTATTATTTTCTTTTCATTCATTCGTTTTTTTCCAATTTGTTCTGATTAGTTATACATGACAGTAGAATGCACTTTAACACATCATACAGAAATGGAGCATAATTTCTCATTCTTCTGGTTGTATATGATGTAGAATCACACCGATTGTGTAGTTATATATGTACATAGAGTAATAATGTCTTGTTCATTCTATTATCCTTATTACCCTCATACCTACCCCCTCCCCTCCCTTCACTCCCCTCCACATAGTTCAAAGTAACTCTATTCTTCCCTAGCTGCGCCCACCTTTTGTGAGTTAGCATCCACATATCAGAGAGAACATTCAACCTTTGGTTTGGGGGGGATTGGTTTATTTCACTTAGCATGATATCCTCCAGCTCCATCAATTTACCTGCAAATGCCACAATATCATTCTTGTTTAAGACTGAGTAATATTCCATTGTGTATATGTGCCACATTTGTTTATCCATCCATCTGTTGAAGGACACCTAGGTTGATCTCATAGTTCAGTTATTGTGAGTTGAGCTGCTATAAACACTGATATGGCTGTGTCACTGTAGTATGCTGATTTTAAGTCCTTTGGGTATAAAGGGAGGAGTGGGATAGCTAAGTCAAATGGTGGTTCCATTCCAAGTTTACTCAGGAATCTCCATGCAGCTTGCCATATAGCTTTCCATTGGTTGCACCAATTTGCAGTCCCACCAGTAATGTGCCTTTTCCCCACATCCTCACCAACACTTGTTGTTGCTTATATTCTTGATAATTGCCATTCTGACTAGAGTGAGATGAAATCCTAGAGTAGTTTTGATTTGTATTTCCCTAATTGCTAAAGATGTTGAACATTTTTTCATTTATTTGTTCACTGATCATATTTCTTCTACTCTGAAGTGTCTGTTCAATTCCTTAGCCCATTTGTTAATTAGGTTATTTTTTTTTTGGTGTTAAGTCTTTTGAGTTATTTATATATCATGGAGATTAAGGCTCTATCTGAGGTGCATGTTGTAAAGATTTTCTCCCATTCTATAGGTTTTCTCTTCACATTCTTGATTGCTTCCTTTGCTGAAAAGAAACTTTTTAGTTTGAATCCATCCCATTTATTGATTCTTAATTTTACTTCTTGTGCTTTGGGAGCCTTATTAAGGAAGTCAGAGAAACTAAATCAAATTAAAAACCAGAAATTAACCAAAATGACTGAATGTTAACAGCCTAAACTCATCAATCTAAAGACATAGACTGTAGATTGAATTAAAAAACAAGACCCAACAATAGCTGTCTCCAAGAGACTCACCTCCTGGGCAAAGACATCCACAGACTGAAGGTGAAAGAATTAGAAAACACACACTACTCATGTGGATGTCATACACAAACAGGGGTTTCCATCCTTATATCAAATAAAATGGACTTCAAGCAAAAGTTAATCAGAAGGGACAAAGAAGGACATTTTATACTGCTGAAGGGAATTACACATTAGCAAGCCATAACAATCGTAAATATTTATGCCCCAAACATTGGAACATCTACATACATCAAACAAACTCTTCTCAATTTCAAGAATCAAATAGACCGCAACACAATAATACTGGGTAACTTTAACACACCTCTGTCACTACTGGACAGATATTCCAAACAAAAACTAAATAAATAAACTATAGAACTAAATAATTCAATCAATGATTTAGATTTAACAGACATATATAGAATATATCATCCATCAATGAGCAAACACACTTTATCCTCAGCAGCGCATGGATCCTTCTCTAAAATAGACCATATCTTATGCCACAAAGCAACTTTTCGTAAATACATTCTATTTTCTTTATTTTTAATGATAAACATATATTGTTTTCACACCCAAAACTTTGTAGCATCATGTCTATAATGCCACATTTTTATGGAATACTGTCTTCCACGCTAATTCTTCTTGGGAAGAATGGCAGAGAAAAGTATATTTCTGGGATAAACTTAAAATACTAAGAAATCCCATGTCCTTCTATTATAAGTAGTTGTACTCTTTATGTGCTTGTACATTATGAGCCAGAATCCATGAAACACTATTTTATCAAATGTTTATTCTCCCTAGCATTTGGATGTAGAGCATTATCAATTCCTTCAAGAACATTCCAGGTTTAAATCTGAAAAGTCTTTGTCTTTTAACAGTTGAGCAGATTGTGCACACCTATTATAACCCAATATTTTGTTCTCTGAAAATCTTGGGTTTTCTTGCTTTCTTCTGGTTAGTTGATGGTTTTTAATTTAAAAGCTTAAATTTTCAATGTGTGTACAGAGACCTACATCCATTTGTAATGTTGGTATTAAGAAAACAACCAAGGACTTTACATGATGATCTTGAAAAATAAAGAATCCTGAAATAATAAAAGGAAGCATCCAGAAAGCAGCCAGAGGACCATATATGATGCCATACAGGGATTTAAAATCCTGCCACATGTCCTATTCAATTGGCTTATTAATAGAAATCATAACAGGCTCACAGTACAAGACCTGAATGTGAGAACTGGACTGTTCACATCACTGTCAAGTTCAAGGTGGTGAATCAGATGCTTCAGTGGATGTCTCCCTACATCTCCATTTTCTTTTGGGTAAGATATGGTAAGATATTGAACTGCTTTAAAATTATTATTTTCTTTAGTCAGTAAGTCAATTATGAGTGTTTTCCCATATAATCTTCCTGAGTAAAGAAGAAAAAAAATACTGATCAGAAAAACTCCAGAAAATTGACCTTACCTTTATCATAGACAAATCAATCAGGAAAAAAAATTACTTTTCCCTTTTGGACCCTTTTTATATTTGGTTTAGGGAGTAAGATCAGAAGTCTGACAGAGAACTGATTTGTTGTTGTCAGTGGTCCTGATGTCATCGCTGATCTATGATCTGGATCCTTCGGAACTCTGCACCTTGAGGTCTTGGACTTCCAGCCTCCAGAAATGGAGGAATCATTTCTATTATTTGTAAGACACCCGGCTTATGCCCTTCTGTCATGGCAACCCAAAGGGCCTAAGGCAGACACAGAGAAGTAGTCACTAAATATTAGGGGAAGAAAACCTCATTGGAAATAGAACACACTTACTCAGTGCACAACTCACTCAGACTTTGCAGTGGGAAGTTGGTACCAGAGTGGCTCCATCTCATCTCCCTCCTCGCGCCATGTGCAGCAGTTTCCTGAAGACTCTGAACGCCAACTCCTAGATGAAGTACAGTCCATGCCAAGGCCAGGACTATGCGGTAGCAGTGGAAACTGGGCACAGCCACTCAGGAAGAGCTATGGATCACATGCTGGAAAACTTTCATTTTCATAACTGGAAAACATATCTGTGAAAGTTTCAGCTAAAGTGGTCACATAAGGAAAATCAGTATGACTTAAATAAAATAAAAAGAAGTGAAAACCATGTGGACTCATGTGGACCAGACACAAGAAAATGAACTTGGTGGAGCTCAGTGGTAGAGCACTTACCTAACATGCATGAGGCCTGGGGTTCAATTCCCAGCACCACACACTCATGTGCATACTCACGCACACACGTGCACACACACACACACACACACACACCAAAGAAACCTGGCCTTGAACGACACCATTGGCACAGAAGGGCTGCAGGCCTGGAGGGTGGCCAGCATAGCCTGATGGAAATGGGAGCCAGGTAGGGGACACATGTGACAAGACTGTGATGTTAGAAGAGGAAGCTATGAAAAACTAGCACAATGGTGAGTGAGGAAAAGGCCACTAGGGAAACTGTCCCCTTGTGGCCTGTGGAGTCTGTTGATGCACAGTTCAGTATCTGCAAACAGCCTATTTCTAACAAGCTTGGACTGGCTCCGCTACTGAATTGTTATGGTCCCCCCACCACCACCACCGGAAAAGGTATTCAAAGGCAGAATTCAAAAGAATACTTTTAATTCTACTCTTACCATCTTGGCCACACCGAAGTGATCCTTGCTTTTCTACCACCAGGTCCAAGCTCATATTCCAGATCCCATGTGTGGGACATGAACGGATGGTCCTAGGGACTCCTCCCGAGACACAGCCTGTCCCCTGGTGTTTCCTCGGCTTGGTACTGAGGGGTTCAGCAGCACTTCAGGCTTCCAAGTGCTAAGAAGTAGTCATCCGTCAACTCCAGAATGATGAGAATTCCCTGCCCTTGGGTGGCGAGTGGGGCCACCAAGGGAGGCTGGACATGGGTTCCTCTTTTTAAAGCCTGGGTATTACTATGGTTCACTTAATGTGATTTCTAAAAGCCAGAAAGAAAAGCAAGTCATTCAAAACCTGTGCTTCTCTGAGGTGACAAACCAGTTTGGGTTTGTTGCTGTTTCCAATCTGTTGTAAACAATACTTCAGTAAATGTTAACAAAATCAAATTACTAGAAAAATAAAATTAAAAAAATAATGTCTCACAAAATCCAAACTTCAAATTTTAATTACCAGCTTCCACAGACATAAAATCGCTCTGTAAAACTGCCATCATGTCTCTGAACCCTGGCTTTCCATTTCTGTCCTTATCCCACTATGGACAAAGGTTTTGCAGATGAACACCTGTCCATGACCACCAGTTGACATGGCACTGGGCTAGAGATGAAGGGGAACAATAGATTTGATCTCGACATGTACCTGGCCTGGGACTGCTTCTCAACACACAATAAGTTATGGATCAAGTTCAATTATCTAAGCATTTCTGGAGAGTTCACTTGAGTGAGTGGATCATCAGAAAGACACTGTGTTGGAAAGAATTCTATTGCAAGGGACATAAAACAGATCTCAAAATTTCAGTCAACCTGATGATCCACAAGTACAGATTGTTCAGCATTATCCTGCGTCATTGCTATTTTTGTTCGGGTGCAGATGCCTCACGCAGGAGCTCTGAGGGCCATCTAAGGAGCAAGGGAACTTGCTGAAGAAAAAGTGCAACCTGCAATCTGGTGCGGGGGCAGAGAACCGAGGCTAGCGTGCAGCTGGAGGCAGTGAGACCTTGACTATGCCCCTGAGTAACATGGGCACACCAGTCGCTCAGGGGCCCCGGGCAAGTTGTCCTGTTTGACTCAGACCAGAAAGAACCCTGTTTCTCTCTGGATACCCTGAGACTGAATATCACCAATCAGTTTGGTTATGTGTCAAACTGAACTTCCTGAATGCATTCCAAGGCCCAGGACAGGCAAAAACGAGGAAGAGATGGTGACTCGAGCAGCAAAAGATGAAACCAGAAAAACCTTCGACTTACTCTCCATTGGCACAAGGAACCAGACAGATAAAGTCTGTCCTAGGTGCCCAACATCCAAAGATCAGCAAAATCTAGCCTTCTTCCTGAATCATGGCTAGGATCTTAGTAGCTGTCCTGTCTTCTATGCAAAATTGGTTATTGAAAATAAACAACCTTCAGTCTTTATTTGTCCCATGTCACCCACAGCACATTTCTATTCCTATAAGTCGATTTTGAGCCCAAGCGATGACAACCCTAGAGGGTGCATTCCTCATGAGGTGACACTTTACTGTCCAGCTTGTTGATTAGTAAACCTGGCCACAGGACAACAGTGATCACAGACCAGCCAACGCCCGACGTCAGGGAGGAGGTGCGTGAGGGGAAGCAGCCCACCTTTCATGTAGACTCCTCACCCTCGTGGGCACGTCAGCAATGGCAGGCAGGAAGGAGCAGCTTTAGTCATCGGGACTATTAAGCGAAGGGCTCGATCGGGGATGTGAGTTTGTTGCTTCCTATGATGATAGAAGTTTACATTTCATTTCCACAGTATTTTTTAATAGCAACCTTATGCTAATTCAACATATGCTTACTGTGTAGATAATTGTCTCCAAAAATATCAGTCCATATGGAACTGTTCAGATCATTAATGGTTTAAGTTATGGATCAAGTTCAATTATCTAAGCATTTCTGGTCCAAGGTCATATTTTAGGCACCGTGCTCCTTCATTTCTGTTCCTTTTTCATCTTGGAGGTGGAAAGGAATTTAGAGTTCATCTTTCCCATCCCATTCTCTTGACAGATAAGGAAAATTAGGCCTATGGGGGTGAAATACGTCATCCCAGGTCTTACAACAAATTACAGGGAGAAGATGGATTCCACCCCCCTGGCTCCTTGTCCAGTATTCTTTTAGACATTTCCTCCTGGTTTTTGCAGAAATCAAGGCTCATAGAATAAACTCTGAACATAATTGCTGTGGACAGCAGACGCGAATGTATACTGCAAGATGCTAATCATTGCTTGGCTGCCCATCTACTCTTGCCCTTGGTAATGGAAATCACCCTACCCCAGATCCCTGCTAAGGCAGCAGCCAGATTTCTTGTTCTGTGTGCTTGTCGACTCCCACCAGTGCCAATCAGTCAGCGATAACCACCCTGCCTGTGCAGTTCATCCACAGAAGAGCAAAGAAGGCAAGTTGGGATGTTGAAACAGAGGGACATTGCCATTTGGAAGTGGGGTTGTGAAGCTGAAATCGGACTCATTTGAAAGATCACAACTACGGCAGATTAAAACCATATGTAATTCCTACTGTGAGAAAACAGGAACCAAGGACATGCAGAGACACCAATGAGTAAGGAGAAGAGAAAATGGAGCAGACATACTGAGTTACATACAAACCCGGCACCATGGCTCCCGGTGCAACAACTTAACTGCTACCAACAGTTATTCTCTATGTCAGGCATTGTCCTCAGCCCTTTCCCTTTTTAAACTCATTCCCACCTCATAACAACCCATGGGGTGAATATTGATATTATATTTACTTTCAGATAAATAAACAGAGACCCAGAGATGTTAATCAACTTGCTGAAGGTAACACAGCTCACTTCACACTAGTGCCTGCAGCCTATTTGTTGCAGGATCCTACAAGGTAATCCCCAACATTTTAACCATTGAAAATATGGTTATTTAACCACAACAAAAATAGAATATTTGGAGAAAATCTGAGAACTTGAAAACTCACCAAGATCAGTGTGATCTTTTCTATAATTCTGTTCTAATATTCTTTCTCAATCTTCACTTGAGTTGGCTTGAAAACCTCCCTAGGCAGAACCACAGTGGGTAGCCGCTAACAAAGACATGAGAGAGGCCTTTAAAAGAGTGTGGGCTGAAAATTAAATTCTTTTGATTTGATTTCTGAAAGGGAATAGACGACAGGCAGAATGAGGGGGAAAGTGGAAACAGCGAACCGCCCAGAGCCCACACGCCCAGCTCCTCACCAATTAGTGTCAGGCAGTTCCCGAGGACGCAGCTCTGGCAGCGCGGGAAGAGTCAGGGAAGCCCCGAGGTGGGGGTGAGCGCCAAGACACCCCCGAGCCCAGGAACCCCAGAGAAAGGCCCCGGAACCCCGCCGTCGGCAGCCGCTGGGCGAACCTCATGTAGTGCGCGAAACACCACCCTGATGATCACTGTCCTGTGTCAGCCTCGCCCCAGCCCTTCCAGGTTGACAACAAGCTGGCTTTGCCAGAGGAGAAACTGAGTCTGAAAGGGATTCAGGGCCTGATAGGTTCAGTTGGCACCGCACCCCATCCCCATGTTTCATACCTGCCAAGTTTGGGGAAAAAAAATGAATGTCAAAAATTTGTCTTGGAGAGGGGAAAACAGCCCAAGGAAAGCAGACAGGACCAGGGACATTCTGTCTGGTGCACAGGACGCTGGAAACAGGCACTGACTGGCCCTTGTCCACCTGCAAGGGAGCAAAGCTGCCAGTGTCCCTGAAATGTGTGTGTGTGTGTGTGTGTGTGTGTGGTTTGGGTTTTTTTTTGGTTCCAAATATCGGCCCCATCTCCACCTCTGGTTTAATAGAGAAACTTTGAGCTGATTCCCCACATTTTCCTTAGATGTCACTTTCTGCCTATTTCTTCATGGTGATCGACAATTAAATGTTTAAAATGAAAAGGACCTGGGCTGACCTCGAGAAGACAGTCAATGAGGGGGTGGTTCTATGTCTGTCTGGCAGAGAGAGCCTGGGCAATTGACCTGATTAATCATGCCGTCCATCATACCTGCCTCTCGGAGTTGTTTTGAAATGTAACAAAGTACATCCGTAAAACGCCTCGCACGCACAACCTCTCACAAATGCTAGCTCCGCTGTCATACATGCCTTCTCTCCCTCTGCCCAGTCTCCTGTCCAGTCCCTGCCCGCTGCTCACTGAAGTGGATTTCATCTCTTTCTGAGCCTTACCTGAAAAAAGCACAAGGAGGAGGGGCCAGGAGAGACTTGCTGTGGTCAGGGATTTTCATACCTGTAGAAATGGGCAGAGCGAAAGGCTCCCCAACCCAAGGCAATACCCACCCCAGCCCTCTACCCACACAGGGTCCCCCTTAACAAAGAGCGAATCTCTGCTGGTAAATAACTGTGTATTTCTTGGGTCTGTGTGACGCTACGTGTTGGGAGCCGAATGCCTCAGGGCCATGGCATCCCCTCTCCTTAGCTTACTGGCCAGGAGTTCCTTTAAGTTAGCATTTTACGCCAGTGTTTTATCTGCGTTGGTTACCTTTCTTGTAAAGCTGATCCTGTTCATTCTCTCTTAAAGGTTTGCTAAACACTGTTATATAACCCAAATCTGATGCCCTTGTGGTTCCTAGTGAGCATACATCCTTACGTACTTGGGTTGAGAGCTTTGCTGAATCAGTTGGTAGTTCTGCGTCTGGCACTTTGTGTGTGTACATTGGTTTGTTCATCTCCGAGGACAATTTCCTTACATAGATTCTGGGGAAACAGAGGACTTAATTGCTGCTGCAAAGCTGATTTCTCTTCCTTGGATAAAGTGTCATCTCTGCAGGGTCAAGGTCATGGTTGAGAAGAATGGAATCTTACTGACCTGGGTGTGATTCTCACTTCCACCATTTAATGCAGATGCTGTCATTTGATCTCACTACATGACATCTGTTAGGTGGGGACAACAATGCTCTGCATATACATTTATTGTGAGGACTGAGTCAACTGTTAGTTAGGTGTCTGCTTCCCTGAAAGTGCTCCACAGATCCCCGTCTTGCTTTTCTTCACTGGTGTATCACACACACCTTAAATAGTGCTTGCCTATGGGGTGCTCAATGAGTAATAATATTTAAATGAACAAATAGTGAATGAAGACATGCATATTGAATGAACAAATGATCATTGAATGAATGAATAAATATTGAGTGGATAAAACCCAATAGCACCAAGACAGAGACACCCCACCCACCGACCCAGACACTCATTAAGCATCACCAATGGGACTGGTGGCCACAGGTGACTGAACCTATTCCCATTCTCTCCCACGCTCTCTCTGGCTTTTTAGGCACCCTCAGATTACATAGACGTCTTAACACCTGGGACATGTGTCTGGGTCTACTTGTGACCTGAGCAGTTACTGTGTGCCAGTGTGTTGGGAAGAAGGACAACTCTCAGTGACCAAGATAGGATTCAGGTCTGGGAGAAAAGTGAAGCCAGTTCTTTATAGCTCAAGAACAGTCTTTTCTTCAAATCAGGAGTATCTGTGGTGCCCAGACTTGCAAATGATGAAGCTATTCAGAGTCTAAACCACAGTTGTCAAGAAAACTGCCATATTTAGCCCCCGGCCCATCACGGGAGAACCCAAAACCACCCTCCTTCCTGTGAGGCTGGGCTTTGCTGGTTCTCCCCATCACCTGCAGGCTGGGGTTTCACGGTCCATTTCTGCACAGATTCTGGTGAATCTTTGTGACTCGGAAGCTTTGCTTTCTTACCCAGATGAAATTTACTGAGCGCCATGTCTGGCTTTCAGGCCAGGTGGAGTTCAGCCTTGCCGGTTTCTTTCGGAGGGGTGAAGAGTCAGGCCACCCCTCGAGTGTTTTCAAAATCTGGAGCAGATTACACTCTGCCCCAGCTCTGCCTCTAACAATAACCCACATATTTTTTATCTGGCGAAAATGAATATCAAAGGAAACCATAAAAGAGAGTAAACAGGGAAGAGACATAACAAAAGGGGTCTTGGGGTCAGAGGAGAGGGAGAAAGGAGTGAGGGGATGCCTGCTGGTGGGACAGCGTGCCACCCTGAGGGAGGAGGAGGGAGGCGCAGGAGCAAATGAGAGCCGTCGGGTGCTGACAGGGCCTTGGATGGTTTCCATTCTGGAAGCTTCCTCCTCCTCCTCCGTGGCCTTCCCCTCTGGCTTGGTGATCTCTGCAGCCAGCAGAGCAGGGGAAGATGAAGGGAGAATGTAAAAACAAATGCAGAGCCCATGAGGACGGGGCTCTTCAGAATGCCACGTTCTTAGACCTTCCATCTGCACCGTCCCCGTGCCAGCACCAGAGTCCTGGGTGTGTTTTCAAAGCGGCCATGTCTCATAGTCATTGGAAAATAAGAAAAGACATGTCCTCGGCGTTAGCATTGCCCACATGCTACCACTTGGCAGCCCTTCAGGATTTTATGACAAATAGTAATGAATAATTAACTGATCATTTGAGCTGCTACCAAAAGCCCAAAGACAACTGCATCGCCTCAGCTTGCACCACCCACGCTGGCCTTGACAGTGTTTCCTTCTTCCTTCCTAAAGGCTGGCCGAGATGTCGGCTCTGTGACAGCACCCGCCAGGCCGGTGGGGGACCAGCTCTGTCCTTCCCACGTTCTGCTTCTCACCGGGCTGCAAGGCAAACACAGCTGGTGTTTCTATGCTCAGTTCTGCCACACTTTCCTGTCAGAGACCAAAGTTTTGGGGTCCATGGGCTCTGTGAGCTTCACTGGAGCAGGGATCCCTACCTCCCTTCAGGGGACGTTTGGCACTGTCTAGTGACATTTTGATTGGCGCAGTTGGGAGGGGGATGTCATTGCTACTGGCAGCTAGTGGGTCGGGGCTGGGGATGCTGCTAAACTCCTGCCGTGTATAAGACAGCCCCCACGACAAAGAACTTTCTCGTCCCAAAATGTCCACCCTGCCATAGAGTGACAGAGGGTCGTGTCCCTACCATCTTCCAGGGCATCCTGGTGACTTACAGTGAGGCCAGGACCAAAGAAACTTGGGCTCCCTCGAGTGGTGACTCACACTATGACAGCCAAGAAGGGCCTAGCTGCGGGAGGAGTGTGTGAGTGTGTGTGTGTGTGTGTGTGTGTGTGTGTGTGTGTGTGTGTGTGTGTTTTAAACAAGTCATTTTATCCATCACAAAATATGCCTCAGTTAATGGTGACAGCAATTTTCATGAATCATTAATGAGCCATTTTCTTCTCTCCATGTTGTTAATATCTATGCAGAAGCCTTTGGATTGAGAGAGCAGATTTCGTTCTGATTAGTCAGAGTGTTTATTTTTTTGAAATATGTTCTTCTCATTTAGAGTAGCACTGGAGTGTGAATTTATGTGATTTCTTTCTGTTTGTTTTCTTCCTAAATGGAAACTCCAAGAACTTCCATCATGCTTCCCAGTCCCCCTTTTGGAAAGACAGTGTTAAGAAACCCCCAGAACGGAAGGCTGCTAGACAGTATTTCCACTTATATTTTTTGAGGAGAGCAGATAAAGGATGGAAGGTAGTTTTGAGTCCAATTCTGGGCCCTATGAACTAAAAGTAGAGCACATCTTGCCCCATCCTACAAACGTCAGTGAAGACCTTCCAAAGTATCCCTTGTTGATGATAGATCATTTGGTTCCCCCGCTTTGCAGTGTTTTCAATGGATTATTTAAAATCTTTATTAACCTTTTTTATTTATCTAGTAGCCTGTCATCCTGTCACTCCCAGGTTCATGCTGATGATAATAATAATATTTATTGAGTAAATTCCACATGACAGGTACTGGGTCACATTCTTTAGTTTGTCTTTTCCCCATAATAATCCCATGAGGTAATGTTACTGCATTTTACAGATGAGGGACTGGAGACATGAGAACATAAACAACTCCACAGGTCGGTGAGCTAGCAAGTAAGTAAGACAGTGAAACAAGAGTCCAGGTCTGCCACGCCCCAAGGCCTACCAGTTACCCCACGGGAAGGTTCAAGACTTGGGTCAGGAGGAACAGCGGTCCAAGCTGGCCCTCGGGGTTTCAGCCAATCTCAGTGCCTCTCCTCTCCCACTCTTACTCCTGATTCCCTGTCCCTGGAGGCTGTGCGGCCTGCGGCCATTTCCCAGCTGGGTACACATCAGCTGAGGTCCTTTGTCACCTCTGGGTGCGTAGGCTGCTGTTCCTCATCAGAAGCACCCTCCCCTTTCCTCCCAACACTTCAAATCCTGTTTTTGTTCAAATCCCAGTCCCTGCCACCATCTTGAGGGTTCCCTACCTTTCCCATTTTGAGATTGCACACGGTCTAGGTTGGATGAAAGCCTTTCTGAATTTAGAGTTCTGGCTCTTCCCCCGACATGCCAATGCCTAAGAGAAAACGGAAAGGAAAACTTGCCTCTTTCATTCTCTAGATTTACCCTTTGAGGTCCCTGTGCTTCTTTCATTATCTGCAAAATAAGCCAAATGGACTGAATCAAGACACCCAGCCCACTTCCCAGGATGGATACAGTAAATAAAAGAGATGGTGAGAAGGAGAATTTTTGTGAAAGCAAGGTGTTGCTTGATTATCATCCTGGGCTTTCTCAATCTGGATCATTTTCCTTTTTCTCTTCATTTCTCTATTTCCTCAATTTTATTCAGCCATGCAGAGAGGGCACTGGCAATGGGTTGGAGGGAATAAGGCTCTTTCCTGCTTTCAGGATTTTCCGCTGTAAAAATGCTACATGCCACCAGCAACCTCAGACCCCACAAAAGGTTGTTATTTTTAGGAAGGAAGGAGCTAGCCAAATGACCTCAGCCATGTAAGCTATCTGAATGGCATCTTAATCCCAGAAAATTTAATAAAATGTGGGTGGGGGCTACTTAATTATGTTCCTCTGCCACGAAAAGGAGTTCATATATTTCCTTTGTTATAATAGCATTGGCATCCTGATATTGACAGGTGGGAGAAATAACTGTTTTTCCTAGGGCATTTATTAAATAAGTAAGAAAAAAATCTCCTGGGAATTTTCATTGGAATTGCATTGATTTTAGAAATTATTTCAGAGAGAACTGACATCTTTACATATTGAATATCTCCACCCAACAACCTGCTCTCTGGTTTTATTTTTTAATTTATTTTTTAGTTGTAGTTGGACACAATACCTTTTTATTTTATTTATTTATTTTTATGTGGTACTGAGGATCAAACCCAGGGACTCGCACCTGCTAGGTGTTCTGACTGAGCCACAACCCCAGCCCCCAACATGCTTTCTATTTGTTCAACCCTTCTTTTATATGATTTCGTGATTTTGCCCACAAAAAACTTCAATGTATTTTGTTATATTTACTCCTAGTTGCTGCAGTGTTTTTCCCCCTTGCTGTTACCATAGGCCATTTTTTTATTTAAGATTTTAACACAGATTATATATTTTTGGGTTTCATAAAAACTATACCATTGTCTGAATATTAACATTATCACATTTGTCGACCATATATCTAGCACATAGGAACCACTATGGTCAGCCTGGGCAACCAATGCATGTGACATTCTCTCTGCTCTGGGAAGTGTGGCTTGACTTTAAATATGATTAGAACTAAAAGCATAATTAATATGGAAAAAGGATTCCTACGACCTTGTGCTGGAATCTGCAAAACATTCAAATATCCGAGAGCATTGTCCTGGTCATCAGGAGGGTCTCACTTTTAGGGTCTAGGAATTTCCCCAGGTTAAGGGTCATTTTAAGAACTGAAATACCCTGATGAATTCAATAAGCCTGTGCTTCTCTTACTGGTTACTTGCATTCTGGAAGAATTCAGTGATGTGCTACGGGATATACAGGGATGGCCAGTAGAAACTAAAGAATATATTATTTCTGTGTGTATATACGTGACTGCATAATCAATGTGATTCTGCAACCTGTACACTCAGGAAAATGAGAGATTATATCCCATCTGATTCAAATGTAGGATATGTCAAGGTCATTGTACCGTCATGTGTAACTGATTAAAATACATAAAAAATTTTAAAAAAGAATATATTTTGGGTATCAAACTAAAGCACTGATTGCATAATAAAGATTTTTGACTAATTTAACTCGCAAGTAATTTGAAACATTTATATTAAGATAACCAGGGATATCTTTTGAGCTATAATGCAAAATTAAGATTTAGGTTTAAGAAAATTTACTGGGATGCTGTGCCCAGGTTTCTCAGAACTTCCCAGTCAGTCTCCTCTGCCTTTGATGTGCTTTGGGGAATATCTGGTATTCCCTGGGGGAAAGCATCCATCTGATGAGTACTAGGCACTCATTGAATTCAGTTCTCGCCTTGCTTTTGCTGTCCCCTGATTGCTCAGCTCTGAAGATACTTCAATGCCTTTAACATAGCTTTTCAGGATTTGGTAATTACAGTGATCCTTGAGCATCCTCTTAAGAATAACTGCTTCAGCCAGTTCCCTATAGGGAAGGAGGTGCAGAAGCTGGATGGCTGAGCATGGCATTGGGGGGTCCCATGTGCTGCGTTACTACTATACAGAAATGATGGGCTGCTCAATGAAATGTGGAGGGAGAAACAATATATTTTTGGAAGTAACCCCACAGAAAGACTTGAGCTAGACAGACTCTGGCCTACTGCTGATAGAGGCTGATCTGTAAGATGAGGCATGGCAGAGAATATCCGTACAGGCTGAATTTTACAAAGTCAATTCATTGGCGATGGCAAACCTGCCACCAAGTTCTGTTTGTTTTCCTTTTGGATTATTTCTTCTTGTCACCTACATCCTTTCATTCCTATTGCCTCGTCATTGTTGGATTTCTTTAACAGATTAATTCATTAATGTTCTCATTCAATAAACTTTCAATCAACTCTGTACTGATTACTGTGCCAGGCATACAATTCCTTCAAGGAAATCACAATCTACTGAGGGGGAAAAATGAAACATCAATTACCAAATAGTGGTGGAAGGATCATAGAAAACAGTGTGGGATGTTATGGGATTCTGCAGAAGAGTGGGCTTATCCAGCCTAAGGGGACTAGGAGGCATGCTATCTAGTGAAAGACAGGAGGGTGTAGGGAAGACAGGAGAGAGGAGGCAGGTTCTTTAAGCAAAAGGGAATGTGACAGATGTAAAGGTTATGTGAAGTTTAGTTCCTAAAGGCAATAGCAAATTCAGGATAAATGGAACAAGATAGGGAAAGGAATGAGAAATGAAGCTGGAATAACAAAGCAAAAACCAGGGCATTTGGCTGGCCTTGGGTTCTGCTAAAGAATTTGGAGTTCTTGTCCTTTGGGCAGTGGGGAGCCATGGAAGGGCTTAAAGCAGGAAAATGATGTATCAAATTTATATTTCAGAAAGTCCACTCTAACTGCAATGTTGCAAGTAGATTATCTACACACGCTCATTTATTTAAAATTGAATTATTATAACTATATATAATAACAAAAATTACATAGAATAATATTTTTATTTATTATATTTGGTTTGAGTATGTTTTTCTTTTATTAAGCCAGACATATAGATCTCTGCAGAAGAAATAGTTTTCTTTCAAAGGAGGTTAATACAATTAGTTTTAACTGAACTAGCTTTTATTTAATTTTGTGAAGAGGTAACATATTAAAATGATTCAAAATTCACCCTGTTTTCTGGCCATCCAGCTTCTCTTTCCACAACCACGAACGTTATTAGTTTCTTTCTGTTCTTCCTGAGCAATTTTATGCTTATAAATATTTATGTTTGGGGCTGGGGTTGTGGCTCAGTGGTATAGCACTTGACTAGTCTGTATGAGGCACTGGGTTCAATTCTCAGCACTGCATATAAATAAATGAATAAAATTTTTTAAAATGGCCCATCAATATATAAAAAATATTAAAACAATTTATGTTCATATGTTCCTTACTGGCCTTTTAAAGATTAATGGTTATATATAATGCATATTGTCCTTTACCTTTTCTCTCTCAAATGGCAACTTTATTTGAACATCTTTCTGTCAGTATTTAGAGTTTCTTCATCCACTGTTATGGCAACACAACATTCAGTTATGGACCTGTACATAATTTATTTAGCCATTCTCTAATGATGGATATTCATTAGATGGATGTTTCTAGTTTTGATTTTACAAACAATTTTGCAATCGATAATGACTCCATTGTCATTTCACTCCCATTTCATCTGTAGGACAAATTCCCCAAAATAGGGTGGCTGGGTCAGAACATGCTTTTTTAGCAATTTTGATTACGATATGGCCAAATTGCCCTTCACTGTAAGCTGACTTTCCTACTGGAATTGTTTGAGTTTGCTGACACAATGTGTTGTCAAACTCTGGGATCTCTGCAATCAGGCGAAACAGTATTCTCCTACTTTATTTTGCATTGGCATATTACAAGTAAGGCTTCTTATGTATGAATATGAGTCAATTGATTTTTTTGTCCCTTGAACCATCTGTCTATTCCATTTCATTTTTCTACAGGGTTATTAATTTATATAAGTTCCTTAGGTGTTAGAGAAATTAAGTCATATGTCTGTGATATACATTGAAAACAGTTTTCCAAGTTTGTCATTTGTCTTTGTTTATTTGTATTTATTCATTTGACCTTTTTAATTTGTTCATTTTGTTTTTTGGTAAATATTTATGCCAAATATAAAACAAATTTATATTATTTGTGTATATATATATATATATATATATATATATATATATAGAGAGAGAGAGAGAGAGAGAGAGAGAGAGAGAGAGATGCTTATTTTTGTTTATTTGTATTTGTTGATTTGGTTTTGCTTATGGTAATTTTCACCTTTCAGTAAAAGTTTATTGCTAAATAGTTGAATTTAGCCATTTGCTATTTTATAAGACTTTGAATTCTGTCACACTTTACAAAGCCTTTCCTATCTCAAGATTACCAATCAAAATTATGATTTCTTCCATTACTTCCATAACTTTGGTTTTCATTAGGTAAAATCAACAATTTTCATATGAAATAACCACTATTTGACAATTGTCAACCTGCAGAAATGGCCCTATGGTTTAATCTAGGACATTCAAGCCTCCAGCCAGTAGTAATTTGTTCTGGTGCAAGATATGAGGGTCACGTTCAACTTAATGCTTTTGCAGATGTCAACCCATCTTAATAGCTTTTCTTTTTCCCATGATTATTAATACCACCTCTTAACACTAATTTTAGAAATAAAATTGTATGTATAGATTTTAGATTTTTAAAAATCTTCCAGTGGTCTGCCTGCCCATTCAAATTGCAGTGTTCATTATTTAGATTTTGTTTTAACATCTCATTCTTTTTTAGAACATTAATCTTCTTAATTTATTTTTTCCATGTGCATTTGGAATTTTCTAGTCTAGTTCCTTAAAAATTAATGATCATTTTGTTTGCATTTTTGTTAAGATCACTGAATTTGAAGTGAACTGGGAGCAAATTGCTGTGTGTGTGTGTGTGTGTGTGTGTGTGTGTGTGTGTGTTGCCGGGGCTGTAACCCACAGCCTTATGCACGCTAAGCAAGTGCTCTACCATTGAGCTACATGCCCTGCAGAGATTCTTTTTGGGCCCTATCCATGAGGGCATGCTTTTCTCAACTAGCCTCTTAAGAGTTTCCTCCTCTCATTCTCTAATCTGTTCATTCTGTGCTCTGCCACCTGACTAATCTGCCTCAAATATCTTCATTAACTCAGATTCCTGAGTTTCCCTAATCCATACCTTCTCTTTGTTTTCATCTCTTCTCCTTCAGAAATCTGTCATGTCCTCCTCTCACCCCTCCACTAACTGAAAGCCCTGATAAGCCCACTTGGCCCTTCAGGTCACATCCTCCAGTGCAATCTAGACTGGCTATTGTGACATCTACTTTGCTCTCCCTTTCATGAAATCACTCTACTTCACTAGGAAGCACTAAATTATGTATGACTTTTGTTTCACCACACATTTTTAACCAGAGTGACTTAGGTTTCAAAAGCAGATAATTGAACATTGAAATACATCACATTAACCCCTAAATCTCTTCGGTTGAAATCATGTTGCAATTCAGATTTTTATTACCTTGGACTTGCACATGCCTTAAAATCTTGTGTGTAAACACCATATATCTCTATTCATTCATTCAGTCTGTTGCCAAATAGGTATTTCAGGTCTACCGTGTGCCAGGCGCTCTGATAATCATCCGACATTTGTATCAGTCAAATTAAGATCGTTAAGCAGCAATAACAAATAATCCCAATCATAATGGTCTACAACTCTAAAGTTTTTTTTGTTGTTGTTCATGGTACATGTCCACCTTCACTTGGTCTTAATTTCAGGAATCATATCATTTTTGGTTACACAAGCATCCCTGTCTAGGATATGCTGGTCTCAAGATGAACACAAAATTAACATACTTTTATTTTGCAAATTATCTTCACCTAACACCAACAAAATGATCTTAGAGCGTCTCTACTCCACCATTCCTTATTAATTTGTTTTCCCATGTGGCAGGTCAGGGATAACTTTATGATCATATTACTCTGTTGACAATCTCATTGGTTTTGAGGGCCCCAAATGACAAACTGTATTTGGACAGGAATGTACCTTTCCACAGATGACGACATATAAGTCTTGATATTTCCACCATGTACATACTTGCACAATATGTATACTATGTGTTATATTTTCTTTGATCTTAAAACTTACAGCTAGTCTCAAAATAAATAATTATATGGAAAGGGAATGGTTTAATCATTTCAGATGGAAAGTCCCCCGTCCCAAACACGTAATTATTAAGCCATTCCCACTTCCATACGATGGTATTGCTCTCAATTATTTGCTGAGAAATAAACGAGTAAACTAATAATGATGCTAGGGTCTTAGTCTTCCCTTCTTAATGGATGCCTCAGAAGACAGCCTCTCTAATTCCATCTCCATACCATATGTCTCTGTTGACATTAAAGTGCTTAGTTCCAAATGAGTTGGCTTCATTCAAGCATCTTAATTCAAGAGTGGATGATTAGATCTTAAGCTAAAAACCTATTAGGATGTAAGCATTTGTATTTTTGAAAGGTATTAAGGGAACATCATGGTGTGGTTGTAGATAAATCCTCCCTATCTAGTAGTGGGTTGGCAAAAATCTCATTTAATCTTCAAACATTACAGACCAGCTTCATGTCAACATTAAGCCCAGAACAAGAAATCAGCCCAGGGTTATCAATCCACATGCTGGATAGCGTGGTGATTTTTATCCTCTGCTAGGAACACATTCAGAGATCCTGTCTCTGAGCTGGGGTAGACTGAGAGAACCAAGTAATGTTAAAACAAAACAAAACAGAAATACTCTGGAAGAAGTTCTGAGTTCAGAGCTAGAGCCCACCTCAGCACCTCAGTAGGAGAATGTCACTCATTGGTGGGCTGGTGCACCCTGAGGTTTCTTAGCAGGTACCATGCTATAAAGCAACTCGTGTGAACAGAGGACAAATCACATCACCCGTGTTTTCAATTCCTTTGAGAAAGCACATACCGAGCTAAATAAAAACCAGTGCTAAGCTTGTTCGTGCCTTTATTTAACCACATGTGTGGTCCAAATTAATAGGATCTCTCCTTCTCCTCCCGGCCTCCAGTTAATTTGCTTTCGTCCCTATGTAATCCTGTCATCAGCAGGGCATGGGATCTTCATATGTGGAATGTGAATATCATTTGATAACCATCTGCCTAATGTTTTGGCATATATTTGTTTAGCTTACAGGGCTACCACTAATTTGGGACTCTTCCTCGGGAGCAGACATGTCCACTGGGGAACAGGGGGAATGTAAAGTTGCAGAATTAAGATTTCCTAATTATGTTTTAACAAGTGAGCGGTAGGGCTACTGACAGTGCCACTCCTGAAGAAAGAAAGACCAGATTAATTTATCTTTTTCTAATTTCAAAGACACCTGCTAGGTGGTGTGTTTGTTCCTTTCTTCCTTCTTCCCTTTTCCGTTCTCCCCTTCTTCCCTTTTCCTTTCACTCCCTCTCTCCCTCCCTCCCTCCTTTCCTCCCTCCCTCCCTCCCTCCCTCCCTCCCTCCCTTCCTTCCTTCCTTCCTTCCTTCCTTCCTTCCTTCCTTCCTTCCTTCTCTCTCCTTCCTCCCCCTTCCCTCCCTTCCTTCTTTTTTCTTCTCTCTCTTTCTTTTTTTTTCTTTCTGTGTTTCTCCTTTTGTATTTTTTTGTGTGTGCAAAAGTGCCATGAATACAATGGATTAGTAAAGGTGAGCTCTGATTACCATTGCTTGGAGAATCCTAGGGTGCGCACCTTCAACTATATACTCCCTCAGTGTTTTATGACAACTTCTTTATTGCTCATTAGAAACACAGAGAACCATAAAGCAAGAAAGAAGGAATGCTTTGTAAGAAAGAAATGTATATTCCTGCTGGAAAAAAAAAAGATTTATATGTTGAAGTATTTATGGACTTCAACATTAAAATAAGAGCAGAAATCCTAGAACAACTGATACTGATAATGCTTCGTAACTGTATCTTCTATCCCAGGGGCCTCGGATACTGTAAAGATATTAAAGATACAAATTTAAAAAGGGACTATACAGTCAGCACTTCAATGAAGTAGATCATACTTGAAAACATTAAGCTTCATGAAAATAATTTTTGTGTGTGAAAATTCAAATCAAAGCATTCAAAACTGAGACCATCCGGGGAGTGAGGGTGAGTAATGGAAGCTGCCTTACAGTGGAAATATCCCTATGAAGATGAATTTTCATATTCTAACTTAAATGAAGGACAACACATTCTTGAGTCACTTGAAGTTAATCAAATCATACAAACAAACTCTAAAATACTGTATTCCTTATCTAATTGGATCTTTGCATACTGGCTCTGTATTTGATGATACTGACAAACTATTGTGTCAACTTTTTAAGCGGGAAATGGAGCTATGGTTTAAATTTTTTAAGAACTACTTATTTTCTAAAAGATATATACTTTCAAAGTCCTTACCTTTTATTATTTGTGCACACACACGAGCACATATGCATACTAAGATACTTATGAATAACTGGCCAAAAGCTAATAAGTGTTAAACCTGGGTGAGGACATATCGAGGCTCAGTACACTATTCTATTTTGCTGTATATTAAAAGTGCTTCATAATAAAATTTTAAATTAAAAAATATAAAATATATCAGGTATCCAAAGTTGTAATAAAGTATAATCTGGAAAACTCTTACCCGCTAACTAGTTGAAGATTTAAAACATACCAATGTAGTTGAAAAAATTATAAAGGAACTCTTTTATGTCAATTACCTGGCTATGTTTGTAGGGTCCCTTTGGGAGGCTTCCTGCTGGTGTCACCTCATTAGAATGGTAACACTTCTAATGTTCACTTCAGCTGGGCCAAACAGACCTGGATTCAGGCTGAACAGAGGCAATGTGGTGCCATGGAGCTAACTCAGCCTTGAGAATCAGAAACACCTGGACTGAAATCCCTGCTCTAAACACAGTTGTGTGACCCTCGGTCAAGTTCCAAACTTCTCCGAGCCCATGACCTCTGTGAAAATTTGTTCTGCAACACCAATGTAGTTGCAGGATTGCAGACCGTGTCTGTGCGATACTTAGCTGGACCATGAGAACCGTAGCTATTTTACTTGATGTTTTAGAAGACATTTGAATATTTCTCATCTGAAACCTAAGAGCATCTTTGAACATGCAGTAAATAAACACTTGATAGCAGTTGCTTAAACAAAGCCCATTGTGCTACTTAGCAAAGAAAAGGAAATCATCAACTGGACAGAGTTGGAGTAGCATGCAGGAGTGGGAAGGACAAAATCAGGACATGCCTGAGATGGGGTGGAGGTCTGGTTTAAGGTGGGCCTTTCAACTTAGTGCAAGGGGCAATTTAATTAGAATCCTTATAGCTAAAGATTAATGAATACATGGGCCGGGCATGGTGGCGGCGCACATCTGTAATCCCACTGTAATCCCAACAGCTCGGGAGGCTAAGGCAGGAGGATCACAAGTTCAAAGCCAGCCTTAACAAAAATAAATAAAATAAAGCGAGGTGTTAAGCAACTCAGTGAGACCCTGTCTCTAAATAAAATACAAAATAGGGCTGGGGAGGTAGCTCAGTGGTCAAGTGCCTGGAGTTTGATCACAATTACTGCCTCCGCCCCCCCCCCCCAAAAAAAAGATTAATGGACACAGAATGGCTAAAGTTTTAAACAGTGAATCATTTTTGGAAACTATCTATTGTCCCAAGAAGGACTGATTTATAGAGAAAGTATATATAGATTTGGAGGAAGTTCTTTATACAAACAATAGTTTTGGGGGCACGATCGACTTCCTGGGCCCCAGCATTCAGTTTCCAGAAAAGCCAAGTCAGGTTAATGCTGTTTGAACAGTTGAGTTGTGTTGCTAAGCTGATACGCTGAGTGGATATCGGTGTTTTTTGTTCTCATTTGTATAGGGGGCTCCACAAAAGATTTTTGTCTATTTTTACTTTGGTTTTTCAGTCTCAACATGAACTGGGATTACATAAAAATGCACTTCAACAAAATGAACTTCCTTTGTGATTCTACTTTCTGCTCGCTCATTTTCTATTATTTTTTAGCATCTCATTTGAATATTCCAGACTGTCTTTGTAAGAAGATGCAGTCTTACGCCAGTGGTTCTCAACCTTGCCTGAACATTGGACTGACATGGGCAGATTTTTTTTTTTTAGTCCTTGGGATTGAACCCAGAGGCATTTTACCACTGAGCCATATCCCGAACCCTTTTAATTTTGAGGCAGGGTTTCATCAAGTTGCTTAGATCCTTGTTCAGTTGCTGAGACTGTCCAATGATTTTTCTGACTCAGCTTCCTGAGTCGCTGGGATTGCAGGCGTGTGCCACCACACCTGACTCCTCACTTGGGCAGATTTCTATACTCCTGAAGCCAAATTCCACCTCCAACTCAATTAAATCAGGATGTCTAGAGTGGGGTGTCAGCAAGTCTAAGCTCTCTCGGGATTTTCTTTTTAATATATATGAAATATATATATTAAAATATGTATATATTATATATTTTAAAATATATATTTATATATTTTTTTAGTTGTACGTGGACACAATATCTTTATTTCATTTTTATATGGTGCCGAAGATTGAACCCAGAGCCTCACATGTGCTAGGCAAGCACTCTACTGCTGAGCCACAACCCAGCCCCTCTCCCAGGGTTTCCAATGTGCATCTAAGTTTGAAAACTACTGCTTGAAGCATAACTGGAGGAATAAAAGCTTGACCAGGGAATTATAAGACCTTAGACACTGATAATAACTATGGACTGCTGTATATTAGAGCCACTTTCCAATGCTGTTAAGCTGTAATATAAGTATTAATAATGACACAAGTGTATGTGACTACATCCTAACCTTTAAGCTCTCCATTCAGATTCCATTATACATTATATACATATTATATGTAATTATATATTATATAATTATGTATTATTGTATTATATTATATATTTATATTATATATTGTATTTCTCAGGAGCTTTAAGTTTCATAATAACTATCTTTCATTATACATTCCACCAACTTCCTTTTCTTCACCAGCTCAGCACAGAGTTATTCCTTCATTTGACGCTGACATTGACCCAAACTGGGAGCAACTATTTCTTTGATTTGCACATGTCCCTTCCTCACTATATAAGACTGTTACAGATGTAGTAACCTTTGCTAGAGGTTGGGGGACATTGCCTAAAGATGAAAATTTAACATAGAATATTAGCTAGCCAACATTTATGGTGTGAAAAGTCCTTTGGCCACCTTGCTGTGTCTAGTTACCATACCTACCTTTATACTCCCACTCTGTCTCTTTTGTGGCCCTCTCTCAAGAGAAAGCAAAGCTCCTTTCCTGGTCTTTTGCAACATACTCCACTTGTGTCAAGCTCTGCCCTCCATTTTGGAATTCCCTTTGCATAACCAAGAGCTCAGTGGTGTCCTTTGGTATACAATAAGTCATCTCTTCTAAAAATGCCTTCTCCATCCCCACTGGATCCTTTAAGTAAAGGAAAGAACTAGAGAACAGTTACTACCACTCTCCTGGGGATTATGACAATTCCTTGTCAATCTCTTGAAATATATAAACAATTAAATCAATTTAGACTTTAAATAAAAACATCTTTTTTTCCTGTTATATTTAGCTCCTTAATTTAGCCAATAATCATATCTACCACTGTAAATGCTGAGAGACACATCAACTATTTGAATGAAAAATAAATCTTCCAGTGAGAATCAGTACAGTTGAGAACATAAGAATTGTGACGAAATTAAGTTATAACACAAGAAACTAATTGTTTGTTCAATGAACTTGGCTCCAAGGATTTATTTCAGTTCATTGACATTCACCTTGCTGTGATTTACATTTTCAAATAGTATAATGTTTGCAAAGGATCAGACCTTTTTAAAAAATTCTTGGTCAGGTTTTCTCTGACTTCACTGATCCAAAGTCCAGATTGGTATGGGTTAAAAAATGATTAGAGGACTTTCATCTCCAGAGGAGGTGCCTGGGACAATCTTTTCCATGCACAACGGTAATTTTTGTCTAATATAGTATATGAAACACATCATCTTAGATCCATTAGTGAACTCTCATGAAAGGAAAGAATGTTCAGTCTAGGACAAAGCTCATCGTTGAACCAGATGAACATGAATTCCTGTTTTCACAACTTTGATGGCAAGGGGAATATACGACCAATTTCAGAACCCACCAAGACAAGAAGGCCACAAACCTGAATCCCAAAGAACTCTACCCTCCAAGTAAAAGTGAACTAGAAATAATCCTGCCACCTTCCTTCACCCCCATCCTCTACCAGAGAACTGCAAAGAAAATACAGCTTTTAATCTTGATGCCAAGTGAAGGTAAGAAAAGAAAAATAAATCCTGACTTAGAACTTGTAACTACAACTCATCTCAGGTTTATTGCCTCAATTTACATTCCCAGAGTGGTTTTAAAAACCTCAAGCCAAGAATTTAATTGAGAGTAACCCTCAGACTAGTTGTGTCCCAAGATGCTTGGGAGAAGCAAATGTATACATTTTTCTAAAGAAGACATCTTCATTCCAAGCCCTCAAGCATCCCCACAAATACAATTCCAAGATCATTGCACATACCACAATAAAACTTGACTAAATGCACAAGCAGCTAAGTCACCATGAGCAATAACTTGAAACAAACAGAGTAGACCTGGATCCGTCAGGACGTCAGAGTCTATAAGTTTCAGACACAGACTTTCAAAACACTATAAAATATTTTGAAAGAAATGAATCACAAACTTAAAAATACATGCAAGAAACCATGAACCATGAAGTATGACTGAGCAGATTATCAAAGAACTAAGCTGAATTTCTAGAAATGGAATATAAAATATAAAATTCTTAAAATACGAGTTCAAGCAAGTGAGGAATTTCTGTTGGTTTATTTAGATGTGATAATGATATTGATTCTGCACCCACACCCAAATATTCTTGTCAATTAGAGATAAGTACTAAGGTGTTTTCAGAAGAAATCTCCTTTCAGATGGAATTCCATGATGTCTGGGATTTGCTTTAAATGTTTCCTCAGTAAATTTTGTTTAAAGTATGTAAGGCGAGAAAAATGAAATGAGACTATTAAAAATTTGGTAAGTATTGAACTTGAATAGAGGGCATATGACTTTTTTCACACTACTCCCTTTACTCTTATTCATGTGTGAAATTTTATACAATAATAACTTTTTAAATTTAGAAGCAGAGATTATATTTTCTTAGTTTGAGCTCAGATATTTTTATGGTGTTCATTTAATTAATTTTTAAAATCTGATTTAAAAATATATGATTATCCAAAGTTTCTTCAAGTCATGTAACTATATATGTGACATACATATAAATCTTCATGGGCTGATATAAACTATAAATAGAAGTTATGTAGAAAAAAACCAAAATGGGCTTGATAGAGATTAATGGAAGTTGAGAAGAAATTTAGTGAACTATGAAAGAGATCTGTAGAAATTATCCAGAAAGCAGCACAAGATAACAAACAATAGTGAACGTAAATGAAGACAGAGACATGATAGGTATAAGGAGAAAATGTAACAGGTTTTATTAGAGTCCCAAAAGGATGGGAGAAAAACAATTAAGCATAGTTAGTATTTGAAGAGAAAATGACTAAGGAATTCCAGAACCAATGAAATGTGGCAATTCATGGTCAAGAAGCCTAAGTAGGAGGCTTAGGAGCACATTGGGAGCACATTTGTAATCCTGATATGTGGAGGCTGAGGAGGGAGGACAGCAAATCTGAGACCAGCCTGAGCAACTCAGTGAGTCTCTGTCTCAAAAGAATGTTTAAAGGGGTAGGGGATGTGGCTCAGTGGTAGAATATACCTGGGTTTAATCCCCAAAATGAAGAAGAAGGAAGAAGAAAAAGAAGAAGGGGAGGAAGAGGAAGAGGAGGAGGAAGGTGAAGAAGGAGAGGAAGAGGAAGAAGAATAAGAAGGAGAAATCCCAAATAGTCTAATTAAAAATAAATCTATACATGGACGCATTATAGTGACAATAAAAACAGAAGAAAACCGTAGCCCATAAGGACACGACCTTAAAAAGGGTCCAATAGCAAAGCATAACCTCAAGAAGAGCAGTGACCTGAGAGCCCCTTTCTCATCCATGGAAGCTGGACAAGAGGGTGGTGATCCGTCCAATCTGATGACAGTGGGGACCACCTGGGATTCTGAGCCTAGGGAGCGTATACTTCAGAAATGAAGGTGAAACCAAGTCACTTTCAGACACACAAAATCTGTTCGTCTCTGATGGTAATTCTACAGGATGTTGTTCTTCAGGGATCAAGAAAATGCTCCCAAATCAACATTTTGAGATGCCAGAAGGAAAGAAGCATAGAGAGTCGGGAAGATAGAAGTAAGAAGAAAGGAATACTGGTTGTGTGGAACGATGAATGGTGTCAGCCCCATCTCATTCAAGAACATAGCCCGGATCCTACCCAGAATTCTAGAAAACCAGGTGAGCAGTGCTCCCAAAGAAGACAAGTGACCAAGTTGCGTTTATTTCAGGAATACAGTGTTGGTCCAGCATTCGAAAATTCACATCCATGTTAACAATTTAAAGGAGAAAAGCCATGTGATCATCTCAAGAGATGCCAAAAGAGTACTTGCTAAAAATTAGTACTTATTTTATGATCTAAATTCCAAAAAAAGAGTTAAGATTTCTTATGTTTATTAACAATACTTCCTTAACTTGATAAAGCATGCCTATAAAAACTTAAAGTTTTATCTATTATACTATATTTGATAGATAAAAATATTAATAGAAAAAAAATGAATGTTGGCTGTCACCTTCTTATTCAAATTTGTACCATTGATCCTAGCCAGCACAACAAAACAAGGAAAGGAGATATAAAGGAAATGATCAGTCGGGCACAGTGCCATATACCATAATCCCAGTGGCTTGGGAGGCTGAGGCAGGAGAATCATAAGTTCAAAGCCAGCCTCAGCAAAAGCAAGGCATCAACTCAGTGAGACCCTGTTTCTGAATAAAATACAAAAAATAGGGCTGTGGATGTGATTCAGTGGTCCAGGGACCCCTGAATTCAATGCCTGGTATCTACCCTCCCCCCAAATAAAATAAAATAAAAAATAAATGATCAAAATTGTAATTTTTTAAAAAGTCATTATTTTTAGATGACATGTATGATTATGAACATAGAAAATTCCTCCAAAATATGTAGGTTAATTTTTAGAGGGTTTGGCAAAGTTGTCAGATAAAAATCAATACATGAAAATCAACTATATTCCTATCTACCCACAGCAGATAGTTGGGACAAGAAAGCACTATACAGCACTGAAAAAGAACAAGCCATACAGCAACGTGTACTGTTCTATTCCACTTTATGTAAAGTTCAAAATCAAGCACGATCAAATCATTTATGGTTGAGGAAGGCATACACAGGCACTGATGGGAATAAAGAAAACAAAGAATGGCTATCACAAAAGTGAGGATATTGGGTTACTCCTGGGAGAAAGCACACAATAACGGGGTGTATGGGCCCTGCAAGGCTCACTTAACTTGGTTAAGCTTATTTTCATTTTTAAACTATAGTAATGTACCTATGTTTTACAATTTTCTGATACATTTCACAATTACTGAAAAGTCAGAGTGAATGAAGATAAGGATAAAATTTAGCAAATGTAAATGTCTGCCTAAGAAAACAACAACTGTATTATCTAAGGTCACCAACACCCAACAGCCTCTCACCCTGTACATTTCTGAACTGTCCAACATCTGATCGTGAAAATTAATCTCTCTCTGGCATGAGGCTGAGTATACCTTCAGTGATGGTTGGCTCCTATTTGGAGCACCCATCCATTCTCACAGATTCAGCAACAATCATTGTGCTTGACTCCCAAAATTGTCATCATGGCTTCATGTCACCCATGCCTTGCGCTTTTGACCTTCTAGACATTGTCTTCTAGATATTGCCATGGGAAGGACCTATGTTATCTAAACCATGGATTGTCTAGTGTGATGATCTACATGAAGTATACAAATACTCTTCTTAGATCTACAGTCTCCCTAGATGAATTCACTGATTGCTTTTTTTAAAATACTTTTATTTTATTTATTTATTTTTATGTGGTGCTGAGGATCGAACTCAGAGCCCTGCACATGCTAGGTGAGTGCTCTACCGCTGAGCCACAACCCCAGCCCCTGCTTTGGTTTTTATATTATCTCTGTGTTGCATCTTACAAGCGTCTTACTCCAATCCTAAGTCTTCTTCTGAGTTCCAGGTTCATATCGCTAAGTGCCTCCTTTATATCACAATTCTATCCCAAGAGCTATGCCATCACATTTACACTCCAGAATGATAACTTTGCAAATGTGGAAGAAGAATTAATTAAAGGGTGAGAGAGAAAAAATATGGCAGCAAGAATGCTGAGCTAAAGTAGTTGGGAGTAAATGAAGAGGGATTCCTGAGAGTGATAGGGGGAGAATGCCCTGCAGTGGGTACCAGCTGAGATAAATAAATGGGATGGAGCAGCGTGGCTAAGGAAGGAGCTAAGGATGGCACCAAAGCTGATCCTCAGGAGACTTGGGGAATGGCGGTGTCTTTGCCCAAGGTAGGTGATATGGAAGGAGGAGAGGGAAGGGTGGGAGGCCCCTGACTTCATCTTGGTCAGCAAACCTGTGGCACACTCAGCAAGGAGGTGGAGTACCTCATTAGAAATACAGGTTTGTATCTCAGGAGAGCAGCTGAGATAGATGGAGGTGTTGACTTGGGAGTCCACCTAAGTGTGGGGGGTGGCTGTGGGCAGTTTGGAGGTTGCCAGGAAAAGCAAAAGTGACAATTCCTATTACACGCAGGAAGAAAAGATCCTGGCACTGGCAAACCAATTAGTGTCAACATGGCCCAAACTAGCTAGGAACCTTGGCTTCTGTTCCCAAAGTTCCATGAGTCGGCCCTCCTTCATTCCATCATTTATTCTGGGAAGGATGGAGTCAACATATCTGTAGTCAGAAGAGTCAGGGATGGTGGGATTTAGAGACCTCCGAAAGGTTTGCCTGTGACTGCACCTGAGATTGTCAGTCACAAGCAGGGCTCTGAGCTAGTGCTAAGCACAGTGGCCCCTGACAAATCGCAAACACTATACCTGACAGAAGTAACATGCATGTAACTATAAATGTTATTAATCCCTGGGTTAAAATAAAAATAGCAGCTCATGTTTTATTAAGGGTTATGTCCTTCCAAAAAGACCCATCAGAGTTCTTACTCCCAGGACCTCAGGATGTGAATGCACTTGGAGATAGACCCTTTATAGAGGCAAAACAAGACCATTGGAGAGTATCCTCACCACAGTGGGTCCCTATAATGCCATGCGAAGGTGAGGACATGGTGGGGCCATGCCAAGCCAAGATCACCAGCAAACCACCAGCTAGGGGAGAGGCCCCACTGAGCCCGTCCAGCTCCAGAGTCATGAGATAGTGCATACCTGCTGGGTAAGCCACCCTGTTTGTGGCACCTTGTCCCGGCAGCCCTCACCTGCTGCGACAAGGTGCCCATCATGAACATGGTAGCACATGCTTATTTTGCTCAGTGTCATTGGATCCTCATGCTGATCCCCTGTGGAAGACAGCATCCAGGGGCCCCTTTCACAGGGTAGGAATCAAAAGCACTGCGATGCAAGTTCCTGTGTGCTTAGACACAGGACACAGGGACTTTCCTGGGGAAAATAGCAGGAAGTGTCACCCATGAGGCACAGCACATGTCAACAGTGTTGCCGTGGAGTGAGGCAGTGTAGAGGCCAGACCTGAGGTCAGCCTCTGAGGGCCGAATCCCAGCTCTGGCAACTCCAGCTGTCTGGCCTTGAACCAGCTCCTTAACCAGCTCTGCACCTTGGCACAACATAGAAAATACTAATGTGAGGTTCTCCTGTGGATGCCTGGGAAACATTGAGCATGTGGCCTGCTGTAGTCATAGATGCTCAACAAATGGCAGTTATCTTAAAATAATTATTCAGGGGAAGTCACAGGCGGGTGGCGAGGCCCATCAGTAATTCCGAGGGCAATGCAGATACAGTTGCCTCTCGGATGTGCTGCACCGAAGGTCAATACTAAACGCATTGTTTGTTTGGAGTATGTCTGTGTCTAGGCCTGGGAGTGAGGGGTGACCGGGGCCATTTCTTCAGGTAGACATGGCACTTGGTAGTTCTCCTCCTGGGCCCATTCAGTCATCCCTGGAGGGCCCTCGCCCTAGGTCAAGCCCATCCTGACCCCCCAAGAAGCTCTCTGTGGTAATAATAAGGGTTCACTGCTTTGTTAGATGTCAGAAAAAAAAAAAAGAGAGACCAAATTGGTGGTTATATGCAACTGGGAATTAATCAGTTAAAAGGTCAGAACTTGAAGCGTGGGTTTTGATAGAGACAGTTCCCACATGCTTTGAACTTTAAAATCACTGCATAAGGTTTTTACTATAAGCAAGTTCACCATAAAGGGATTTCACTGCGCAAATAACGAGTAAAGAAACACAATATCCATCCTGAATTTTAAAAATGCAATTAAAATTGGTGCAGACCCACTTGAGCCTTGCCAAATCCTGCTTTAAATAACAGTTTGGAGAATCACAAACTTCAATTACTTTTGGCAGTGTCTTGGTTTTCCATGAGGCACTATAGGTTATTAAATGTCGTAGCTATTTAGCTTACTAATGAATAGTTTATCCTACATTCAATTAGGCTAGTTTTCTCTCCCCCCCCCACCCCTCACTCTTTTTTTTTTTTTCTTCCAGCCCATTCAAAGAATTGATGATAATTAAGGGAAAAGCTGTCAGGGGTCCAGGTTTTTCATCCAAGATATCTTTATGGTTCTAGAGTACCTAGGATAGAAATCTGGCTTCTTCTTGTAATCTTAATATCTATCTTCCCATCAATAATGGTTATCATAATGATGATAATAGTGAGAATAATTGCAGTTGTGTGTTATATGCAACACCTTTCAAACCATTCTAAATAGTTCACATTTTTTTCTCTTAATACCCTTGTGCAAGAGATAAGGAGATTTTTTTTTTTAAGTCAATGAAGCACAGGAAGTTAAATAAACATTCCTGGGTTATAAACTTTATCTTGAACAAAGCAGAACCTGAACAAAATATGAACAGGTTAACATGTGTCCATTTCACATCATTGTCCTGTTCTCTATTCTATCTCACTCTCAATGGACTAACGGATAGAGATCAGGTAATAGCAATAGTGTTTTCGTATCTTTCTTTCTTTCTTGGTACTAGAAATTGAATTCAGGGGTGCTTTACCGCTGTGTCTCACTAAACTGCTGAGGCTGGCCTCTAACTTGGAATCCTTCTGCCTCGGCTTCTTGGGTCACTGAGATTACAGGTGGGCACCACCCCTCCCAGCTAATGTTTTCATCTATTTCTAATTGCCAGATTTTCAAGGTCGGATCAACTGAAGAGCAGTCCCTTCCTGATATATAAGGTGCTTGTTCATTTTTTTTTCCCCCAGCCTCACTTCAATCGGGAGAGGTGGTGGCCCCAGTGATTTTGATACTCACAGAGGTCAGGATTGTTCATGGACCTCTATGCCACTCCACATAAGTGTACCCGTGAAATCATATTTCAGAAAAGGAAGAAATTCAAACCATCAATAACAAAGCATGTAACAATAAGAAAAAGAGACCGATTCAAGATCTCTTTAAATGTTTATCGGTTCATCACACAGCTCTAAAGTGAGACCACACTTTGGGATTACAAAGCACACCCAGCCACTTTTTTAATCTAGCTAATCCCTATTCTTTTCTAGACACTAAGGTTCAGTGTGTCGGAGATAGATGAGAAAGACATAGCCTGCTCCTTGTAGAGATGCCTGGTCACGGACTGTCCCCGGCCCCACCCAACTGGGACTAGGCACAGGCATCGGAGAGCTCAGACATTCTAACAGCAAACCTGTCACCACTCTAAGGAAAAGAGAAAAATAAAGTCTCAGCCAAGACCCAACTGGTGAGCTCATTCTACACAGGAGAGCCTTGAGAAATGGCTTCAGGCTCCCACATGTCCCGGCCATCCTTCTCCCCAGCTCTTCCCTTCACTCCAGGGCCCCACTCCGGCCTGGCCTGCGCTGGCTCCTGGCGCAGTTGCTTCAGCATAAAAGCAGCATCCTGTTAGCTTGAAGTTAGTGCAGCCGGCCTCTGCTCTGAGGCCCTTCCTTCTTTTGTGCGTTTCTGCCTCTCCTCTTGTCCCTACCACAGTTCCCAGTCATGTTCCTATTCCTGGGACAGGAGCCACCTTGACCCTGAGGCACTCTTCCCTCTGGTGTCCAACTGGCCCCTTAACCCAGTCCACTTACCATAAATAGAGCCCAGTCAGTACACCACAGGCTACCATGGGCCTTGGCACACGTCCGCTCTTCTGGCATCTCCTCACTCTGGCCCGAGGCTGAAGGCAGCTCCTTCCCATGTCTGGTGCAACCCAAATATAGCTAGTATGTGCAAAGCGCGTGCTCCGTATCAGACACTCTTTTACGTGCACTGTGTGTATTTAATCCTCACCACAACACTGTAGGTATATTGTTGTTCCCTTTTTTAAAATTGATTTTATTTTTTTTAAATACATGACAGCGGAATGCACTGCAATTCTTATGACACATATAGAGCACAATTTTTCATATCTCTGTTTGTATATAAAGTATGTTCACACATATACAATTCAATACATGTACTTTGGATAATGATGTCCATCACATTCCACCATCCTTGCTAATCCCCTGCCCCCTCCCTTCCCTTTCCACCCCACTGCCCTATCTAGAGTTCGTCTATTCCTCCCATGCTCCCCCTCCCTACCCTGTTATGGGTTGTTGTTCCCTTTTTATGAATCTCTCTCTCTCTCTCTCTCTCTCTCTCTCTCTCTCTCTCTCTCTCTCTCTCTCATTTTATTTGTTTGCTTGAAGTACTGGGGATTGAACCCAGGAGCTCAGACTTGCTAGGTAGGAGCTCTGCCACTGAGCCACATTCCCAGCCTTTCATTTCTCTTTCTCAAATCTTCAGGGTCTTAATGCAATGGGAGGAGAAATGTGCTGTGGGTCACTCCTTGGCTTTCCATCATTAGGCAACACCTCTCCCCGCCCCATTCCCCTTTCTCAGGGGGTCCTCTTGCCACCCCTTTTCCTACACACAGAGCTCTGATTCTCTGCTGCCCCAGGCTTGCAGCTGTCCATGGGGCTCCTTGTTTTTGTACATTATCCCTAATGGACCAGCCCCCCCCCCATAAGGTTTCTAGATAGGGGCCCGGCCCCGCAGATCATAAAGGTTGGGCCCATGCACTCCAGAGGGCTGTGTCGGATGAGGAATTCTTTCAGAAAGCCTTGCATCTGGAGTTTTCTAATGGTGCCTTCAGGCAAGAAAAATTAAAATTAAACCACCAACCAACAACCCCTCCCCCCCCCAGCCCTACCATTCCAGCTTTCCCCCACAGCAAGATTTCTGACTTGGTTAAATAGAATTCATTAATAAGCAAGGGGGAAAATCACTCCAGGCAGTTTACTCTTGAAAATGTAAACTGTTAAAACATTTTGTGGTTACAAGCATTCGAAAAATCATGTATTTTCTCTAGTGTTTTGTGATTTCTCGGAACCCAAAGATTTTTCTGATACATGCAGAAAACCTGAAGGAGATGGTCACACGGAAGAGGATTCAGCCTTCAGTGTTTTTAGGGTGGTGACGTGCCTGCAAGTTGGAAATCTGGAGCCACCCTTGACTTGAGCTTTCTTTGCTTTCAGCTACCTTATTTTTTTTCCTTCTAAAAATACAAGTCATTCCCTGGGGTGTGGATGGGGTGTGTGCCCAGAGAGGCAGGAGTGGGGTCTGGGTCCCCTTACATGCACCAGAATGTCCAGTCTTTCTCCCTGGCCCCACCTCTCCCCCCCACCTCTCCATCTCTCTGTCTCTCACAAACACAATCCTCCCTGGGATGAGAGTGGTGTTCTAGAAAGAACCCAAGAAAGAAGAGACGGGACCCTGGGAGGAGGAGGAGACTGTGGAGCCTTCTTTGCAGGGGGGTTCCCAACCTGTCTTTGTCTGAAAACCGGGCACGGGGCCAGCCTCAGCCCAGCGGATTGCCGCTCTTGGCCTCCAGCCCAGCGATGGATCTGACTGTCATTTCCCCACCCCCAGTGAGGCAGGAGGCGAACTGAGAGGAGGGCTGGGGGGAGAGAAGAGAGCTTGGTCTGGGAAGAGAGGGAGGAGCGGCGACACTGGAGACAGGACTCAGCTGGGAGGTGAGGACCCATCCAGTCTGGGGGGGCTCCCCTCTCAGTCCCTGCTCCTCTGCAAGAATCCATTATGAACAACCAGGGAACGTGACAACTCCATCAGAGGCAGAATATGGTAGTCAGGCGGCATGGCTGTTGCTCTAGCCATGAGACCTGTAAACGTCAATCTTCTTTTTAAAGACTCTGAGGAAGGAAGTCAACAGTCGTCTTTGGAGAGGAATTCCACCATTTAGTGCCCCTCACAAGCAAGAAATTCTTGCCATCTTTGGATCCCTTTGCTATTCTAGTTTGCAACTATTTTGATCCACAATGTTTGCATGCACTTGGCTTAGATATTAGCAATTTTTAAAATAAAATCACACTGTATTAAATATTATTTAAAAAGAAAAAGATTTTCTTCCTTACATTCAAAGGAAACCACTCGTCCAACAGACTAATCTCTCCGTACTTAAAATGTGTTACCATAGGCAAGAAAATAAGGTTGAGGACTTTGAAAGTGAACCAGCTTCTGTGAATTTAAGAAAAAAAAAAAAGAACAACAGCTATAATAACTGCAAGACTCTCTGGCTTTGAATGTTTCTTTTTTCCTCCCAAAATTTCACACTGGGCTATTGTTCATGAACCTATTCTCTAAGTTACATTTATGGTATGACAGAGACATAAGGAATCTGAGAACTCCTCTAGTCCAGTGGCCCTTACTTTTCTAATGCAGAAATAGAGATTCAGAGAAATTAAGTGACTAACCCAAGGTCACACAGGGAGAGGGTTGGAGAAAGTACTAGAATCTAAAAAAAGTAAGCCTCTCTCTCTTCCTCCCCTCCCTCTCCCTCTCCCTTTCCTTTCCCTACCTGCTCCCCTCTGTCTTTCTAGCTCACTTCTTTTCTCTCTGGCCTCCTTTCATCTTGCTTTGTCATCATGCCTTCCCTGCCTGGATTAATTAAACAATTTGTTTCTCAGATGTATTCAAATGAAATATTTTTTCCTGGATATTTGTACTAAAACATACTAAAACCAAATGTCAAAACATCATATTAATTAACAGGAAATTGTTCTGATGTATGCAGTAAGAGAGAACTGAAAGCACTATTTCCAAATTGATTGTGCCACATAAATTCAGAAAAATATGGGTCCAACATATTGCCTTGACCTACTCTTGCAGGCTTGCACTGTGTTTTGCAATCCTTCAGCTAGGACTCCATTTTTCAGGTATGCCCAGATGTGGCACAAAATGGAAGCTGGGATCATGATCGTTAACCCAAGCATGTGGGGAAACCAAGGAGAGGCTGATATGATATTCAGCTGGCGGATCATAGAAAATGGTAGAACCAGGCTGCACTTCGCATCGCAAAATAGGCAGTAGAGTTTGGATAAAATGATAGCCAATGATTTCCAAATACCCAATAATAGCTGGTCCATGGGTAAAGTATATGGTACCCCAAATCCATAATTCTCTCTCTAGAGATTTGACCCCCAGGCTCCACTGATCTGAAGAGCTTTTAGTTGCTGGTTCCAGAATTTCCAGAGCTCTCTTTCCTTTTGCCAAGTGATAAGCCATGAGTTTGTGAGAGTAGCTGTCTCCTTTGCCCGGGTCCCTGAGTGAGGAGGCACAGAGCAGAGCCCTGCAGTGGACATGAACACAAGCAAGAGAAAAGACTTTCTTATTCTAAGCTACCAGAATTTGGGCATCACTGCACAGTGTGACCTAGGCTGACAGATGGGACATGTGACATAATTTAAGGAGTGCAATGTAATATGTTTATGTAAATCACCATAATGTAACTAACATTTCCATTAGTACTTACTATGTGACAGGCCTATTTTAAGTTGTTGACAGGCACTTACCTACTTCATCCTCCTAGCAGTCCTGAGAAGTAGTGCTATAATTATCTCCACTGAATGGGTGAGAAAGGAGGCAGAGAGGTTAAATAAACAGCGCATGTTCCCCCAGTTAGTAAATGACAGAGCCAGAATTCGAATCCACACAGTCTGGTTCCATAATGTGGACTCTACCAGTTGATTTAAAAAAATATTTTTAGTTGTAGATGGACACAACACTTTTATTATATGACTTTTATGTGGTGGTGAGGATCCAACCCAGTGCCTCACATGTGCTAGGCAAGCACTTTACTACTGAGCTACAGCCTCAGCCCTACCAGTTGATTTTTTAAAAATATTGCTTCTCTTGTTGTCTGTTGGAAAGTACCCACTGCAGAAATAATGAAGGTGCTACACAAACCCCTGAACTGCAGAAAGGAACCATTTCCTCTTTGCCAACCAAGAGATTTGCTTTTCCCCATGCTATACAGTGACCCTTTGCCAGATTCACCCTCCGGTTCCTGCTTGGGCCAGAGAACACTTTGTCTTGAACCTGCATAGTCCAGGCAGGGCTCAGGGCTTTAGGCAAGAATCTTCTATATGACCCTGGGAAAAAAATTTATTTGTGCAAATGTGAAGGAAGGTAACAGGGGCTGTAGGCGATTGAGGGTAGTGTGTGAGTGACCCTTTGTGTCTCAGACTTTTATCTTCAGAGATATGCTCCTTCCAGAAGCTCTGGAGCTGATGGCCACCAATCAGATCATGGATTAGGTTCTGGCCACCCACTCTCAGTGCCAGCAAGCTCCAGCTGCTCCCCAGTCCTCCCTGTTTAGAGGGCTTAAAGGAGACACTCTGATAACAATCCATTCATGAGAAAGACAGTTTTCTTTGTGGTTTCTTTAAAGATTGGAGTACCTTGTATTGACTAAGTTTTACAGGAAAGTTTATGTTGTTTCCCCTTGAAATTCACATGGCATAGCATGCTCAAGCTTCTTTGTATGATGGGTTACCAAGGTTAACGGGAAGCTTATTTTTGAGATGAATATGATTTTAGACCTATATACTCAAGGTGGTGTGTTAGCTTCAAGAATTAGTGGGTTTGGAAGGTGCCTCTTGTTCAGTGGGGATTATGTTTATTCTTTGTCTGCTGGGAGAAACTAGACTTTCTGATGATCCTGAGTCTCAGAGCATTTTGTTCTTGTTGTATTTTTTTATGGCTGTATTACCAAAACGTATGGAAATAAGGCTAGGGACAAAAGTAAAAATATGCACAAAAGAGGCTTGGATATGGTGTCATTCAGTGCAACATAATTGGTGGTGGTAGGGGTGGAAAATCTATACCCATTATTAAAATTAGAGAGACTGAGTTGGGCACAGTGGCACATGCCTGTAATTCCAGCTCCTTGGGAGACTGATGAAGAAAGATCCCAAGTTCAAGACCGACCTCAGCAACTTAGTGAGACCCTGTCTCAAAATAAAAAATAAAAAGGGCTGGGGCTGTAACTCAGTGGTAGAGCACCCCTGGGTTCAATCCCTAGTATCAGGGGGTGGGGGGATGTAGGAAGTATGAGTCAACAGACCAGTGCCTCTCAGTCTTTTACTTTGATTACCATTTTTTTTTTTTTGGACAGTGAATCCTTCCTATTAAAATGTTCCCAATCCGTCAAGAAGAGAATGTTGATTTCATATTCAAGCACTTTGTAAGTTTTCTTCTAGAGATAACCAAAACTCAACTTCTTTTTCCCAATATTAAGAAAATGTACATACTTAGGCAATAGATGGCAGTGTTTCCACAAATTTTAATACTGCAATGGCTCTTAAAGAAAGCTTAGTGCTCAGCTCTTCCATAGATCGTATAGTGGTTAGTACTCTGCGTTGTGGCCGCAGCAACCTCGGTTCGAATCCGAGTCACGGCAGGAGGAAAGCAGGATTTTGGAAGAGAACAACACTGCTCCCATAGTATATTGCTTCTGAACACCATTTTTTTTTTTTTTTGCAATCAGGCAGAGAATAATGAAGATCAATAAAACAGAAACCATTACACATACTTTAAACTTTAGAAATATGACATATGCAGAGTGGCTTTAGTAATGTGCTAATCCTGTTGCAAGCGTGTGGTGTGTGGGTTTTTTTTTTTTTATTTGCATTGACGGATAATATGATAAAACTGGAGTGTAGTGGGCATGTAATTATTATTAATTACAACTACTTAAGCTCTGCTTTGAGCAGACTCGTCAAGTCTGCTTGCTTTTGAGCCTTGCCAGGGCTATACAGTAATAACAACCCTGAATTATTTGGAAAGATGTCAGCAGTAGATGTGGAAATCCTGTTTAACCAGGCATGAATTGTTGTTAGGAGGTTTTTTTTTCAGGATGACAGAGAGAAAATGAACTGTCCCTTATCAGTAATTGCAGGAAACATTTTGTTTCTATGATATGAACTGGCTGTAATTTAACTTTCCTGCATCATTGGATAATGTAAGAAGCCAGTTGTTGCTTAAAACGAAAATCTCTGAAGTGGGCATTTGGGTCTGATAAAGAGCATATTGTAAGTAGACATTGGGGCTCAAGCAATAAATAATGTCCATATATGGTAAAACTTTTTAATGCCATTTTCCAAAAGACTGGGGTTTGTATTATAAGTGGCTAAATGTTGAATTAATGTGAGTAACATGGCTTTAATGGGCTTTTCTCCAGGACTTGAAAATATGGACAATACAGCCTGATATTTTATAGCCCTAGCCCGCCATGTTTAACAAGGGCTCACTGGAACATGCCGTTTAATGCCTCTAACCCCTGTCTCTCGGATGGCCTCGCAGTAATTCACTTTTGTTATTTATGTAATAATAAAAACTTTTCAAGTAAAAATATGTGCAGAACTATCATAGAAGATGCTTTTTAATGCCACTAACCCCTGTCTTGTGAATAGCCTAGCAATGGCTCATAGTGGTTATTTATGTAATACTAAAAATTTTTCAAGTAAAATATGTGCAGGATCTATCAAGTTCTTTCAGAGCCAGTGAATTATCGGAAATAATATTCTAGAAAAACTAGGAAAAAGGTCACTTCTCCCTTAAAAAAAAAATACCTGTTTCTGATTATGGAACAAAGAGATTGGTCTCAGAGTACTACATTATGAAGTGAGTGAAATGGGTTTATTATCTCCTCTAAGGCTCACTTTCAAGACCATGTTCCACTCTGAGGTCTGTCCTTCCCATGACTAATTCCCCAACACTCACTCCTTCCATCGACCCTACAGATTCTTCCGCCTCTTTTCCAAGGGCCTGGGCTGGGCTCTTCCTCAAGGCTACCAGCCCTTCTCAGCTGGCTGGAACTAATCAGGCTTCAAGAGGACAGCTGAACTACAAGTGTCCTTTAGTTAAAACAGAATAAGCCCATCCATAGTTATTTATATGTTATTAAGAGATTGAAAACGCAATGGAACACTCATTTGAGGAAGGAGTTTGTGTTAGAATTCAGTGGTAACAAGCCACAGAAACACAGTATGTACCAACCTAAAGAAAGCCATGTACCCAGGCACAGGTAAAGGGGGCTTCAGAAAGATCTAGGTTATTAAAGACGACCAGAATATACTCTATTCATCTCAACCCATAGTTCTTTCTGAATGTTATCTTTATTCTCTCACAGAAACTTCTATATGGCATGAAATATAACCGTCAGCAGCAATTCCTGCTCTTCATATCTTAACCATTGCTTCCAGTGGGAGACTTCCTTATCAATCTTCAAAAATCCCAGGGAAGACTGTGATTGGTCAGGTGTACATCACTGAACCAATCAGCTATGCACTAGGGGCTAGACTCATAGCATAAAAGATATTAAGGTCTTGAGGCCAATCCCAGAGTGAGAGAATTACCAGCCCTGGAGTCACCTCAATCATCTCTCTTGGAAACTTTCCCTAGTGCATTACTAGATCACAGCATTTGGTGGCTGTGCTTCTACAAACTCACGAGCTCAACTTTTCACATTATAAGCAACTTTTAAAAAACAGGGTGGGTGAGGGTGTCAGAATATAACAATAAGTCTGGACTCAACTTTGAGCACAGGGACACTATTTAAGCAACTGCTTGAACAAAGCAAATATTTATTTTCTTCTCTGTCACTGCCAAAAGTGGACCTTTTGCCCTTAATGACTATTCTCCCAGGGAAGAGCACAAAATCATCCTGACTACCAAAAAAATTAAGTTGAAGATGTGCAAGTCATTTAAGCTTGTATAATTGGGGGTATGGGGGAGAAGAAGGGACATAATGGTGAGAATTTAAAAAGTAATACACAAATAAATAAATAAAGACCACTCTGTACTTTGACACATAGTAGAATTGCAACAAAGGCCCCTAGTAGAGATGCAAAAAATAATGTTTACCATAATGTTTATTATTCCAAGATACATCATGACCTCATTTGACATCCAGCCTCCACAAGTAGAAACTCCAGAGTGAGTTTCCATTAGGAAGAAGGCTCTATGCCATGCATTTCAGAAACTTAAAAAAAAAAAAAAAAAAAAAAGACTTCAAGCCAGGGGCAGCAGTATCCACTGAGTGATGGGATCCATATTGGAGTTTGTAATCCCAGTTTATTCCTTCTTCACATGGTTACCATGACTGAGGGGCATAAAAATCAAGTTATTTTCACCAACAGTTTGTTGACATTGAATTTCCTTCTTGCTGTTGTTAAAATGTGTTGCATTTTTAATCTGACATGAACTTTTTATCAGTTTTCAGAAATGTTAAAACCCAAGTTATCTGAAGAAATTAATTCTAATTTTAATTATTAACATTGAGACACCATCTGCTTTTAATTTTAATTTTTGTTTTTTGTTTGTTTTCTTTGTTTTGAGACAGGGTTTCCTAAGTTGCTGAGAGTTTCTAATTGCCCAGGCTAGCCTCAAACTTGCAATCCTCCTGCCCTAGTCTCCCAGTTTGCTGGAATTACAGGTGTGTGCCATAGCATCTGGTTGGCTTTTCATACTTGTAGACGTGTTTTACTAATATCTCAACAGATCCCATTATTATTTCTGTGCCCCTATTATCTTCATTTTACTCATTTATTTTTCAAACATTGTTTATATTTTATAAAAAATCAATACTTGCTAGTAAAAAACAGTGTGACTATGATATAATCTTTCAAAAATCATCTCTTCAAAATGTCAATTGTAAAGCATTGCAGGGAATAGGTAAGCCAAACTTACAATCAGATTTCCTGACAACCTGTTAACATTGATGATAAAACATTAGAGCAATAGCAGAATCCTAATTTTGGTCATAGGGTTTTGACAGTTATTGTTTTCACTGACTTTGTAATCCCCTGGATTTTTATTCATTCAGATTGTGAAAGCACTTGCTCATTGAAAAGTCAGGAAAGCTTCTTTTTTTTTTTTTTCCTTCCATTTTCCTAGGAGTCAACTACAATGGCAAGAAGATGTCTTAATCTGCTGTCTAGTCTATAACTTTACATCCCTCTTGTTGGTATACCCGCAGTGGCCTATTAGAGTCTGTTCAAACAAGATATTTTTACCTATGTTAACTGTAATTGAGTGCCTGAACTAAAGATTCAGAACTACATATGCTTGCTTATTACCCTAAGTTATGGCTTTAGCTAAATGTTTCTTTCTTATTCTCTACAATAGTGGGGCAGAGCTATCTCATTAATCTCCACCATTAACTTATTTGAATGAAAAGGGTTTCTATTCCAGTATTTTCTATACCTATTTTTTGGTGAGCTTTCACAAATAATTGACATTCATTTTTTCTGATCAAATCATAAATTGAACAACTCCAAGTGAATTAACTATAATAATAAGTACTTTCTTATTTGAAAATAAACCTCTATTTCATAATTATGAAAAGCGTTTTTTATTGTTATGCTATTAGACTCCTATGCATAGAAAATGGGCAGGGAGGTGGATGCTGCCAACACCATTGTTGGGGTGGAGATCCAGAGGTCCAGTTTTTTTGGAGCAGCTGGTGGTGACTGTGAAAGGCAGCACACACCCACAAACAATTGCTGAAGTTTGGTCTACAGGCTCAGGGCACTCTGCCTGTGCCAGGGCCTCTGCCTGCTCTAAGGTGTCATTGCTGATCTCAAGAAATCACCCTGAAAGGTGGAAGATCTGTGGCAAGGCCTGGAAATATGGGTCTTCCAGAAAAGAAAATTCCCACCAAAAGCTAAACCAGAGAGAAAGCCTAAAGAGATTGGCATTAAGCACCAGCTCTGCCTCTTCTGACTGCTTGACTTTGACCTTGACCTGTTTATGTTTTGGTTCCTTACCAAACCAGAGTGATTGCAAGAGTTAGATAAGGTAACATGTATCTGCTGTGAATCCCAAAGACCTCCCCTTCCATTCCTTCTTTTCAGAAGAACATCATCTTTGTTCTTTGTTGTTTGTGTGGATTTTCCAGCATACAAAAGTCAACCGGGGGAAGGGGGGGGGAACCCTTGGATTCAGCCACTCTGATTGGCAGCACCTTTAACAAACTCTTGTGTCATTTGACTGCAGGCTGAACTGCAGAAAGGTGATCTTGTGTCTCCCAGTCTGTCCCAATGAGGAAGAGCTAGGCAGAGGTCAACGTCAAGCCGACTCCGCGATAACGTAAATGGCCACTAGATGGCACTGCTTGTTGTTGTTAAGCAAAGACAAGGGGCTCTTTTCCTTTTTTTCTCCATGGGTTCCTGGCCCCGGGTGTCTGCCACTGGGATCCTAATCATAGCAGAACGCCTCTGTTCTCGGAAGGGAGGTCCTATTTTCGGCACATTATCATCAAGATCTGAAGACCAAACAGTCTCCACCTTCAATCTGGGGGAATTACCTCAACAGTGTTGTCTTTATCCAGAGGTGATTTTAAAAGAATATATTGTATTTGGATGTCAATGTTCAAAGGCTCCAAGGCAGAAAATTCCATTTCAAAAGAAAGTGTGATTAATGAAGCTATATAAATCCTGTAGAGGCTGGAGCAATTTCAGAAATCACACCATACAAATCAAAGACACAAGTTTTTTCTACATCCTCTCTCACTTTCTCTTGTTCTTATTTCTGCACCATTTCAACCTTTTCTTCCCTCTTTTTTTTTTTTTTTTTTTTTTTTTTTTGCATTTTCTTAAATATATGTAGCTCCAAAATCCAAAACAGGAAGGAACTTGATCAGAAATCCTAGCTACAGCCTAGCTTCAAGCTTTGGCCCCAGCTTCTCCTCATTCTTCCCTGGGGAGATCCAAAGACAGGGTTGAGACTGTAACAGTTAGCTCATAATTTCACTAACTGCTTATGAAAACTTGAGTTAATTCTGGAATTTCACATAGCCCAGTCTCACTTGAAGAGAAAATTGAGTTAAAGAATAATGTAGAGCTATACTAAAGGTTTTCTAGGAGAGGTGGTGTGGGTATTTTAGAGACTGTCCCATAAATTTATTTTTTTTAAAAAAATCTCCTTTAGAGATTTCTCTGTCTCCTTAAACTTCCCACTTATACCAGCTGCCAAGTGTGCCGGTATTATTCTCCTGGTTTTGCATCAACCACTCTTCTCTTACCCTTCTCTCCTCCTACCTCCTGTTCAGGCTCCCCACTCCCTGCTAAGCTGGGAATTCCTTTGTGCCCTGAAGGCATTAGTCTCCCCAGCCTAGTCTGCCTGTGACTGCTTCCACCTATGAGCCCCTTACCCAGAAAAATAACATATAGCATGGTACAGTGTCCTCAAATATAATGTCCTGCAGTGCTACCCGAAGGTTAAGCACATCAGTTCTGGGGTCAGATTCCTGTGTTTAAATTTAAGCTCCACCAATTACTTTGCTGGGTGACCTTGGGCAAGTCATTTGGCCTCTGATACCTTGGTTCATCCATGTATCCAATGTGGATGATAAAAGCATCTGTTGGTATGTAGACTGAATAAGCTAGCCTAGGGACAGCACGGATGAGATTGTCTGATTCAGAGAAAGTACAGTACAAATATTCATTGTAGCTATTATTATCATCATCATAATTATTACCATTATATGCTGGGCATAATGGCAGATAAAGAGAATATAAGGGTTTATAAAAATAGACAATATCTTTGCTTTTATGGAGCTTTTAGGCTAATGGAAGAAACAGATAAGTCACCTGGCACTTGCAATTCTGTACAAGATTGTAAAAAGGAAAGCTTCCTGTTTGATAAGAGTACATAGAGACATTTAACCTCTAGTTGAGAGTCCAGAGAAAATGTCCTTTTAGCACTGAGACCCCAAAAGGGGAAAGAGAAGTCTTTATACAGATAACTACCAGAACACTCAGTTCTTCTTGCTTTTGTAGGAAGGGCAAAACAGAAAGGCGAGCCTTGTTGCTAGTTTTTCTGGGTCTAAGTGTGGCTGCAGTGCAGCGGGACCTGGGGGCCAGTTAGCACTGTTTTTGCAACTTAAGGGTTTCACGTCTTCAGCAGCTGTAAGAGGTTCCAAGATGGGAGGATAGGAAGGTCTTTGTGACATGGCAGGGGCACATGCCAAAGCAGTCAAAGCAGAAGGATGAAACTGCACTTGATTTTCAATGTCCTCCTGGGTGTTCCCTGAAAGATCCAGGCATCTCTTCAACTAGAGGGATGGTGAGGGTGGTGGTAGAAGCTCAGTGCCATCCAGCAGGCTGGCGAGTCAGTGGGACAGGAAAATGCAAAGACCTGCATGCAAGCACTGGAAAAGGAAGTTTTTCTTTTTTCTGCTTTTAAGGAATCATAAAATATCTAAAGCAGTCAGTTAGCAAACGTATATTACATGCCAACTCTGTAGATGACAAGGCGAATGTATAACAGAAGTCTAAGGACCTCACTGGAAAAAGTCAGAGGTGCCCCAAAATGAGGCAATGTGACATCATCTGAATCATCTGTGGAGTGTGGAAAGGGACTCTGGGGGTCCTGAGAGCAAACCAAACTGTCACAAGGTACCATAGAGCAGATTCTCCCTACGTGTTGTGAGGCATAGCAATTCCCTACAAATCCGTGTTCCAGGAAAATGAAAGCTTGAATGCTGAGTTAAGTGAGTCAAGTGAGCACAGGACCTTTCAGAGCCTTTAACTGTGCTTTTATGTACTGTGAATTTGTAAAAGGATAGTACAATATGCTGTGTTCTCAACCCTTTGTCCAAAGAATCTGTTCTCGTTCTTCTTGGGGAACTAGCATTCAATAGACACTTATTCACAACAGCAATCTGTATTAGGGTTGTAATGTATTTACTCACTTATGTAGTCTCTGAACCTGTTTTCCCTCCATGCTTTGTGTTTTTCAGGGAATTTTCACATTTCATTGTACATTAGACCAGAAAGGCATTCCCAATGGCCTTGGTTTTGTTCTTTCCAAGTACCTGAAATCAGCATCAGCATGAACTCAGCAAATTCAAAATTTCCCTGCAACTGTGTTTCCACACTTCAGTCGTAGCAAGAAATGTCTTTTGTTTTTATGGGTTTAAAAAAAATCCCATCTTATCAAATGCACACTTACCAGATTAAAGCAATATATTAATAACATTTCTAAAAATAATAGCATATGCCTAACCCTTGAGCTGGGACTCCACACTTGGGCGTGGCACCCTCTCCAGGAGTGCCACAATTCAGGCTAATACAAACTTGAGTTGCTTCTAAAAGAAAGCACATGGGCTCATTGTTGGCTGTTATACCAGGCAAGTTCTTGTCATAGACAGTACAATAAATAAATTTAACACTTTCGACATCTGACATTGACATTAATGTAGACTTCCAGCCTCGTTCTAAACATCATCACCAAGAGCATCTCCTTGTGCTGTTAGTGTTCAATACTACAGTAATAATTTTGTTTGGAATTCCTAAAACTGTTTCCTATGGGATCAGAGTGCCAATTTTTTTTTTTCATGTGGCACCATGAAACACAGCGATGCAATCAATAACCAAGACTTTTAGTGAGCTGGCAATCAGAGGGGGAAATAGACAGGCAAGTGAGTTCAGTTATAATACAACAGAGTGTGACATCATGGAGGCATGAGAAAAGACCTGCAGTAACACAGGAACTCTAAAAGCATGGTACCTGTTTCTAGCTATTGAGTCTACAATGATAGAAGGAGACAGAAGTGAGGATGAAGACAATAACAGGCAAATCATACAGAGATTACTAAGATTTCCAAACTATAAATAGAAGGTTCAGGTTTTGTTTTGTTTTGTTTTTGTTTCAGTACCGTAGGTTTAACACAGGGTGCTTTACCATTGAGCTACATCCCCAGCACCACCCCTCCTCCCTTTTGAGACAGAGCCTTGCTAAGTTGCTGAGGCTGTTCTCAAACTTGCAGTCCTCCTACCTCAGCCTCCCAAATCCCTGGGATTACAAGCAGTGTAAAGAAGAAAAAACTTGGTTCCTTTTTTTTTTTTTTTAAGACCAGAATAGTTATACAGATTTAAGACTCTTCCTGGGTCATGGGTTCAGGGGGATTTGGGAAAGGATATTTTACCTACGAAGAAAGAGGCTGCCATCTACTTTCCAAGGAAGACTTTTTTTTTCTTTAATCAGAAAGGATACACGTGTGAGCTCCCCTGAAGAGTATCTCCAGAGATGCAAAACATGAACATATTTAATTCATTCATTCATTTCGATGAACATTTATTGAATGCATATTATATTAAGGTACTCCTCTACTTATTGTGGGGGAAAGATGAGCGAAATTAGGCCTCTGCAGAGAAGTAACTCATGGTCCCATAAATCAGTAATTTCAGTGCTCACATTAAGGTTTTGGATGCACGGTGGCAGTCCTGTGGTTGTTAATAAGATAAGGGCCTGGAGATTAAGTGGCCCATCTAAAGCTCCTGGGAACACAACAACAACCAAAAGGCAAGAAAGAAAGAAAAAAAAGAAAACAAGGAAGGACATAGCGATGTCTGAAATTCCAATCACATTAAAACTCCGATGGAGTTTCAATCTCCCAATAAAAGTATTCCGTACAAGCAAAGCTCAGTCTTTCCAAATAGAGGTTTGGTGTCAATTACTTCTGTCCCTTTTCCCCAGGTTCTCTAGAAGATGGTATCAGATGTGTGGCTGGGGCAAGTGAGGGGTGGCAGGGCTTCATGAGCTTATTGGGGAAGAATGGGAAGGGGGGGTGGCAGACTGCATTCACATGCCCTGCTTTGCCCATGGTTCCTGCTGGTGTGAATGCTAAAGGCAATGATGGCTGACCTGTGCCCTGCTTCTCTCCTCTTGCCCTTCTCCTCCGACCCTGCCTCCCTCATCTTGGCTCTCCAAAGCTACAGGAACTTGGGAGTGACATCCATTCCACACAGAAACCTAGAGCAGAGCAGTAAAACTAAATTCCACACACCTCTGCCTGTTCCCTGAGACAGACTAAACCCCGGGTCTCCTGGGAAGGAATCTGGCATCTGAGCACTCTCATGTTGTCCCAATATTTCTCCCTCTTCTGCAGACTAAAGGCTAGGGAGAGAGAACTCAATCAGATTTGACCACTTCATTTTCCACCTCTCTCTGTGATTGTCCCTGTAGCTTTGCCAGCCCTGGGGGGGTGGGGTGGGGGACTTCTTTCCCACTTCCTCTTTCTACCTAGATAGATATCCCTTGTGTCAAATTCTATCCAGTCCCCCAAACTGATCCCCAGATATGTAACAAAGGAGTTTTTAAAAATCCTCTCCCTTCACACAAAGCCTGTCTCTCCCTTGCCCTTCATCTTGCAGAAAATGTCAAGAGCCCACCCTTAGAAACTGCCTGGGAGTCAGGAGCCCAGGGCTCTGGCTTCTGTCACAGAGCAGTGGAACAATGACTTAGAAGGAAATTAAATTCATGTATTTAATGTCTACAAAGAGCATATCACTTTTGAGATAATAGAATTGTATTTCTTTGTCCTTTAATTGGGTAGTCCAAGGAATGTGGTTCTGCAGGTCGGTTGCCTCTGGGTAAACTGTGGCAAGTGTTTCAAGCTCAAATAAGTTTAGGGAATGCTGAGTTAAACAAAGTTAAATAGGTTTATTTAATGTGAAACCCTCAGAGCCTTTAATATGCTAATGCGTTCTGTGAATTTTGATATGCTTTTTCCCAAACTTACTTGACCATAGAACAATTTTTTTTGTGTGTGTATCTACTGGAAACAGTGGTATGCAGAATACAGGAATGAAAGACACTGAGTATCTTTTGTCCCCAGAGTCCCTGAATACATCCATCTCTATATTTCCTCCTTATTTAGTAAACAAAACAAGTGTCTAAGGCAAAAGTGATTCTACATTGGATTTCTCACTCACCTGGGTCCTTTGACTTCCTGGCACTCCAGCTATGGTTTAGCTAAAACAACTGTGACATCAGTATTGTCAGTGTGAAGTACCTGAGCATTAGGCAGTTGGAAACACTAGAATTTAAATTTTAGAATTTAAAAGTGTTTATTCAAAGTATACAAACAAGCATACCCCTTCCCCCACCCTTGCTGAAATGAGATACAAGAGGTCCACGTTCCCAAGCTTCTCTGGGAATTCTCCAGTGGAAATGCATGCCGACTCAGCCTGGGTTACCCTGTGAAGGGTGGGAAACAGAGGATGGCTCATGGTTAAGGAATGCAAAATAAGGATCTCATGTCTTTCAATATAAAAATACATATGGTGTAAGATTACTGTACCGTTCCCCCACAATCAGAAAGAATGCAAATATTCCCTGCATGGCAGGGACAAGGAAAACAGAATCCAAGTCGACGGAAAATTGGGATCAAGAGGAAAGTTCTGGCCAAATGGTTTTGCAGAGAACATAGTGATCTTAAAATAGGTTCTGTACCGGGGACATTACCTAAGGAAAAATAATCAAAACTCAAGGGACGTGGATGAGTTTCTAGGGAGGACAATGATGGATGAGAGGAAATGGCAGGAGAAAATCATAGATGGCCAGGATAATGGGCCCAGTGACCCTTTTACCTTCCTCAAACTTTTCTTCTGTCTTTGTGTAAATAGAGAAGAGGCCTGACCTGACACACAGAGTTAAAAAAGAGGAAAGAAAAAATGATATTTCACGTGCAGCCCCATGTGGGCTGGAAGTATAACTCATAAAGAAAAAGATCAGTCCCGTCGTACACATCTCTGTGTGAGAGGGATTGATTTATGCGTGCAGCTTTAGCATGAGAAAACATCCCAAGCACACAAGAAAACAGCAGGGAGTCCTGGGGTCCCAGAAGAATCAGATGTTACTGGCCAGTCTTAACTTTCATGTACAGGAGCAATCAAGCATCCTGAAGAACGAAGAAGAACACTTCTTGTACCCAACCCTATGGTCACTCCTGGCCCCCAGAATTTTCTTCAAATAAGACATGATGTATGCATTATTTTCCAAGTCAATCAATCACAATTAACAATTGGTTGCACTCTTTGAATGAAATGGTAAAATATAGCTGCTGGCATGTGGGTATAATTTTTTCCCAATGGCAGACTCAATGGACACAGGAATGGTAACCTGAGCTGTCATGAGTACATATGGCTTTTAAAAAATAAAATAAAATAGAAGCTGTCCATAGGAAGGCTGTTGTTATTGAGAATTTAGGACAGTGGAAATGTTTCATCTTCCTCCAGACCGGGCTGGAAGATTCTGTGAGCATAACTGTTTATTTTTTTGTGCCCAACACCCTACCCACTTATCTTCCTACATCCTACTTCCTACTTCCCTGCCCAACCTGAGGTTATGGCTGATGGGGCTCCACACCTCTTTTGGCCACAGAGTGGGTCTCTGGACCAAGTTAATACCATATTCTTCTAGCAAAAGGGATTAGTCCAAAATGTGGGTGTGTGACCTATGTTGAGCCAATTACAATCCATCATGAGAGCAATGAGTGGAAAGTGAGGAGATCTTGTCTCTAGATCTCCCTTTCCAAGATTTGGCTTTATAAGCCCACTGGCCTTTAAGCCTTCTTAAATGTAATGTTGTTCAAGCTAAATGCTTATCACATGCCATTGAAAAATTTCCATCTAATACAAGAATTAGCAGAATTGGAAGGAAGTCTGTTTCTGTTTCTTTCTCTTCCTCCATAGGAACGTTTATAGAAGACATGTAAGTGCCAGACCAGAAACAGGGCAGTGAGCAAACAGCTCTATCAGCATACAGGGAAACTATGACCTATTGGGATAAGCATCCAATGGCTGCTAATAATTAATGAACTTCAAGGGTTCAATTTTCTATAAGGAAAGGTAGCCAAAAACCAGAGGCCTAACTCTTACCATCTAGGGGTGCTGGGTTCATTGTCTTCATTCAGCAAAGAATTAAAGAACAGGACGCAGAGATAGCAAGCAAACAGCAAGTTTATTGCAAAAGCGCAGAATAGAATTTTCCAAAGAGAAGGGGCCCCAGAGCTGGGAATCCGGTGGCGGAATGTCAGCCTGTTCTTTTTGTGGTCTCTGGAATTTCCTCCTTTCCTTGTCTCCTCCTTGGTCCACGCATTCCTCACTATTATTGTTTGGTGCCCCCACTATCTATGCAACCGTTTTTTTTTTTGTTTTGTTTTGTTTTTTTGTTTTTCTATTAGATCCCTACACCCCCTTAGGAGCTAGAGTACAAAAGTAGCTGTCTGATTGAGGCCCCGGCTCATGTCCACAAGTGCTTTGTTCAACCAGGAAGTTGACCTCATCAGAAGACCCTCTCCATGCTCCTTTGTTCTGGCCCTGCCCCTGACCTCCTCGTCCCTCATCTTGCCCTGGCTCCCTGAGCCTTTCTATATCTCCCTCATCACATCTGGGTAAAGGTAGGACAGTTTCCATGAGGAAGTGATGCTTAGGCTGGGACCTGAAGATAGGCAGGAATCAGTCTCATCTGCATGGAACAAGGTGTCCTTTGACATTTTAACACTGCATAGCATGGTGGCTACTAAAGCTTTTAAATGTCTGTTTTTTCCCACTAACTGAGAAGAAACCAGTCTGTTTATTTGGGAATAGGATGAGTTTGGGGTTCTTTTCATATTTCCTGGGACCTTATCAAATAGCAACTGCAGAAGAGAAGTTCTGATCTACGTAAAATGCAATGCTAGGCAGAAAGTGGAACAAATATCCCTCAAGGGGGAAAATATAACAATTCTAAATATCTGATAAATTATCTTTGGAATCCTAAATATCTATTTAAAAATTTGATCTACTTACAGATGGGTACTGTGTCAAAATTCATAAAAATATACAAAAACTAAGGTATGGTTCGGCATAATAAATATGCACTTTTATTGAGTGAACTCTAAGGGTATATCAACATGAATCTACTCTGCTATGCAAACTAGCACTGGGTGGATCCTCCTGAGGCATCCTTTGCTTTGTTGAAATGTTTCCAATTGTGATGGATCCACTGTCCATTGGTTTTTAGCGGATAATTTACATTTGTCAACTCTCATTTGTACATAGATAAGATAACTCATATTGAAAGCCCATCATCTTCTTATCTTCCTGAATGAAAGAGCTAATCTGATTTGTTGTTTTTATAATGTATGCTATGCATTTCTCTTCAGTGCCTCAAATTCCAGGTAGTTTTTGAAAGACTTCTTGTTATTGTACATTTTACCTTGTGAAAGAGCATATACACTCTTTGCAATTCAGTTCTTCCGCTTCTCTCTCTCTCTTCAGCCTTTATCAAGCCTGAAAGCATTTTATCCAATAACTAATATTGTTAATTGTTTAATTATGTAATAAATCTTTATTGAGTGTTTTACATATGCCAGACACTTTTCTAGGTCACAGAATTTGGAAAATAGATATTTTCATTTGATGTATTCTTTAATCTCACTGAACATTTGGTAATAATTGTCATTTAGAAAAAAGGGAAGGGAGGGAGGAAGGAAGCATTTCATTTCTTTATATTTATGAATGTTACTGTTATTTCACATGGTATGAATGCTTCTTTTATATTTTTTTTGCCAAAGATGAGAGTTTTTATATTACATGGTTGTATTCTGTAACAAAACAGTTGAAGGCAGGATGTGAAAAAGAAATCAATGTAATTTACTTATAATTAACTTAAGTCTAAGTTAAAATGAAAAAAAAATTGGCTTATTCTCAGTGGTACTGCTGTTGAACTGTCATCTAAAAGCTTATATAATTAGTGGAAGCATGTTAATTGAATTATGGCAATTAAGTCAGTCTTGAGACAAGAGGGTCCCTTCTGATTGACGAGATTGTGGTAATGCTATAACATACATTCTCCCCTGTTAGGAAGTTTTGGGACTGTGTCTCATCCTGCCCCTTAGTACGTTAGCTACCATAGTGTAGCCAAATCTTGATTTCTCTGGTGTTAATTATCCACTTTGTGGGTTTTCTGGGCCCTTGGCTTCTTTCCACCCTTCTGTAGGGTAACCAGGTCAACAGCACTGAGGAGTAGGATGGAGCCATGAAGAGCCATGTGACTGACACCAGTTATTTTTTACTACCCCCTTTCTTCACCAGTGAAAAATACAGAGTGAGAAGAAATAAAAAATATTTTGGGAGTTGATGCGGGGAAAGTGATCATCTTTTCAGCCCTTTCTTTAATAATGAGAATAGACTAAACTAGAGTTCTCATATGAGTTTGGGGGCTGTTGGGAACTGTCATTGACCAGGATGACCCCTTTTTTATAGATGCTATAGAATGGGCTAGCGGCATGTACGTTTGACAATGGCCCTTACCTGATATTAATAAATGAAGTAGTCTTCCTCTCTCTAGGACTAAATTTACTCTGTAAAATGAGATTGGAATAGTTCCTTTTTGCTCCAAAATTCTACACTTTTTGGTCTATTTGCAAACTTAGTGCTGTGTTTTCTAGGGTTTTGATTGTGAGGTGTTAGTTTTCTATGATAAAGCCATCTAGGTGACATGTGCACTAGCAAACATGCTGATGAAAGAGACTGTCAGAGGACTGATTGGTGGTTAGATTCTTCCAGGGAAGGAAGGAAGGAAAGAAAGAAAAGAAGGGCCAATGAGAAAGAAGAGATGGATGGTCACAATGAAATGTCAGAGGACAGCAGTCCTGGGGAAGTTCTGTGAGCAGGGCCAGCTCAGCTACATAATGAGCAGGGTCCCATGCAAAAGGAAAATGTGGGAGCTCTCCTTCAAAAATGCGAATTTCCAACATGGCAACAGCAGTGTGTTAAACCAAATGCAGGACCTTTCAAGTACAGGGCTCTGTGTGATGGCAGGGGTCACATATCCATGAAGTTGGCCCTGTTGCAGGCCGAGCTGGTTGGGATTGATCCTGTTTTCCAAGGTTTGAAATCACAGTAACCTCCCCTCTCGGGGTCCCCTGGATCTGCAGGGCTTACTTCAAGTCAAGTCTGCTTTTCATTCAGTGCTATGTTTCTTTCTTGCTTGCTTTTTTTTTTTTTTTTTTTTTTAACAGTGCTGCTAGTTGTATAAATATTTTACAGTTCCCCTATGAAAAGTTTCCAAGGGGCCCAGGTTGAGGGGGAAAATTTTTGAAAGGATTTTTTCCATAGCAATTAAAATCTTTCAAAGCACCGAGAACTCCCCAGTTCCACTTTAGTGCAACAAACCTCTATTTTTTTTTTTTTTTTTTTTTTTTTGCCCAGTTTGGATGGCTCTGGGTCTGAAAGTAAGCCAGCCTCTTTGTTTGGTGACTTTGTGGGTTTCCGATAGACATTTGGAATTTAAATTCATTAGATACATGACAGAGCCGTGGATGGAACCGGCGGAGGGTTTAGAAATGCTGTGATCGGAAACTCCAGCCCCTATTTCCTGTATCTCATTTACGGGGGTAAAATGACTATAAATCAACCTAAAGCTCATTTTGGCTTCCCAGATGAAGTCAAATGTACACTCTGACTTATGCATATACCATTTTTAGTTAACGCACCAATAAAAATAATTGTGCAAGCCTAAATTTGGAAGTGTTCCCAGCGTTTATGACAAAACTTAATAAAGCCAGGCGCATTGAATGTAATATGGGAATTTTATTGAAATGAAATTAGTCCATCATGTAAGCTCCACATTTTTCTCAGATTTCTTGGACTTCATAGGAGAGCTTTCCTGGGGACCCTAATAGGGTCCTGCAAAAATTTAAGTACAGTATGCAGAGACACAGGATTCAGATGAAGACTGCAGTGTAGCATGGTGTGCCCCAATTTTCAGAGCAGCAAACCACACACACTTCTTCAAGCTTGCCTCTACTCTTTTAACCCCAGGGTCTAAGCAGCAGACATATTGTTGTGGTTTTACACAAAACATGGGACTCCTAGAGAGATGGGAATGGGGGTTCATTTGTAATTCTAGTAATGATGGTACGTGCCAGAAACCTATTATGTAATTTCCCCAGGGAATCAGTATGGCAGCAGCCATTGTATATGTCCATATAGTTTGGCTGCTTGACTATATTTAGGGATAAAAGCCAGGGGGGCCGCGAGATGCTTTCTTGGCGGCTCAGAGGAGAAGGCAAAGTTTATGTCTTTGAAATTTAGGGTTGAGGGTGATATAGAGATAAGGAGATCTGAATAAAAGAATTCAAGTTCTGATATGAATTATATTTCTTTTACAGTAGTTCTCAAACTATGAGTATGTAAACATTTCTTGCAGGACTTGTTAAAAAAAAAAAGCAAAAAAAAACTACCTAGGTCCTACCTCAAGAGATATTAATTCATATCTATTACACCCATAGCTGGAAGTAGGAATCAGCATTTTAAACAATACCCCAGCTGGGTGCAGCGGCACATGCCTGTAATCCCAGCAGCTCCAGAGGCTGAGACAGGAGAATCATGAGTTCAAAGCCAGCCTCTAGCAATGGCAAGGTGCTAAGCAATTCAGTGAGTCTTTATCTTTAACTAAAATACAAAAAAGGGGCTGACGATGCGGCTCAGTGGCCTAGATCCCCTGCGTTCAATCCCTGGTACCCCCCTCAAAAAAAAACCCCACAGTACCCCAAATTACTTTGACACAGGTGGTCCCAGGATACGGGGTCTAAAAAATACTTTTATCAAGTTGGTTATCTGTGGCAACAAACTAACTTCAATATATTTAATAGGAGTTTATTTTTGAAGCACTACCATGAGCTGAACATAGGGGAGCGTCCTCCAGCATAAACACTTCATTATGTTTGGATCACTTTCTTGATAGGTGCCTAGTCTATTTTTTTGAAAACTCACCATACAGATATTTCATAGCTTCCTTTTGTAGCCTTTTTCACTGCTTAGTTGCCACTGCTACTAAGACATTTTTTCTCTAGGTCTATTCTTACTGAAATTTGAGCCCATTTTCTCCTGTTCATTCCTTAGACAGGATACAGAACAGTTGGGTGATGTCTTGATGATAACCTGGTAATTTTTAAAGGAATTAGAGTTATTTCCCTTTAATCTACAAGGCAGGAAGATTTGCATATGGTTTAGTGGCCAGTTTCCATCTATAAGACTCCAAGCTAGTAGATTCAAGGATGACTGAATTAGGTCTGTGCAGTGAATGACTACTCCCTTGGATTGCCTTCCCCAAAGCCATCTTGGCAGGACTCAAAGGATTTAAGAGTTATTTTTAGACACTGACATCACCACTTCCACAGTTAAAATGGAAAAAGTAATTTTTTGCTTGCTTTCTCTTAAACCTATTTCTTTCAGTTTTCTTCACTTTCCCTATGCTTCTTGACTATAATTAATAGACTATAAAATCTTGCCCAACCTTTGTGGTTAAAACAGAAAATGCATTGGGAAATTAAAAAAAAAAGTGGTCAATGCCTTTTCCTCTTGGTAACAGCAATAGACAGCCTTTGGGGTGACCTTCTCACATTCATGCTTTGTGTAACTGCCTCCCTTTGAATGTGGGTAGGACTTATAACTTGCTTCTACTCACAGAATACAGTAAAATTGATGGAATGCCATATACTGATTATGTTATATTATAACATATAAATCACATGATATACACATATGCAACTCTGGTTTACTAGCAAAAAAAAATGATGCCAGTGATTTTCTTTGCTTTGTTGCATAAGCCTATGTGGCAAGGCACCCTGGTGGCCTCTGAGGAGCTAAGGGCAGTCTCAAGCCAACAGCCTGCAATAAACTAGAGAACTGGAGGCCCTCTGTTAAACTGCAAGAAAAACAATCTGTCAACCTCCTGATTGAGTTGGAAGCATATTCTTCCCCAAACAAATATGTACATGAGATACAACCTGGCTGACAACTTGATTGCAGCCTTATGAAATCCTTAACTAAGGACCCAGTTAAGCTGTGTTCCTACTTCTGAGGCACAGAAACTGAGATAATAAGTGTGTGTGTCCTTGTTTTAAGCTGCTAAATTATTAGCCAGCAAGAAAAAACCAAGCCATTTGATTTGACTTATATGGCATTGTGTATGAGGAGGTATTCAAGACTTTTGAGAGAAGGCCTCCACAGAAATTTTTACACTGAGTGTCAGACTCAAAGGAGACCTCATAGTTATATGCTTGTAAATATTTTGTACCATGCTTAAAATCTTCTATAACACATACATAAAAGCTATTTTCCCTTAAAAATTAATAATAACTATTACAACAACAATTATCATTTATTGAGCGAGTCCTATATGTTAGTCACACTTCAAAGTGCTTTGTATAAACGAATTCATTTAATTCTCTTAACTGTCCTGCCAAATAGGCGATATTATTAACCTCATTTTATAGATAAGAAAGCAGTGGCACTAAAAAGTAAGGCCATCTGTTCAAAATAATTCACAAATTATTAAGTGAATTTGTGGGATGGGGTAGGTGGAGGGTAAAAGGCAAATGGTCTTTTAGTATCCATTGATGTTCAACATCTTCATTTTTAGAGTTATTACTAAATATCATGAAACCTGAATATAGAAGACATAGGTGAACACTTTAGTAATTCTATACAGATGGAAATTGTGGATGTTCAAACTCATGAGCTATATAGGATTTATCTGCAAGCCTACTAACCTTTGGCAAGTTATTTGCAGTGTTATCTCTGTTTTAGTGGCTGTTTTTTTTTTTTTCATTATATGCTTGGCTTCACTAAATATTCTTCCACAAATGTAGAAACAAAAGACTGAACTTGACGTAGTCCATGGAAGTACACTTTGTGGCTCTTAGGTCATGCTGTTTTTATGTATCCTGCAATGATATTAAATTACCTTTAGAAATAGCACAACATCCCAAGGTCGTAAGAAGCCTATGATTTACTTTATCTCCCCCCCCCCATAGACTTTAAATTTAATCAAGCATTCCCACATTCTACTTGCAGATTCTTTATTTCCTTGGGCCTTAAGAACCCCATTCAGATTCAGCTGACATGTTTTCAGAGAGTGCTAGGGGCTAATTACTAGTGTCTTCTCTTACAGATTGAAAAAACCTGAGACTCAGAAAAGCTAAGTATTCTGTGGTTAAACAATTAGAAATAACAGATGAGGGATTTGAAATCACACTATCCTGTTCCACTCTCAAGGTCCTGTTTACCATACTATGTACTATGTACTTCCTCCAAAAAATTCTTAACAAGAAAAGAGAATAAGATGGACCATGCTTTCCCTTCACTCCTTCTTCTTGAGCATGTAAACAGATAAAGTAAATGTCATTTAAATGTGCTCTAGAGTATCCCCCAGATACTGTGGGCTTCCAGGCTACCTGGGAAGGCACCACTCACCCAAAGTGTGTCCTCCATGATCACCCAATCCACTGGAGACTTAATTTGGGAGATCTAAAGACTTTTTGGTCTTAGTGAATTCCAGTTAGGCTTCATCCACAGGTTTTGAGCAGACACACCATGATGAAGGCAGCAGACCAAGTCCTTCAGTGATCCTTTGAAAGCCATTGGTGGGTTGTTTGACAGTTAGAGATGGCAGCCACTAGCTTGAGAGGTAGGAGGGCAGGTCATGGGCAATGTGGATCTCCTCTGAGAGGGCAGGGCTGAGCTCTGAAGTGGAGGCACCTGTCCTGGGACTTTTGTAACCAGATACCATGCCACTTAGAGCAGCAACTGAACTTTTAGCCTCTTCTGAGCAAACATTTTTTTAAAGTCCCTAAATAAAAACTCTAAAAGCCCTGGATCCTCACCTCTACTTTCGCTTTGTCCCTCTCACTAGTTTAATTATCTACCCACAGTCCATCCTCAGCAATTTCCTCAGGGAAGTGTCTCCACGAATTGAGTCTCCATCTCTGAGGAATTAAAGCTGCTCTTCCTTTTCATTCAGAGCCATTTTGGCATATTGGAGATGAGAGTAGGGAGGCCAGAAATAGCAAAAACAGCAGCAGAAGAATGGACCTTAATTTTGCATTTCTCACTCTCAGTGAAAATCCATTTTGAGCTCTGCAAACTCATTTCTTAGTTGTCAAGTTTCATAGTCTGACCCATGTCCATTAATTCATCTTACCTTATTCATTCAGTCAATGACATTTCCTCAGTCCTTGCTGTATACCAAGCACTATTCTAGTTACTGAGAATATAACCATCAACTTTATTTCTTTCCTCAAAGCATAACTGTTTCAATGGAATCAGAAATGTGAATAAGTGATTGTAATCTAGAATGGTAAATTGTGTGGGAACATATAGACAACCTATGACCACATATAAGTTATATATATGGCTAAGTAACAAATTACCCCATATTTGGCATCTTAAAGCAACAAATACTTACTATTTCATGTAGATTCTGAGGGTCAAGAGTGTATCTGGGTAGTATTTGTTCACAGTTACTCTTGAGATTGCTGTCAAGATATCAGCCAGGGCTGTAGTCATCTGAAGGCTGGGCTGGGGCTGAAGGATCCTCTCCCAGGTAAGGTCACTCAGGAGGCTGCTGGCCTCAGTTCTTCACCACATGGGCCCCTCCTTTGGGCTACTCACAACATGGCAGCCATCCCCTCTCTGTCCCTCAGCATGCAATCCAAGGGAGGTGGGACACAGTGTTTTTAAAACCTATCAGAAGTGTCTTCTTATCACTTCTGCTGTATTTTATTGGTTCCAAATAAACTCTGATACAATGTAGGAGGCCTCAGATATAAATACCATGTTTATTTGGATCATCCTGGAGGCTTGCTACTTTACCCAGTCTAGGAACATCAGGGAAAGCCCCCAACAGAAACTAAAACCACAAGAGAGAATAGAATTTGAGCCCCGGTGTTCTTCTAGAATTCATGAATATTCTTAGTAGCTCGATAATTTACTAATAAGAGTTGGGTTCTTTCCTGCCACAACACTTTTCCCTTTCTAGTATCTTAAGATGGCCAGGTGCCCCCATATTGGGCTCATTTGCTCTGAAAGCCAATTATTTTCTGAGCCAGGAGGAAAATGGAATGAGACTATGTTAAAACTCTGGCCAATCTGACTCCACTCCCCAGAATAAGGAGCTTTATTTGAATTCTACTAAGACTTTTGCAATAGATAAAGCCATACACTGTATGGGTCATAAATATGGATGTCAATCATTATTACCAAAGCAATGATATCAGCCAAAGCATCAGCATCCAAAAATATTAACCCAAATTGCTAGCATCCAGTAATATATGTTCACTAACACTTTTTTTTTGTCTTTATTTACTATGACCTTGCAAGAAGTATTTGAAGGCCAGGGATATTTAGAAGATTTCTCAATGAAATAGCATCTTAATATTTTTGCTCACTGTTACAAAAATATAAAAATGGAAATAGAAATCTACAGTAATGATAATTCACGACTTTTTACTTATCACTGATTGACGTTTTTAAGCATCAGTTACAGGTCCAGTAAAAATGACACATTCAAGAAAAAAAAAATGCTGACAAGTTCAAGGTGTCGAAGAATAACAGAACTCTTGGCAAAAGATTAATTCCAGAGAATATTTATCTTTAAATTTGATATACCTTATATCAACAGAAATGAGAAAGAAACTGATGAGTCTGAATTTTAAATTCATCATTTTTTGTGTGTATCTGTGGCATGGGTCTGAATAACTGAGCCAAGTCCTTGAGGTCCCCCGGGAACAGAAAAGATCACAGGAAAGTGGAGGCAGCGCCATGTCAAAATAGTGGCCTAATGAGAACAGATGGTAGAGGAGAGCAGGAGTACCAAGGACTTAGGAACACCCTCTCTCTCTTCGTAACTCTCAACCTTTTTTTATTTTCTGAGTCCCTCTTGACTCTGTTCCACTGTAACGTCCAGTGCAAGGCTGATTTTAAAGCAGCTTTTCTTCTCCCTTTCATTTCTAGGAGAAAAACCAGTGACAAAGGTAATCTGCTTTTGATGAACTCCAGTTCTTCTTAGAGCTCTCACCTCTTCTACCTATTGACACTGGTTTACTCTGGTCTAGGAATTAATAATATAGGCCCTTTCAAAAAAAAAAAAGATTTAAAATGCAAGTCAGTTGAATGCAAAACATAACAACTCAACAGTAGGAATCAGATAACTGAAACATGGACTTCAATGGGGAAAAATATTAAAAAATAGATCCATATGAAGTGAAATTCAGACTTCATTTATCACAGTGCAAAATTTGCTTGTTCATTTGGAAAAGACATTCAAGGTGGGAATGGTAGATATTTAGAGGGACACTCAGAATCTTTTTATGTAACTTATGATCATTTCATGTAACATGATATTTTGGCACAGGGTTAAATTTTATACTTTAAAATGACTTAATGTCTTCCTCTAGGCTCTAGAAACTTTTCTTTTTGACTATACAACGTAAAACACATTCCTATAAAATATGTGATATACACTAGAAGTTTATTAGTGTTTAAATTTGGGTGAGAAACACCAAGTTCTCTGTATTTCTAAATTATTATATTGTACATTTATTGCTTTGCTTCGATATCAGTTTTTCATATTCCAAATCTCTAATTGATTGTTTTTCTTAATCATCTGTCTCTTTTAAGTGTTCTTAATACTTTCCCTTGTCACCTTAAAGATATTACCTATATTCAGGTGCCATTCTGTATTTACTCCACTTCTTGGGGTGTAAATATTTTTCTTTCTGTCACTGTCCCTTATAGCCATGTGGTTGTAGAGGAGGAGAAAGCTGCTTAACTCTTTGTCCCATTTTTTCAGTAAAGGTGGGAAAGTAACATGTTAGTGACAGGGTATTTTAGTGGCTGTCTTAGTGTTGGTGTTCCCCTTTCCTCAGTGTGTCTTAGTCCATTTTCTGTTGCAGTTATGAAATGTCTGAGGCTAGACAACTTATAAAGAAAAGAGTTTTATTTAGCTCACAATTTTAGAAGCTGACAGTTTAACCATCATAGCAGTTCTGGCAAGGAACACCTTGGGTAACATCATGGCGGAACACAAGTGAGAGGGACAGATCACATGGCAAGATGGAAAGCCAGAGAGAGATTCAGGGGTCAGCCAGGTCTTTTGCAACAACCCACCCTCATGGGAACAAACTGGGATCCCCTGAGCACCATGCTCATCCTTCCAAGGGCAATACCCACAAAGACCCAATTACCTTCCATTAAAGATCCTCTTAAAGATCCACCACCTCTACACTACCACACGAAGGACCAGGCTTTCAACACATGAGCCTTGGGGAACAAACTACAGTCAAACTTTAACACACAATATTACCCTGTCACTTTAACCCTAGAACTCTCCCCTTTGAAGAAAGAACCTGGCATTGCTGCCACCTGGGGTAGGTAGACATTGAGGCTCTGGATCTCCCACTATTGAACAAGCACCAGGCCCTCTGGCTCATTGTTTATGGTCCCTCCCCTGATCCCACTCTCCTATATCTCCAGGTAGGAAGCACCCAGTGCTATGCTAAAGCTGGCTTGCACTTGCTCAAAGAATGGATTGCTAACCCTTCAGGAAAGTTGTTAGCCAGTATAGAACATAGCCATTGTTGAAAATTAAATTATTTTAACTGGCAAATAAATTATGTTAAAAAGCAAGCTAATAAACACTCAAAAACAACCTTAAAGCTAGGCATGATGTAATCCCAGCTACTTGGGGGGGGGGGTGGTGGCTGAGGCAGGAGGATTGTAAATTTCAGGCCAGCCTTACAAATTTACTGAGAGCGTGTATCAAAATAAAAAGGACTGGGGTACAACTCAGTGGTAGAACATCCTAGGTTCAATGCCCAATACCACCAAAAATAAACAAACAAACAAACAAAAGCCCACCTCATTACTTTCTAGTTATTGGGTTATATTGTATTATCAATGTTCTTGAGATTACTTATCTATGATGGAGGTATTTACATTGCAAATATCAGCAAACACTACAAATGAGGGCTTTCCAACAGTGCCCCCACCACAAACTATATGTAAAACATTCACCAGCATTTCTACTAAGAGCACCTGTCTATTAGTCCCAACTTTTGTGGCAGTACTTGAGCCAGACTGGCTAGATTTAAACTAGATTTTGCAGTTTACTGTCCATGTAAGTTAGGCACATTACTTAACTTTCCTTTGCCTTGGCTTTATCATCTCTAAAATGAGCATAATATAGAATTGACTTCATATGGTTGTTATAAAAATTGAGCTAATACTTATAAAACACTTGGAGTGATGTCTAAAACTAATAAGTGCTATGTAAGTATTTCTTAAATTAGCATTATTCTAGGAATTGCTATTCACCTCTTAGATTCTAATTGTTTATCTTCTCTCAAAAGCTATTTCACTCTTCTTTCACACTAATAAAATTTCTAATTTTTGTTGGACATGTGACCATGCAAAATAAAGATTAGATTTCTCAGCCTCCCATGAATAAATTCAAGGCAATATAAACAGAAACATTATGTAGTAGCATGCAGGAATTAATCTTCCTATAAGATATTGGACTTTTTTTTTTATCCATCATGGTCACTGATACTTGATTGTGATAACTGGAGCCCTAGACACCATACTGGATTATGAGGAAGAAGGTCACACACTAAGGATAATAGAAATTTGAGCAAAGGAATATGAAAAGAATCAGTAATATTTGACAGCAAAAAAAAAAATAAAAGTAGTTGAATATTTGGTTTAGAATGAGAATGAAAATATACAGATTCAGATTTTAGAGGCCCTGAGAGCTAAACTTAGACTGTGAATGATCTTCCCATTCCATATTCATATGACCTGGCTACCATGGCACATGCATTGGATTTCTGGAGAATTCCATCTCTTCTATTGCCATCTGCATCTTGATAATAAAACTTCACTATAGGAAATAAAGTAATTGACTCTCCCTTGCAACCAAGAGTGAAACTAACTGAATGTTAGGCTTTACAGGACACATAGGTAAATAATTTGTGCATTAATATTTACCTATGCAGACAAACTTACACCAAAGGCCTTCTCTTTTGGAAATGTTCTATATACTAGTGTGGTCCCTGGGTATCAAGTTGTGCTCTAAATTATCTATTTCATGAGGGAAAATCCATGGTTCTTTCCCATCTTGAAAAGTCTTTGAACTTTTATTCCACAGTATCTAGATTTTTGTATATTATTCATAATTGATGTTGCTCTTGGGAAAAATTAAGTAGAGATTGCTTCTCTCCAAACTCCTTTTGTGCTCATCCCTTCTGAGTTCAAACTTTACCTTTGTCTAACACAATTTACCAGTAACTTATAATATTCTCCTCAAGGCAGTGCTAAACAAAAAGCTAGTTAATCAGAGACAATTTTATTTGCATGGAGATAATATTTGATTCTCTTAAAGATTATCTTATTGACTCATGGGGTAGTTTAGAACTGGCCGTTCCAATTAAATCAAAAGAAAACTTAATATTTGTATTGTACTCAGGTGTCAGACATCATGTTAAGGAAACAATTTCACTTAACTTTTATAACTAAAGCATCAAGCAAAGGTTTTTGTTATAAGCAAGACAAACCAATTCTGAGTAAGAAACAGAAAAAAAATAAGTTGATAGGATAATTGTGAGCTCACAGGATTGCCTGGAGGCCCTCCAGGCCACAGAAACAGAATTGAAAAATGGGCAGGAATAAGATAAGGCAGCAGCTGCAATCACTATTCCCCTGGTATACCATGTACATGGACCTATGTACTTTGAGATCCCTGTAACTATTTCTCTCTCACTGTTAAATTGGTATTTAGGGGAAAAGAGTGAGGCTTTGGTCCATGCAATTGCTAAGGAAGTGAGGCTGGTGAGAGAGTCCACATTTTCATCTTTTGTGACTTCCATTACCAGCTTGAGTCTCAACATTCTGAGAGCAGACTAGAGATATATAGACTGCGTTCCATCTATGATTTAATTTAATGATTCTTCAACTTTACTGTGGTGTGAAAGTGATACCCATTTAGTTGTAATGACACACAGCACTCACTGGTATGTCAAATCTTATTGGACAGGTTTGAGAAAGCCTTTCCTTGAGAAAGTTCTGGAATAGAATGTAGATCTGTTTCATGAGAGAAAAATCCATGATTCTTCATGGCTCCTGGCTCCACCATCTAGAAGCTTCATGGTCCTTTACCTCCTTGGCTACTTCTACTGTGGGTGGAAGAAGATATGGCTACCTTGGGAGCTGCAGTGTTTTCAAAGCCCATCTACTGCTGATAAACTTGGGGGCTGAAGCTTATTTTAGTACTCAAAGGCTTGTTTTAGTTCAAGCTTATAATTTCTTTGGCTGTACCATTCCTTCAAAGGCAGACTTCTCAATTATTTGCTTACAAACAGCTTCTTTCCTAGCCATCATTCTCAGGCCTGATGTATACATTTCCTTCCTAGTCCTCATGCCACACTCTTCATCGATTTCCTTGAGGCCATCCAGGCTAGACAGGGAGAACTCACTCTTGATTTGATCTTAGCTGCAAAGTTGAGACTTATTCAATCATATTTTTTAGTGTTTGAGTTTTAGACATAGTCAATTTTTCCAACTTTTCAACATCTCTGGCTTCTGACACTTGGTTTTACTTTTGCTTGAAAACAAGCCAATTCTTGCCTGAGTTCATCTACTTTTTTTTTTTGCAAATTGCTACTAACATTCTGTTTCCCAATCCTTTCCCCTAGAGCTAAAGAAAAGCACTCATTCAACCTGTATTATCGAGAGGCAGTACTATCAAAATTTTCTCCACTGCCTAACATAGATCTTCATCTTTCCAGTCTCCAAAGTCAGTTTCCTTGCTATTTCAAGCCTCATGGCTTGGCCATGCTACCCATTTTAGGCTTTTGTTATAGCAATAATTCAGCTAGAGTTAGGGAAAATTTTGCTATTATAAAGATAAATGCTGAAATCTTAATGGAATAGTATCATAGAAGTTTATTTCTCATTTGATAAAATCTAATTAGTGAAAAGGCTCTGCTCCCTGTAGCCGTCAGAGACCCAAGCTGATGAAAGCTATGCCATATTCAACACGTGATTTTCAGGTTGTACTGGGCATAATCCACCAGCTAAGAGAGGGAGGGAAAGAGATTCTGGAGGATCTGGTAGAAGATCTTCACAGATTACACTTGGAAATAGTATATTTTTCTTTGGACTCCCTACCTATTAGTGAGAACTCAGTAACATGGTCATATCTAATTCAGAAAGAGATGAAAAGATAGAGTTCAATCATGTGTCCCAAAGGGAAGGAAAATGGATGAAAACTATGCAGTCTTTCCTAAACTAGAACAACAGGTAAAATCATGCCAAATGACAGATGAAGAGGACACCATATTCTACTGGAGCCTGAACCTTAAATCTTGCACCACCAGTGACTTCAGCATCAAGACAGGATGCTGTCATTACATTGCTACCCTTGAAGGGGCAATGTCCTAGCTACTGTCACACCATCCACAGCCAGAATGGGTTCTCCATGGTCCTAGTTTTTTTTTTAACTCCCCAGTTCCCAAATTAAGCACAGAGACCACTGATTGAGCTAAGATCACGCACCTACTCTCTTTTTGTGCAAAGAACGGGGAAAACAAGTGTACATTTTTAGTTTATAACAGATTCTGCCCCTGATCAGAACTCATAAAGGGGAGAAACTCTCCAAGTAAAAATGGGGAATCAAACTAAATCAGTTTCACGATGAAAATTTGCAAACAAAATGGCAAATTGGTAGGAGAGGGTATTTTGAAAAAGTAGGGTATAGACTAGTTTGTTCCATATATGCATATGCATGTGGTTGTGGTTCTTATCCATCAAAATTTTTTGAGGTTTGGCCTTTATCTAGACCTATCTTGTTCATCACTGACTCCCAAGTGCATAGAATAGCACCTAGTATTTGGTAGTCACTCAACAAATATTTACTCTGTGAAAAAATCCTTGGACCAGGACACATACTTATTTATGCTTCTGCTTGTAGTTCTTCTGAGGCAGGCAGGGGCTGTTAATACCTAAAAACAACAATAAGCACAATAGTCACACCTCACCACAAGAGTGTTTTCTGCCTATTTTCTGGCTATGGGGATATTCCTCTAATGGCACAAGGAAGACAGTAAAAATGAGAGGTAGAAGGGAAGGCCAGTACATATTACTGAAGATTATTTTTCAGATTTTCTAAATTTCACCTTTCATAAAGGATATTCTGAAATGTAGCTTTGACAATTAAAGAATTTTATCCAACGAGGTTCATGTGCTTGGTAGAGGTGTTTGGAAGTTCTCCATGTGGAATTCCATTTACCCTAGGAGGCTTCTGGCCTTGAAAATGTTTCATGGGAACCTGTTTTTGAACTCTTGGTTCAACGTATTTCTCTCTGAGAATGCAAATGATGACATCCCTTTGACAGATAAAGATTTGCCTTTGTAGACATTTTAAGTGGCACTGAAATTACATGACAATATTTTAAAAGACAGTCGGCTAATACGAGGCAAAGAGGTTTAATCCTTTCCTCTCTAAAAGACAGTCTCCTTTCATTCTGTATGATTTTAGGAAGGAAAGCTATGACATAGATTATCCTGTCTCTGTTTATTTGTCCTGAAACAGATGAGGTTAAAAAGTTACGTGTTCAATGAGATCTTTAGGAATAAAGAAAGAGAGATGAGAAAGGAGATTAGAGGAGTGGAGAGGGAAAGAGAAGATCAGGAAGAGGAGGAGAAAAGAGGGAAGAACCTGGGAGAAGAGAAAGAATCTGCCCTTCTTTTCCAGCCTAACTTAGATTTAGAATTAAGAGTTCAAAAATTACAAAGTAAGGATGTTGGCCACCCAAAAATAAAAGCGGGGGAGGGGGTACTTCAGGGAAAAGAGTATCCCAGTATCCCACATTTTCTATTATACCCTAAAACAGGGATCTGGGAGCATTGCCACCTGGCATGGGTGAGTTGCATTGCCTGCAGAGACTTTGAAAAAAAATCTATCATCTCTTAAAGAGACAAGATGTGTTTTGAACAGGGCTCACCTCGGCCTGGAGAGCCATACCCCTTCTGTACTGTTTCATAGTCACGTATGCTTAGGTTTCAGGATGCGCAGCTGGCTGATTCTACAGAATATATATTTGCAGAGGGGCTGGGAAGCTGGTGCAAGAACAAGACAAAAGAAATATCCTGCTCAAACAATGCAGAAGTAGATAGTCTGTCTGTGGTTTAAATAAGACAGAAACTGTTAGCCAAGGTGCTCTTGTCCAGATTCAATATTCAAATACCTGCTGGTGTTCATAAAAGGCCTTTGTGTAGGAAGACAGTTTTGTGCAAGTTGTCTAATTTTTATTGGATTGTGAGATGAGGGAGAAGAAACACATTGGAAGGCAGGAAGGAGGAAAGGAAGGAAGGATGGAAGGAAGGAAGGAAAGGAGGGAGGGAGGGAGGACCAAAAAATTGTTTTTGAATTTCTGAGCACATTGGAGTTAATAGTTTTGGCATCTAGTATTTCATTTCAAGGCTAATGTGCCATGCCATCTGCCAAGTGACAGTGTCTTTATTAGGTTACCATGGTATATAAAAAGCAAAATGCTTTGTAAAGTGTTTGAGCAGGATCATTTTTATTACCCCCTTCAATTTTTTTCACAATGTAAATTAGACTATTTCCATCTAATGTAAGTTATTGAAAGTAGTTATAAATATTAAGATGATACCACCAATAATTTCAGTCCTATATTTTCCTTTATGGTTTAAATTTTTATGAGACTTTATCAGGATATTAAGAATATTTTAAATATATATAATCTATTAATTCCATAATAGTAAACTAAAAGAAACACATATTCAGAACAACTTCCTCAGAATTAGGGGGAAAGGGCCTTTACTCCAACTGTATTTAATAAAAGTAAAAACAATTTCACTTTTCTTTAGCATTAACTGGGAGTAGAATACAGAAGCTCAAAGAGGGTGAAAAGAGAAAATGGGATTTGTACACTTTTTGACATATGCTAATGATTTTCTCCTTAGAGCTAATGATTTATACACAGTAGTTTGCCTCTGATTCACCAAATGTAGTTTGAGGTGGCAATTTGATTCAGATTTGCCTGATCAATTTGATTCAGCTTCATCTAGACCGTATGATTTTTGCAAGTGTTTTTAAAGATAGTGTGTGATCAGTATGCCTCTTTCATGCTCTAGCAGTCAAGGTTTCAGGCTCTCCCCCATTTCTTTCTCTAGGGAAAGTTTTCCAGATTTCATTTATTCCATATGCCTTGTTAAAAAAAAAAAAAAGTTTGTGTGTGTGTGTGTGTGTGTGTGTGTGATGTAGTGTGTCTGTGTATCTAGAGACAGACACATGAGCACGTACACCAAGAGGAACACACAAACTTAACTGAGAAGGACAGCAATCATAGGCACTTTGGAATTCAGATAACCAAGGAATGTGCAGAAAAGTTGTCTGGCCCACCAGTCTCACTTTTATTGTTGAGACGAAGCATATTAGGGATTGTTCTGGAGAAGAATTTCTTTAGCCCATGACCTGTCTCTGCTATTACAAACCCTAGGGCAGTATCTCTTCTAAGAGATAAGATTGAAATGATGATATGATGGTGAGCACCACGATTAGGACCAAATAATTTATTTCCAATTAAAACTAGTATTGCTGATTAAACACTAGACTGCTAAGTTCTATTCAGACCTACCAGATAGAAGTTGCGTTTTTAAAAGGAACATGGGGGAATATAGAATACTGAACTTTCAAAAGAAGTCACTAAATATTGTCAGGTGACAATGTAATAGGATTTGTGCCAGGTGTCACAAAGATGACTTGAGTCCCAGGCTTCTCATAGCCTCCAAACCAGTAGGGAACTTGTCTTACATAATGATAGAAAACTGGATCCCAGAGATTGAAGCAAAACCTCATGAGGACAAAATCTCACGAATCCAACGTCTGTATGGTGAAAGAGATTTCAGCTGGGAAATGGCAGGGGTGGGAGAGCCACTGGCAAAAGTCAAATAGTCTTGGAACATTGACTCTGAACATTCAGGAAGGTGATACCCTACCGAGGTACTGCTGAAAGCTACTAAGCTTATCTGTATTTGGACATACATTTAACCCTTTAGAGTCATTTTTTCTTTGGTGAGCCTTTTGGCCAATCCTTGGAATTGTCCATTATACTGATTGAACATCCAGTTGACCACACTTCTTGGAATGTAGGTCATTCTAACCAGAAAGGCACCTACTTCGTATTCTGTCCCTGCCTGGGGTGACTAGAAAACATTCTTGGTTGTGAAAGTGAGGTATCAACAAGAGGGAACCCAAAGCTACTCTTTGCTCCCGGAGTGGCTGCTGATTGGCTGCTTTGCAAACAGCTTACCAGAAAGCCTTTTGCCAAGTCCTGGCCTCCTCCCCAAACCCAGTGATGCAGTATCAGCCCACCAGAACGTTTTGTTCTCCAAGACCCTTGTTTCAATGGGTATATCCCATTAACAAGGCCAGCAGATGTCAGTCCTGATCCACTTTTGCTCAGTAATGAATGAGGAGGAAGAGCTGATCTGATTTCCCAATCACTGCTTCTATTTGCTGGCTTTTCTTCTTCCTGAGACGAAGGCCCCCTGCTTGGTTTGCTTTGTTAATATTTGCATTATTCAATAGTTATTATGTGATAAGCATGTTGTTTGCTTTAGGTTTTGGTTGGTTTGTTTCTGGTGCTTTTATTCTTAGCTGGTGGCTTAACTTGAGTTACAGCTGTGGTCTGTATATTAGAGGAGTAGGTCTATATACCGAGTGTGGGTAGGATGGATGTTTTTACAGCTTCTTACCTGATGCCTCAACATCCAAAGTTGGGTCCCAAACCCCAAACAAAACAAGACCTAGGGAAAAACCACGTAGCTTTTACTTTGCAAAATCTTTCCTCCGTGTCAGCCTCACATGTGTTGCTTTTAGAATGAAAAAGCAGAGATAGCGAGAACCTCGGCAAATATCATTTCTCAATGCACGTATTTTTTAGCTTTCTGATTAAGAAATAGTGGTAACCCTATGCATTTATCAAGTAATAATGTTATCCTTGAGTGAGAGTATTTCATGTCTAAACACTAAGCAGTTTATCTTAAGTGTAAATGGAATGATTTTAAGTAAACAGAATATAAAGCTATTGTTTATAATGCTTTCTGCTATTTGTAATATACTGCTTGTTATGAAAGCATGCTTTAAAGTTGCTATTGAAATTTTAAACTCCAGAACTTGCTAGGGAAGAAAAATGTGTGTTTTTTGCCTTTGATCTAGTATTGTTTGTTATAGCTGATTAGCTGTTATGTGCTCAAAGGTAAAAATGTCTTATGATTTCAACACGCCCTGAGAGAATCTGAATATTGTAAGATGCTGGGTACTAGAGTATATTTAGGCAATACTTTGTAGCTTAAGTTAAATGTTAGAATATTTATTTACCAAGTTGCTTAATTCAAACAACAAGAACTTTCCTGCTGTATTAAGAGTAACAATGCAACTTTTAACCAATTCCTACCAAATATTATAGTATTTTATTTCTTTTCAAAGTAATGACTGTATTAGCCAGATTCACAACATTGACTTGTTCTCCACTTAAACATGACCTTTGAGTTTAAGGAATTTTGAAATCTAATTTAAATAAACTCTCAATATTCTTCTGAGGGTAGGGAGACCAAATATATCATTATTTACAATTTTTAATTTTTTTATTAGTTACTCAAAATATTACAATTATTTTTAATATTAAAAATTAAAACCCCCAAACAAGATGCTTGTGATTTTGAATTTCAAGCTGTTGTTTTAATTGCTAAAATTATTTGCCTATTGTAATTAATAAAGAGACTCATTGCTAATAAAAATACATTTATACCTAAAAAAACCATACATGGAATATTATCTTTTATTTAGGAGTTCTGTATTAAAGTCAACTGAAAAATTAAGCAAAGCAAAGGTAATTTCTAAAGATTTGTTGTCTTAGCCTGTGGAATAATGTCCCATTTCACCATCCAACCCCCTAGACCAGGGCTGTTCAATGGGAATACGTCGTAATGTGAGCCTTAATGGACAGTTACATAGGTCATTTTAAATTTTCTAGTAGTCATATTTTTTAAAATAAAGAGAAACAGATAAAATAATTCCAATAATATATTTCCAAAATATTATTTTAACATGTAATCAATATTTAACATGTAATTGTGACTTATTTCATGTTTGTTTTTGTGTGTCCCAAGACTTTGACATTCTGGTGTACAGCACATATCAATTCACATTAGCTGCATTTCAAGTGCTTGAACTAGCGGCTACTTTTATTAAACAGTGCAGATCACAATGATCAAATCCCTATGATGAGTGACTTTTTTTAGAATATCGCTGTTGAACTGACACAGATCTAAAAGATTCACATGCCCAAGCAAGACTGTTAGTGGAGCAAACTAGTCGAAAGTACAGGAACGCTTTGTTCTTGTTCTGTTTTTAACGACTTGCTTTGCTTAGAAGGATCCATCAGTCACCCTCAAGCTGCGGGACCCTCTGGGAGTTCATGCCTCCACAGCTGAGTTTGCTGAAGGAGTCACCCTGGAGAATGTGACCTGGAGCAAACATTCTAAAATGGCCCAACTGGGAGAGGCAAAGCCCTCAGGATTCTTGTCAGGGATCCGTTCAGGACATGGAAAGAATCCCAGTGTCTGTCGACTTGGGTTGCTTGGAGTGCAGTACTGAAATGTAACCCTGGGATCTTGAAAAGAACGTTGACTCTATGCTTGGATTTTCTGGGACAGTCTAAATTTCACATAGTTCAATTGGTTTTGCTTTCAAGTAGGCTCTAACTTCTTAGATGATGTGTCTTGATTTGAAGTTCAGAAAATATGGCCTCTCCAGAGAAGGCTCCCCTGTTTCAGGGCTGGTTTTCCAAGCCAGAGTGACTGCTGAGGCGAACTTTTAAAGCTGGCAGGATTATTTGGAAATGGTAATGGAAAGAATAGACGAGGCTGGGGGATAAATTGTAAATGTTTCAGGGAGAAAAAATAGCACAGGTACTCTCAAGTTTATCCTTTTCCCACAGGCCCTAAATTGCTGCAAGGTTAGTCAAGAGAGAAATTAAACTGAAAAATGGAAAAGAATCCCCAAAATTCAGATAAATACTCTTCTTTGTCCTCTTTTATCTTTCTACTATTATACCTCACTCCAAAGCCCTTATCAAAAAACAAGTAAGGAGTCATTGGTCTTTGACATTTCCAAAAATATAATTTAATGTATGAGAAATATTCATATTAGGTAAGTATGTGGTCTGCAACCTGAAACACTGTGGGCACTAAACAAATGAAGGTCATTGCAAAAAAAAATTATATTGCTGATGAGCCATCCAGGCAACCTGCAAAAATAAGAAGGATTAGAACGGCACCATCATTTTATGTCTCTTTCCTGTTTTATCTTGTTTCCTCTGAAAGCAATTCATGCTTTCTTTATAGCCTTCTGATTAAAATCTTTTTTTTTCCTTATTAACAAACACTAAGCAATAGGGGCATGTTTATAAAATGGCAATGCCGGAACACCTCAGTGGAATAAAGATTTTGCATGATACTACTAGATGCCTTATTATGTTCCTATTAAGTTGAAAGAGAATGTTGGTGTGAAGGTATAATCATGATTCCATGTGATCTTGAATACAAATTTAATGGTTTTCTCTAAACAGTCCTCTGTCTTTGGTCTTACATCAGATAAAGACTTATGAAGAAATTTTCAAATTTGCAGGGGGAGAGGGTGTAAATTTTTATTCTCTACCCATTTTTCAATTTATAAAGAGAAGTATCATCTTGAATATTTTAAAATTTCTTAAAAGACAGAATTTGGATTGCTTTCTCCAAATTTAGCCCTTGTTTATAATCTTTACCACCCAAAGTCCCATTATTATCACTGATATTTCTGTAAAGCAGCTCAAGAGGAATTCATTTACTGGCATGGTTACCTAGATATCTTTGCATGTCTACCTAACCCACCATTTGCTTGTTTTTCTCAAGCACTGTATTAGAAATAATCATATATAATATCACATACAGTTGAGCATAGTCACAGCAATTTTGTTAAGGTTATGTTTAGTAGACAGTTGGAGTTTGTGTTTACTTGATTTCATTTTACAATTGCCCTTCTAATATTAGTGGGCCTTTCATTTAAAGAGGAAAAAAGAGAAAGAAGGGCTCAGAGACAGAAAAAGCAAGAGAAAAAGAATGGGATATAAATAGTTTATTATAAAGAAATCAAGTCCACCCATCTTCTTGGAAATGAAAAGAGCGAGCTTCATGTGGATCTCTGACTCTACGTAGTAGTTGGAATCAAAGTTATATTTACTTCTTGTTAAAGTTATGCTATGCAGGGGTAGGGGGGCCGGGGTTGTGGCTCAGTGTAGACAGTTTACCTGGCACATGTGAGAGACATTGGGTTTGATCCTCAGCATCACATAAAAATAAAAATGAATAAAAAATACAGTTATGGTACAAGCCTAAAACAATGGTCATCCAAGAGCCACCCTCCTGGGCCATTGCTCTTCTTTTTCAATAGTATTAATAGCTGAACAGACCACAGGAACCTGAGATTCTGCTACACAGGATGATACTGGGTTATGATTAGGCTCCTGTGACAACCACATTATCTGTGAGAGTTCTGCACAGCTGTGTCACTGTTAACTTTTAATGAACATCCTGTTTTCCTTTGAAAAGTTTTGCTAAATTAAAGGTCTGTGCAATTTCTGCTTTCATCTCCACTTTATGTAAGATAATATATAGTAATTCTGGGTGCGAGAGAGTAGTCTGTGATGTGCCTAATTTGGGGCATTCCAAAGCTAATAACATAATTTTGATCACAGTTACACACAAATGTTATAGAAGATTTTTTTATTATTATTAAATGCTAGGTCCAAAAATATCTTGCAACCTCTAATACACCAAAAAGTAAAGAGACTCATTCCCAGCCTGAATTTGGGCCCCACTGTTCATTTCAGGGGATTGCTGACTCAATGGAGAGCTGCAGTAGAAGGCGTGCCAATAGCTCCTGGGACAATGAGTGGCACAGAGGCACCACAGTGGTTATTTTGGAGCATTATTCTTTCTTGGTTTCCACAATAGCTGGAATCTGATAATTTAGCATTAAGCCCCTTTTCAACTATATGGAACTGTAATAAGGTGATTTAGCCAATGTGCCTGTCCATTGTCCCAAAGATTCTGTGATCTATTATGCTGTAATGTGTAAAAAGAAAAAAAAATAAAAAGAAAGAAAAGAAAATGAAAGAAAGAAAAATTTGCAAAAAAAAAAAAAACATAAACCAACTAATTATCAAAAGCATTAAAAGCTGCTTTGAGAGAGCTGTTATTTATTGGCACTTTTTATGAATCAATATAGATATAGGCATCGACTGCAAAAGCCTCTGGGTACATTCACATAATGAAAGCCCAATTAATATCCGCCAGCACAGTGCACTGCCGGCAACAGGGAGCTACAAGGACAATCACTGGCTTCCGCAGCCAACACTGACAGCTGCAGTGCCTGATAGAAAACAGCTTCAAAGGCCCGATCCCCACACCCACCCCACCCCACCCCCACCCCAGCCTCAAGTGAACACTCCCTTCAAATCTTGCCCACGCCGAGGCAAGGCCTGCAGGAACAGATGGGACACCAGAAGCAAACCATGGCTATCTGTGATGTCATCAAATGAGGCATTCTGGGATGCTGTTTGGGTGGCAAAAAAAAAAAAAAAAGAAAAGAAAAGAAAAAAAATGTCAAAAGAATGTAAGAAGGGTTTGAGGAGGAATGGGTGAAATTGGTGTGGAAAGGCAACCCAGTAAGTTGGAGAACCAGCCGTGGGGTGGTGGAAGAGGTTATGTCATGTGCAGGTCTGGGCGGTCTTCTATTTCAGTTTTATTTTTATGTGGATTAAGGGAGGTTCACATTTGTTGAGCTCACAAGAAAAACTTGGGGCTTCAGGTCCTGTAGGCCTTTGCTTTGGATTCACCTGGCTTTCAATGCCTGTGCCAGGCTCTCAGAGATGGTATTGGGACATGGCCGACTTTATCCCCCTTTCAATCGCTGCTCTCTCTTTGAAACGGGATCCAAACTTTTTTCTTTAAGATGTGGCATCTCTTGATATTTTAATTAGTTTTTTTTTATGCCACCAAATCTGAGTCAATTTCTAAAAAACTGAGTTCTGCCATCAGACCATCCCAAACTGCTCTCCAGGAATCCTGCTCTGAGCAGCTGTGGCGGGGGGCTTAGACTTGGGTAGTCAGACTCTGCCACACAGTGTGCACTTCTGTCCACCCAGGCTTCGAGGAAGCCACCAGATACTATTGTTCTCATAAAAACAGAAGAGTAGACCTAGATTGAATGGATCATCCAAGAAAAGAAATAGATCTGCCTAGAATTTTCAGTTTTGCAGAGGTTGAAAGGAGCAGAGGAGGTTGTAAGGGGGAAAATATTCTCCTTTGCCTTTTAATCAACCTAATAATCAACCAATTAATTGTATTCTGATAACCCTTTACAATTTACAAAGACCTTTCATGATCTTCCCAGTGAATCTGAAACATATTTAGGCAACAATTGCAATGGTATAGAAGATGAAGCTGAGACTTAGGGCAGTTCAGGGAATTCCCATGATCAGGGTCAGGAAATATCAGAATTGAGGCAACATTCTGGCCATTCTAAATCTTCTTCAAGAAATGGAAGCTATTGGAAGACATCCATAAAACAATCAGTAATTTCTTTTGTTTCTTTTTTGACTCATGAATTATTCTTATACAAGCATGTACATCTCTTGTGATGGCATGTGCTATGTTGTATTTGTACTTATTTGTCCATTTTTGTCCCCACTAGATTGGGAACTCTTTGAGGGCAAGGGCTTTTTGTTCATTGCCCTGCATCTTTGGTACCTAGGAGAATACCTGGCATACCGTAGCAAGCAGTAAATGTCTATTGAAGTAGGATGGTTGGAAAGGTGGATAAGTAGATGAATGAATGAACAGATGGATGGATGGGCAGATAGACAATAAAAGTCTTGTTTTAACTATTTGTATAATTTAGCAGCCAGTAGCTCAACCTCAAAACTCCCTCCCTAAGGCTTTGAAGAAAGGGAATATATTTGGTTTTAACCACTTCTGTATTTGCTAATTTGCCAAAAACACTGTAAATGTCATTAATAAGAAACAAAAAGAAAAGATCTCTGATAAACAAAAAGAGAAAAATATAATTACACAAAAACTCATAGGGAAAAAGGGAAACTCACTGGAGGCTTTTATTTTATTTTATTATTTTATTTTAGTGAGTTCTTGAAAATTGTCTCTGCAGACACCTCAGTAGCTCCTGATCCTGGAGCTCTCTGCTAAGCGAGATGAATCCTCCTAGCAGGCAAGCACATTTGAGTGCTTCAGTTACTTTTGTGGATGGCACCCAAATTAGCATTTCTTCGATAAATGTTTACTGGGAGCACTAGATATGCCCAACTTGGTGCTAAATGTGGGGAAGGTTACCAGGTGGAACTGGAGTTGGCTTCAGCCTGGAGGGAGTTTATAAACTAGGAGAGATTACACAGAGTGCCTGCACAAACCTTCAGTACAGGAGAAGGACTGTATCTCCAATGTTCAAAAGCAAATCAGAATCAAGCTCTCAGAAGAGGGAGACGTAGAACTTTCCAATGTGAATTGGGACCAGGGTCAAAGAGTCTTAATGAACAAAGTGGAGAGGGTGGAAGTGTAAGTAGGAACCAGACGTAGAAAAATTGTAGGGAGCAAACACCAGATGGTGAAATGCATCTCTTTAGGCCATATCCAGTGCTGTGTGCAACGGAGATGCTCCAGTGTGCTGGAAGTGTATACAGAACATTTCTCACAAAATGACTACATGTTAAATTTGTTGGATAAGAAGACAGAGTTGGAAGAAAGTTATTAGAAGGAACATTGCCCAGCTCTTTGCAGAAGTGTGAGAAAGTTTAATAATCCAGAAGCATGATCCAATTCATTACTCAGAGTTCTGTATTGAATGTAGAATAATGCTGGAAAAATAACTGATGAAAATAGACTTGCTCAGCAAAGATTAAAATGATAGGATACCCAAGATCACTGATTTTTTAAAAACATGAATAAATGGATAGATGTTTAAGGTAGTAGGAGTATCAGCATCTTAATGCTCCACCAAGTAATCATCTTTCTACTTCTGAAATGGATTGCTAAGCAACTCCTGGTTTAACCTTGCTTAATAGTACTAAATAATAATAGTAATCAGGTATTAGTGGACCAATATTGATATATAACTATTAACTAAAGTTCATATTTTTTTCAAATTTCCATTTTTTAACCTAATATTTCTTTTCTGTCCCAATACTATTCTGACATTACATTTAATTGTCATGTCCCCTCACACTCCTCTTGGCTGAAGCAGTCTCTCAGACTTTCCTTATTTTTGATGACCTTGAAAGCTTTGAGAGGTATCAGTTAGGTATTTTGTGAAATGTCCCTCAATTTGAATTTTTATTATAATTTCACTGGGTGCTGGGTTCTTGGGAAGAAGACTGCAGAGGTAAGGTGCCATTCTTACCACATCATATCTAGGGTACCTGCTATCAATATAATTTACTAACAATCATATTAAGCTTGAACACACATTTTTTTTTTCAGGTTTCTGCACTGAAAAGCTGTACACCCCTTTTCTCTACTTCAAAGCTGTAAACTTTGGAAGGAAATCACTGTTTACAGCCCATGATGAAAGGATAGAGATATGCTCTACTACTTTGAGAGGGTGGAAGCTCCATAAATTATTTAAAATTCCTTTGTATGTGAGAGTTGTCTATACTACCCATTTTTAAAATTTATTCAATCACTTCTTTATATCAGTGTGGATTCAAGAATATTTATTTTCACTTTTGATTATATAATCAAAAGTCTAAGTCTTGTTTGGGTTACTATCATAGAATACTATAGGCTAGCTGGTATATGAATAACATTTATTTTTTTTCGCTGGTATATAAACAACAGATATTTATTTTATTTATCTGAGTTCTAGAGACTGGAAAGTTCACAATCCACTTACTGGCAAATTTGGTCTCCAGTGAGGGCCTACTTCCTGTCTTTTAGGCGGCTGTCTTATATTTCTCACATGGTGGGAAAGGTAAGGGAGCTGTCTCTAGGGTCTCTTTTATAAGAAGGCTAATCCCACTTGGGAAAACTCCATTGTCATGATCTAATCTCCTCCTAATGGCTCCACCTTCAAATGTCATCACACTGGGGATTAGGTTTCAAAATATGAATTTTAGGGGGACATAAAAATTCAGTCTATTGCCTCTAGTTCCGCATTATTTACTTATGGGGGAAATTTCTGTTGGCTCTTATTTCCCATTTTTGTTTGTTTTTGAGAACTTCCTTACTCCGGGCTCATCTTGTATATCCTCTACCTCAGTGTTAATCATTTCTCTAAAGCATCTTACATCCTTTTGTTGGAGATTGATGTTAGAAGCCAAGATCTGGGCACTGGGTATGGAAGTAACTGTTTCTGTTTTCCCTCATTTTATGTAGGAGGAAACTGGAGCCTGGAATGGTCAAGAAATCTGCTGGATGTCACGCTTTAGAAAATAGTAGAATCCAGATTAAAACTCAGATCTGTATCTTTTGTAATTGTGGCATGATTTCTTACCTTTTTTGCCCTCTTGGGGTATCAGTCCTCCAGTTACCCTGAAGCAGTATTGGAAGTTTTCCTAGTCTCTTGATGTGTACTGCATTTCAACATGCATTTTCTCACTCTCTCCGAGATCAGATTTAGGAAGGCTTTATTCAAGACAATGGCACTTTTGTTAGTGGTTGTAATCTAAAATAAGGATCCCCAGAGGTAGTACTGAGGGTCTGACAGTGATTTTTCCATATATTTTGAGAAATCTAATGGAGATCATATGTTTACCCATGACACGACTGCATAGGATAAGGAGAATGCTACATTTCTTTGATTCTATATGAACTCAATGTGGCTGGCTACATCAGTTATTTCAAACAATTAGAATGTCTGGTTGGTTGATGATGACTTCATAGGAATTTCTGATGTTGGGAAGGGTAATAAAGAGTCTTCAAGAGAAACAATGTTGGAAAAGACCACATTCGTTACTGTTCTACTTGTGATCCAACTCTGATTGAAGTGGAGCCATTAGAAGAGCTGTCTATGTGTGTGTGGCAGGGAAAGAGTAACTTTTTTGGATATAAAGTAGACATCTATATATTTGGTTTATATTTTACCAATTTACTGTAATGTTTTAATGTTCAGGATTTTGGTCCAAGTTACTTTTAATTTCTTTTTCATTTTAGATGCCTGCTTAAAATATTGGAAGTGTACACATTGGAATGATTTTTTGTATTCTATTTTCTGAAGGAAAAAATCTATATCTTAGTGTAGATAAGCATATGGATCTGTTTAATATGTTCTAAAGCAATGCATATGAATGACTCAGAGCTTAAGTGTGTGGTGCTTGGATGAATTGCCTGTCGGGATGGACTCAGAAAGGTGGGAGGAGAAAAGGGGAGGGATTAACAACTATAATGGAAGAGGAGAAAATGTGGTTCTAGAATACAAAAGAACAGGAGCACCAGGAAAAGATAACTTTTGATAGAAGCAAAGTTCTCAGTGAATATTAACAGGCCCTACTTCTCCTTGTTCTTCACTTCATTGTGTTCACATGAAATTTTATGAAGAAGCAGTGCAATTAAAATGTTTAGGAACAGAAAATGTTTTTTGTATGAAACCTTTGAGATCATCTAATTCAGCAATTCTCAACCCTGAGCCACACATTAGAATTACTGGGGACACTTTCAAACAAGATTCATGTCCAGGCCCTGCCCCTTAAGTTTTTCATTTCTGTAATTCTAATATGAGCCAAGATTGAAACCATTGCTCTAGTTGTTTGTTTTTAATTATGTAATATTTTGAATACACAGAAGTACAGTGAAAATACATTAGAAACCTATGGTCTGACTTATTCAGATTTAGCACATAAATTTATTGCCACATGTGCTTCATTCATGTTTGTTTTTTAAGAAATACAATGCCACAAATATTCTTAAGAGTCCCTCATTCACCACCAAATCTCCTTTGCTTCCCTCATCTTCCAGAGGCAAATGCTACCCTGAAGTTGGTGATACCTTCATCTAAATTTCTATACATTTAGACATAAGTACACATAGTTTCTTCTGTTTTTTAAAAAAATCTGCCTGCATTATTACGGTTTGCAAATGATGTGAGTCTGTCCCCCAAGGGTTCCTGTGTGAGAATCCTCATCCCCAGAGTGGTGGTGTTGGAAGACAGTGTGGAACCTTAAAGAGGCAGGGCCTGGTGGGAGGTCCATAGGTCATTTGGGGGCATGCCTTTGGAAGGGATTGTGGACCCCAGACCCTCTCTAGTTTCTTATTTTGTGAAGTGATCTCTTGTTCCCACACATTGGGATTCCATCCCCTATTAAGATTTCACTAGAGACCAAACTAAACCAGCGGGGAGATCAGATTTTAGTTTTTCAGCTTCCTAAATTTTGAACTGAAAAAAAAATTCTTTTTTTCTTTATAAAGTTAGCATGCCTCAGTTATTTCATTATAATAACAGAAGGCAAGCTAATACGCATAGGATCATGGTAAATGTATCCTTTTCCTTTTTTGCTTTTCTCATTCAATATTATGGTTTTGCAGCTCATCCCTGTAATATGATTTCATTAATCATTTGATTTATTTTTTTATTAAGATGTAATAAATGGGGCTGGGGTGGTAGCTCAGTGGAAGAGTGCTTGCCTAACTGGATTCAATTCTCAGCACCACATATGAATAAAGTCCATCAACAACTAAAGAATATTTTTTTAAAAATGTAATAAATGTACATGTTTATGTGGTACAATATGGTATTCTGAGATAGGTTTATATTGTAAAGGATCAGTTCATGGTAATTAGCATATTCATCATGTTTATCATTTCTTATACTGAGATACTTTATCCTCAGTAGAATGATTAAAACTAAAAATAATAGTGTTCAAAAAAGCTGGAACACTTTTATAAAATAAATTTCAACTGAAATTGGGTACAAGTATATCTAAATGTAATTGTTGTCCTGCCCCCTCCCTTTTATTGTTTCTTTTTTTGGTTTGGTTTGGTTTGGGGTTTTTTTTGGTTTTACTGTGCTAAACATTTTTGTACGTGTTGCCTTGAGCTTATAGAAGCAGCTTCTCTAGAGCCAAGCTTCCCAACCAGTCCAACCAATGCTGCGTGGCAATGCCCCATAGCTGGGGTGATGATGGGGAGCACCTCAGCCCACAGGGAAGCCAGGTGTACCTGAGGTGACCACAGCTCCCTGGATGGTCACCTCCTACTGTGAGCAGACTTCTCAGGTTACCCCAATGTGCCAAATGACTATTCTCATTCTCTGTTTGTTGCAGTGGGAAAGAGGTTGGAAAACACTCCTCCAAGATATATACACATTTAACTGTATGGTTATTATTAAATTATTCTCAAAATAATTTTATCAATCCATATGCCATTTTGCCCAGCTTGAATTTTTATTTTTTTGCAAATGTGATAGCTAGGAGACCATATCTTGTTTTAATTTGCATTTTTCTAATAAATCTGAAAGTCTTTCCTGTATTTATCAGCATATGTTCATAATTTGTGAATCCTTATTTTCTATCCTGTGCTCACTTTGTGATTAAGGTGTTTTTTTCTTCCTCTTACTGATTTGTAATGGTTGTATGTATTCTGGATACTAATATTTTGTTGGTGATATACCTTGTAAATATTTTGTTCCAATCTCTAGTTTACATTTTAACCTTATTTTTAGCATCATTTTTCATAAAACTTTTTTCCCGTTTTTATTTATATTTCAGATGAAGAAATTTGAGGCTCAGAGTTACATGGTAATAATATTGTAGTACCAAATGCCATCACCATGCTTGCCACCATAAAGCAGGTTTCAGAGGTCCTCTAGGTCTGCCTCTACTTGCTTTTGGCTTTGAAAAAAAAAAGGTCTAAAAATAGTTTTCTCATGTTAGTGAAGTGGTAACTTGATTAAGACACAGATGGATGAATAATTAGTCACCTAACCTCTACTCATATACCTATTTAGTGTCAAAGCTGCCAAAATCCTTTACCATTTCCCGAAGTATGGTCAGTGAAATCCTTACAAAGTATTCTGTAGTCACTTTCATTTTTTTCTCCTCTTAAAATTTTCAGAGCTTACAGTTTGATATTAAAAATTCCATTAATAGGACTTAATGGAATGTCCTATGGTTTAAAATAGTAACTGAATTTTGTATCCATAATTTCCTAAACTTATTGGTCTGTGGAATGCCCCTTTTGTACAGAGCACCTAATCACATCCCAAGAAATTCTATAGCATAGACTTTGATATTCTTTATTCTTGAAACCATTCCTCTCAGATTGCCAAGACTGCCTTCCCCTGTGCTGGTACTTTTCCATATACACTAGTATATGTATGAAAATAGAAGTGTTGATATCCATGATATTGAACCTGAAGTACTGGTCTATAGAAAAGAAGCTCTGCTGGATTAGAGGAGAAACAGTAAGGCTAATTTTTCCCCTAATGTGGTCTTATGACTAACTCTGTGAGGATGCATGATAAAAATATTCTCCCCTCCTTTATGTATGCATGTGTTAAATAACGTGGAAATAATTGTGGTGGTGGGATTATGATTAATTTTGAGTCTTGTAGGGGAAGATATGGCTCTTTGGAAGGGTCTGTCACTCACCCAACAACCCAGAGTCCTAAGGCAGGAGACAGGAACTCAGAAATGAGTACTTTGCTAGTGGCAAAGTTTCTCTCTGGAATTAGCTCTCTTGAGCTCAGAAGTTAAGAAACTGAAACATTCATGCAAACATTCATGCTCCTAAGAAAAAGACGGCTGGGAGCTTGTGACTTCAAACTCCAGAGTAAAGTGTCCCTTTGATTCACAAAAAAGGGCAGATTTTACTCTATCTTTTATGTTTCCATTTTAAACAATGTGTGTATTATCCATTCAAAAACTGAACCAATGAAATTAATAATAAACGACTAGATGTCATTTCCAAATTCAGTATTTCTATTAAGATTCCACTATTGGGCTGGGGTTATAGCTCAGTGATAGAGTGCTTACCTAGCACATTTAAGGCACTGGGTTCAATCTTCAGCACTACCTAAAAATAAATAAAGGTCTTATGTCCATCTACAACTAAAAAATATATTTAAAAAAAAAAGATTACCATGTGTCACATGGTAATCACAAAGATTACCTCACACTCAAAACTATGACCACCAAAACAAGTAGAATATACCTGTGAAGAAGTGATTATGATAATCCTGAGGGAAAGCACAGGATTCAAATTTACATATACAAAATATTGTAGATAAATCAACTGTGCTTTTTAAAAAAATGGCAAGAAATATATGTGCCAATATGTTAACTATGGTGGTTTTTATTTTTTTTAATTTTTTTTTAAAGAGAGAGTGAGAGAGAGAGAGAGAGAGAATTTTTAATATTTATTTTTTAGTTCTCGGCGGACACAACATCATTGTTGGTATGTGGTGCTGAGGATCGAACCCTGGCTGCACGCATGGCAGGCGAGCGCGCTACCGCTTGAGCCACATCCCCAGCCCATATGGTGGTTTTTAAATTGCTAGGAAGAATAGTGAATATTTTTCCCCTTCCTCCAACTTAAGAACTTTCTGTTATTCATATTAGTATAAGCTACTTTTCAAATGATTTTTTAAAGTATTTTTTTAGTTGTTAATGGACTTTTATTTAATTTATTTATTTATATGAGATACTGAGAATCGAACCCAGTGCCTCATATATGCTCAGCAAGTGCTCTACTACAACCCCAGCCCTCAAATGATTTTTTTAAAAGTTAATTTTAACAAGAAAAAATATTTTTATGTTAGTATACCAGATGCAGGGACAAACTTACAACTAATATGTATTTTACAAAGGTCTCTCCACTCCCTTTTGTGTAATGATCGTATCATGTGTAAATAGGTGGCTACCAATTATCCTCATAATAATTAGAGACAAGTAGTCGAAAAGTAGTGATATCTGCAAGCTGCAGAAATAGATAAACTGAAGGCTTAGGTCTTAAGTTTGCCAAATGCTATTGATTGACCTTGCCTAAGTTCCCTAATGCCTCAACCTCAGTTTCCTCATTTGCTGAGTGGGTAAAATGATGACACCTAGTCTCATGAGATTTTAGTGAGAATAAGATGAGAATCCGCCAGAGACCTTGGCACAGAGGCCAGCACATAGTTAGTCCTCAGAACTGTCATCTCCACTAAAGGTGTGAGCCCCAGACTTGAGCTGGGTTGGGAGAATGCCTCTTCTGTGATACAGGTGAGTCAGCAGGCCTGGTTACTTACAGAGGCTTCTGACCTGAAAATCAAGATGGAGAACTGGCTTCCAGGAAGGGAAAACTGTGAAATTCTTTTCAACACAAAGGTTAAACTGTTTTTCCCCCCTGTAATAAGTTTTAAGAAAAGGAAAAGGTAACAGAGTGAAAATCAACCAAGCAATCTTGGACACCAGTTCTCATGTTACCTGTGGGAAGGAGATAAAAGCAAAGACTGTAAACCTACTGATCAGACAAAACCAAAAAGAGTATTAAAGAGAAGGCTTGATACCAGGCCCTGAATAGCCTCTCAGGAAAATGAATGATGTCTGGGATCACCATGTTATAAATCAATGAGCTGACTCAGATGATATCACAAACCAGAAGGACAAAATTCAAACATATTAATAACATCTGACCTTGAATATTCACCTTCAAAGTCATTTGTAATGTAAAATTCCTGGTTGGACAATTTATCCTATAATGATACATTTTTTGTTTGTTTGAGAGGAGGAAGTGGCAAGGGCTGACTTTAGAAAGGGGAAAAATAAAGGCAACTTTAAAAAAAAGACATTTGGACTTTGAAGGCAGGGGCTTGCAAAAGTTCCCAAGAGCTGAGGCAGAACTATCAGGTATCATGGTGGTGTCAAGTTTGTTTTCTGGGAAATATTTGAACTAATTTTATCAGCAGCATTTCTCTCAGGCTATTTACTACCTGCATATTTGTCCAGGCCTTTAGAAGAGACAGCCAAACATGTACGTTGGCAGTTCTTTCTATTTGGAGCACAACTTGGGTGGGGACAGCTCTCGTGTTTAACAGGGGTGGGAAGCTGACAGTGATGTTGCTACGGAGAAAGATGGGATTTCAGGAGCTGTCATCAGGATGGCGACGTCTGGTTGCAGTCGATATTTCTCCAAATGCCAACCACACAAGGATTTAAAAGAATGTGCAAAGAAGCATGTGGCGTGCTCCTCATGAAGCAGGAGCAGGCTAAGTGGCTTGCTTAGCATCATGACCCCCCCAGCCAATCAGGAGCTCAGGCACCCTGGCCTCTTCCCTGCAAGGCTTTGGCCACGTGCCCTCCTATACAATTGTGAGGAGATTGGATGAACCACGATGGCATTTAAAGCACTCTTCCATGGCGCTCGTGCAGTCGTAAGATTTCCCAAGAGGCAGTTGCCAAGATTGTGTTCTTTCCCACTGGCTTTTAATTTGTAAATTGTAATGGGCTCCCCTTTAGATATGGCGAGGCAGGTAGCATTCCACAAGGTAGCCAGAGATGAGATGATCCCATGTAAATCTTCGGGGTGTGCTCTCTGCCCTAACAGCGGAACCATCAATTCCTCTCGTGGTCAGACATGCAGCTTGCAGAAAGTCTGGTTTTAAAAAGAGATCTGTTATCAGCTATATTCTTAAGGGAAATTGAAAATCATACAATTTTGTTTAAGAGTAAACCACCCTTATAAATGAAAAGGAAATAGATCAAGCTCTGGGCCATATTTCTTTTTATGTTTTCACCCACCCTTATCATGCAAACCATGCTGGCCATTTTCCCGGATTCTTAACACTGCCTTGCCACTCTTTTCTTCCTTCCTGGCATAGCAGCCTATTTGAATTATTAATTCTAAAACACCTCCTTCCTCTCAGTCTGGGAGGCAAACAGAGCCACCCTTTCTGGGCAATAGAAAAAGTAACCAATAATATATTAGGAATATATTACCAAAAGAGTATTGAGATCCTCAATAAAAGGATACATAAATATCCATCCTATGAGTAAAGCTGTAAACAGATTTACTAAGCGGTTCAAGTTCACATATGATACGTGGCAAATATTTCTAAATAAACTTGCTATAAAACTTTCTCTATTAAACTGTGAGTAAAAGTTTCAAAACCAGAATTGACCTGTTACCTTTTGCTTTCAGGTTTTTATTATCTTCCTCTTGCCTAAAAACCCTCTTCTTAAGAGTTTCACATTGTTTTATTGAGCCTAAGGCTAAGCTGATATCATTTAGTGATTTCTCTTTAAGTTGGGGATACAGGACTGGGAGGTTTCCAGATACCCAGATAAGAAACTCAGGATTCAAGACATCTAGTATCTCCAGGGCAGCCCTTTTGACAAAAACTACTCACATCCTCTTTTTTTTTTTTTTTTCTTTCTTGCTTTTTCATTTCTGGACTTTCCATTGATTCTGTCTGCTGTACCTTTCCAGTACTGAAGCATTTCTTCTCATCATCTTTGGTGTGGTGCAACTCTCCACGGGGTGACTCTAACACTATATTTTTTTTAGTATTGCTATTGATAAATACTTTGTTTGTTTTCATTTGGGGGCTCTTACAAGCAGAGCTGCTGTCAACTTTCTTGCACATATAACATGGCACATTGTGCAAGGGTTTTTTAGGATTTATATTTAGGAATATTGAAACTCTGTGGGGATGTACCTGTCTTTACTAATAATGCCAAATTGTTTTCCAAAATGGTTGTCCCAAATAATTCCTTATTTTTTTAAAAAAATATTTTATTAATTGTTGATGGACCTTTATTTATGTACGTGTGGTGCTGAGAATCGAACCCAGTGCCTCACATATGCTAGGCAAGCGCTCTACCACTAAGCCACAACCCCAGCCCCTCCCAAATAATTCCTTATTAATATAGACTTTGTGCCAGGCTCTGAGCTGGCTCTGTGGCCAGTAAGATACAATCACATCCCTTCCTGACAATGTCCACTTACAGTCTAGTGGGAAGAGTTGAGCAGTGAAGCCATCTTCCAAATCAGCAGAAATCACAAATGAAAGGACTTCTTTCATCTTCATATCTCTCCCTCTCTCTCTCTCTCTCTCTCTCTCTCTCTCTCTCTCTCTCTCTCTCTCTCTCTCTCTCTCATCATGTTCTGTTTCCCTGGTGCTGTCAACAATTGTACAGAAGCTGCTTATTCCCTGCTCCATTCTTAAGCACAATGAAATAATTCACTCACTCCTCCAGAAATGTCTTCTTTGCTTTGGAAAGAATCGCCCCCTGGAAAGCATCTCCAAAACTCTCCCTCCAAAACTCTAACCACTTTTAGGAAAATAATTCCATCAGACAAGTAGTAACTGGTACCTCTTAGGGGCCAGGTGCTTCTTCTCTCTGCCCTCAGGAATCTTAGATTTTAACAAAGAAGATAAGCTAATAAAAAAAAATGAACTACAAAAGCCCACTTTAACTACCCTTTAGAAAATGAAGCAAAGCACAGGTCTTTAATTTTTTTTCCTCCAGCTAAAGTAGATGAGAACAGTTAGTGCTTTATGCAAAAATGTCTTGGCACCATTCTTTCACTGCCCTCTGTAAGTTAATTGAATTAGGATCTCTCCATATGTTTTTCCCTTATTTATTCATTCAACAAATATTTATCAAGTTACTGTTGTGTGCAAGGCACTGTTCTTTCTAGTCCCTCACTATTTTGGAGCTTACATTCTAGTGGACTTGCATTTCCTCTGGGACCTCTTAGTGCCAATGACATACTGTCCTCACCTGATAGAGCTATTTATTTTACCCAGAATCCCAAGTGTATTACTGACCTGCCCCAGTCTTTAGTTTAAAATTCTTCCACACTGCACCTAAAAAACATCCCATTTTTCCATAGGGTTTTCACTTGCTTTTGGTCACAAAGTCACACCAGCTGCCTGGGTGTGGTCACACCATGATTGTCTGTAACTTTCCAAGATCTTCCAGACATTGGTCCAAAATAATGATAATTATTATTAAAATATCTGTAACATTTTAGAAAGTAGATTTCACATTCATGATGGTGTACATATTCACACCAAATTGAGAAGGCACATAGAAGCTTGTTCTTATTATCATTATTATAGATGCAAAATCTAAGGCTCAGAAAGGGTCAATGACTTGCTTAAGATCATATAGTAAGTGAGAAGGTCAAGATTTTGAACTGCAAATTTCCTTCTATTCTATTCCTGTTGTTGTAAAGTGTTCTGTTGGACAGTTCTAGTTATGGCAACCTATACATCCTTATTAGAACAGGTATGGCAGACACCTGCTTAAAAATGTATATTGGAATTGAGGGATATGGACTGAGGTCCAAGAGTTTAAAACTAAAACAACAGCAGCAGCAGAGAGAAGCAGCTTCAGTCCAGGAATAAAAGAGATGTAGAAGAAAGCTGTTGCGGTTTGCATGTCTGTGCCCCTCCCCCATTCATATGTTGAAATCCTAACCTCCTCTGTGATGTCATTAGGAGGTGGAGACTTGGGGAGGTAATTGGGTCCTGAAGGTGGACAATCATGAATAGAGCTAGTGCTCTTACAGGAGGAGACCTGAGAGAAAAGATTTCTCTATTATGGGAGGATATAGCGAGAAGATGGCTATCTGTGAACACTCACCAAGAATGTGACAATGCTGGTGGTATGATTTCAGACTTCCTAGCCTCCAGAACTATGAGAAATAAATTGTTGTTTAAATCACCCAGTTTCGTCCGAAGATAAGGACAAAACAGGTGAGCCTGTGAAGAAAGAAAGAAAGAGAGGGAGGGAGGAAGAAAGAAAGAAAAAGAGAAAAGAAAGAAAGAAAGCCATCTATTGACATAAACTGGATTTAGTGGCTAGTTGGAGGTGGCCACAAAGGCAGTGATAGTTACCTTTTTTCTTTTTCTTCTTTTCTTTCTTTCTTTCTTTCTTTCTTTCTTTCTTTTTTTAGGAGATATTAAACCTCCACTGTGGTGTGTATCCATTGAGAAGAATTTAATTCTACAGGTGCTTTGACAACCAGGAGCATAGGAAATCATATTGACACAAGAGAAAATCCAGGGTTAGGGAACATGGGTCCCCACTCTAGAGGAGATATGGGTGACAGAAGAATAGATGACTGGACTAATACCAGTACCTGACATCCACCATCTTGGAATGGACTCCCTACTCTGCCCTTTCCTAGCTGTGTGGCTTTATGCAGTCACATAGACTTCTTCTTTAACAATCACGGATGGTAATGCCTTCTCTGCAGAGTGAGTGATTATGGAAGTTACAGATGACATATGAAAACACCACAGCCACCATAGAATACAGTTGTCTCCTGGTACATGTGGAGAGTTGGTTCCAGAAACCCAGCCCATGTGGATACCCAAAACCACAGATGCTCAGGTCTCTTCCATAAAACACTGTGGTATTTGCATATAACCTCACACATTATCTCATATACTTTAAATCATCTTTAGATTCCTTGTCATACCTAATACAATATAAGTGCTATGTAAATAGTTGTTATACTGTACTGTTTAGGGAATAAGGACAAGAAAAGAAGTTTACACATGTTTAGTACAGATGCAAGATCTTTAAATACTTCTGACTCAAGGTTGGTTGAATTTGTAGATCCAGAACCCACCAATACAGAGGGCCAACTGTGGGTCAGCAGTCATTGATACTTTTCAAAATGACTCAATGCTCTGGCAAAAGGATAGAGGCAGGGATGATGCAGGCAAGATAAGAAAAGTACTTTTTGGCATTTATTAGGCAGCCACTTCCTGTAATTTGTTATCATAAATGAAGAGCTCAGGCTAACCACTTCCCACTTAAGCCTACATGGTCTGACTGTCGGGGAATTGCTCTGCTTCCCTTTTTTCCATGTAGATAAATTCAGAATCAGATAAGATGAAGGAAGACATTTCCCTTTAGTCCTAACCCTGGTATATTTTCTATTTACATCACCAGTTTATTAAAAGCAAAATCTGACCAAAGTGTTAGGCAAGAATCAGTCCCTGGTTTGGATTTACATTTTGCCTGTAACCCTTAGGCTCTCAGTTTACCTTTCATAGCTCCTTCATCCCCTTAATACTTGTGGTTGAACTGGCTTTCCCTTGCTTCCAAGGTGCTTTTTATGGTAGAAGATTCAGAACATTGTAGACCAGGGATAAGAGGAGATTTTTATGGTGCTGTGTGCCCTTCAAAATGCTCCATTATGGGCTGGGGGTGTAATTTGGCAGTAGAGTGCTTGTCTAGTGTGCCTAAGATCCTGGGTTGCAAAGTGCTCTTACAGGAGGAGACCTGAGAGAAAAGATTGCAAAGGAAAGATTGCAAAGGAAAAAAAATCATTGTAAAAATTCTCCATTAACTTGTAGCACAGAGATGACTCTAGTTATTGATTACAGAGTCTTGTGTTATAAATATGCTTGGAAAATTGTACATAGTTTGGATAAGAGATAATGTCAGAAGCCAGAAGTATTCCTATATCCTCTTCCTGGAAGTTCAAATGATGCTTCTTTTCTTCTTTAATTAAAATAATAATAAAAATAACAACGTAAGAAGGAAGAAAAGGAAGTTCATATGAAAATAAATCAAGTGTTCCATGACCCTCCCACCCAGAGCTAAAGTGATGGTGTAATACCAAGGTGACATAAGGACTTTGAGATACTTGGTTAAAAGGGTCATGTTGTTTACAAAACATTATTCTTATTATCATTAAAATAACCTGTAAGTAAGGAATTCTCACCAGCATTCAAAAATTACCGCACACCACACATTGTCTTTTATGTCTCAGCTGGTGAAACTATAAAGAACTTGTTATTCTATAAAACAGCTTTTCAAAGAAACCTAATTCAATTTTAAGAAAATGAATATGAAGGGGGAAATACCTGTTTCTGTTCTTTCAGTTGCCCTGTCTTCTGCTCCCACTCCGATTCTGAGTCAAATTTTCTTTAACATTCCCTGAAAGACCTCAGGAGTTTCCAGATTGTCTGAACAAATAATTCTCACTCTTTTTGGAACGTGGTTTTTTGACTGAGGGAGATCCATTACAGGATGACTGGTGGGGATTGGGGGTGATAAATGTACAGAAAGTTATTGTGGATGGTAAGAGGTACCAAGAGATTGGCTGTGAGTGCTCTGAGCTCTTGCTTTGAAGCAGTTTCATTATCATTAGGCTACGAGTACAACTCTACTTCTATCACACAAATGGCTACCCTGACATCTTCCATCATTTCAAAGCCCTCTTCCTTCTGCTGAACATGGGATACTTGATCCTCCTCCAATGTTATATATTTTCATAAAACCTTAACATCTAAGTCAAAATTAAATCAGAAATATAAAGTGCTGCTTTGTTTTCCACATACCCTTTGATATTCCTCTTCCACAGGGCTGGGAGGTGAGCAGGGCTGATGGTTTTCCCAATTAACAATCACTGCCTTGCATTTGCCTAATTTTTTCTTCTTAAATGCTATGCCATGATCCATTTTTAGAAGATGCTGTATGTTCACCTAAATGAATCTCAGTCGGTGACATTTTATGCAGTGTAACATTAAAGTAGTTGGGAGGAATGATGTAAAAATAATAAGCAATATAAATAGCTACATTTATTGAGCCTTAAATATGAATCAGACATTGAAACTAAATAGGAACCAGATAAGCTTCTCATGTGCATTGCTTTATTAAATGTTTATAATATTTCTGTGAGGCAATTAGCAATCCTTTTAGTGGGTTGAGTAAACTGAGGCCAATGGTAGTTAAGTAACTTGCCCAGATTGGACAGCGAGCCAGGTTAGCCCCCATGGTCATGTGGTAGAGACTGTCCTTTAAATCTTTGCAGCTGATCCTAGCTAGCTAATCCTTCAGTTAGTTATTAGCAGAGTGAGCACCAATCTGTTATCCAAACTGGGACTGTTTGGAAAATCAAAGTGGGAACTATTAAAACTTATGCTAGGACTACAGGCATAAATGGGGACTGTCTTAGGGACATTTAGATGTAGAGTCAACCTAATTTTTAGGGGCTTGGAATATCATTTTTGGTGAACATAATATCATGTATGAGCATTATAGTCCCAGATCAATCCATACTTCTCCTTTCTTTCAGGGTTTTCTTTTATAAACCCAATGCCACAATTGCCTTCACAATAGAATGTTTAAGTAAGATGTTATCACATTTCCCTCACACCCAAAATTTCTATTTCAACAGGGAGACTTTATATTTTTAATTTAGTAGGCATACATGTGGCTACAACATGCTATTTGATAATATTTAACTGTTTGGGGGAGGGTGGGTACCAGGGATTGAACTCAGGGGCACTCAACCACAGAGCACATCCCCAACCCTATTTTGTATTTTATTTAGAGACAGAGTCTCACTGAGTTGCTTAGTGCCTTGCTGTTGCTGAGGCTGGCTTTGAACAGGTGATCCTCCTGTCTCAGCCTCCTGAACCACTGGATTACAAACATGTGTCACCACGCCCTCGGATATTTAATTTTTTTATATGGCGTAGAACGGTGTACACACTGTGTTCGTTTGGGTAAATAAAAGGACTTTTATGTATTTGCATAGTGTATATGTATATATAAATATCTACATGTGCTTATACACAAAATAATGTTTACTCTTTGTTGCATGGAGGAAGGAAAATTTTCAGAATCGTGAGTGTAAGAAGACTTACTTTGCATAATATGTGTCTTTGTTCTGATTGTATTTTTTGCATAAGTTTTATTTCTCTAGTGAGAAGAAAAACCAGATACCTCCCATTTGGAGGAGTTGCTTCATAGTTGGGGAGAAAGCGATCTGATTAAAGCAATTAGCACATATTTTTGAATGATGAATAACTTTACCTACATGGTAAAAGATATTGACATTTTTAGAGGTGAATCATTACTTGGCGGAATTTTAAGTGGCATAAAAGAGGAAAGTGAAGAAATGCAAGCAGTAAAGATATTTGAGGCTGGAGTGGTCATTTCTGAAGGAAACAATGCCTCCTAAGTTGGAGCTACTCTGTATAACTTCTCCTTTTTCTCTGCCTATGAGCCCACAAATTTTCTAAAATATGCACTTTTAAAATAAAGTTTAACCTCCAACAAAATGTGGAAGATTGCATAAGATACAACCACTTCTAAATATAATTTCTAGGCAAGAAAATGCATTTGCCTAATTCAGTATTAAGAGCATGTGAAATTTTCTGCTCTTTAGTTATACACACGCAAACTTTCATAGCTTAAACTACTCAAATGACCAAAGAATCAGGGATATGCAAGAGTATATTCATTTTAGTCATGTGCTTTGAGATAAGATGCTGCAGAACTGGGTTCTCATGCTAGTGACTTAAACATTGCAAAACTCAAACATAAGCCATCAGTGAGCCTTGGATGTTGCATTGACATCTCAAATGTTATATGTGAGTCCAACAGATTTTTTAGCTTCCCATTCAAATTTGTTCATTCTTTATCACTGTGCGTAGAACCCTGACTTCTTTGAGGAGGCAATACTTTTTCCTCTTAAAGGTCTACATCTCCCAAGCTCCCTCATAGCCATGTGGTGCCTGACTTGGCCCATGAGTTATAAATAAAAATGGTCGGAGGCACTTTCAGGAAAACTCCTTAAAGGGAGCTAACCAGGCTAGTAGAGAGATCCTTTTGCCTTTGGCTTTTCTCTTTCATGATTGGAGATGATACATGATGGCTTGTAGGAATATTATGACCTATAGATAGAAGAACAGAGAGATAGAGCCTGGATTGGGCTGGGGATGCAGCTCAGAGGTAGGGCACTTGCCAAGCATGTGTGAGACCCTGAGTTAAATCCCAATACCGCAAAAAAATGTGGTGGAGATGTGGGGAGCCCAGGTCCCTGACATCTTGGAGGAGCCACCATATGATTGTTGCATAGTTAAAGGTGGGATTTCTCTTGTATTAGAAATAATTCTTGTATGTTTAAGCCATTCAACTCAAACTTCATTAACAGCTTAATGCCACTTCTCACTGATCAAGCTGCTTCTTTCATGGAATAAAATAAATATTTTTCATTCACACATCATTATCCCTAATTTGTGCCTTGCGCTGTGTCTGTATTTTGTCTTGGCTTGGCTTTAATTAATTCCAATTTTAAAATACACTCAACTTTTAAAACAACCCATGGATTAAGTGTTCAGTTCCTTGTACCCTAGAATAAAATTCCTACCCTTCATGAACAACCCATCTTTCAACTCAGGGAATCCTCCATTAATATTCATTTTTTTCACAAGATGGCTCTGGGGGATATTTGCTCAGACACCGTGACTGTCACCACAGTTGCTGGACTGAAGTTATAGACACAAATGAACTTTTCTCACTTGTTTATTTTCCATGGGGGATGCCCCATGTAAAACAAAGCTATTGCTAAGTCTCCCGCTCTAAATGCATGTTTGTGTTGTAGATATCCCTTGAAACTTCTCCCTTCTTTTCTCTGCTAAGGAGGGGAGGAAAAGCTCAAATGAGGGGAAAAATGCAAAAGAAAGGGGGAAAAAAAAAGAAACAAAATAAAAACCATATTTGTAACAAAAGGATTTTTGAAAGCCTTGGAAAATGTTGTGTTCACTCACATAAGGCCCCACTGTTTTAAACATATTTTACTATAATTTTTCCTTCAAAATCCTGACATGCAAAGTTGAACAGGGCTCTTTCAGTGTACAACCCCGGGACATGGAGAAATAAAAAGAACAGTATTCCAACTAATGCATACTCAGTGGGAATCATAATATCGTATAATTGCTGGAAATCCAGAGGCTGATCCAATGTCATCTTCAGAAATATGCAAGTTTCCCTTCGTTTTCTGACTTTGAGATATTTCCTTGCTTTAGGGCTTAACCCTTCAGTTGCTGCCTCTAGTTATTGAAACCTGATTGCAGTTGAATGTGGAGTTACCCATCCTAAGCACATTCCAAATGTTAGATAAGATTCCCCAAATTTTATTCTAACAGAAACACAAAACATGAACTTCAAGAATTCTTTTTACCCATTTCCTGTCTCTACCTGTTTCTAAACAAACCACATGGATAGCCCGTCCAGTTTTTTGTTGTTTTGTTTTGTTTTTTCCCCACAAGAAAACTTTGAAAGAACAAAGAGTTGCCATTTTGGAGCATGTAGTAACATGTTTAAAAGTTCATCAACTTCCCCCTTTAAAAAAAAAAAAAACTGGCAATGACTCTAAAATAATAATTCAAGAAGATTTAGAGGGAAAAAAATCCTTAAGACTTCCTCCTCTGTTACATGATGTAAATCATAAATATACCAGTGATCTGGAAGTGATTACAACGAGCCACAAGACAAAAGATATTTCTAAGCAGACACCACCAGCCACAGGCCCTCTTTTCCCTCCTATAAGTATATAGGAGGACTTGGGTAGGTAAATTCTCATAACTGCTAGTAAGAGATTCACACCTCTATAAAGAGATCCCATGTGCACATACTCCATGAATAAATCCTATGGCCTGGGCTGTAACTGAGTGCATGGATTAATTACAGAAATGTGTCCTCTTATTCAAGGTGAATGAGCCTTTTGGTGTTCCAAGCATTCCCTCCTCCCTTCTCCAATTTTCCCTTTGCTTCTCAATTGTCATTGTCCCTGACCTTCCAAACAGGATCCCTGGAATGAAGAGGAGGAAGCACTATATAAACAGCTCATTCTAGAAGTGTGAGTCATTCCTGAATCAGCTCCCCTACTCCCTATATAATGGATGCCCATTTGTATCCAAGCTTCTGAAGGGCTGTTAGAAAGCATTTCTTTGTTTTGTCTTGCCCCATAACTTTTTCCCAAGGGTGAAGGAGTAACTTTTTCACTCTTCTCAAAGTGATTCCACACTTGGGTTGGAGATTCAGTTCACAGAACATCAAGAATTACATTTTGCTTGATAGTGTAGCACTAGAAACATTGGCCTGCCAACTCAAAGGGACACTGCAATGCCATTTTATAATTAAGCAGAGCACCCGCTGGACCGCATGTTATAACAGATGTTTCCTGGCCCCAGGTACTGAGCCAGCACAGAGTAAAACTGCCCAGAGCCTCTGCCTGAGCCAAGATGGGTCAGTGTCTGGAACAACTCCTGTCTAGTGTCTCTTACTGTAATTAGAGAATGAGACTAGCTTTTGGTCATTAATTCCATTTGAAAAATAGCCATGACTAAATTAAAAATGAAAAAAAGAAGAAGAAGAATATCCGTGTGCTTCTAAAATTGAAAAGCCTAGTAAGAAAACTGTGATAATTTATTGGTGATTTATTATTTCTATCAGTGTTTTAGACCTTCTATAAATTCTATATGATGCCCTCTCTTCAACATGATTTGCAAAATTTTCACTCCATTTATAAAATGGCTAAAATTAGATCCTCCTTATGCTTAGGCTGGAAAAGAGTTTATAGATTGGTTAGTAGCAGGAAATCAAACTCAGATGCTTATAGAGGCCAGTTGGTAAATGAACAAAGCAACCAAGGACGAAAAAAAAAATTCTCCTGTTTCTTTCTACTTTTCTTTCATTACCTCATTTTCAAAGAAACCTGGGTGTAGGAATCTCTCTCTCTCTCTCTCTGCTCTGAGAAGTAGAGGCTCTAGTTCAGATGGTGAATTTCAGCATAGTCCTTATCAATTGGTGGAGAGATTCTGTTCTTAGCACACTCAGTGATACCTACCCCTGCTCTCCTCCAGGAGCTCATGGACCTTGTAACTCCCCAGAGTAGAGAAGGGGACCTCCAGAGTATTGCTCTAGCACAGAGGTCAGTTCTGGTATCTTAGTAGTCAGACATTTTTTAATATTGCTCTATACAAATACATTGATAAATGGCTGCTGATATTTTGTCTCTGGAGAGCAGACAAAAGACAATAGAAATTAATGGAGTCACAGGGATGTTGAGGAGCCCATGCCCTGATAAAGGAGGCAGTTACTAGAAGCTGGGTGGGAACATGGTCCTTATGTAGCCAGACCTTCTTATTTTTTATTTAATATTTTCTTTTAGTTGTAGATGGACAAATACCTTTATTGTGCTTATTTATTTTTATGTGGTGCTGAGGATCAAACCCAGGGTCCTGCACGTGCTAGGCAAGCACTCTACTGCTGAGCCACAACCTCAGCCGCAGACCTTCTTATTTATCAAGAAAAAATAAAAACCTTGCTTCTTATGCAAAGTTTCCCAGCTAAATTGTTCCTCACTTCATTTAAACAGTTAGTTGGGACAAATGTGGCCTAGGTTCTCCAAATTTGCCAACTTTCCATTTCTGAAACACCGGAGAAAACTTAAATCTAAAACTTGTCCAGCGATCACCCAAGTGACTAGTGGCAGGGCCACAATTAGAACCTAGCGCTCCTTACTCCCCATCCAGGGAGATCTTTCTTCAAAACATGTCCTGTAATATCACTAAAAATCCTTCCAGAAGCATTTATACAAAACACACCCTAAGCAGCAGGAACTTAGATGTTTTGGAGGTCGCAGTTCTTTGTAATAATATTTTCTCCCACCACAAAATAATAATAAAAACTAATTTTCAAACTGACATATAAAGACAAAAGAGAGGAGAAGGTTTCGGGTATGTGAGGCACTGCACAACTGTGAGACAAGAAGGTCCTGTGGCTGGATGGAAATTACTTCCTAAACAAAGAAACTGATAGAACTCCAAGAGATGAAGGGGTTTAAAATGCCAGATGGTGACAGTGATTCCCTAGCAGGGCAAAAAAACTTCCAAGTCTAAGGAAAGTTCACTATTAGGAAAGATCCAATTTCCATGGATTACATGTTTCATGGGATCCTGAGGCTGATGAGTTCTTTTTGTCATTATTCTTTACCTTTGTTATTAAGCAAGGTTGCACCTAAAGCGAAGTCAAATATACTCAAATTTACAGACTTAGCAGCTTTTCTACCACGGGGTAGGTCAGCATTCCTAGACAACTGTTATCATCCACCTTCTATACAATTGGACTTCATTTGACCACTTAAATTGTTATTCATTTTTTTTGTTGTTGTTGTTGTTGTTGTTAAACCAGCACACTTTTTTTTCCCTTAAATTGAGAAAAGTTAACTCTTTTTGTTTTGGGATTGGGGGTTTATCATTGAATAAAGTAGTCCTCAACCTTAAGAATCTGTAGACCAGGGCTGGGGTTATAGCTCGGTGGTACAGCACTTGCCTAGCATGGGTTCGATCCTCAGTACCACATAAAAATAAATAAACAAAATAAAGGTATTGTGTCTCTCTACAACTAAATATATATATATAAAAGGAATCCATAGACCATTAGTACACATATAACTTCAATAAAAGTATTGAAAGTGCTATGATAAAGGTAACGAGGAAGCCATGAATTGTCCTTGAGTCAAAGGGGAGCAGGGTGAAAAGGGCTTCATCCAGGGGGTAGGTATGGCTGTGGCTGTGGCTGAAAGAGTGTGCAGGAGTTCCAAGGCTCCTAAGAAGGTAAGGATCATTCTAGAAAGAGAAAGCCACTTACAGGGAGGCACACAGCCTAAGCTGAGTTGAATAATTGAGAAAAGGAGAGTGTTCAGCACAGCTGAAGCCAAGGACACGTGAGGAGAATGGCAGGAAAATTTGACTGGGATCTTTTGAAGTACAGTACTACAGAGCAGGAGCACATCCTCTTACCCTGACAGTGAAAGGAACTTTGGATACACTGCTATGTAATCCTTCTTAGCCACTTGGAGGCAGACACTATTCTGGGTGCTGTAAATAAAATGATAAATAAGCCTTATCCTCAGAGAGCTTAAATTCCCTTTTCTGTAAAACTGAAAGATTGTGTCTAGTACGGTGATGCATACTTGTAATCCCATTAGTTCAGGAGGCTGAGGCAGGAGGATTGTGAATTAAAAATTAGCCTCAGCAAAAGTGAAGCACTAAGCAACTCAGTGAGACCCTGTCTCTAAATAAAATACAAAAAAATAGGGCTGGGGATGTGGCTCAGTGGCCAAGTGGTCACTCCTCCAACCAAAAAAAAAAAAACAAAAAAACCCCTGAAAGATTGCAATAAGATGTTACACATCAGGCACTTAGCACAGTGCATGACACGAGAGTACCAAAATCCTGTCTCTTACTGTGGCCCAAGTACTTTCTATAACTTGGTTCATATACTGCTTAAGCCAAATCTATAAGGTTTAAGTTGTCCCTTGCACAATCGAGGACACTGAACTTAGGTGCCTTGCCCAACTTCTAGGGCACAAAGATCATCTGACACTTAAAATAAGTGTTATAGAAAAGGGCAACACCCTTGTGTTTAAGGCAACCTGGGTGAATGGAGTAGAAGCCATCACTCAAGAAAGAAGCCAGTTAAATGGAGATAATACCACATATTGGCATGAGGATCATCAAAACTCAAGCTAGTCAAGAGGGCACTGGATGAATCACTTTGAATGATATTCAGGAGGCTGAACCAGGGATAACAACAATGCTTTTCTTCTGTTCAACGATGGCTACAGCTGCCACACTGCACAAAACTCCAAGGAGTTGTGTCCCTGGAGTTATAACTCCATAGCAGTGCCCAGTTGGCCATTTTGATGGTAGCCTTGGATTTAGGTGAGAAATTTCTTTCCTACCTCAAATCATTGTTTAAAACATTTGGGGAAAATGCTTTAGTGATTCAACAATTTAGAATTAAAATAATTTGGGGCTGAGTTTGTGGCTCAGCGGTAAAATGCTCGCCTAGCATGGGCAAGGTTCAATCCTCAGCACCACATAAAAATAAATGAAATAAAGGCAGTGTGTCCAACTATATATGTGTATATATATGAATTTGAGAGGTTATTTCTGTCAGTGAAATGTAATTTTTGTTGTTGTTTTTTGAAATGCAGTTCTTAGATGCCATTCTGGATTGGGAATCTTCACCACTCTATGACCTTTCCATGTCTGCTTCTTGGCTACCATTCATTCTTTCTCTCCATTCCTTCTACACTGGCTGAGTCCCAACTCTTTTCATTTTTTCCCTAGATACTACTCAGCTACCTTGTTTCCTCTCTCTTTGATTATGATACTACAATTGCTCCAAAGCTTAAGCCCTGCTGAAGTTTCCCACCACCTAAAAAAGTACAGACCCACAACATTTATGAACACAGGTTGCTTACAACCTTCATTCCTAACTCACAACTTCTTAGGTCCCAAATACACCATGCAATTTCCAACCTTTGATCTTTTATGATTGCTAGTTCCTCTGCTCGGCATGCCCTTCCCAAATACACCTGGTGAACTCCTATTCATTTTCAAACACAGGACTCAAGAGTCATCTCCTCTGAGAAAACTCACGTGGCCTTTCCACATTCTAGTCTGTGTCCCCTACAGGACTCTTTTTGAGTTAAGGAAACTGAGACTAAATGAGTCTTACTTATTGATGTGTTTCTTTCCCTGATGAGCTATAAGCTCCTTGAAAGTACAAGCATTATTCTCTACAACTTTGCATTTCAATACCACAAGAACACTGGCTTGGAATAGGGGCTCAGTAAAAACTATTGCATTGAATAAAATTGAAGCCAATTGTCATTAGCACGGTCATCAACCAATGGCTTAGTGGACTCTTTCAGGAGTTGGTAGGTGTTATTTGTTGGTAGGTGTTATTGTGAATGTTTAGATTGAGGAAGGAGAGATAGCCAAACCTCTCTTCTGATGCTGTGCAAAGGGAAGAGGACCATTCTGAAATAGGAGGTGAAGAAGAAAAGTGCTAGGAGCATGAGACAAATCTGCTTTATCACTCTTGGATGCAAAAGACTGGAATCGTAGTGCAGGCCAAGCCACTTATCTTCTAGAGTTCTGACAAATTTTCTGGGAAAAATCAAAGAAATGAAATAAAATTAAGATCTGTGGTCAGAAGGTTACAGAAAGGAAAGGCACACATTTCCGCTAGGGAATAGGAAGTGGTCTTGTCTTCCGCAGCAGGGCTGTCTAATAAATCTGGAGAGTTTTATTGACTTCATAGGCGCAAAAATAACCACCCTGAGAAGACATCGGGTTTCACTTATTTTGTTGGAAAGTAATTTCTCACAGACGCGAGGTTAAAAGAAAGTGGTTGCGGGGCCTGCACTGTGGTGGTGTGTCTCCTGGTATGCGTAATGCAACTGGATCTCAGTTCTGGGACGATGCCCAGACTCAGGGGTCCAAAGCCTCTGTTGAAAGCAATGAGGATAGAGTGTTGCCAAAATTTTATGTGTGCAACTGTAGATCGATTGTCTTAGTGCAAGGGTAGACTTTGATCAAGAGCGTCTGGAGGGAGGAGTTTCGTTAAATGCTGTTTTCAGCCTTTAATTCTACAGTTTTTATGTCTACTTGTCCCTAAGTCTCCCACAGACCCTGAATGGCCCTGACATAGAGGAGCCCCTCCCTAAATGCACGTCTGGCTTTCAGGCATCAGCACTAACTGGCATGGAAGGAGTTCCTGGATAGAAAAGATACACAGTTTGGGAGGTTTTGCTCCTACCCCCATGGTTTTGGTCTCATGTTGGAGCAATAAGAAGGAAAATGCTTGGTGCTCTCTTCCTCCTGCCTCATGTCTGTGATTCATTAGAAAAACTTGAAAACTTCCCCTACACAAAGACAAGCTTTCCTAAGAAAAGGACTGATAAGAGAATATGTTTGTTGGATGAATGCTTTCTACAAAAAAATGTCTGGCCAAAGAAAATTCAGCCAGTCTTAGAAGATATAAGTATTACAAATATCCTTGTAATTTTGGAAAAGGTGACAACTGAGTAATATTTCTAAGATTTGCAACTTTCATGCTCAAGTCTCATAGTCAGGGATCTTTTCTCAAGCGAACGGAAAACTTGGGTACAGCCGTGTGTGTTTTGCAAATCAAGGGCAATGCAGATAGAGCAGGCATGGCTTAGTCACCCTTATTAATGGCACAGTGGAGTCTCTTAGATTGTGGCAGGACACACTATCCTCAGAGCTTCCAGGAATATCCACAAAACTGGGGTCTGATAATAAGAGAAACAACTGTCAGATTGAGAACAGGGTAAATAAAATTAATTGCCTTTATTTTAGAGATGACAAAAAAAATAAATTGGTGGTTTTTAAACTTATTTTTTAAAAGCAGCAGAATCCTGGCAAAGCAAAATCTTAAATGATAAAATAGCAATCATTTACTGAGTCATTGGCATGTGCAAGGCACAAGGTTAAGTACTTCACATTGTGTAATAGTATTTAATTTAGTCTTCACTACTTTAAAATAGGCACTGTTATTATGTCTATCCTACAAATAAGGAAAATAAGAATCAACCTGCTCTAGATAACACAATATATAACCCACCATATGAAACAGGTCAAAGTGGAAGTGTTATGGTGAAATTGGGGTTCAAAGATCACTAATCTTCAATCCCCTGTCCCTGAAGCAGCCCAAAGTTTTGTGGAGCAGAGTTTGATAATCTTTTGACTAGATATCCCCTAAAATGTCTTTTTAGTCTATGGCCAACAGCTCTGATTCTAGAGACATAAACCATAGCAACTGTCAAAACGGCCCCTTTCAGTCTGGATGTTGGCAAACCTTGCTCTGCCTTAAAGGATGGGCTAGGGTTTACTTTTTATGAATTTTCAAAGAACAGATTTTTTTTTTAAACTACTTTAATTGAATACATGTAGATATGAAATTGAGAATTGTGCAAATATAAACATTCGGATGCTGTTAGATTAAGCATGTTTATATTAAAACCACAGTGCTAAAAACTCTGAAACAACTTACATTTTTTAGTAATGAATTTATTGAGCATTTTATCACTCACTGACAAAATGTCTGTAATGAAACCATCTATTTGAAAGCATTTGGTGGTAGAATTTTCACCTCTCAGATTAACTAGATGTCTACCTAAGTAGTTGACTCACTCAGAGCAGACAGTTCATCAAGGAAAGGGGAGACTTGAGAGCTCTTTGTTAGTTTTTCACAAAGGGAAAAAAACTGCACAGGCTGAACCTCTTAACTCCTAACTCACATCAGACATCCCCAAATTGCAAGATATTAGTGTCAATAAAGAAGTGGGAAAACAGACCCCTTCTTAGAGTGTGGCTGGGGGTGTAAAAGTCATAAAATTATTGGAGGGCAATTTGACAATAGGTATTAAAAATGAAATGCTCAAACTCTGGGATAATAATAATAATAATAATTTATCTTCTGGGAATTGATACTCCTACGACTGACAGAAATGACTGACAGAAATGCGTAAGTACAAAATGATATTTGCAGGTTGGGGATGTGGCTCAAGCGGTAGCGCGCTCGCCTGGCATGCGTGCGGCCCGGGTTCGATCCTCAGCACCACATACCAACAAAGATGTTGTGTCCTCCGAAAACTGAAAAATAAATATTAAAATTCTCTCTCCCCGCCCCCTCTCTTAAAAAAATGATATTTGCAAGAATATTTGCTACAAACTGGAAGAACCCAAATGTTCATTAACAGGCAGTTGGTTAAGGAAAGTATGGTTCAGCCATACAGTACAGTCCCATGGAGCCACTACAAAGATGAAAAAGATCACTTTCTACAGACTGACATGGAAGATGTCAAAGGCATATTGCCAGGTAGAAAAATATGCTCCTGAGTTGGAAGCATAATTCCATCTTTTTAGAGAAACAATAAATGAAATGTTAGTATATGCCTTGAAAAAATTACTTTCCTGAGTTATGTGGGACTATGGAAGCTGTTCCCTTTCTATGCTGTGTGTGATACCATCTCAGGCTATTTATGTGTGCATATGCATACCTCTGTGCACATGGATGTGTGATTACTTTTGTAAAAAAGTAAGAAAAAAAATGTTTCTATGGTTTGGTCCTTTGCAAACCATCATAAGAAAGTGTGAAAGCCTAGTCCAAGTCCACCGACTTTACTATAAAACAAAACTTAGCTGGCCTTGGCATGGTGACACCACATAACCAAAAAGAGGGCCGTGCATGGAAATTCTTTGAATCCTCAGAGTCTGTGAGCTGTTGTAGAAATTAGCCCACAATGAAGTCGTCTTTCAAGGAAGAGCTAAGGTAAAGAAACTGAAAGTGCAGCCAGTTTTCGAACCACTGTGGTAGTTATGAAAGGACAGCAGGTGACAAGAGAGTCAAACTCTGAGGTCCTAGTCCTCTGGTAACTTGCCAGGGAGGGGGGGCTTGTACATAGACAAAGAGGAGCTTGTGTTTAATTTTTATGCTTTTATCAAGCTAAAATTTGATGCAATTCCTTTAGCAGTTTCCTATTTTTGGGGGAAAAATAGTTTATACAATTAAGGGGACTCTTAAGAGCAATTCACAAAAAATACAAATACAAAATGAGGTATCAGGCTTTGGACAGGGACTCTGGGAAGGAGGAACCCTTCATCTAACCTCATTAGCTTCATTCTAGACTTCTCTGGGAAACCTCACTGCCCTGGCTCAGAGTTCGTAAACCAAGATAACATAGCACAGTAATGGGTACACTTCCTTTTCTTTTAGAATTATCCTGCCGAAGCAGTTTCCGTCCCACATGTGGTGGAAGCCGGAGGCCGCATCCTGAGCCCAGGGAGACTGTGCTTGGTACTCTAGGGGGATACTTGAATTTCTGTGGATGGAAATGCTCTGGAGAAGCTCTATTTGTTGACAATGGCAGACGCCCAGTTCTTGATGCTCATAAAACTATGGCAGTCAATGTTGGGAAAGATCTATTAGGTCATCAATCTCAATTCTGGTCCAAGGCAGGATGGTTCACTATTGTAGTCATTCCAAAGCTTTGTCCAGGCAGTTTTGAAATGTGTCTAGGGCCTAACTCTAAAGCTATTCCCCTTCTCTGGTCCCTGGGCAAACGTTGAGGTGCTTAACTTAAAACAAAAAAAAGAAGGGCATTTTAGAGTTGGAGCCACACAAGTATTTAATCGTATCCATTCACCTAGATTTCTATCAGTGGTTTCCACATGAAGAAAACAACTCAGTGTAAAGAAACCCTGTATCTCTGGCACAAAGTTACCATCAAGGAAAAAAAAATCACTGATTTTTTCCAGTTTCTTATATTTCAACTTTGGTGGTGAGTCTTTGGTAACTTTAGGGAAAAAAGCAAACTTATTGGGGGCTCTCCTTAGCCAGCATTGTCTAGAATGAGTTCTATTTAAAAGCTGTTCTTACTAATGGAAGGTAGCATGCTTGTTCTTCCTGTAAATACTTATTTTGAGTCTGTTTACTTTTGCCTTGATAAATTGTTATGTTCTCAATTTTTATTTTAGGCACAAAAGTGGGGAATCTTTTTTTAAAATTTTTTTATTTATTTAATATTGGGGATTGAACCCAGTTACATCTCCAGTCCTTTTTTATTTTTATTTTGAGACAGGATCTCAATAAATTGTTGAAGCTGACCTTGAACTTTCGATTCTCTTCAATAGCTGGGAATACAGGTGTGCTCCATAGTATCTGGCTTGAAAATGGGGACTCATAAAACTTAAGTTTTTGTTTTCTCATTTTTCCCTTTAACTTCTTATTGAATGATCCCAATATCCAAAAAGATTTTGGTGGCTGCTGTTGTGTAGCAGAAAGGAGGACTATTTTACGTTACACAGACAGTAGACTTGAATTAATGAAATCATTTATGTGCCTACTCTGTGTGTGTGTGGTTTGCTTTCTTGTAATTGAGAATATTCAAAACAATTCTCTTTTTGGTAAGTAATGCTATCTGCAAATACAAACATGCTAAAAAAACAATATAATATTAGAATATTTGCATTTGAAAGTCTATTTCCATTTTAAATCAAGACAAATGGGTAATAGTTTATAAAAGCAAGTGGCATCAATATTCCTAAGTGGAACAAGCAGTTCCTCTTAACAATAAGCAGTCCTCACCTCTAGAGCCTTTTGTCTTTTTCTTTTTCTTTCTTTTTTTATTCTGAAAGATGGGCTCCCAGTTAATCAACTATCAAGAAACTGAAGGTAAATGTTATCTGAGTTGAACTTATCTGAGTTTAATTAGATTAGAGTGTTGACTGGGAAATCATCCAAAACGGTGTTCATCAAAAAACAAAGGTATTTGAATGTTGAGGAAAGGAATAGAATTATGGAGGACAAAATTAATTTGAAACCTCTTGAACCTAGATAAATGGTTAAAGATATAAATACTGAAGGTAAAACGTTTTATTTTTATGTTTAAAATAGTTCAATACAATGTGTCTATTCCTGGAAATTTCTGTGACATGCTTTTTTTCAAAAATATGCTTATCCACATTAACAAATAAAAATTCTTTTAAAAATTGAGTGGGGGATATAGTTCAGTGGTAGACCACTTGCCTAGCAGTCAAGAGGCCTTGGGTTCAGTCTCCATCATCGCCTCCCACCAAAAAAAAAAAAAAAAAAAAAAATCATCCAAAGTACAATGTCATGCAAATCACTACAAGAATATTTTCAAAAAATGAAACACTTTGCCAAAAGATTTTTTTGTATGATTCATGAATATACTTACATGTTATCTCATAAAGAATTTTAAGTATTTAAATGACGCATTAAATAAATTCTGTTTATGAAAAATAATTAAATGAATTTAAAACTGCTCAGAAAATGACTATATATTGAAAAGTTAATACTGCTAATGACTTCAGTAAAGTAGGCTATATTCAACTCCTAACTTGAAAATCAATTGTAAGTTCTTAAATGGTTGAATTTCTGGCTTGAATAGAATTCTTTAGGTAGAATTGGGCTCGATAAGCGTTCATAAAACAAATAAACATGATTGAATTCAGGTAGACAGCAGATGGTTCACTGCTTGGTATAGTATATATTTTCCTGATCATCTTTTTTAGTAGTGCCTAATTCAAATAGTTACTGATTAAGTGATAGCAATTGTATGTATTTATGAAGTTTTCAGAAAATTAACATATCTATATTTATTGGCTAGGAACTTGGTTTATTAATGTAATAAAAAGAAAGTTCAGTGGTAGATAGATCAATGTTTTAACTAACATTGTCAGGGATGTCTCTCACTAGATCCCAAACTCTCCACTTTCTGTGTTATTTTCATTCTTGAGCAAATGCAACGGCAAAGGTGGCACTGCTCAGCAATCCCTGGGAGAAGGATAGCTTATTTTACAGTGGAAACTGACTTCCCATGGTGCTGGCTTGAGTCACATGCCCCTCCCTGAACCACACATTAGCACCGTGCTTCTGAATTCCTTTTCTGTGGTTGCTGTAACAAATGACCAAAAACCAGGTGGCTGAAAACGGAAGAAACTTCCTTCACATTTCTGAACAGTATGGGTCCAAAAACAAGGTGTTAGCAGGTCCATTCCACTTCCAGAGGCCATAGGGGAGATTCTGTTCTTTGTCTTTTCTAGCTTCTGTGGGCTCCAGGAATTCCCTGGTTTGTGCCCATATTATGGATCTCTGCCTCTGTGGTCACACTGCTTCCTCATCTTCTCTGTGTGGTCTGTATCAAATCACCCTCTGCCTCTGTCCTATAAGGGCACACATGATTACATTTAGGGTGCACTGGAATAATTCAGGATGACCTCACCTCAAGATCCTTGTTTAATTACAGCAGCAAGGACCTTTTTTCCAAATAAGGTTACATTCACAAGTTCCAGGGATTAGGATGTGGACATACCTTTTGGGGGCCACCATTCAACCCACTACAGTTGGTAAATGTTCAACAATCTCCTTTTCAGAAAATGGGAGGCCTTGAAAGATAGCATTGACCTTGTTCTATAGGATAAGTAGAGCCACCATGGCCAGTTTCAAGCTATCAAGGGGAAGACACCAAACATAGAAAAGGGAAGAAATACACAGTAGCTCATTGCTATACAGTATTCCCACTGCACAGATTCAATGGATGCAAGTAACCTCAAGAGCATAGATAGCAAAATGTAGTCAAATAAGTAGAAAGTGATAAAGTTTGAGAATTATTTCCTTTATTTTTAATATAATTTATTTAAGTATAAGTTTATATGATTTAAATTGTAATATTGATTATGTTTAAAAACTGAACATTAACTAATTGGTTGTATGCACAAGTGTGAGCTATCGCCAACACACCATTGGAAAGAATGTACTGACTGATGAAAGAATGACTGAGTGAGTGGTAAAGCCTAGGGCTTAAAGTAGGCAATATCCAAGCCACATGAACCGAAAATGGGTTGGTATTTCCTTAAGAGAAAATCGGTGTGCTACTACTACCTACAGAAGGGGAAAAATATTAGGGGGGAAAAAACAACAAATTCATCTCAGTATCATTGCTTAAACATATTTTAATGATTGCAGGCTAAGGAAAAAATTTTCAGCAAAGTTCAAAAGAATTACAGGTACAGGTATTTTGAGTACACATAGACATGCAAATTAGTCTTCCCACCTAAGAAAAAAATCACTTTTTCACATTCTGATTTCAGTTATCCCATAAAAATCTGTTTTTATTTTGAACACATTTTCTCAAGTGATCAGCTTCAGGAAGAGAGATAAACCAGTGGATATTTTTTTGAAGTATCATTTTTTAAAAAAATCTTTTCACGTCTTTATTGAGATATAATTCACACATCATGCGACTCACTCTTACAGCAAGACTCAATGGTTTTCAATGCATTCACCAGATGATACAACTGCCATCTCAATTAATTTTAGAACATTTCTATCATCCCACAAAGAAACTCTGCACCACTTTGCTGTCACTCTCCAATGCCCCCTATTTCTTCCCAAGACCTAGCCAACCACTAATCTGCTTTCTGTTTCTACAGATATGTATACTAATCACAATACATGTTGTACAATTTCATTATGGAATCATGCAATTTTGATACAGAATCATACAACATGTGTTCATTCTTTTACTTAGCACAATGTTTTACAGTTCCTCCATGTTGTTGAATGTATCAATATTTCATTTCTTTTTATTGCTGAATAGTTACATATTCCATTATATGGATGTACCACATTATGCTTTTCCATTCATTAGTTAACAGACATTTGAATTCTTTTCCTTTCTTGGCTATTATGAAAATTTTGCTGTGAACATCCATGTACAAGTTTCCATGTAGAACTATGTTTTCATTTCTTTTAAATTAATGGCTTTAAGCTAAAACCTTTAGCCAAGTTTCTTATATTCCAAATGATTAAGGGAATTGTCATTTAGGACTTAGAAAAGCTACATATAGAATTCCAAACCTCTTAATTTTGGGGTCACCACCCCCAACTCTGCTCTTTCCTGGTGGGGAGGAAGAAAGTAGGTGCTGCTCTGACCTGGGGCTCCTAGATCACCAAGCAGGTGTAAATGAACCTCTTCTTGCAGCAATTTAATCTCAACCTTTCCCACAATAGGCTCACAACTCTTAGCACAACACATTGTTCCTTTGGGGATACTCTATATCCAAAGCATAAAAAATAATAAATATAAAAGCTTATTTTCTGTACTGCAAATTAGAGTTATAGAGTTTGGAAAATGTGCAGAAAAGGGGAAAAATTAACTTCCCCTGATAGAGGCCAGTGGAGTGTTTCGTTTTCTCCCTTACATGACTTGGAGGAGTCTTTTGGTGTGTCTTGCAGGCCTGCAATGAAAAAGAGGGCTCTATATTAATTTATATAGCAACTTTCTTCCAAGAAATGCACAGTGTCTCAAACAGTCTTTCACTCATTCCCCTAAGGGAGTTTGCATGGCGTGCATAAGAAATTACTTCTTTTAAAATTTACACTCTCCAGTTAGTCAGTGCTGGGCAGAAATAGAACTAGAAAAGCAGACCTCCTGACCAAACATTCCGCTATAATATTTTCAGTGAGATTCTATAAATCAATGCATATTCTTAAAAATAGGACTTCCCCATCATATATCCCAGTGACTATTTACTGATGACTGGCGTTTCTTTCACCAGGGGAAAAAATCTCTCTTGTCTGAATTGGAATTGACTGGGATGTTGTGCACCATGAAATGGAAGGGTATCATGTATTTATAATTAAGTGATCAGGATGGCCTAGACCCTTGAACAGACATGACAGTTTGTACTCTGCAGCTCAGCCCAACAAACTCACCCCAACTGAGAATGCCTTAAGAATCCCAGGATTGGTTCAGCACAAGGGAGAAAAGTCCTGTTTACAAACTCCAGGCAGGAACCAGGAGGCAAATGCATCCATTCTGTCTTGCTTTTAGAGAAGGCCATATGGTCCCTCAGGGTGTTGCTGGTCATACGGGATGGCATCCTCAGCTCTGGTTTCCCAAAACTCAACTCAGGGTTGGGTGGATGAACCTGCAAAAGCTTCCAGCAGTACTCATATACAGGCAGGACATAGCTTTCGACCCCAAATACTTTGTTCCTTGTGTTTGGCCTTTCCTTGAGATCTTCATATTGTGAAGTTCTCAGAGCTCAACCCTGAGAAAAAAATCTTGGCCAGGACCACATTAGCATATGTAGAATCCCAGGAAATCACATCTGGGGAATATCTGTGACTTTCTTCCACTCCAGAAACCTCTGGGCTTCATAAATTCCCTCCTTGTGATTATTGTGGAATGGGAGATCTTATTCCAGCTAGCAACAGATAGTTCAGTGCAGTGTCCCAGGGTCATGTTTTGTTTGGGCTCCCGTAATCATTTATTAACTTCTTTTTTTGTTCTCCAGTACTAGAAACTAAATTTGGGGCTTTGCATATGCTAAGCAAAGACTCTACTGTTGAACTACATCCCCAGCCACTTTTAAATTTTATTTTGAGACAGGCTCGCACTAAGTTGTTTGGGCTGGTCTCATTCAAACTTGAGATTCTCCTGCCTCAGCATCCCAATTAGCTGGGATTATAGGCATGTGCCACCATGCCTGACTCCACCACAATCCTAGCATGCAGAATATTTTAAATTTATAATTTTTTGTCAACTAGGACTAGTTACATAGTTTGTAACTACTTATATAGTTTGAGGGCCAGGTGAGTAGGTGCCTTAATGAAAATTTAAAAATTGTAAGATGATGACAAGAGAGCTTTAAAATGACAGTTGGCCACTTCTGGGTACAAGACCTTATGTGACTGCACAGGTCACATGAAGCTAACCCTGCTGCAAATACTCGAAAACAAAAGATTTTACTCTGGAAAATCTGGTGCCTTTGAGTCTGCATCCTCAAATGGCAGCATATAATTGATTGTTGCCTAGTAGTAGCATATATTGGTTTTCTGGGGCTGCCAAAACAAAATACCACAGCCTGGTGGTTTAAAGAAAGAGGATTTACTTTCTCACAGTTCTGAAGGCTCAAGTCTGAGATCGAGGTGTTGGCAGAGTTGGATTTCTTGGCTTATAGATGTTGCCTTCTCCCTATATCCTCACATGGTCTTCCCTCTATAAATGTCTATGTCCTAATGTCTTCTTATAAGGACTCCACCAGCTGGGTGTGGCGACACATGCCTGTAATTCCAGCAGCTTGGGAGGCTAAAACAGGAGGATCCCAAGTTCGAAGCCATCCTCAGCAACTTAGCAAGGCCCTAAGCAATTTAGTGAGGCCTTGTCTCAAAATGAAATTATAAAAAGGGCTAGGGATGTGGCTCAGTGGTTAAGTGCCCCTGGGTTTTTGTACCAGGGTTCAATCCCTGGTACAAAAAAAAAAAAAAAAAAAAAAAGCCCATGCCTGCAGCATGTGGAATGGTGACACAATTATAGGACAAAAGCTGCACATTCCATCCACTTCTGCAAAATCGATAATCAGTTTCCTTAACAACAACAACAACTGTACCCATTACACAGAGATAACAGTTCAAGTGTAATGCAGAAGAAAAAAATTGCTTTGAGATGTAACAGACTCCTCACTTCAGATATGTGACTTAAATGTTTCAGGAGAAGAAAACTCTCAACTACAACATAATTCTTCTCCACAACTGATCCTTCCTCAAATCACCTGACTGTACTAGGGCTGGTCCTAAATTTCAGTGGAAACTTGATGAGGTACCCCTTACAGAGAACATAGTCCCAAATTGGTCTTTGTACCTATTTGTAGAAAAATGATAGCCAGATTATAGCTGAAAACTCTGCTAATTCTGGGGAAGATTTTGGTCTTGTGCCTGGAACTATTGAAGCATATATTCACACCTACCACATGCGACACTTAGTAGCAGAATTTCCAGCACAACACTTCAGTACTTTATTTTTAAAAGAAACAGCAGAGACTGGAGTCCTGCTCACTCCGCAGCTTTCTTGCAGGAGGCTCCACAAAAGGTTGGGAGAGTGGGGGATTTGGGTGTTGAAAAGAGGTATATTTTGCACTTTTGAAAACCTTTGCTCAGAATCAGGAACTCAAGATGCTAAAATATATAACATTTGCACCTGCATATATATTTTTAAAAAGCCACATTTGCGAGGCTCTGAGAAAAGAAGGATGCAGCATAATGACTGAGGAATACAGACCAATATTAGAACTTAGAAAATAACTTAACAACATTTTACTCTAAATTCTTTGGATTTTGGACAAAGAAAGAAATGTCCTAAAAATTTTAAATGATGTTCCCCAGACCAGCACTTTGCCCAAAATGCAGGTCTTTTCTTTCAGAATAGTGTACTTCCCACTCCAAAGGTTTATTTCTAAATAGGCATTGTCCTGTTGGCCTAAATTGCATGAAAAAAAAAAAAGCATAAAACCCTCCTCTATCCACACCAGAGTCTCTATTTAGACTCCAGAGTTGAGAAAGCAAGGACTATTTCAATCTCAACTCCCTTAGCAAATAGAAGAAAAGGCATCTGACCCTCCACTCCTCCAGCTGGTCCCTGGATTTCCATGTAGCTAGCTGGCACAGGCCTCAAGTTTGACACCAGGGGGCGCAGCATCCTTTGTCCTGATAGGCATTGAAATAGTGCTCTGAAGCCTGGCTGGGCCTTACAGAAAAGCCACCTTTCCCTGCTTTCACAGTTTCTCTTTGGAACCAGCCTAGAACTCAGCCCCCCACCCCTGCATCATCTTAAAGCCATTTTCTCCTTCTTCCCCAGTGGTGGTCAGAGTCTCTTTTCCCACAATCTCAGATGTATGCAGCTTACAAGATTGTCCCCTCCCCAGCTACTCCTCCCCTGCAAAGCCTAAGAGGCTCATGGCCTATCATTCATTCTCACATGAAAGTCCCATAAATTTAGGATGTTTCCAGAAATTCTTCAAGAATAAAGAACCATCACAGACAAGGTGAGCTTTCCAGAAGAAATACCCCACCTGTTCTCTAATATCTCTTCCTTTTTCAGTCACTAGGAATAATAAATTAAATTACTCATTTGGGGAAGCTGATACCATCTTGTAGTCACCCCTTCAGTTCCCTCTGCCTGCCCCTGAAAAGTCTGAGAACAGCAATTGCTCGTGGCTACCTAGCAAAGGGACAGGCGTAAGCATCCTTTCAGCCTCACCTTGCTACTCTTATTCCCCCACTGTGCACCCCACATAGGATAACTGCTTCTTTGTGCCCTTACCAGCTTGGCTCTATATGCCCTCCAGCAGAAAGAAGTCCACTCCACACTTGCCTACCTCTCCTGATTCTGAACACGCGCTGCTCTCTTCTTTTGCAGATAAATAAGCACCCTCTTCCATTTAGACACACTCCTAACCCTTCCCCTATTGACACAAATGCACACATTATGCAAACCCTCAAATGTCAAAGCCACACCATTTTGCAAAGAACCTTAAACTCCACTGTCTGAACTGAAGGGCCACAGGGTCCTGTAGAGGCCTTTGGAAAGCAGCTGCTATATTTACATAGAGACTTCACATTTACACAGTCCTCTCCCTGTCTTTCATTGCAATCCCCCAACAACGCTGAGAAGAGGCAGGGAAATCCAAAGCTTAAGAGGCATGTCCGAGTCCCAGACCTAGTACAGGGTAGAGGCAATACTGGGATCCTGGTAACAGGGCATGGCGAAGGGCTACATGTCCAATGACACCAAGACCTGGAAGCAACACATCCTCACAAATGATTCCATGCACAAAGAGAGTCTCTGCTTTCAGTTTCTGGTAAAAATGTATTTTTAGTGGGATCCTCAATTGGGCAGGAAAGGAGAAGGAGAGGTAATGTCAATTCTGAGCTGACCTGCCTTTTTTTTATCTATGGTGCAACTCATTTCTTTTCTCCGAATTCACCTTAACTAATGTAGAGTAATTGACAGTGCTGAGCCTGGAGAGAGGTAGCCATGGCTTCTTAGCTTAATTGTGAACCTTCCTCTACTTGCTCATAAAATGATGATAACATCTATGAGATACACAGACAGCCACCGAAATGAAAAGTATAAATGTCATCCTGGGAGAGGGAGTGGAGTGGGAGACTTTTACTTTCATTTTATGCTCTTCCATATTTTTTGAAGTATTTCAACTTGTGCATGTATTCCTTTTTTAAGTTTATTTTAAAATTTGTGTTGGGGCTAATGGGGCTCCCCCAGAATTGCTGTGAGGATGACTTATGTAACATGTCTGGCATGGCACGTGCTCTGGCACACAGTTGATGCTCACTAAACAGTAGTCTATTGTTAGTGATTGTACCTTCCTAAAAATTGGGCAAGTGGACTTCAAGTCAAGAGACACAGCAGGGCTGTTGCAGATCCTGCTCTCAGCTCCCTGCATGCCCTTGAATAATTTAAATCTTTTCTCAAACCCTTAGTTTCTTCATCTATAAAATGACAAGACTCAGGCCAATTGATTTGAAAAGCAGACAACATGCTTACCACCAAAAACCCCTGAGGTGCCTTCTACAATTCAGTATTTTCAAAAGGAGGTCTCTCAAACTTGAGCTCATCAGGCAGAAACTTTCCCAAGAGAAGTTGTCATCTAGGATGGGCCAAAAGGGCCAGAGACAGCTGAGCTGGGTCTAAGTACAGAAAGCTAGGGAAAGAATGATGTGTGAACACAGGGTAAGATTGTCAGCTTAGGGCAGGGGGTGGGAAAAGAAAGTTTTGGTTGTTCCTTGGGTGCAATTGGCACTGCCATCATTTCCAGCTGAGAGAGATGACCTTGGTGAGCAAAAAGGGATGGGGATCCCTGACCAAACTAAAGCTAGCCCCAGTCCAGTTCCCTAGGATGAGAATTCTGCATGAGTTACAGATCTGACATCAGGCCCTCCCTAAGCAGATCCAGGATCCATGAGTCTTTTGGATAAATGGGTTTTGAAAAAAAAAAAAAACTAAAAAGAACCTACTGTGCACAAGAATTGAGCTAAAGCACTTCTAAAGTTTCTTGCAACAATTCACTTTATCTGAACAACAACAACGTGCAGTGAGCGCACACAGGTGGTGCAAACTTCAGATTCTAACCCCCTTAGCAGCTGCTGATTTGGAGAGACCAGTTTGGGTACACTCTAGCTCCTGAAAATCAGAGATTTGTTCCTGAACACAGCTGATTCTTTCCCACACTGCTCAGAAAGCAGATCTTCCTCAGAGTCTCCTTTGCTAGAACTCCTTTGCCTTTTGAGGACTGGAGGCAGGTAGAATAGTGGGTAGGAAGGTCGCGACTTTCTTTTTCCCCCGCGGTATCCTTCCTATTTAAAGCAGCACCGACTGTCATAGCAGCTTCTTGCCAATATTTGCAGGCAGGAAGATTTTTGACATTGTAAGGCGGGCGTTTAGAGCAGATGGGAAGCCCTTTCCTAAGATCATCGGGTAGAGCATAAATCGATTATACCAGCACCCAACAGGAATCCCTAACCCTCACTTTCATGGTCAGCACCCAGATGGTATCTGCGTTTACATTTTTAAAAAGGGGGTGTGATTTTTCATAACTCTGCATTATCAGGCCGTGCCTGTTATAATTACATCTCCTCCTAAAGTTCGTATTGTCACTCCCTAAAGGGTAAGTAGTGTTTTCACTTCTTGAGAGATCTGGGATAACGGTATCAGAGTACACCACACCTGGAAGATCCTTCACGTCTATATATATTTTCTTTTTCTTTCTTTTTATTTTCTTGTCTTTCTTTCTTTTATTTATTTTTTTTAACGAGGCCTTGCAATATAAAGTGTTGGACGGGAAGGGCGGTTTGCATCGAGGCATGGACAGGTAGCAACAACTCTGCCAGACTTCGGAGGCAAAACCAAACAAAACCAGCTCCAACCATCATATTCTGACAAAACCTGCATTTTGTGAAATTCTGTATTTTTAGAGACATGTCCTCCTTTGTACAAGTTATTTTCAGAGGCCGTGCTGAATATCAGATCATTTGTTAAAATGCCTCTGTACTTGATTACTCTACGTGGTTCTTTGCTGCGCCCGTTTGTATCTCTAATAAACAGCATTGTTTATCATCCTTGGTTCCGTGCCCTTGGGATTGAACTGAAATAAAGCAGGAGCGCCGAGGCTGAGTGCTGGAAAATACGCCGGGTTTCCCAGGCCCGGGAAGGTCGCTGGGGCCGCAGAGAGACCCGCCTGGGGAGAGCCCACCCTTCGGTGCACGCTTGGCGAAGAGCAAGTTTGCACCAGTTTTTCCAGACGCCGAGAGGTCCCAGGCAACTCAAAGGCTGGGCACCTGAAGGAGATACACAGGGAAATGCCACTAAGGACTAGGAATAAGGGTGTGACTAAAGGGGCCGAATAGGCTAATACTGCCAAGATGATTTTTTAAAAGGGAGTGTGGGCACTGCGGCGCGGGAAGCGTTCTGAGCGGTCTTTTAACTCGAAGTCTCAACCCTCGTCCTGGCGTAATAAAGCCTCACTAATAAATTCTCGTTTTTTCCGCGTAGCCCCGCGGTCTTTGCTGTTAAAACGACTACCCTTAACAAGACTAGACTTACCCCCTCGTTCCCCGTAGCTTCCTAATATTTATCACCATTTCGTTTTCAGTCGGGTACTTTGTGACCGTGAAAGATATAAGTACATGCCCTAAGAAAGTGCCGCTGTTCCCCAGATACATAAAAAGCCTCCCCGTTCTCTTGGATCTCAAACAGGGTCCGCGGTACAGCCTCTCCGAAATTTCGCTGCTCCCAGTATGGAGTAAGGTTCACTATCAAAATACAGAAACCTTCAAAAAAGACACAACGCCGAGTGCCTTGGGCGCCTGGGTAAGCCTGTCCAGTCTGCGCCTCCAAATCCCCCAATTTAATGTTGTGCGGGCTCTAGGGGAGAGTTTGCCAGTAAGAAGGTTGTTAAACGCGCGCCAGACCCGGGCTTTGCGCTTCTCAAATGGAACTTCCAGACCCAAGGCCCAGTACGAATTGTCCTTTCCACAGGTTCGTGTGAAACACCAACCCCCTCCCCTAGCTTCCAAAATTTCTCACAACAGGGTAGACACACTGTTCAAATTGTCCTTGCTAGCTGCGCTCCCTTATCCAAGTGTTTTGTTTAAAAATACGGAGATCCGTTTGCGCGCAAGAATAGTGATTTCCCTCAAGCCACTCGCGCAGCAGCTTCAGACAGCCCCTGGGTTGCAGCGCGTCCAAGCGTCGGCGGAGTTCTCCGAATTTCAAAAAAAGTAGTAAAGTGAATTTCGGCACAGGGAAAAGTGCTGGGTGTTGGAGTGGTAGGTGGGGGCGGGAGTCAAGAAAGCCGCCAGGAGGCTTTTTTGTTTTTTAAAGTTAGACACGCAATGGGGCACAAGCATCAACAACACCGCTTCGTGGTTTCCGAACTTAGAGAATCGTGCCGTTTCGGCCCATCCCTGCAGGCAGGGGCCGAGAACAGCGTGTGGGGGGCTGTTTTTAGTTCCTGAAGAAGGAGCAGAGGCGCGGGCACAGCTTGCAGGGCACTGACAAGCGCAGCTGACTTTCTCCGCCGCTCTGGCTCTTCTGCTCTCCTCCTTCTCTTTCCACCCCTAAAGCCGTCCCACTGCTGCCAGGATTGCGCAGTGGGGAGGAGGGCCGAAGGTTTAGGCGGCAGTCTCCCAACAGGTAGTTTCACCCGGGAGCTGGCCTGGTATAAATATCAAAACCTGGGCCGCCTGGGTCGCTCTAAACTGAAGCCGAGACGCAGACACTTAGGAGTCCTGGAATAAAAGTCGCGTTCTGGGAGTCACTTTAAATAACCTTGTTTTCTCTCCATTCCCCAACTTCTCCCAAAATAGCGCGAGCTGCTCGGTTTGGAATGGCGCTCACCGAGCCTAAATAAATGGCTGCAGGCTGTAAACTCAGCGCCGATTTGGTATCCCCCTCCCCCAGTAGTTACTACAGAACCCAACTCGGCTTTAGAAAGATAGGTAGTTTTTAGAAGCTTCCTCTTCGAAATATCCTAGGCTCCAAAGCAAAAGAGGAAAAGGGTGCGTTGCACTTGGAGGAGATAATTAAATTATGCATTCCCTTAGTACACAATGAAGAACAGCAGAATGCCGGGCCAGGCCGTGTGTGGAACCGGCTGCTGCGGCCTCGCGCTCCAGCGGGCGCACCACGTTTCCTTCCCAGGGCGCAGGGTGGAGAAGTTGGGTTGGGCCACTTTGTTCTGCCCGGAGCATGGATGCGCGCAAGCTGGGGCACTGCAAAAAACAAGTCTTGGCTGCGTGGCCCCCCTTCCCTGCGGGGGCGCTCTCCCCAACGGCTTCGCCTAGGGCCGTGGACGCACGTGGTTTTCAGAGAACCGGCGCGCGACGCGAAACCCCGCGCGTCATCCCAAAGCTCCCTGGAGCGCGCAACCTTCACTGGGCGGGGGAATGTGGGGGACTGGGCCCCTCGGCGTTCGGATCTAATACCGACTGGGCAGACAAGCCTCTCCCGCTACTGCTCTGAGTCGTCTCCTGGTAGTGCCTTCCGTACCGACTTAAACCGTGGAACTCCTAGCCCTGTCTAGCCTGTCTCCTAAAGACTCCCCATGGTCTCCGGTGCCCCAGAGCTTCTGGGGCCGTAGGCAAACCTGACCTGCGAGCCTTGAATCTTCAGATGCTTCGGGACTTGAGACACTGCAATCTCTCAATCTCCCACTGTACTTCGGCATTACTTGCTACTCCTGAGCCTCTGTCACTAACCACGCTACCTAAACTTTCTAAAGAAAAGTTTACTCGCGTTTGCCACCTCAAGTTCGCTCCAGCTGGCGCTGGCAGGAGGAGGAAAAGAGCACCCCCTTCCCCCTCCACCTATCTTCCTCTTCTCCCCCTCCCCCCTCGCCTTCCCCTGTGAGTCCAAACCTTTCGGGTGGGAGCACGCAGCGGTGGAGCCCCCGAAGGCACCGACTGTGCAGGGCACAGAGTTCGTTTCGCATCCCTCAATGTCTGCGCCTTGACCGTTCCCGCCCCCTCCTCCCCCACCTCGTTTTCAGTGGGGACTTGCGGGTTTGTAGTTTAGTTTTGTTCATGTATATGTATATATACGTACATACATATATGCACACACATATACATATCTAGTTTGTGTATTTTATTTATATATATCTTAAAAGGTCCCACCCTGCCCAAGCCTTGAGCACCAGCCTGCCTTCCAGGTCCTCAGCATGGGGCTGGAGAGAGGCGCCCTTCGCGTAGGGCAGGCTGCCTCCTGAATGGGTACCAGGGGCTCCCTGGCAGCGATTTCCCCTGGACTGGTTTCGTCTCCTGGGAGATCCTACGTCCTAGTGTGACCATAATTCGTGTAAGAGCTCAAGGCAAGTCTCCTGTGTTACCCGCCCCCCACCTCAAGCGCGCGCGTGCGTGTACACACACACACACATACACACACACACACACTCACACCACCAGGAACTATAGATGCTGCGGATTTGGGAAGATGTTTAGGAGACAGAAATAGGTAGTAGTGGAGAGGAGACCCTATTCTAACATCTTCCTGAAGTCTTTCCCCAGAGAGAATTGGATGTTCCGAAGCATGGCCAGGAGACCACAAAAAGCACCTCAAGTTGGTTAACTTTGGCCAATATTATGTTTTAATTTTGCCTAGGATTAAAAAGATTTGAGATTTTGTGTCCAAATTTACTACACCGGGCTTTCGACTTTAAAATCAACAAGCCAAAGGGAACATTCTGGAGAACTGGACCTATTTGCGCGCTGCGGGACACGTGCGGGAAGTGGGGGGAGCGACAGAGACGAAATTCGCCCAGAACCTCTTGGCTTGGACTCCTGGGCGTTTGGACGCCGGGCAGCCTTCTCCAAACTCCACTTGGTTGGGCATGAAATTGAACTTGACGCAGTCAAGGTCATGGCCCCCACTTAGCCTTGATTCTTCCACGTGACAGGAAGGTTCCCGTTGTCAATCGCAGACGATGCCTGCGGAGAGCGACGTCTTGAGGGCACGCGAGTTTCGCAGGGATAAGCCAGTGTCTCCCAAATCATAATAAATTTTGCATTTAGTTAAAGGTGTCGGAGGTGGGAGGTGTTAGTTATTTGTCTATATTTGCTGTTCGTAAACGTTTACGTTCGTAAACGTTTAAATATAGACAAATCCTCACATTGAGGAGCATCGCGGGAGATCTTTGCCAGCCCCCATCACAGTCCGTAGCTTTGGCTGTGGTCAAACACGTGCCCCACGAGCTCAGAGCGCTCCAGTCAGGGTCCCTCTGTCCAGCAGTGCTTTGCACAGGCCGGATTGAGGCTGGACCGCCTGGGCACCAAGGTTGGAAATCCTCGTCCCCGACCCCGGCAGGCGAGGCCTCCCACCTCCAAACTCTTTCCTACAGTTGACCCACATTGTCACCACGGCCTATGAGAGAAAGCCCTGCAGATGGGCACCTGAAAAAGTGGGAGGTTTCCAGTTCCCACGTAATGATATCCCATCAGAAGCAAAACCGTGCAGCAACAACCAGGGGACCTCTATGTTGTCATTGAAAGGGTTATTTTGGGAGGAAATTGTGTGCGAGGAGAAAAATAAGGTGAAGAGGTAGATACAATTGTAAGTGTAAGCAGCCTCCCATCTTAATTTTTTTATGTCACCACCCCCAGCTCTAAACTTTGGGCAGAATTGTCTTTCAAGACCCAAAGTCTTCAGACGAAGCAGAACAGACCCCTAACCCTCAGCCAACATCCAACCCTCAAACTGCAGCAGCCTCCCTTCAAGAGCAGAAGCCTGGGCTCCGATGCTTCCAATGTAGAGTTTCATCCACAAGGGAACAGCCCTCCTTCCCATCTCTATCCCATTGTACAGCCCTCCTTCCCGTCTCTATCTGAATATAGACACAACCCCTTTGATTGTGTTTATTTATATTTAATCTCTAGGACCCCAGAATTCATTGGTAGGCTTTAAGGCAGGAGTAGCAAGGAGAAAGAGTTTTTACAAAGAGCTGCTGTACTTCTCAAGGGAGGGGCTGAAGAGAAATTGAAAATCAAGAGGAAAGAAATTGGGGGTCAGGGCTGTTAAATTTTTATTTCTCTTAGAAGCTATCCTCTTTATACCCAAATGTGTTCAAGTTACTACAAACACAGGAAGCTGGGATTCTTGAAAACAAAAAGTCAAAGGTTTGCTGGATGTCCCCTTTCCCTACCTATCCTTTAAAAGTAGTGCTCCTATTTAGCTTAGTGACTCTGCCCTTCAATAAGGTCCTCCTAGCTGCCTGAGTGTGTTAATGGTCAGTTTCCCCAGGGAACCCAAGCCCAGGAGAGTGACCTAAGAGAGGCTCCCAGAACCCCTTGAGCTGAGCTGTTCATCCTGTTAAGATGGGTCAGGGGAGAGGAAACTGGTCAGAGGTGGGTTGTGGGAGGAGTGACCCTATCACCCTTCTTCCTTCAATTGAAGCCCCAATTCTGATTATTTAAAGCCTAAAGTGTGTACTTCTAACCTTCATTCCTAATTTTATTTTTAAGGGAGCAATGTGTGTTTGCAATTTTTTATGTATGTATGTTCTTCATTTGCCTTTGTGTGTTTTTGCTTTAGTCCCCCACCCTCCACCCCAAGGTCTTAGCAATCCTGAGGAGAAGTTTTAGTGGGGAGGATGAAACTGACCAGTTTATTCTTATTAAATAGGCACAAACACAGCATAAACACTGACTCTCTGTGCTTAACAAAATCCCTTTTAAAAAATAAAAGTCATTTAGGCAGGAACTGGTTAGGACTGAGAAATGGAGAATACTGGTGAACTAGTTAATCCTGTCCCTTTAAGAAAAATCCATAAAGGTTTTCCATCAGCCCAGAGTCTGGGAAAGAAGCAAACTAACTGCTTGGAACAAAAGAGACAAAGAGGCCAAACAACAAAACAAACAAACAACTCCCCCTACACCCCCCCCTTGGAGACAACAATAGCCTAGACACAGCAAGTGCAGTTACTGCCCTGCCGGCTGCTTCTGTCCACCTGCCAAGTTTCCCGCATTTGGCTAGAGACTTTCTCCCTCACCCCACCACCCCATCAACCCCCTTTCACAGTCCTTTCTGTTTTTCTCTGTGTGACTCTCTCTGTGTGTCTCTCTTGGGGTCTGGCTGTGTGTGTGTGTGTGTGTGTGTGTGTGTGTGTGTGTGTGTTCTGTTTTTGCTTTCACTTGATGTCGCTCTCTGTCTCAGACACCTTTATGTTCTTCTCCCTCTCCTCTTCTCATACCCCAGCATATAAGCATATCATGGCACCTACCTACCTACCTACCTACCTACCTACCTACCTGTTAGGCCTTTTCTGCCGTGTTTCCTCAGAACTTGTGCTTCCCTGAGTGGTTATGGTGGCCTATTTTGTATTTTATTTGCAGCAGCCTTTGCCAGGAGGATCCTGAAGTCTATTTGCACTTCAGTGTTAAACCATGCCTCCTGTTCAGCTCTTTGCTCCTTTTCTATAAAGCTTCTGGCACACTTTTTCCCCCTGTCCCCAAGCCGCCCTTTCTTTGCTTCTTGGCACTGCTGGGACTCTCATGCATGCCTGCCTTCTCTTTCTCTCACTCTCTCTTCCTCTCTCCCTTGCAGTCAGTCCCCTCCCCCTTGCTCCCAAATCCAGCCTTCTTTCCCCCCTCTTCCCTCCTCCCCACCAAACTTTAATAAAATACCAAAAACATCTTTGCTTGGAGGTTGTTTTCTTTATAGAATGAATATAAAGCCTTGGAAAGTGAGAAGGGGAGAAGGGAAAGAATCCATACATGGAGACTGCAGTCAACAGAGGCTGTAGTGTGGAACTAGCGTCCCTGCCAACAGCCTCATCCCTTTCACACTTTTTTTCAAATAAGCCCTTTTGTGACAGCATTCCTCCTGAGGCATCTGTGTCCCTCCTACACCAGGCAGCAGGGGTGAGCCCTGCTGGCCCTTGGGGAGAGAAGCTGCAGCCTCAGTCACAAGTATTTCTACCCCGAGCCTCCAGCCTTTTCCTGAGACACAAACGGGACGTAGGTGCTCCTGGTAATGGGGGAGAGGTCTCTATTTCCTCTTAATAGTATAGGATGGCCACTTGAAAAGAACCTTCTCCAAGGACCGGAAAAGAGTATATTCTAATGAACTTTGGTTGTGGGGTAAAGAGGGAAATTTCAACTTTCAGGAGATTGTGGGGAAAAACAAGACTAAACTGTTTCTCTAAAGCAGATCTGCAAATTCCCAGTCATGTGGTACAGATTTGGCAAAATGGTGACACTCTCCCCCTCCACCACACACACATACAAACCACGCACAGTAGGCGACAAAACCAGTACCAATTATTTCCCTTAGACTTGCTCCTTTTTTCCATCTTTCTTCAATAACATGCAGACATAAATACATAAAGGGTAACCCTGAGGGAGAGAAAACATTTAGCTTGAGAACAGTAGAAAAACAAAAATAGGAAATTTACTCTCATTGTTTGGTTGCTTGGTGATAAGGGCAGTATTAAGAAACATGGATGTTATAAAGCACACATATGGGGCTGGGGGTAGCTCAGTGGTAAAGTGCATGCTTAGCATATACAAGGCCCTGGGTTCAATTTCACTAAAACACACACACACACACACACACACACACACACACACTGCTTTAAATCATATATATGCACATGTATATATGCATGGATATGTGTATGTATATTTAGTTGGTGAAAGCAACTCATCAGAATAAGAGTGAGGGGTTTTGAAATCAGGCATCCATGTTTTGAAAATAACCAACTGCTCACTGGCTAGGCAACTGTGGGCAGGCTGCTCACCCTCCCTTGAACTGTTTTTCTAAAAATGAAGTGGCGTTGCATACCCGAATCAACGGGTTCTCTTCCCTTCTTCCGGCTCTCCTTTCATTTTTTCCTTCTTTCCTTTCTCCCTTCTCACTTCACTGGCTTCTTGTCTGAGTTTTCCAGAAGTACAAGCAAAGGGGGAAATCTTCTAAATTGCCCCAGTTTTCAGATCCTAAGAAAAACTTTGCTGCTCTCTGAGTTCTGGCATTGGAACATTACGGACTGTACATGAATCCATTCATTGTATGCTCAAATGCCACCTGAGATCATTTGTACTTAGATTGGATCATTCAACTCCATTAGCCACCCCCCCACACACACACACTCCTCTAGGCTCTTTCTTTTCAAAAGTTAAAGAAGAAGACCCTTATCCAGTCTCAACTATTTACATACTTTTACCTCCTCAGGGTTCTGTTCTTGGGAAGGTATTAAACATTGCCCATGACCAAAAAGCCTAAGAAGGGAGAAGCAGAAGAGAATATGTTCTAATGAACTCTGGTCCTGACCCATAACTGCCCAATTGGGAATGCTGTTTTCTTGGTATTTTGACCTTGTCAAAATGACTGATTTTTCCCCCCCTCCGGGAGGAGTCACTGTCTTGCTGAGCAGTGCTTCTGGAGCAGTGTTCTGGGACTATGCATCAGTGCATCTGGAAGCACTCACTGGTGGGGCGCCTGGCCTGGCCTGACTGTTGCTGGGATTCTTTCTCTTTCTTTGTCTTCCCCAGAAGTTGAACCTGAAACTGAACAAGGCTGTGAGCCATGGCTGGCCCCCCAGTTTCAGAGAACGGACACAGAAAAAATTCCCACCTCCTACTTCCTTTTTCCACTGGTCTTATTGTCTGTTCGGCAAAAGCTCCCATTTCCACACTTCCCTGGCTTCCTGTGCTATTTTCCTGTTTTATCATAGCCTTAACAACCCTTGAGAGACATGATCTTGCAGCAGATGTTGGAAAGGTGTCCAGTCCCAATACCACTGATCACCTTGCTCTTCTCTCTGCTTCTTTGTTTTTATTAAAGCTCTCTGCTACTTATGACATGGATGTGGAAATCTGTTTTTTTCTTTCTCCCTCTTAGGCATTCTAATGTCCAGGTGCCACCTTTCTGTAAACTACAAACAGAGCTTTATGTCTTCCCTGGAAGCACTTCTTAGTGTAGATTTCAGTTGCCATTCACCAGATGCCCTTGGACAGTGAACAACCTGTAACCTGTACAACCAAATATGGGCACTCTTAATTCTCCAACTCTCACAGGGGTGAATGCTAGTGGGCATTTAGCTATTTAGAGCTGTTTCTGTGAAATGTAAAAGACCACAAAATGTAAAGGCAGAAGACTAGTACCTTCTAAAGCTTTTCAAAGCTTTGTGCTTTATCCTTTTGGGGTTCTTTCTTGTCCAGGAAGAAGCCTGAGATTGTTTTCTTATTTTGTCTTTGACCTACATTCTTCACCTACTGAAGGCATTTGCAATAGGTGCAGTGGGTATTAATGGCTAAATAAGAACCGTTCCCCCAAACACTGGTAAGTGCCTTGTTCTTTGCTTGACTTTGCTTCTAGTAGGCCAATTTTTACAGTAAGGCAGTAATCTGAGAGGTGGCACTATTCTTAAGCTGGCACTCTTGCTTTCAGAGCTAAAGTTGAAGTTTGCAAAGGGAAAAAAAGCCAGATCTAAATAAATGCCATCGCCAGATCAATAGATTCCAAACCACATTGTTTTGAACTGGTAATGTAATTTGTATTCTGCACAAGGAAAAGTATCAAGGAGCAGTCCGTTTCCTGCTCAAGAGAAAGGTTTCTTATAATTGCTAAGTTACAGTGGTTCTGTACTGATCTTTTCTATAGAACAAGAAACCTTTCCATTTAGTAGTCTTTGGAAAAACACTTTATCCTCTGAGGTGGTGCTCAACCCCGGCTGCACATTAGAATTACCTGGGGAACTTTAAAAAATTACCAGTGCCTGGGCCTCTCCTCAATCCAATTAAATCAGAATCTCTGGGGGTGTGGTATGGGCATCGGTATTTTTTAAAGCTCCCTTGGGTGATTCTAATGTTTAGCTAGGGTTGGAACCAGTAATTTGTAGGTCAAGAGAACAGTGCTTCATGATGTACAATGCCTGTTCCGTTACTGAGGATGGAATGACCTCCATATGGTTTGCTGGAGACAAAGAGATGGAGTTGGTGAGCAACATGTTCCACAAGTTTAGGATTTAGTAGGCAAATCCTGCTGTGTAGATGTCAGAATGGAACCTCTGTGAAGCCAGTTGACTTTGTTTCTAGATTCTTACAGAGCATGGGAATGGAAATTTAGAGTGTCCAGTGCTAACACTAACTAGGGAGGTGACTTTTGACACATCATTTCACCTCTGTGGGCCTCTGTCTAATCATCTGTAAAAAGAAATGGCTGGTCTGGAAGCTCTATGGTTTGTACTGGTATACTCTAGCCTTCCTGTGTATTGCTAAATTCCCAGAAAACCATAAGCTTAGCCAGGCAATTACCAAATACTTTTGGAGGCTGGTTTACTCATTCATGCATACTACTGACAACCGTTCTTCTGATGTTCCACCAAATCCCTTTCCAAAAATCCTAAGTATCAGAGTGTTAATTTTTAAATAATCCTGGGCTCCCTTAATTTTCTCCCCAAGTCTCTTCCAAATTAGCAGATGAAGAGAATGGAGTGGTGGTAATGTCTATGAGCTGTGGGTAATGACTAACAGAAGTTGATCCAGTTGGATAAATGTCTAGTGGATTGCTGCTGGGGTCAGTGTTAGTTCTGGTCTTAATTAACATCTTCATTAATAGTGTGGGAGAGGGAATAAACAATAGCTAATGATATTTGCAGATGGTTGTAAATTCAGAGGTGTTGCTTCTACCAGCAAGAGCAGCACGAGCCATGGGGATATCAGAGATGTGAACAAGAAGTGATTATAATGATGTTTGTTCTGGAAAAGGCAGAATGAAATGTTCAGGGAAGAAAATGATGGGGAGGAGGGACAGGGAAACACTAAAAGAAACCCCCCTCTTCAGCCTGTACCTTGGTAAGCATTTGGCAAATGAGGCAGCTGGTAGCCTTACAGCTCCTGTTGCTGGCATTGGGATGCTGTCCTGAACAACAATGATCATCATAGCAACAACAGTAATGGTAATGACATCCAACATTTATTAAATGCTTACAATATGCCAGACAGGGTTCCAAGGAGTTTTCAAGAAAATAGTTTTATCCCTAAAATCATACTGTAGTTCTCCTAGGTGCTCTATAGATTCTGTCAGGGAACCTTGCTGTGGTCCTTGAATATCTGGGTCTGAAACAGACTTCAGTTCAAGGGGAAATGAGAAATGTAAAGAAAGATGACTAAATAAAGGGAAGAATGTAATAGGTCCTCTTTTGCCAGACTCATAAGAAGGATCTTCCCACCTATATTTTTTTCCCATTCACAACCTACTTACTAACCTTTTCTCTCTTTAGGCAATTGCTTGCTTAATTGAACAGGGTTGATGAGAGTAGACAGAAAACTCTTGCAAATGATCCAGAAGAAAGAAAGAGGAAGGGAGGAAAGGAGGAGGAGAATGGAAGAAAGAAGGAAGGAAGGGTGAAAGAAAATTCAGATTTACTATGTGCCTACCACAAGTCACACAGTAGCTCCAGGTACTGAGCTAGGTACATGTCACTAGTTTTCTTGCTTAACTTTTATATGTGGAATCCCCACAGTGACTCTCTCCAATAGTCATTATTAGTTCTGCTTCTATTCATGAAAGAAAACAGCTGAGTGGTTAGATCATGGCTGCAAACACATAGCCAATAGGAGTGGAGGTTCCAACTCTGGTTGTTATACTATTAAATTTATTTCCTTTCCAATCTGGAATACACATTTCCTTTCAGTTTAGCTCTGTCCAGATTAATGGTAATACACAGCCATACACACAGAGTCAGAAGATAGAAATATTAAGGAGAATAAAAACTGAGGAGCAAAAGGATAAAGGGAAAGTGGTCAGTACACATGTCCACTGTTGAGTGCAATATGATTGAACTTTTTATAATTATATTTTGCAATTAACAAAAATAGAATTCACAAACAAGAAAGGCTTCAAGACAATGGAACTCATAATAATGTGAATTTGACCTTGAGAGAATTTGGCAGTGTCTAAAGGCAAAAGTAAACTGAAAAGAAAAACAGTTGAATATGAAAGCCAAGACCCTTCTTAAGAAATATGAAGCAGGGGTGCACAGATGGATGCTGAAATTCTTCAAAATGACATCAGAGGAGCTTAAAGAAGTTGGAATCTTGTGGCCTGGACATTTTGTCTTCTCCCACCCCAATGAGACTCCAAATGCCAACTCAGGTTTACAAATTGGAAACTTGAAATTTAAAATAATGAGATGTGCATTTCTGAGAAATGTACATAAAATGCATGATTCAAAGGAGAAATATAGAGCAAACACCAATGTTATCATGACTTAGATAAATAAATGCAATGCTGCCAAGAGCTGGAAGGCCCCTCTACATCATTTCCCTCTTTCAAGAGGTAACAATTACTATGATTTTTCTTATGATTATTAGCTTGCTTTTATTTTTTTAAAATTGTGGCATTAGCACTTCTACATGACTGTTTTGGAACCTTATATAAATAAAGTAATACTACATGTATTCTTTTATGACTTTGCTTCTTTCAGCCATGTTTTGTATAAATAAACTACTCTGTACTTCTCCCTTATACTGTTGAGGGAAATTTTAGTTGTTTCTCCTTTGGAGCATTTATGAACAACTCTACTGTGATCTTTCTATGTCACCTGCTGTGCATGTGCAGGAGTTTTCTTAGAGTAAGGTCTAGAAAACCTTCATCTCTAGGCCAAATAGAACCCACCTTCTGTGTGCAGTTGAGTGCTAAATGATGTTTACAGTTTTAGATGTTTGAGAAACATCTAAACTAAGTTACATAAGACCTAGTTTAAAAACTCAGGGTCTCTTTTATAAATTTTTTTAAAAAACATTTTTAAAAAAGCTAAAAACTTTCAAAAGGTTCATCATGACGACAGCAGAGCATTAAATCAGTATGGAACCCTGTTAAGAAAGGGCTTTTTGCAACTGTACAGATCCATGCCCAGGAAGCTGCCCTGCCTAAAATGCTGGTCCATGCTCTAGAGCATCTTAGATAAAATAAGTTGTTACAGTTAAAACACCTAGCACCATGCCCTGTAACTTGCAGGATTCCTATAAATAGAAGGTTCCCTTCCTTCCATTCAGGGGAAAGACTGTAAGGTCTTTTTCCAAAAAGGTCAGATTCTCAGCAGCTGTCAGTTACCATAATGGCTGATGACCATTGGGCAAATAGTAGCACAATCCCACTCCTTTTGAGGTTCATGCGCTAAAAACAAACAAACAAACAAAAAACTTTAAATAAAAATGATTGTTAGGCCCTAGGAAATAAAGGAATGACAACCCACAGGCATGGTTTCCAGGTTTCCACGTACAAGCTGGACAGCGTCTGCCTGATCAGCAGCTTCTTAGAGAAAATGTGTTAAAATCTAAACAAAACACCAGAAGAGTTCATCAAGAGACAAAATGAAAAAGAAGAAATTTAGATAACTAAGACTATCTGGTTTCAACACTTATCATAATGATGCTATGGGAACTAAGTGTGTTGTCAGCATCAACAGAACACAGTAAAGTAGACCCATATGCATATGGACAACTGAATTTTAATGAAGGTGTAAATCCCGAGGAACAAGGTGGTCTTTTCAATGAATGGTGCTGGAACAATTGGATAAACACATGAAAAACAGTGAATTTCAATCTATATCTTGCACTAAATATAGATTTAACTCCAAATACATTATTGATTTTTTTTTCTTGTGACTGAGGATTGAACCTAGGGGAAATTTACCACTGAGCTACATCTCCACCCCCTTTTATTTTGAGACAGGTTCTTCCTAAGTTGCTGAGGACCTTGCTAATTTGGTGAGGCTGGCCTTGAAATTTCAATCCTCCTGCCTCAGCTTCCTGAGTCACTGGGATTACAGGTGTATGCCACTACATCCAACAATGGATTATAGATTTTGATATAAAACATAATACTATAACAATTCCAAAAAGAGAAAAAAAAAAGAAAACCACTTGTGGTGTTGGATTAAGCAACATTTCTTCGATAAGAAATCAAAAGCACAATCCATAATTTTGACTTCATCAAAATTTTAGAAATCTGCTCTTCAAAAGACACTCTTAAATGACTGAAAACAAAAACTAGACTGGGAGACAATATTGCAAATCAAATATCTGATGAAAGTTTTGTAGCCATAGCATACAAAAAATTCAACAATAAGAAAGCAACACAAATTTTAGAACAGGCAAAAGATCTAAACAGACACTTCATGAAGGAAGACATTGAAATGGCAAACAGCACACAGAAAGCTGTTCAACACTGTTGGTTGTCAGCAAAGTAACAGCAAACTGATAACAAAGCCCGTGCAGTGGCACAAGCCTGTAATGCCAGGGGAGGCTTAGACAGGAGGATTGCAAGTTGGAGGCCAGCCTGGGCAATTTAGTGAGACCCTTGTGGAGGTAATAAAAATATTGCCCAAATTGACTGTAGTGATGGTTTCACGGGTGTACATATATGCCAAAATCTATCAAATTTTACTTTACACATGCAGTTTATTATCTGCTAATTATACTTCAATAACTATTTAAAAGAACACAAAAATACAATCTTAAAAGAGTAAAAATGTACCAGGGGTGGTGGCACATGCCTGTAATCCCTGCAGCTCAAGAGGCTGAGGCAGGAGAATCATGAGTTCAAAGCCAGCCTCAGCAACTTAGTGAGACCCTGAGCAACTTAGGAAAAAACCTGTCTCAAAATAAAAAAAGGCTTAGAGATGTGGTTTCAGTGGGTAAGTTCCCCTGGACTTAACTCTCTGAACACCAACCCCCCCAAAAAAGAGTAAAATTGCAAGCCCCAGTGAGGGAAGAGAAATGTGCAACAGATATAATTGGCAAAGAGTTCATATTGAAAACATACATGACAATTTTAAAAAGAAGAGCCCAAGTAAAATTGGGCAAAATACTTGACAAATATTTACAAAAGAGGATATCTAAATGGCCGAAAATTTTAAAAATGACTAGAAGCTCAACCTCATTAGTTACTTGTAAATGCAAATTAAAACTACATTGAGATACTATTGTGCACCAGAAATATAAAGGACTGATTATACCAAGTTTTGATGAAGATGTGAAACAGCTGAAATTCATACACTGCTGGTGGGAGTGTAAATTAGGACTATTACTTTTGAAATCTATTTGGCATTATCTACTAAAACTTACCATCAACATAGTTCATAACCCAGAAATTCTATTCATAGAATGCATACATTTGTACACCATAAAACATGTAGAAGAATGTTCATACCATCATTACTTATATTGACACCAAACTGGAAACGATTTGGGCTGGGGATGTGGCTCAAGCAGTAGCGCGCTCGCATGCGTGCAGCCCAGGATTGGCTGGGTTCAATCCTCAGCACCACATACAAACAAAAATGTTATGTCCGCCAAATACTAAAAAATAAATATTAAAATTCTCTCTCTCTCTGTCCTTCTCTCTCCCTCTCTCTCTCCCTCTCTCTCTCTCTTTAAAAAAATAGAATAGGTATATTGTATTGTTGCATACAATAGAATTTCATATATAATGTGAAAGAAAAAATACATGTTTTTCAGCAATAACAGGAAGGACTCTCACATGAAATGCTGAACAAAATAATTCTGATAGAAAACAGCAAATATTGTATGCTTCTTGATATATACAAGCTCAAAAGCAAGCAATGTAAGTTGATATTTCTAGAAATCAAGATAGTGGTTATCTTTGGGAAGAATATTAGAATATTAGATTAGTAGAATAGTAATTGTTAGAGAGTGGGAAATGATTTCTGGATTGCAGTAATTTTCCATTTCTTAATATGGACAGTGGTGGTATGGATAATATATCTAGCTGTACATGTAAGATCTGTATGTTTCTATATACATGTTAAATAGTAGATTGTTCTTTCTTTACTATCTACCATTCCATTGTATGACTGCACAACCATCTGTCTATTATTTTATAGCATAGAGAGTGAGGAAAGAGGTGGTCACTGAGTTTTCACTCTTTAGAGTTCCAAAGACTTAGACCAAGGCTGCTAAGGTGCCTCTTTTATCCTTAGTGATGTCTTGAACAGCCATTAGTGTGTGTAATTATACTAAGGTTGCCCACAATTATGCCTCTCTGTTAGAGAGGTCGGAGGGGGCTAAAGGAAGGAGACATTTTAAGGTTCTGCAAAGGGGTTCTGTTGGTGGGGTGGTGAGGGAGGTCATGCAGGGTTGAAAGAAGATTGCATAGAATTCATAGTCAAGAGCCAAGACTCTGAAACTATATGGCCTAGGTTCCAATGTTGCCCCTGACACTTGCAAGCTACTGTCCTTGGCTGAGTTATTAACTCCTTTTGTACCCTAGTTTTCCCATTTGTACAACGCAGACAATACTGTATTTATATTATAGGATTGTTAGGAGAATTAAATGAATAAGTGTGAAAGTGAACCGAAGCCAGCTTAGAAGGGAAGACTCCACTGAAAGCATTAGGAGGGAGTGCTGCCTAGGAGAGGCCAAGATGGTCTGGATCAGTTGCCAAAGCCCCAGGACAGCTCCCCTCAGGGGCTGCTCCCTTGCCCTCTCCTCTCTAGATACCCTGAATTGACTGTATGCCATCAAAAAGCTTTGCACACTCCCCCTTTCCTTCCTTTGATAAACACCTTCCTGCAAGTTTTCCAGAATCTGACCATGCTCCTGAACTCACTGAACAACCTAGCAAGCAATGGACCCAGAATATCACACAAACTCTGTGTTTCTGTTAGCTATCCCAGTGTTCTCCTCTCCCCTCCCATTCCCAGGCCTCTTTATTCTATGCTAGAATCTCATTTATTTATTCACACTCGACTCGATCTCCTGAACATAGTAGGTGCTCATTTCTTGCCTGAGTAGTGACATTTTCTTTAATTATAACGAACACTGTGTCCACAGGTTCTGACATGTTCTCCATTCTTTTCCTGCAGGTTGTATCATTTTTCTGTCTGTTACTAACCTAGCCTTTCAGATACTGCTCTTGTCTACTGCTCCAGTCACTCCCTGAGTACAGAAACTGGCACAGGGCAGACACTCCCATAAATGTTTACAAAGCAGCATTTGCTAAAGATGCTATTCAATTTCCTACCCTTCTGAAGAGGAGTAAACTTATGATAGAGACTGCCTCCACAAACTTCAAACTGCAACACAACCTCCCTTAAATCCATCTCTCTTAGCATCAGGAAAACTCGGAAGATGTCTCATGCTTGTTATACCATAATTGCAAATAAATGTTCTCTGCCAAGCCCAGTGGCACTCAGAGAGACCTTGGAGTATGGTCATTGTCACAGACCACACATACCAACCTGTGTTTATCATCTGTCCCCACATTTAAAGGATGAGGACAGAGACAATAATCTCATAGATTCAGAAAGTATTTATTGGGAAAGGAATATGTTTCAGAAAGAGTCTTCCATATTTTGACAAATGGAATTTTTTGATCCTCAAAAATCACACTGAAGCAGGCATTATTCTTGTCTTTTCTTTTTTTTGAAATTCAGGAAACCACCGCTAAGAAAGGTATCATGACATAACTTGCCCAGAATCATGTAGGTTTGAGGTAGCCAAATCAGGATTTGAACCCTAAAATGCCACTGCCTCTAAGTTGAAAACTCCTGTTCTATTACTTTCAGAAAATAAGGAAATGAAATAATCTCCTTATGTTTTTGTCATGCCTTATTTTCAACCCAAACTGGTTTACCCAGCTTGATAAGTTCTTTAATCACTACAGGGTATTAAATGAATCATGGTTATATTCAAAACTCAAATCCACATTTAAGGGGAGGAAGATCTACTCCATTGATAATATTTAAAAGAATGTGCCTGGGGTTCCGAAGGTAAGTTCAAAAGAAGAGTGATCAAAATGCTTTGACACATGTGCAAAGCATCCCAGGACACCTTCTGTGAAGGGGTCACATGCATCCAATAGGCATGGCCTTGCAGTGGGTCCCTGCAGTCGGATGGTGTGCTATGGCCAAGGACTTTGGAATTCAAATGACCTGAATGATGAGCACCATGACCTTCAATTGGTTTTCCAAACTTCCCGAGCCTCGGTTTCCTCATGTTTGAAGGAACTGAGATAACATGTGACATCAGCACAGAGCCCAGTTATAGTTAGATCTCAGTGAAAGGTAATTAGTATCACTCGTCTTGACACTTCATTTAACCTAAGGTTGGGAAAACCACTGCCCCAGGGAGGACTTGCTTAATGAAGGTGCTGTCCTTGACTTAAACTGGTCACAGCAAAGGAAAAGATGCAGCTCTTCGGTAGTCAGTTAACATGCTCCCAAGGAATCAAGCATATCTGGACCTCAGGGAAACTTCTTATAGAGGGTCTAGTCCCCTAAAAAAGGAGTGGAGTGCCCCCAATGCACCAGGTAGATGGAGCTTCATCCATAACAAGGGCCATGAAGACTGCTTTTGTGAATGAGTTCAGAGCCGGGGTAGAACACAGACCCATCAAGTACCTGCCAAGACAGTAACTGTAGACTTAATGTGTATATAATGAATGAGCTTCTCAATTATTCACTGTGTTGACTCCCTGAGGCAATCTGCATGTCCTCAAGTCCACCTCCATTTGGGAACAAGACCTAGTGTGCAGGCATCCTGTCTGAAGATCAATGTGCTATAACTAGTTGCAAACTGCAAGGGTGCTTAATGGTGATATCTAAATGGCAGTCACTATTATCAAATCCCATATTCTAGGCAAATTAATAAAAATTGTACCATGATACATAGATAAGTCACTCTTAGATGGTATACATATTTATTATTTTTTACCAATATATTGATCTATAACTAATAATGATTCTTTTTAAAAACTTTTTGGATAACGTCCCAAAAGTCTTAAACTCATTTTTTTTTTTTTCCTATTTTCACTGTGTCTGGATTTAGCGTTCAAAAAATATGTTCTCTGGGCTGTGGCTGTGGCTCAGTGGTGGAGCACTGGTCTATCATGTGTGAGGCACTGGGTTCGATCCTCAGCACCACATAAAAATAATAAATAAATAAGATAAAGGTATTGTGTCCATCTACAACTAAAAATTTTTAAAAAAGAAAAGAAAATATGTTCTCTCCATAGAGATGAGAATTTTATATTTTCTAGGATGCTAATTGTCCAGGTATTGACCCTTGATGTCTCTATGAAGTATATCTGACAGGAATATCATAAAATATTTAATTTTTTAATTATGAGGTGCTTTCTTAATCGCATAGAGAAGATTTGATATTATCTCCATAAACTGATCATCTTCCCTCACCTACATTCAATGATTAATAAGACAAAGGAGAGAATCACTGTGAGAGGGCCCAGGATTTATGGGGGCTCAGGCTTCTGGATATTAAATGTTAATTATGGACTGAAGCATGAAAGGTGGAGAGTGACCATCCTGAGGCATTTAGTCTACAAAGGAGCCGGTGACCACAGCAGTTCTGCTGAGGCTGTGCACACTGGTGCACAGATTCCACATCTTTCCATGTTCTGAAATTAACCTTTAAGCTAGAGGTTTAGAGTTCAGAGGCTTTATTTATGACATTGGTACTACTACTACTAACTAGCTCAGCTACCATAAGCTAGTCACTTTACCTCTCTGAACCTTGATCTTATTTTTCATCCATAAGAACATTTGTTCCAGATCAAGGAGGAAAGTAGGACAGCATGATACAACCAGCAGTGATGGGGACTGTGGAGACCAAGTCTCAGCCAAAGGGGGAAGCAGCTACTCTGCTCCAACCTCTTGGGCAACATTTGTCCAAAAAAAAAAAAAAAAAAGAAGAAAAGTGAGAAGCAGGATATCCAGATTTTTAAGTAAAACATCCCGATTTTAAAATGTTGACCATAATCCTAGATTTTTCTTAATCTTTATCTAGAAGTCTGAAAAGTGTCTTCCAGCTTTCACATTTTATAGTTTTGTAACAATTCACTAATATCAACAAGCTTTGGAGGAAAAGTTACAAAACAAAATTTTATCCATGGTAAGATTTAACTAGGCAAACAGTGTCCATATACATAAGTAAATACTGGATGGAAAGATAGGCAAATGCAACAATTTTTTTTTTTTTTTAGGTGATGGGACTGTAGGTGAACTTTAAAAAAAATCTTGTTAATTGTTCATTTAAAATGTTTCTAGTTTGTATAACAAAAACAATTGTAAAGACAATGGCAAGAATATTAAAGGCAATCACATTGCTGCTAGATGGAAGAGAAAAGGGGAGCAGCAGGGATATTGGGTAATCTGTGAAACTTTCTAGCCTGACCTCTGTATTTACTGTCAACCATCCTGAACAATAAGTTGGTAGAAGGTACTGCTCCATGCACAGTCAGCTGTACATGCTAGAAATTTCCCACCTCATGCTGCTTCTTTTTTTTTTTCTTCCTGTTGTTTATAAAAATATTCCCCACACCATGAAGCTTAGTGGTATCAAAAACTTCTCAACTTTGCTAGTTTGGCTCTGAACATATTACATGAGGGTTTTGTTTTGTTTCAGTGGGTGAAGTGGGTGGGAAGGGCAGCTGACTTATTGTCCCTCATTAAATTTTTCTTTGGTTTCTATTAAGACTGTTTTTATTCTACAAACCCACATCAATTGCCTGTAAAGTGAGCAGAAAACCATGAATTGTTATTTAGTGTGTTTATTTGGAGGTTTAAAAAAAATGCCCTATGCAAAGGTTACTCCTTTCTAAGCAAATATGGAGAAGAATATTAGCACAAAGGCCCTGTTATCGTAAATGCAGAGATCTTCTAAACCTATCCTTTCTTGCACCGCAACACCTAGCCAAGGTCTGGACCAAAGCTAAATGCAATTCATGCTTTGTAGAAGGAAAATTCTTCCTCTGCCCTCTCTAGGATGAACCTAGGATTTCTGAGATATAGAATAAAGACACTAAATATGGTTGCTAATCTTCTTTTAGTAAGGGAAATTTGAAATGACATCGAATGTTCCAGATATGCCAACAAGGATCTATGACATTGAGGATGAAAGACCATAGGATTTGAATGCAGGGGGCTTGACACTGACTTTCTTGTTGAAAGTGGCCTACTGAGCAAAAGGCAGGATGGTTCTTTGCCAGAACTATACTGAAGGATCAGTAGACTGTCTAGCACTTTCTTGTATCCTGTTGCCTCACTAATTTCTGGATTGCCAGATGCCTCTGTTTTTTGAAAATGGTTAAAAAAAAATCTTAGTAATTCTGTTGTTTCAGAAACCTTACATATGGCCCAAAATATCCGGAAATTTTTTTGAGAAAACACTTGCTTTTTTTTTCACTCAATTTAATCATTACAGCTGAAATTGACTCAAATGTATTGTTTCTGTTTTGATCATTTTGATGGTTGAAATTCTGAAGTTTTATATAAAAGTATGAGTAAGCAAGATATGAAGATTTAATTATGCATATTTTTAAAGTCTCTTAAAAAACAAAAGTAGGTTAAGACATGATTGATACTTTCACTTCAGAATTCTTAACAAGTGCAATAAAACTAGTTTTTGAAGTTAGTAGACAGCCTTGATTTACCATCACTGAATCATAGAGCAAATTTTTCACATATTGAGTCATGACTACAGGCTTTTTTTTTTTTTTTTTTTTTTTGTAAACCACCTTAACCTGCTCTTGAAAACCTCTGGTTGGTGTATGGAATTAGTCTGAATCTGTCTCTATTTAGCCTGTGAAATTTAACAAGGCCATAGCCTGGGGTTGGTAAGGCTGTGAGCCATACCACCATCTCAGGTTTTTGATGACACCACAAACCACTTGAGATTTATTATGTTAGCAGATGTCATCAGATCTATGTGTGCACAGGTGCAGCATGCAGTTAGTGAGAGAAAGAACACTGTGCGTGTATATTTATTTTTGTACCCATACTCTCAATGGCTAGAAAATGACCCCGTGTGTCTGTCCTGGGCCCTGTGGAATTTCAGAGCTATTGCAGGAGCTTATTTGCAAAACTATTGAAGTCTTTTCCACACAGATAATTCTGTATGACGAGTAACCATGTTTTGTGGGAAAGACACTGCCTTTATTTTTATAATCAATGTATAGGGAAAAGATATAATGGATTATAACTAAAGATTACTATAACCAATGAAAAATAAGAATAGTTACCAGTATTTCTTACTTATGCTTGGGTTTTCCTTTTATAAGACGATACACTAGGTATGCAGTCTCCTCTCTTTAATAATAATACTTGTGCAGAGACATCTCAAACAAAATGACCAAATTTGGCATATCATGAATGTACCATTCAAGCCTTTCTAAATATTTTTAAATGATTAAGAAATATTACCGGTAGGCAATAAGAAACATGAATGTTTATATTAGTTAACATATATATTTTAAAAATTATATATAAATTCTTAATCATCTCAATTCTAAAAGATAGGGTAAGCTTTATTTAGTACTGAGTCTTAAGTATTCCACCATTATAATTGTATACATTAAATTTCCAAGAATTCTGGTATAATAATGGACTAAATACAATAATCTAATAAATTAGTGTGTATCCTTTAATAATATAAATATAACAAGTAAAAACATACTTCCCATATTTTTGAGAAATACAGAAGTGAGACAAAATAAACACCTTTGGGGTAATGACTGAAAATTACTGGTTTAGATGGAATAGAGGAATTACTTCAATTATGACATAAAGCATTGTAATAATGCATGCCTTTTAGAAATAATTATATAGTGATTATTCTCAGAGATAAACACACGCAGATGTTGCTAGTACATTAAAAAAAATTCTTAATTTGAAGAAAACATACAGAAATTGCGTTACCAGTTAATTGACTTTAAGAAGAATCAGAAAATCTAAAGTGTGAATGTACTTGCAAAGCTTCCGGTACGTTCTATGTAATGAGTTGTGCCTACAACTTTAGGCAGAAAAAATACTCTTTTTAAAAAACTGGAATCACTTCAGTTAAATGTGCCTAAGGTCCAAAATGCTTAAGTAGTGTTGGATAGTGCTTATATTAAAAAATGAATCATTACTTATAATTTCTAACAAAAGATGAATATAAAAAGATATTAGACCTTTATTATATTCTTGGAAACATTTTTAACAAAGATCATTTCAATTTAAAAATAAGTGCCTATTTGAAAACATTCCCTAATTTCTACATATTTATTTATATCACAAAATATGAAAACCAGAAAATCAGCTGACGTTGTAGATTAAAAGATGAAGATTATTCACCAATTAAAAATTTAGAAGCAACAATATGTTGAGGTGACTATGAATTAGCAAGACAGATTCCTTTAAAGACATTCTTGAAAAATCCTTCTCCTTATTTCATAAACCTTGATATATGTACACATATATGATATGTGTACATATTTGACAGAAGAGTGCTCAGTATAAGAGTAAGCATTCTTGTAAGCTTTACATGTCAAAAGAAACAAATAGCATGCAAATAGAAAAAAAATAATCAAGAAAGCGGGAACCTGACATGCAATGGTACACTTTATTTCTAAATATGCTTGAGAAGAGATCTGTTGACAGGTGACCCAAACCCTAGATTCCTCCAAGTCTTCATGAGAATGAAGGAAATTCTTTCCTCTTCCCTTCTCTATTCCTTTTCTCATTAAAGAAAAAAAAAAGATACTTTCTAAACAAAATTAGGTTATTTCTAAAATGTCATTTCTTCTTTGCATAAAATAGACACTGAGAAGCACTGGTAATTCTACTATAGATTTCAAACAATAATAACAGATTTTCTGTGGCACACTTAAAGAAGTGTTAGTATTTGGTAATGCTGGTCATGAAAACATTCCCCCTACCCTAAATAATCTTTATTATTTACTGCATTGAATTTTCATATTTTTTATTTGGCTCCCTAGTCCTAAATGTGATTTATTTGACCATAAAACTGTTAGGAAATCCTAGAATAAAAACATCTATTTGTTACTCACTTAAATTGACTGCCTGGGTAGACTGAATTATAGCTACATTGGCTAGGTGGTTAAAAATAATTTAACTTTGAGCAAGATAGAAATTACAAACTAATTTTCCTACAAAGTTATAACTGAGTGTGGAGGTGAAAATTTGTATATTCCATCCTCCTCTCCAAATTTTCATCTCCTTTCCCACAGCTACATGACTTTATAGATATATACAGTTTTTTTTTTTTTAAGGAAATTGGACTATGTTAAACTTGCAGCTTAACAACCTATCTTTTAAACTGTGCATTTTCTAAAGTCTAGTTGGGTCAATCCATTTTTAGGACTAAAAATCTTACTCATGATTGAAAATGTCATTTAAAATAGGTATGTACATCATGCATGTACAAACATCTATATAATGTGTCTACATGTATGAGGGTGTTTTTTTTCTTTTTTTGATAATGAGGCCAAATGTCTTCCTTGTTTTTTAATGTGTAGAGTAGGAATTAAGAATCTGAACAATGTTGTTTAAGTTCTCTAAGACTTCGAGAGTAAACATAATTGGGATTAAAATACTGACATGTTCACATTCAGTAGAGAGGTAAGAACTATTCATTGGGAGTTATTCCGGTCTCATTGGTAAGCACATAATTGAACAGGGTTTTTAGAGGATATTTGAAGCTATTGTTGTCTGTTGTGCAATTACATAATTAGTCAAGATCTCTGTAATAAAATCTTTTCTAAACACATGTGGGCTAGTATTAAGTAAATTTAGGGCTAGTGTTATATTTTTACTTTTAATACTTTAACTTTTAAAGGAGAATTACACAACAGCTTAACCGGTAAGCATTATTTTGCCACACAACTACAGATCCTTAATGATTGGATTACTTTAGAACTAGGCAAAAACAAACAAACAAACAAAAAGTATAAAACCCTCAACATATAAACTAATTAAAACTGCTATATTAGTGAACGTTAACTCACTATCAAATCTCTAGAGTGATCACTTCTGGAGACTTCTGTGTATTTCTTTGGTGTTGCTTGTTTCTTCCACCAACCCATAAATTACTGACGAATTTTTTGACATTCACATGGATGCATACAAACAGAAAGTCAAAGTGCCCTCTTTCTGGTGGTTTGCTTTAATGATAACACTACGCAGTGAGGAACATTTCAAGACTCCTTTTACAGGAAAACAAACGTGGCCTGGCGAAGTTGAGCCCAGCGACGTGGCGGGAAGTAGGGAAGCAACAGCAATTCTGAACCTTTAGCATTATTATTGGTTTGGAGTCTTCACGCGGCTGTTCCGCCGGCTTCCCCCTGCCGCGCGCCCGAGGAGGGGCCCCTTGGCCGCGGCGCACCGCAGACACGCAGTCGGAGAGCACAAAGGCGCACCGAGCCGGGGCAGCCCCCAGACAGGCACGCCCTCGCCGCGCTCCTACCCCACCCGGCGGCACAAAGACCAGGCTCCCTCCCAACACTCTCACCCACCCGCGAGGGGCGCCCGCGCCGCGCAGGCCGCCACACCCACTCGGCCAGCTCCCGCCTCCCGGGCCGCCGGCGCCCTGATGAATATGCATCGCGGCGTGCCCGCCCCCGGCTCCTCCTTTCGGTTTCTTTCCCGCCGCCAGGCGGAAGCGAAGAGCCGCGCTTCCCGCGCGCCGGTACCGGCCGGGGCGGGCCGGGGCGGGGCGGATGGCGAGCTGGTGAAAGAGAAAGCCAGGGAGGTGGCAGCGGAGGATTCGGTTCGGGCGCGCAAGGGTGCGCTGCTGGGTGGCGGTTCCGGGGCAGCCCCGCCGCCGGCCAGGCCAATCTCAAGGCCGGGAAGGGGTGAACGCGCGACCCCGAGGCCGCGCCTGCCACATTTGTCCAGCGCAGCCCCCACCCCTAGAGCAGCCCTGCTAAAACAACAATAAAACCCACCGAGTACACGCGCACGCGCGCGCGCGCATACACAGACACACACACACTCACTCTGGACGACGTTCAAGTCAACTACGAGAAAGAGTCTTCTGCAAGTGAGAGGAGTAAAACTGGATATCCAGACTGAGGGACTGCCTGCTTTAGACTTGACTTTGACCTTCTTTTCTTCTTGGGCCAAGAATTGTGGCAGTGCAGGAAAAAAAAAACCAAACCCAAGTCTTAAAAATATAAGACTACTCCTGGATGAATTTTTAAAAAACAAACACACAAAAAGAGACACCAAAACAACCCTTGAGAAAATCCACAAATTTGTACCTGAGACACGTGAAGTCAGCGACCCTGGGTTGTTACAGACTCAAGATCTCTTTTATTTAGTGCAATACAGTGCGATGGTATGTGACTTTGAAACGATGGTTTTTTAATTTTCTTGTCTTGTTCGTCCTTTCCACTATTTCCCACCCTAGGCAGATTTTATTTCCTGCTTGTGCATTGTAAAGTGAAGTTTTACCCCTTTCCTAAATGTCATTTCTGCTTTGTAGGGTGAACTGTAGTGCTGGATTTCCAGAACCAGTGCAAATATGTATTATTTTCAAAGCGTTGGTAACTTTAGTACATGCGATACACTTTTATGGCGGGAAGCGTTGGATCTACACAGTGCAGAATCTAGTATTTTTTTCCCTTTTTAACTCCCTACTTTCTACACTTCTGCCCTAAGTGTTGGGAATAAACATTACTATACAAATACTTAAGTTGCACCTTGTAACCCATTCCATTTCTTGAAGTGTTTTTTTCTTCATTTTAAGGTACAACTTTGTTACATATTTTCATTTGAAAATACATTAGTTTAAGTGAGGGAAGTACTGTTTAGCTGATTGGTGTGTTGGAGTTTTAAAAATTGGTGTTCCTTTCTCAAAGTTGCTGCATGTAATTATTAGACCTCCTTCCACCAGGTCCCCCTTAAAACAATTATGATGAACCCCCCCTTAATATTTCTTATTCTCACCCCTCTGTTTTTGCTCCAGGATTTCTTTCACTCTGCCTAAATCTGTGTGGGTCTGTGTGTCTGCCTTTTCCCTTGTCCTCTCTTCACCAGTGTGTCTGGGACACATTTTAATGCACAATATCCCATCCATTAAGTTGTGGCTGAATGCGAAGTGTGTGAGGATTTGGCAGCTTTCAGGTCGAAGGGGGCGGGGAAGCCAGTTTCGACTTTGACACAAGAAGCCGAAGTGGCGTGATTGGAATTATTATTAGGGCTGTGAACATGGCCATCTTCTCCTGGTTGGAAGAACTGGCATTGAACTTGAGACGGGACAGACAAGATCTCCAAGTTCCCCCACCCCCAGTACAGTAGCTGGCAGGGAAAAGGCGCCAAAATACACAAGATTAACTCTGACTTTCCTTGAACAGATCCTATAGCACCATCCTTTGTAACTTTAACTTCCAACAGGCGGGAAAAAGTTAACTTTTGAACCCATACTTTAACAGACATTTAAATCAGCTTTAAAATGGAATAAGTCCAGAAAGTCATACGTGCATGCTTATGTGGTTAGTGAAGAATGCACGTGTAAATAAGCTGGGTACATGTGTGTATGTGACTGAGGAGTTCAAGATTTAATCAAAGTCAGAATTAGTGTGACTTTCCAGTGCATTTACTGTAGGGGGAAGAGCACTGTGAGACAAATAAGCTGACCTTTAAGCAGCCTAAGTAAAAACTGCAAAGAGTTGTGAAACACAAAACGTTGTGGTTTCCAGTTTTACATTTGAGGTTTGATGTTTTCATTTAATGGTATGAGAGATGGAGAAAGCGCCAGTGCTGAAAAGTTCCTATTAAATCATATGTGGGCAGAGGTCAAGCACTCTAACTCACTGATACAATATACTACAGATCCCTGCCTAGTGATGGGGAACACAGGAAAAAGTGCTTGGGCAATAAAAGTATTAGAACGGTAATTATTGTCCGTGGTTGGGACTGCATTCTTGTGCACTGGGAAAGGTTTTTACTGGCCCTGATGAATTTTAAAGCCTAGTATTGTTGAAAGCTATTTTAATAGGAAATTGATTAGCTGAGTGTTTCATACAATAAATGGTGACAGATTCATTGTTTGATGTCCAAAATAAATTCCTTTTATTCTTTAGCAGACATAGGCATTCATTTAATTTTAATATGATCAGACTGAGCAGCAGCATAATTTTGAGTGAATGTGATGTCACAAACATCTGTAACTTTGTTTTTGGAGTTTGTGGCATCACACAATTTGACAGTATTATTGCTTTGAAATTTATTAGCTTGTGCTGTTAAAATGTTTCAGATACATTCAGAGGTAAGTTTACTGAACATATATTTTGTAAAGGCCCAGTTGTTTGTGTTTTCTCTTTGTAATTATGTAGTTTTTTCCTTAACTTTTAATTTGAAAGTTCAAATGCACAATTCTGTTGTTATGTGTTGTTTTGGTTTTGATATAGAATAGCAGCTTTCAAAGGAAGGACTAGATTAAGGAGTACAGAAAGTTTAAATTGGTCTGTGATGCACTTTTTGTACTTAATCCAGAATGTCAAGACTACTTTTCCATTTTGGACAGAGTTTTCTAAATGTGTTTTAAAAAATGATCTGTTTTCACATGTCACAAAACACATTTGGATGGGTAACAAAAGTCAATTTATGTGTACAAATAAAATGTATAGTTTTACTTTAAACGTTAGCTATTTTGAAAAGGGCAATACTGTAATTACAACTCTCTCAACATCAGCAGAGAAGACACTGTTTGGTGTGTGAGATAGGGTATATAACCTTTGTAGTACTGTGAAGGAAGCAAGGCAACTATAACTGAGATTTTCAAAGTCTGAAATAAATCATGCAAAGGTTACAGGCCAACTGATGACTTTGTAATCCAGAGAGCAAATGTTTTTCACAGTTGGGAATCCCTGTAGATGAACTGGACTCATTTCAGTAGAGCAGTAGAAACCACATAACCCTAAATGGAGGAATCTGGCCCATTCAGTGTTCAGATTCAGGTTTGTAATTTGTAAATGTGCCTGAGATGTAGATATACTTAGTGAGATTTTTTTTTTTTTAAATAGTTGAGTACAGGCATTTCAGCAGCAACATTAACAGCATCATTTTTCTCATTTAGTTTTGTCCTCAGGGGAGACCAAACAGCTCTCAGAGGAGAGGAAAAAAAGTCCAAGGTTATTTATTCATTTCAGTGAAAGGCAAAGGTCTGGAGTGGGGGTGGGGAAACTAACTGGTTGGGAATTCTCTGGTGGGGAGAAATTGCTACCCTAATTTGACAGTAGTAGTTTAAGGACTCTGAGAGCTGGGCATGATTTTGCAATTCCCATCAAGTGCAGGCAATTTCAGTACTTGTTGGTTGTTTATATATGCATTTTTGAGTAGATTTTGGTGTTGCTACTTGTGGATATAAATTTATGTTTTTCCAGGCTATACATGTATGATTTTAGTGGTTCATTCTGAAGAAAGATCCCTGGACATGGTATAATGGATACTTGGAGTTTTGCAGGCCTGTTTTCTGGGGTCATGAGGTCATCTGTCTCTTTTGGATTAAGTTTTTAAATATTGATATTGGCTATGCAGCCAGGGCATGTGGAATTGTTGAACCACCACATGTAAGAGCTAAAAAATGAAAACAAAAACAAAAACAAAAAAACAGTCAATGGGTGTATTAAAAATGACAGCGTTAGCTTTGTTCAGCTCCAAGAAACCTTATGTGAAGTTGCCCTGGTTTTGCAACCTATCCTACAGTTTCTTTACACAGAAAAAAAAAAAAAACAAAAGGAAAACACTGTATGGACATACCTGAGATGTCAAACTTCTGTCTGGAGGTCAGTGAGTGAAAGGCTCAAACTTGGCAACAATGTTTATTTTAAAATATATAATTGGGTCCTGAAAAATCCAGTTACCTGAAGCACTGGCCTTCCTTTTAGAAACCAGTAAGCTTTCTTTCAGAAAAGAAAGTTTTCTCCCCCATAAGATGGCAGGGAATGGATAACCTAGGGGAGAAATCCTTAGGATACTGACATATCAGATTTTCTTGAGGGAGCCATTTACCTCTTTCCTGCTCCTCAGCCAGGTTGGAGGATGAGTGTTTTAAGCTTTTTTTGCGGGGGAGGATAAGAACAGAAATAGAGTTTGGAAGAGGTCAGTACCAAAGTTTGTGTGTTGGCCCATTCTGACACTGTCAGAAACTTTCGAGATATACTTTAAAACCACTTTCAATTCCATGGCAGAGGCATGCTGGAAAAAAGGGAAAGTGAATAGAAAGCATGTACTTTCTCTTAGTTCCTCCTCTTCTACTTGGTATTTCTCAAGTTAAAGGTGGTTGACAAGTGCTGAGAGACAACAGAGAAGCCAGGTGTCCCATGAACCCAAAGCTACCAGTCCATCAGTTACAGAAGACTCCCCTCTAGTGTTCTTCCTGAAAGGCCTGCAGTGACTTTGGCAATGGCTGGACAAGAAGCAGTGCTGGTGGGGTGCAAGGTGGGTATCAGGCATCCCGACTGTGGCTTCAAGGCCTGAGAGTCAAAGCCATATATACTGAGCACCCCTTAAGACACCCTTCCAGGAAGTCTCTTTGCTTACACTTCACTCCTTTTTGTTTTCCTCACCTCACATTTTCCTTCTTCTTGGAAACAAATCAAACCCCCAAACTACCAAGCATCCTCTATGGTCATCCATGTGTACTTAGCCATAAGCACTGTACAAAGTGGGGGCGTCTGAGATTTGAACCCGTAAGGGCTGGGCCTGGCAGCCCCCAGTTCTTCTCTCTGGGTCTTACCTGGGTCTGATGCTGCTTCTTGGCCCCTGGTGCTGCTGCAGCTTTTGTGACTTCTTCTGTATAATGGTTGTCAATTTTTCCTTTTTCTTTTTTAAGCTTGTGAGAAACTTTTGAATACAACCTCATTTTGGTGGCAAAAAGGAAATAATTTGTTGGAAAGGGAAACTAGTAAGAGGAGGAGGGGTAGCAATGTCTGGAGACACTTGCCCAGGGCTCAGCACTGGGCCTCTTTTGCCAGGGGACAAGGCTGGTTCTGGGCTCTCTGGCTGAAAAGAGTGTTCTCTGGGTGCCAGAGTTTCATTGGGGGTGGTGTGGTGAGGAGAAAGGGAGGGAGGGAGAAGGGAGGGAGAGAGATGGGCACAGGATTTTTAAAGAGACCCCCAAATAATGGCTTCTGTTAGAGTCCAGGCATTCAAAGAGGTGTGTTCAAGGACATGAGTACATTCGTGCCAAGGGGAATGTCTTTTATGGTAAATTAACTCCAGTTAAATTGAATATTTGTTCAAAGGGAAACTCCAGTAGTTAAAGCTGGTATTATCAGTAGAGCTTCCCCACCCCCCTTCCCTCCAACCAACCCCCCCTCCTCCGCAGAATCTGGTGAGGGTGAGAAAAGGGATGCGATATAATGTGCAAAACAAAGTGATGCTTTGGGGTTGTTCGTCTTTTTCTTTTTAAATCTAAGATGAGGTTGCCTACAATTTGTGAGAGAGAAATGAGTATTTATTTGGATTAACCCCGACTGTCACCTCATTTCTTTCATCTATAAAGACTGTCAACTTTATCCCAGCTTTTCAAAAAGAAGAAATGACCGGCACAAAGGAAATTAACGTTGTCAGAACGCTGACTAGAGGATTTGCCTGCGGGGGGAGCGGGGAGGCTGTTCCCAGCGGCGCGTGCCCTAAAGGGTTAAGTCGCCCGAGTTCTTGTTCTCGCAGTTTCCTCGACTATACCTGTCTCCTCCGACCCCCGGCCCTTCCCCGCAGCCTCCTCCACCCCACCCCCCACGCCTTTCTTCTCCGGGCTCTCGGTTTACGGGGGCTGCAGCTGGTAGACTTGGCAAGCTCGCCTCATTAAGAGCGCTTTTTGAAAACGGACTGTGTTTGAGCATTTCCCTAATGAGGACAGGACGGGGTTAAAAAGTGACCATTTCATGGTTGACTTGAACCTGCCTACTTTTCTTGATGTGTCGTGGTGAAATGCTTGATGTGGATAACTCCCACTTGGTGAAGGAAAAAGTCACTGGTGCCTTCAGGTCCGCTGGGGGAGGGAAGAGGGGACGGTAGGCAGAGGCGGGAGACTCTGAAGGAGGAGAAAGTTGGGAAAAAAAAATCGAGAGCGAGGAAGAGGGAAGGAGGCAGGGGGATCTGTGGTGAGCCTCCAAACACTTCCCCAGCACAGTTGAAAGCGGGGGCGGCCCCGCCTGGGGTTGGGGGCGGACTAGGCCCCTTTACAGCCCCCAGGGATAGACGCGGAGCCCCAGGCACTCACTTTTCCTTTCTCTATTGTCTGGGCAGTCTTTGATTCCACCACTTCCCCACCCACTCCAAGAGGAAAACCGGAATTTGGGGGGCGGAGTGTGTGTGTGTGTGTGTGTGTGTGTGTGTGTGTGTGTGTGTGTGTGTGTAAACGGGAGCTAGGCAAGCCGCTCCCTCAAAATCCCCGGAATCAAGTTCATTCACACGGGGCCTGCAACTCGCGGCCGGGATGGGGGCGGGGCAGCGACGCGGGAGTGAGGCAGGCGCGGGCGCCCAGTGGCTTCGGGTGGGCAGCCTCTGGAGGGCTGCAGCCGCACACGGCACCGCGCTCGCGCGCGCGCGCGCGCCCGCCCGCCCCGCAGCCCCGCCCTGCCTGCACCCTGGCGGGGAAGGACCCGCTTTCCGCCCGCGCCCCGGGCCCTGGGGGGTGGGGATTGGGAAAAAGCCAGCCGGGCTGCAGTAGGAGGAGAGAGGAGCGGGGCGCTGGGAGGAGGAGGGAGCTGGAGGCGGCAGCGGCTCGGCGGGTCCTCCCGCTCCTAGCGAGGCCACGTGCACGCGGCACCCCCAGGGAAGGCGGCAAACCGCGGCGAAGCACCGCTTGGGTGTAGCTGTCCCGGGCGCGGTCGCCCGCTGGAGGGACCTCTCCCCGCTTCCTACCCGCGAACGAGGGCTTCGGGCTGGGGGCCGGGGTCTGGGCGCCGTGTCCTCCACGTCCGCGCTGATGCGCCCCAACTATTTAAACCCAAGTTCGCTCAGGCGACTGCCTTCTCGGCCTCTCCCTCCTCCTCCTTTCAGCCGCGGGCTCAGTGGACCGCGCCCGCCCCGGGTGCAAGTGTCGGCACCCCAGCTCCGGCCCCGGGGCGGCCTGGGTGTGAGGGAATTTTCCATTCGTTCCTTTCTCGGGCCCAGACCGGTTCAGTCCTTCTCCCACTAGGATGTTCCCGCGGCTTAAAGAGTCCGCAGCGAGCGCCGAAATACCTCTCCTAGGGCGGGTTTTGGGGTGTGTGTATGTGTGTGGTGGCATAGGAAGGGTGGCTGATTATGTTTTTTTGGGGAAAAAAAGTCATAGTAGCATTGCACCGGTATGATACCTTTAACAAGTGGGGGTGTGTGTGGAGAGAGCAAGAGAGAAGCAGGAGGAGGAGGAGGAAGGTGGGGGGCGGGGGGTGTGGAGAGGCTGGTGCAAAAGGAATGCGCGTTTGCAGGAGGAGGAGTAAAGCGATGATTGTGTAATTAAATAATAAAACAATCCTTAAGTCTGATTTGGAGAGAGCTCGAGCGGGGTCCAGAGGGTGGAACCGGTGAATTTTTCAACTTCCAAGTTTTGCAACGAGAGAAAGCAAGAGAGGGAGGGGAAAAAAGAGCCCAGAGCAGAAAAGAGAGGAGTTTGGAGCCGAGCGGGAGAGCGGGATTTATCGTTTGGGATTTTTCTGGAGATCCTTTCGATCCCCCTGGGCTGTGGGCAGCAGCAGCAACAGCAGCAGCCGCCTCCTCGCTCGGCCGGGTCAGACGTGGGGCGAGGCGGGCGGGCCGGCCGGCGGGCGGGCACTGAGGAGCCGGCGCGGGCGGCGGCGGCTGCAGCCGGGACCGCGCACCGCAAGACTCTTCCGCCCGGGAGATCTGCGCTCGCGCCCCCTCCCTCATCCAGGCCTCTCCCTTCTCCCCCACCCACCCCGCCCCCACCCGGCCCTCTCCCGCGCGCGCCCCGCCACCCGCGCGCACTCGCTCACGTTCCCCCTCGCGCACACACATGGTCGGCTCGCGGCAAAGTTTAGCCTGCGATCACCACTCCGCGATCCTGCCGCAGTGTTCGGGGCTGTAACCTTGAACTTTCCCAGCGCGGTGACACATTCTCCTCGCTCTCCCTGCCGCCCGCCCTCCTGCGCCCCCCTCCCCGCCTTTTTTAAAAAAGCATTTCACCATCCACCACCACCCCAATCCAACCCACACCGAACCTTCGCGCACCCCAAACCCCCAACAACAACAACAACAACAACTGCAAAACAGAAAACAAATCCCCAAACCCAGGCGAAAAGCAGCTAACACCGGCGGCGGCGGCGGCAGCGGCCTCGGCGAGCACGGCCAGCGCGCTCGGACTGCAAGAGGGTTAAAAGTGTAGATTGGATTTCACCCCGGGAAATCTAGCACGCCGAGTGAACTTGAATCTTTGGCTATTTAAGGAGGACTGGGTTTGTTGTGAAGTTGCGGTGATCCAGCGCAGAGCCCCGTCCTGATTGATCGCATCGCGGGGCTCAGATGACTGTAAAATGAATAGATGAAATTCTTGCTTCTCGAAGATTTTCTTGGGCATCTCCGGGAAAGTGCGTTTTAAGGCGAAGTCATGATGTATTCTCCCATCTGTCTCACTCAGGTACATGTCTCGATCACTTTCTCGAGCTTTCTCTGGCCCCCCGACGCCTTTGTTTTGTTTTCTTGCTTTCGTCCTGCGGACAATTAACGGCTTTAGTTAACCTCCGCACATCCCAGTCCCTCGGAGAAGTGGCGGCAGGCTTTGCGGGACGGCGTGGGAGCCGGCGCAAGGCCCCTCGCCCACGGCCGCTGCGCACGCCCAGCTCCTCGCCCTGGGCACGGAGAGCGGGCGCCAGGGCCGGGCAAGGCTGTCGGGGGTGGGCAGGGCCGAGGCCAGCTTGCGCGAGCCCCTAGGCGGCCCCCCAAGTGCCGGCTGTGGCACGGTACCCTTGCCCAGGGTATCTGCCGCTCTTTCGGCTGCTTGCGCTCAGAGGCGGACTTGGTCTTTAGAGAAGCTTTAGGGGGGAACTGAGCTCTTAAAAAACAGCCTGTGAACTTGGGCGAGGGGACTCCAGCACGAGTCTGTGTGGGCGCCTCTGGACTCTGCTGCAGGCTGTGGGCGAGCGACGAAGCGAGTCCGAAGTTGTGGTCCGGGGACCCATTCCTTTGCTTTATTTGGGACCTAAAATCCTGGTCCATAGTGACCCGCATTTGGGACTTCCAACGACCATAGCACAAAGGCGGTCTTTACATTGGCATGGGTTTAGTGGGTTGTGGTGAATCTTAGGGACTTTTAGGACATGTTCATTTTGTGGAGACCTGTTCGTTTGACGATATTTGGGCGTAGTTCGTAAGGCATAAAGTAATGCTTGAAAAGTAAGGTCATTTTAATTTTTTTACTTTGAAAATTATCCTAAGACTTTAGCAACAATGTTATGAAATAAAACACTGGCCTTATACTTTTTTTTTTTTTTTAAGACACAATTTATATCACTTTCAACCAGGCGGTTAAATGAAAAAGTGAGGAGACTGAACAGGCTTACCTGGGCGCAGTTTTCATCCTTGCCTAGCGAACTAAGCAACTGATAAAGTAATTAAATAGCTTTGCCCAGAATTGTTATTTGAAGCAATATTTTAAGTCTTTAAAGGTATAGAACAATTTACTTTTAGGAGTATTTGTCATGATTGGTAAACTGAGAACTATCATCTTTGACATTGGCATAAAAACTAAACAGCTAAAGAAATGTTGGCTAGTTTTGAGTGTGTTAAAAAATTTAAAACATCTAAAATCACGATGAAGCATTTTAAAAAATGGACAAATAATTAAGATTTCAATTGTATGACAATTAGAAGCCATTGTGATTCAAAAGGACTGAGGCATTCATAAATTGTGAATGAAGATGAAAACAATGATAAGGCTTATTCAGTGATTGGATACAGTCCTGTAGCTTTTTGGCTGACACATTTTTTATTGTTTATATTTTGTTTGGCATCTGAGTATGATTAACTTAGATATGGCTATTTTAAGCAAGTAAACGTGCACTTTAATTTAACAAAACTGGAAAAATGGGTTTCTGAGTTATTTGTATTTTAAAAGCTATCAATGATTATATCCAATAAATATGATGAAACTGTTTCAGGTATAATGTATTGCCCTTAGTTGTAAAAGTTATCTTTAATAGTACACATCAGCAGGAATTTTTCCCTCTTTCTGGTAAACTACATCTATTTGTATTATTTTTCCATTGGGATGAAATATAACAAATCAAAGTAAGCTTTTCACTTACAAAGTTCTGCATCACATTCTCACTTTTTTGTATTTATATTTTCCAATATTGGCTTTTTAAAAAAACACTCCTAGTGATTACATTGCATTTTTAGTCTCCCCTACATATGTATAGAAAAGTGACTAGTTTTATCTCGATTTGCTAAGTTAAAAATAATATTTCAGCATCCTGACATATGGAGTGTTCAGAGCATATACAGCATAATTGTTCAGCTATCACATTAGTATTCAAGGATATATGCTTACCGACACTAATTCATGATGACTAATATTCTCTACTATTTTAATAATATAAATATGTGTTGATATATTAAAATTAGGGATTTAGGGCCTATACTAGAGAAAAAATTTTAGCTCTAGAATTCTTATTTAACTAATCTCAGTGTGACTGTTTAGGTAATGTAAGGTATTGCAAAAGTGAGGACACATTAACAGTGTTATTTTTGTATCAGATTTGTAGCTTAATTTTGTATTGTAAAAAGCCTTATAGCTGAAGCACAACATGTTTTAGGAAGTGCAAATACAAAATAAAGTAACATTCTTAATTTGTTGAAAACTTTCAAAGAGTATCGCAGTTGTTGCAATAAAGTATCTAGGTTTTAGAAAAAAAATTACAAGGAGTGATCATTAAAGTTTTTGATATTTAGCAAAATGGTATGCAGAGTGTCAGTACATCAGTAGAAATCAGCATATATACATTAGTATAAATCAGATGTAAAAGGAAAATTATGACTTATCATATGATTTAATATTTACTTTTTCCAAATATAAACTCTCAATAGTATAACTTTTAATGGGCATAATGAAATTGAGTATTTTTTTTCTTTCATTGTCATTCCAATTCTTTAGGTACTCCCCCCCATGATTAATTATTATATAATGATGATGCTTCAAGAACACCTAGTAGTTACTTTTCCACCACTATATTGGTCTAATTTTCTACCCTTTCGTGGAAACCATTGTTTCTATGAAGAAAAAATAAATATGCCTAGTCAAATTAGATTGTTTATATTTGAAATTTGTAACTTGGCTACTAATCAATTTAGACTAACTAAAGGAAGTTTTATAAGAGAAAGGATTACTGAATGTCAATGTATTTTAGTAAAAATTCTGAAAGAGTAAGCTTGCAAGTTACCTTAACATAAAATCTTTAGATCTTAAATCATTTACATGTGTTGATTTTTTTAAAAAATAATTTTTATAATTATTTAGTGTTATAATTATAACACTGTAGGACACACGAATACCTTAATTCCACCCTCCCCCTTTGAATGAGGACAGTTACTCTGTACCATGTTCATGTCACTTACAATAGCTACTCAGGATTAGAAAACGATCACACTTGGGAGATGACATTTAGACATGTTAATGCAAAAATGTATGTGACATATAGCAAATCTCCACTTACAGTTTTTTTTTTTTCTTTTTGGTGGTGGTGGGGTGTAGGTCTCCTTATCAAATAAGTGATTCACTTAAAAGGAATCCCTGTAATAGTGATGCCCTAAAAGATATTAATAAGGCAATTTGGTGGCCTGAGAAAGTTTTCTACTTGTACTTATCAGTAAAGAAACATGTACATTTTAAAACAATATTGGGTGTAACTGACAGCAAACACTATGAAACGTTAAAAACAATGTTTTGTGTGCATTGGCTGAGAGTTTCCAAATTCAACCTTCAAATTTGCATTTTGGTTTAGATAACTTGTTAAGATTTTGAGATTTATTTCACAATAGATGATGTTTACAGTTAAATACTGCAACTCAAACATATTTTTGATGTCTTTATAACAAAATGAAATGTCACTGAACATAGTATTTAAGGACATGGTACTTAAGTCGTACCAAATTGCTTAATATGTGTTAAGAAAATATTGCATTTTAGGAAGCATGACAAGGGTAAAATGAAACAAAGCTCCTCCACGAACTCTTTACATTCTCAAATTTTTAGTTTATGAATGTATATATGCATGTTTTTTAGTCATATCAATAAATCATAGTAAAAGTCAGATCATAGGAAGTGAGTTCCCAAAGCACGTTTAAGTCCACATTTCCTTGACCAGGCTTTCCTCTTGCATATATTTTGAAGACGGATAAACAAAGTTTTTGTAGTTACAGTGAAAGCTGAAAGCATGGCATCAGAAAGTGTATGAAGATAGGGAGGTCTTATCATGGGCTGTGGTTGCTGTGAGCAGGGCTGCCTTCCCACACAAAGAACAGATTGTGGTTTAACTCTTTCCATGGCCTAGTTTAATGTGCTCACATAGTAACCGAATTGTTCAAATCTCCACTGGAAACTGCTGATCGGTTTAATGATTTCCTCTGTGGCATTGGGTTATGCCTCATGCTGTGATGTAATCATCTGCATTCTGTATTGTTATAAAATTTTGGTTCATACTTATTCTGCTGTAGGAACATTTTACGGCAATATGTTGGAACACTTGATAACTACATTATTGATTGAATGGGACATACCCCTGTTCTTTGGAACCGCAAGCTATTAAGATGTTATAGTCTTTAGCCTTAAAGTTTTGAATTTTGGCTTAAAATGCATTTATAGCTATGTGGAATTTGGGGGGGGGACACCTTTGTTGGAGTGTCATTAGTTTATTATTATCATCTTACCTAATGGAATTAGCCAGTCTGCTTGTTAAATAGAATTATTCCATATAGTTCAGGGTGACTAACATGAGTATGTAAATTCTAACTTGGGATACAATCAGTTAGAGAAAGTTGTTCTGTGGTTGGCATGACAGTGTAGTCAATGTGATCAGAAAAATGGTCACAGTGAAAGTTCTCCTTTGCTTCAGATCTTGGCTTATTGCATATATTCAGTGTGCACGCACAGGACGTTATGTTCTTTTTCTGAACAGCAATAGACCTAAGCTTGTAAGATAGGTTCTACCTAAGTCAGGAAGTAAGGAAACACTGACTGACTATATTTGAAACTTGAAATATCTGTAGGTAGAGATGATTTGTCATACCTCACTGCTCCCTCCCTTTAAAAAAGACTTGGATGAAACAGACAGGAATTTACCTAAAGGTAATCAAAAGATGTGTGCATTTGAGGATTCACAACAACACATACGTGCACCGGAGTCCTGTCCGATAATTCATCTTTGTGGCAAATGAATTGTATGGATTCCACAAAAGCAGTAACTGACCAGCCGTGCACTCCTGGTGTCCCCTGCCACAGCATGCAGAGACACAAAGAATGTAAAGTTGGTGCCAAGTTGCCATTTTTCATTGTTCACCTCAGATTGATTTTTAAGGGGTTTAGAATAATTGCCATACTCATGTGATCAGTTAACAAATTAACTGACTCTGTGGGACTTCATATTCTATAGGAAAACTACCGAAAGAACATTCATGTAATTTTTGTTTTCAACTTTAAAAACTTCTGTTTAAAAATGCAAGAGTGTGTGTCAGTGAGAGAGCATGAGAGACCGAGAGAAGGCGTGTTGTGTGTTGGGAACTGGTGTTGGTGTTGCGGGGAGAGAATGCACTGCTCAAAGTATGGAAACCTTCTGTTCAGGACACTGATACCACAGGCTGTGTCCTTTGCCCACTTTCCCTCACTGTATACCGGTTTCTCTAGTTACCACTCTTGGAATGGTGCTGTTTCAGTGTTGGAATGTTGGACGTTTGATAAGAAAATGGATCAAGTTTAATGGCGCATGCTCTTTGTGCCACCAGCAGCCTCTTGCTGAGAGCATGCTCCAAAAGCGGGAACTGTGTGGCATTACACTGAGCATCTATATGCTTTGTGTTTCTGTGCCACAGAGAAGAGAAATGAACTGTGGCATTGCTCCTGCCTTCTGAACAGCTCTGCTCCGATTTAAAAAAAAAAAATTCACTGTGTTCTTTGTAAAATGGTACTGCGTAGTGTTAGTTGGTCAATCAAATGTTTAAATATTAAATTAGATGCCAAGCACCTTGGTCTCATATGTTTTAAAGAATGTAGAATGCATGGCATTGGGGTGGGCATGAGGGGGATGGGGCCAGAGCGGAAATACGAAATAAAACCTTATTTTCTTTGTAGGAGGTAGAATCAACTTGTGAATTTTGGTGGAGAGGGGGCAGCCTGGCATTCTTTATTCTCTTCTTGTCCTGCTATTTTGATCATTTTAAATAAGAAAAGAATGTTATTTTCATGCATAACTTTTTGTACTGAATTGGGAATGCATTGTGGTCTTATTTTTGAGCATTTAAAATTAAACTGACTATGCACCTCTTTTTTCTTCCCTGTCTTCTACAGGATGAATTTCACCCATTCATCGAGGCACTTCTTCCACATGTCCGTGCAATCGCCTATACTTGGTTCAACCTGCAGGCTCGAAAACGCAAGTACTTTAAAAAGCATGAGAAGCGAATGTCAAAGGATGAAGAAAGAGCAGTCAAAGATGAGCTTCTCAGTGAAAAGCCTGAAATCAAACAGAAGTGGGCATCCAGGCTCCTGGCCAAACTACGCAAAGATATCCGCCAGGAGTACCGAGAGGACTTTGTGCTCACCGTGACTGGCAAGAAGCACCCGTGCTGTGTCTTATCCAATCCTGACCAGAAGGGTAAGATTAGGAGAATCGACTGCCTGCGACAGGCAGACAAAGTCTGGCGTCTGGATCTAGTCATGGTGATCCTGTTCAAAGGCATCCCTTTGGAAAGTACCGATGGAGAGCGGCTCATGAAATCCCCACATTGCACAAACCCAGCACTTTGTGTCCAGCCACATCATATCACAGTATCAGTTAAGGAGCTTGATTTGTTTTTGGCATACTACGTGCAGGAGCAAGGTAGGAGCAGATCATTCTTTCTTCTAGCATGGCAAACACTGTCCACAAACCTCGCTTACGGAATATCTGGCATGGGTTAGATGGTCCTCGAGGTCCCTAGATGTCCTCCGCCCTCTCTGAGTACAGTGGTATGCCCACTTCCATTCACATGTCCACTGCCATGTGTGAGTCAAGTAAATAGACACGGAGCTTTCATACCTGGATAGGCTTGGGTGTTTAAAGACAGACCACAAAGACATGCGTTTTTTTTACTCATGAGTAACACAGAGTAGTCTATAACATATAGTTTATTTACACTTTATGCTAGGGATTTCTTGTACCTAGTTATCTTTTCCCAATTTGGAAATGTAACTTTATTTATGAATAGTGAAACCACTATTTAGTAATCTTTGTATTAGCCTCATAACTAACTAGGTTAGTGAACTTTGTTCAGAAATCTAGTGCTATTGGTACCAAAAATAGAATTAACATTTACTATTGTAAAATGCTTAAGATAGCCACTATCAAAGCATAATCTTACATAGACCTAGATTTATTTGATTTTAATATTCCATCAACACCTACTTTTGATTATGCAATATTCGCTATAGATGTAATAGAATATTATTTTTGTGTAGAAGTGTATAATATTTTTCCAGAGTGACTTGGGAACACTTTATATTGTTAGTTTAATTGAATGTAAATTCATAAAACTTACAAAGGAGAGAAGTTATAGCCTTCCTTAAGGAACATTATAGGACAAAAACAGAAAGTGGACTGGTTACACTGGTTTAAAATAAATCTCAAAAAGAATGTAGAAACCGCATACCATACCTATGTTTTTAAAAACCTGATAAAGAGTTATAAATGTTGCCTGTACAATTCCAGATAGGTGATATTGTTTTTGAGTATTTTTTGGGTTAATGAAATATGTTTCCTTATTATTTTTACTTTTTTAAAGACATTTTCCTTAAGTATTTGAGAATTTCTTTTCTTCAAGTCAGTGTGTCAAGATATAGATGTCTTTGCATTAATAACAGTACATAGTAAAATGTCATTTAAAAAAGCAGCATACCAAAAGTGGCCTGAAGTTTGAGCTGCCACAGATGGTGGGTCATTTCCGAACTTGGCCTGGTGGGAGAGAAAATGGCCTGCAGATAGCCAGGTGGCAGACAGTTATATGATGGTGTTATATAAATGTGGGATTTAATAAATTGCTGTGTCCTTTATTATCATCCTAAAAAGTAAAATATAAAATTACTCTTTTGACTCAGAAATCTAGGTATTTACTAAATGCTTTTTGTCCTGATATTTCCTTCATATAGTTTTAGAAATATGTTGAAATATCATTTAAAAATTTTTAGTTTGATTTTAAATAATGGTATTGGATATCACTCATTTGGAAATATTATATTTTCTTTAAAAATAAAGTATTGCATTTACTATTTCCATGCATTTAAGAACTAAAGTCTGAATAATGATGGTTTGGGGAAAATATATTTTCATCTTGTGTGTCCTAAAATAAAAGCTCATTAACACATGACACTTAATTTGATTGACAGCTGTCTAGGAGGTGACATTTTTAAGGTGGGCTGTATATATGTGTTGGATTGACTATAAATGTGTTGTTACTGTGTTGTGAAAATTATGGCTGGAAGTAAAGTTTTAAAAAGTGGGTCATGTAACTTTTTAATACATAGAGAGAAGATTTCCAACCACCTCACTGCTGCTCACATTTTAACTAGCTTGAAGGCTAGTCCTTGAGGTGTGTATGCATGCATATTTACTCCTGGGGCAAGCAGCCAACTCTCTTAGTTTTGATGAACTGACAATAAAGAACGTATCCTTTGGATTTGTGAAGATAGATTGAAAAAAGAAAAAAATGCATAAATGCCTTCTGCATTGTACCATTGCTCAAGATAATTATAAAGTTTTAAACAACTCTTGGAGACCATATTTTCAGATAAAATGTTGATTTTGTTGTTGTTTCAGCATTCTCTCTTGTAAGAACCTTTTATCATTTTACCCTGTGTATCTAATAATGTGTATCCTCTGCTACCTGCCCCTGCATGATTTCCTCTTAACATCTGGTGGATCTTTCTTGGAAAAAGTCACATCAGGGTGCTTTTGTGTTTTCTCTTTTTCCAAATTTATATCTTTTTCTTTGTCAAGTGTAGGTTAATTATGTCATTTTGCAGTGCAATTGATTAAAGAAGGCAGGTTTTAAAAGTAAGTGTGTAGTCAATCAGAGAGCCACGTATATCATGACATTTTATTTCTCCTCTAAGTACATGAAAACCTACCTAAGTCTGATTTATAAATTAGGTGAAGAAGTATAAGAAGAAAAACATGAAAGAAAAATTAGAGAGGAAAAATGAAATGTTTGCAGCAGAAAGAGCAGCAAAATTACCTTACCCCCTTTTCTCTCTCTCTCCACTTCTAAACGACTAGGAGAAAAACATGAGAAAGAACAGGGAGAATGCCAAAGATGGTTGCCACTGCCACCAGGATTGGCATCAGACCCTCTTTGTTTAGCTCAGGATGCCTGTGATTTGTTAGTTGGCATCCGCATTGCAGTGTGGAGTGATGTTACAATATATTGACAATTTCCAGATCTAGAAATGTCAATAGTCCTCTTGGTTATTTATACAAGATCACATTCTGCATCTCTTCTGGAAGATGAAATAAAGACCAATATAATAAAGTTCCATTGTTGACCAACTTCCCATGCTTTTCTTTCTTCCTCTTTCTCTTTTGGTTCAACCCACACTTTTTTTTTTCCTTCTTCATGCCCAGCAGCCTCATCTTTTCTGAAATATGGAAAGAGTTACTAGAGCTTTGACACAAGCTATAATGCTACATCTGCATCTGATATGGTTTTGGGGAAAATTTATAAATTTTGAAATCATTTCTGATACATAGTTTAATAGGCTTTTACATCACAGGGCAGTATTTTCTTTAAAGCTCAATGTCTTTGTTATTCAGCTTCTTCTATGCATATAGTCCGGTTGACCCGCAATTCAGTCCATTTTACTATTTCTTTACATTAGTAAAGGGTCATGTTTAATATAGCTGTTTGCAAAATTACATGCTCCTCCATTTTACCTAAAATGTACACATCACCTGGGAATAACTGTGTTTAAATCCATAAAATCATTTCATGTTATTGATTCAGAGGGCTGCGCTTCGGCTGTTTCGTTGCTACAAGAACCGCCATTTTGTTTGTGAAGTGCCAGGCGAGAGGGAAAAAAAAGGCAGACACTGTGTTTGATGCCAATAATGGTTGCCAGTGGCACCGAGGTTGGCATCAGACCCTCTTTGTCTAGTTGCTGAATGCCTTTGATTCGTTGGTTGGCATCCGCATTGCAGTGGGCACACTGGAAAGTTTTTGACAATCCCTGAATGAAAGCTGCTTGCTTGTTTGCTGCAGCAAACCTTAGCTAATATAAAACCCTTCCTTTTTTTTTTTAAGGTTTTTTTTTTCTTTCTAAGATTGTGACATATTAAAGGAAAAATAGCTCTAAAGTATCGTCCATTTTCCCAAAGATATTAGAGATGTCCAGTGATTCTTGGGCAGGTGGTACCTATTTCCCCATATTGTCTTTGTTATTGCATTCATGAAAGCAAAGCAAAACAAAACAAAACAAAACCCAGGCAATCCTTGCACAGCATACTTTCCTGGGACATAGTGTCCTGTAAGATGTGGGGTACACTATAGCAAGTGTATGGATGATACACTGAACTTAGTGGGGTATGATGCATCCATTATGACTGACTGTTGCTTTTCAATCACATCACTTCTTATTTCTTATGCAATTTCTAATTCCCTCAATTTCCACACCTTCCAAGTTTTATAGAAACATTTTGAGAGGACCTTACTTTTCTTTCTGTTTGGTAATGTAAAACAGTGTGAATGTGGAAAAAAAAGAAAGAGAAAGAGAGAAAGAAAGAAAGAGAGAGAGAGAGAAAACCTTAATGGGGTAACCTACATGTTAAGTTCTGGTATAAATCAGTCATTCCTGAATTTCTCAATTATGCATCAAATGTTACCAAATTCTCAGTGCACAATTCTGCATACCTGGACAAACAACCAAAAGGCTAAAATAATTTTGGTTGAAGTTTCCTAGATAGTTAACATTAATATTGCTTTCCAGTTAACCACCATTATCTCGTTAATTAATAAGAAGGATTAGCAGTTCTACCCAAAGGGCTGCACAGAAGGAAGTCTGGCCTATGGGAGGCCTTGAGTCGCCAGACTGTGTCCTGTCTGAAGAGAAGAGAGGCGGGGGTGTTGGTGGGGGCGACTGGGCTTTCTCTTAGGCAGGGAAGGGTTTTGAAGACAGAGAGAGGTCACAACATACCAAGAGGTTTAAAGATCTCAAGAGATAGTAACTGTTGTCATGAATTTAACAGGTTAGAGTTTAAACCAAGTCAGCTAAGTGATTTTTGGACTGTACTTTGCACTCTTATTAAACATGTTTTGGAGAGCTGCACAGAGTTCAGCAACCTCATTGCTGTCATGAACAAGTAGTTTCCTTTAGCCTTGTTGAACTTTTAAAATTGGGATCCATCTTTGGCAACTTTTGTTTTATTGTTAAATGTTAAATAATTGAGGTATACATCGAAGTTGTGAAAAATGTGACTTGTTTACAGGCGAAATTGTAATCATTGTTTTTGAAATAGAACCCTTCCTGGTTGTCACATGTCATTAGTGAGGAAGCAAATGCTAAGAATTATTTTCCTCCTTTAGTAACTGGGTTTCAGAATCCTTTTTTGGTAACAATTATTTCTTTATGAAAAGCTTAAGTAGATAATTGTTTGCAAGTTGACAGCACATTTTAACATTTTAATAAATTTCGCTTCATTTGCAGGTATTTCCCATTAAGGGGAAAAATAAGCTTTCATAACTTGTTAAAATGAGGCTGCTCTGCAGGATAATTTGGTGTGCTTGCACTGTGAAATGCTCAGAGAGCATGAAGTTTGTGTGTAGGAGAAATACTTGGTTTGTGTGTTTGATTTAGGGGAACCCTGTTAAGTTTTCCCATCTAGCACCCTGTCCTTGAGTGAACTCATGAACTCCAGTGCACATTTGTTTGCATTCTTGCTTATACACAATTCAGAAGATAAAGAAGGGCTCTTATTGGCATGTCTTGCTCCTTGGCTTAATGAGACCTTTGTGGGAACATATATTGTGAGATAAGATTCTTAGCAATTTTCTCACTGATAAGAAGAAAACAGAATCCAAGGGGCCAGAAGTTCACTGTTTCTGCCATGATGACCCTGACACAAGATAGCTTTGCCAGTCAACTCAAGAGTTAAATGCTGAGGCCCTGGTTGCCAGCTGGGAAAGCTTGGCATCTGTGTTCTGATATGGCAAACTAAGCTCTTGCATTGCTGCTAATATGATCTCATTTTTCAAAGGGAAGTGGAGGGGTGGGGGAGGGAGAGAGTGAGCAAGTTCATTTGTTACAATACTTGTGATTTTTAAATATTTAAAACAACAGTTAGTGTGCTATTTTGCAGAGGCATCAAAGGTTGATAAGATATCCTATTTGATAGCATTAGGTATCTTTCTTCATCTTATGCCCTCCCCTTATATACACAACATTACATTTTGAAATAAAAAATATTTATCTAGATTTTGTGTGTTTGGATTTGCAAATGTACTATGCTATGTCTCTTGTGTGGTAAAATAACTCCAAATAACTCCATATACATGAGAACCGAAATCATATTCATCGTTCAAGAATAATGATAATTTTGGGGAACTGAGCATTGCAACAGCTGGAGATGATGGTTGAGGTTTCCCAAGGGGTGACTACCTGTTAGACACAGTTAAAGTGTGTGTGCCATGAGACTTAGGGTTGGGCAGGAGCTCTTTATAGAGGCCAACTATTGCCACTGGTTTAGTTCTTAAGTTTCTGTTTTCTAGAGTGGTAGATAATAAACACATCCAAACAGAAGTAATATAGATTTGTAAAAGATTTACTAGGATTTTTAAAAACTTGTTTAGTTGTTTTTCCCTAAATTTGGAACTTAGGAGGAAGCTGCCAAACGGAAATTAAAGTTCTAATCTCCATTAACTTTTTCCTTTTGAACTTGGCACTCTAATATGAAACAACAACCCAAGATATTCAATTTAGTGAGGTCTTTCTCTTCATAAGCATTCATCTTGTTAGGTTAAACTGAAAAGTCTGCCAGTAGGCTTGAAAAAAAAAAATCCTGATTTGTTTTTGGACACCCCTGTTGCCATCTTTGCTGACCTGTTAGAATTTCAGCACCTGAAGAGCGAGAGACCCAAAGGGAGCCTGAGTCAGAATTCTCTGGAATTCTTAAGAACTGAGATAAATTGGTTTTCTTTTCTGTCATCACAGTGACTTACATGATAACTGACTTTATAATCAAAGGAATAATTCTTGTTTTGTTTGTAGCTGAAGGTTTATAGAGAGTGGAAATAGTATATGAAATATTCATTACAATAGCTCACTATTGAATATCTGAAAATTATGGGCCAAAGCAACAGGGATGCCTTTCTCTGAAACTAGGTTTTGGGTAAATACTTCTCTTTAGTTCATGAAAGAGTAGCATTTCTGGTTTGAAGCCGATGAGAGTAAAACGTGTGGCACTTGAGTTTTTCAGTGTATATAGTACGTTGGAGCAAATGATTAGCCAGCATAATGTTCAAAGCAAGTTTTCTACCCCCCTCCATCCTTGTGGAGGAGGAATAATTTTAGAAATCTCAAGGACCAGTGGTTATGGGATCGGAAACTCGAGTCATTACAGCAGCATACCTCAGAGCCAAGCATAGCAAGAGGGGACGCTTCCTCTTGATCATGCTCACTTTTCTGTGGCAGTGAAGTTCGTTGTCTCAGATGAAAGTACATTCTTAGGTCCCTGAACCCTGATTATGAGATGTGGTAAATCTAACTGAATTCAATTGTTGGGATTTGGGATAGAGAATAAATTATCGAGTTGCAGAGAACTTTCAAAAACTCAAGAGTGTGTACTAAGAAGTGAGTCTGTGGGATTAGTGTGTATTGACCAAACGGTGCAGGACGTGAGAGTGATGGAACTTGAATGGTTATGCTTTTTGGTTGCTCCATTACTCAGAAAATTGGAAGAAATGGCTACCAGTTAACCAATGAGGTGGGAAGACGTTTAGGCTGAATTGAAGGCTAATGCATATGTTTAAGAAAAATCCTCAAAATTTAAATGAAGCAATATTTTAAGAAGAGAAAGCAAACAGTTCATGTGCATAAATATACTGTTTATAATAAAACACACAGACATACATTTTCTGTTTATGATGATAGTTTTAACAGGACTGCATTGATGAATCACAGTCAAATTAAAGAACTCTGAATAAAGACTATATAATTGAAAATATGGGGTGATGGATGAAGTAATTTTACTAGCTGAGAGTTGCCTGGAGGTTGTATATTTTCAGAATCCCATTTTAGGGCAGTTCAGAGCCTGTAGTAAGTTATTGATGAAGCACAAATTAGTTGAAATAAAATTTGTTTAAACAAGTACAAAATAAAGTAAGAATTGCCTTTGAGGAAAAAAAGTCTTTAATGCTAAATAGTTGTTTTAAAATTCTAGTTAGCTGTAACTATTTCTCAAGGTGGGAAATAGAATAAATATTACTCATTGACTTCTAAAATACATATATATATCCCATAAAACTACATAAAAGCTTTTAACAAACACCAGTTAATATTCAGTGACAGTAATATATATTCTGATAATATAATAAAGGTAAAGATTTAAAAAAAAAGAATTTTCTGTACACATTGAAAAAAATGCATGCAGAAATGTATTCGTGTTATCAATGAATGTAAATGCATAGGACAAAATCTAGTCATAAGTACAGATGTTAAAAAAGTTATTTGAAATAGTGCATATTCTGTAATTCATATAAGTAGGCGATTATATTTATGCCTATGTTAATAACATGAGTATGTCAATATGAAGTCTATACCCTTCTATTAGCCAATTCTAAAGTGTGAAAAATGTTCTTGCTTAGGACAACTTGTATTTTATTATTCTGACATCTGCAGTTTCTGGATGGATTACCTTAAATTTGCTATGCTATGTTAAAAGCCTTGTTTTATGAGGTCGGTCTCAGCTTCTGGCCTTGGTGTCAGGAACCCTGCTACGTGATGCAACTTGCCTTGTTAGGTTTAATTGACCAAAGCTGATGTGTTAAAACAATTCATTTGTGCTGTAACTTATGCCCTGGCTAAGTTGCTACCTGAATCCCTTGACCTTGACTTGTCTGGGTCATGGAATGGCTGCAAGCTGTTTGACCTTTCTATTGTGTAGTAATGTCACTGTTTCCTCTTATTCTTTTATGGTAATAGCTGACAAAAAGGCCCCAGCCCATACTTTACACACCATTGGATTCAAGGCGTCCCTCTCAGCAGCTATGTCTTCTGTTTGACATGGTCTGGCTGTAGAAGTGAATTTCTTTTGTTTGCTGACAGTGATGGGGACAAATTTGAAGCACTCCTTGCTACAAGAGGTGGGGGATAGTATTCTGGAATTTGGAGGGCTTTGGATTGATTCTGCTTAGATTTTCGATGTCTGTGTTTTATGATGATTCATATCACAATTTCCTATTCCCCACTCCTATGAGGTTGACTTTTCAGCCTTTTATATTTATGGTTTCCCTAACAATTACTTTTCAGCATTTTCAGTTGTTATAATAAAAATATTTTACTGACATTATATAGGGCTAAAGTGGCAAATTTATTTATACATTTGGTTGCTAATGTATAAGTCCTAAAACAACCGATTTTGAAACTTCACACTATAAATCTTTGCCCGGTATTGGAAAAAATGTATACACTAAACATGCAGGATAAAAACAAGACTATTTAAACATGAGAGTAATCTGGTAACTCATGTATATTATCTTATAATTTATATTATAGTTTAAGGGAAACCTCTAAATAGCTAAATTTCATGAAATAGTAGCGCACCATTAGTAAATATGAAGATTTTATTTCAGTGGGCCCTTTGCCAGTATGTAAGATTAACTATTCCAATGAATATAAAATTGTTTTTCTACTTTTCATGAAAACCTCATGTGCAGAAATAGAGAATTTTACCTCCGTTCTCTTCTAAAGCAGTGAAATAATTTTATTTTTAAAATATTGGAAATGTCTTCTAAAATGTTAAAACACAGATATTTTTATCCTACGAAACTTTTCTTTGCCAAATATGACATTATAGTTCATGATTTTTCCTATATTTGCCAGATTAAATATTTGAAATTCAAGCTGTTACATTTTATTTTTAAATTATTAGAGGAAAAAAGGAAGTTTAAGTTAGAATGTGCATTTCCTTCCTTGTACGTCGCATACTGTTTATACATGTGTGTGGATACACTGACAGATGAGGGACAATGTGGTACAGGCACTAGACCTTGGAAATAGCTTAAGACTTCTTTATTCCCATTTTTAAAATATCTGCAAAGAGCAGGTGAGAAGTTTTCTTTTTTCTTTTTCTTTTTTGTGCTCTCTTTTTTCTTTGGGTTGTTGTTGCTTTAATCTGTTTTCCTCTCCAGGAATATTTACAAGACCAAAAAATTTAAACACTTTGGGAATTAATCACGTTGATAATGTAGCATCCCATGGAGCAGAGGAGGAAAGGCGAATGAAATGCACTGAATCTGATTTTAGTCAGTAGCCCATTTTTCCTCTCCTTTCCTATAAAGACCACTTGAGAGTAGGAAACATCCTTCTTGCCTTTCTGCTCATTCATTGGCAGCCCAGTGGTAAGGCCAACCTGGAGCTGTGTTTGGATGTGGTTAGTGGGCTAATGGGCCACATGGCAGTGGGACTGTGGTATGAGAGCAACAACCAGCCCCAAAGGACTTAACAACGTCTATGATTTTCTCCAGACGTCTGCCTCAGTTCTTCCCTTGAAAGACTTTTAAAGTGATCTAAGCTGTGAAGTTAAAGAGAACCATGGATAATTGGTGGGTGCTGTTTATGTGTGAGTCTGTGTGCAGGCATGCACACACGTGTGAGTATGTTGTAGGGAGTAGAAGTGGAGTACTGAAGTTACAAGAAAAGAGAAGTGGCAGGAAATAAGGTAGTCGGCTTATTCATGTACTAAAGAGCAAATAATATGCAATTTAAATTATTCTGTTATCCTTTGAGTTTGGATTTCTCTTGGAGTTGAGCAAATCTCCCTTCTTTGTGTCTTCTTGGGTTTTGCAGAGCACAGAAAGTGCCTTACTGTGGCTATTATAACAACATAACAGACTGGGTGGCTTATAAACACCAAATTTGCTTCTCACAATTCTGGCAGTCCAAGACCAGGTGCCTTTCTGGTTGAGTTCTGGCAAAGGCCTTTTCTGGGTTGCAGACTGCCTTCTCCTTGTACCCTGTCAGGGCCGAGGAAAGTGAGATAGTCCCATGGTGTCTCTTTTAAGGGCACTAATCCCATTTATGAGGGCTCCACCCTCTTGATCTAATTATGTCCCAAAGACCCACCCTCCAAATACCATTACTTTAAGGTAAAGGATTTCATTTTACGAATTTTGGTAATACACATTCAGTCTATAACAGACAGTGTATTCCTAGAATCCAACATTTTGAATTCTGGTCTTGCCTTTTATTAGCTATATGACTTTGGTCAAGTCACTTATATTCCAGATACTTTGATTTTCTGTCTTATAAAATAAGGATTAAAAAGCCTACTTCATGGGGCTGTTTTAGGATTAATTGAAATAATTCATGTAAGTAAAAGCAGTAATATTAATGAGAGCCATTATTACTATAGATGGTGGAATATGGTGTAAGGAAGACTTCAAGAGTGAAGAGAAGAAATGATTGAATGTTGGGACGAGGGTTCATCAGTTAGTTTATATGAATCTCCCAAATTTTTTCTCCAAAGAAAAAATAACAGTCCTAATCACCGTGGTGTGTATCAATATTGATTGGTGAAAATTCAGAATGTCAGCATGCGAAGTTAGTTCATTGTTAGAACCCATTTAAGTTAAAATTAGCTGTATAATTTTGGAAATACTTCTCAGATTTACCAGAGAAAAAGTTCTTGATCACTGTAGAGGTATTTGGAAAGAAGGAATAAAATAATTTTATTCATGGCTCTCTGAATAAATAACTTTAGTGTTGACTAACGGGTGTTCTAGTGAGTACTTGTAATTCATTGCACTGCAGTAAAGGATAAAACTTTCATGTACAAAACATTAAGTTGCCAACATTTGGGAGAAGTACACTTAGGTTTTAGATTTGGTTGGACAGAAGTGATGATGATGTGGCTAGGCTGGATCATTCTTTCAAAGGAGCAAGCTGCTGGCTTTTGTACTCTAAAGTCTGAACATGTCATTTAAAAACGACCCTTAGTTGGATCAAAACCTCAAATTGTTTAATTGGTTATGTGAATTATTTTGATTTTATTGCCATTTAACTTTCTTCTCCTTTCAGTCAGTCTTTTCTATTTCTCCTTTTTATGCCTTTAAGAAAATTAAATAATTAAACAAACTCTAGAGAAAAGAAGTTAATATTTATTGTGTAGTAGAGTGATTTCACTTTTACTAAGAACAACTGGATGCCAAATGGGCAATGGTTAAAACATTTACTTCTCCTTACCAAACTGTGATTGGGGGTTGCCGTGTTTGACTTCATTGGCTCTGGTTGATTGGGTCCGTGTGCTCATGGAGCTACCTTTGTGCTTCAGATTCCTGGGAACTAGCTGGCTGGTGCTTGGTTCTCCATGTTTAGTGGGTTGTACCCCTCATTCACTTCACACAGCACGTTTGGCAAGTGGACCGATTAATGCATATCCATAGCCTCTTCAAGGGAAATACCTTAAATCACAGGTCACACTGATGCACTGTAAAAAAGCATCATATTCTTATATGAAGTACTTTATAATAATATTTATCATATACCTAGGGGTTCTAGCCAGGAGTTAATAGGAAAAGTTGTTTCACTGTTTGCCCATTAGTTAAAGGGTAACTAGGGTGTGCACAGAGCAGAATCAGAACATTGATTAGCTTGTTTAGATTTTGGTACATAATTTTTAATAATCCATGGCATGCTTTTTCTTTTTGAGAGCATTCTTGTGTTTAGTTGCCATTCTGTTTGTTCATGGGATGCAAAAAAATAAAAATGCATGGGATACACAAATAAAAATGATGGCAGAGGAATTTGGTTTTAGGTCTTTCTGATGCATTTGAAAAGCTTTGCTTTACACTTAGGATGTAAGTCATTGGAACCCTAAAATGAAGCATAAACGTGCATCTTAAATACTGGTTGCCTTTCGTAGACTCTCAGAGATGCTGATATGTTTCTTTACTCCTGATGGTGAAGCATCAGTGTTTCAGGATGTGACTTGCAGTTACCACGTAACAATTTCTGTTCTATTTACAGTCTCCAAATAAGGGGAAAGCTGCTTATAGTAATATGAGGATCACTGGTTTTACAATAATTAAATAGACTTGTTATACTACATTAATCCCTTTTGGAACATTTGGAATGACTTCTTAGTACCAACAAACACAGCATTAGGACCTACAATTAATCTGCTTTTTGTATCCATCATTTGTATAATATAAAACATGTGTATAGAGTAACTATTTCAGGTTTAAGATGAGTTCATGGGAGGACAAAATGAAATTATATTGGACTCATGAGCAACATGAATATAGTTCCAAGTACTGATGAAATATGGAATTCATTTAGAATCAGTATAGGTAAACAAATTATTTTTTGTAAGTTTTTATTTTTTGGTGAATACCACATTTTGACTCAGAATTACTCTCCTGTGAGATCCATGTTTTGTACATGATGCACAGATGTATGCAATTAAATAAATAAAACATTTATTTAATCAAATATCTAGGAGGTTGCATTAATACCTTGTGAGCCTGAGATTCTGGGTATTTATCATTGATACAGCTATTTATTAATCCTAGTGAAGATGAAATAGACCCTATTTCAAAGTCTGGACCAGTCTAGTTTTGTACATAGAAATGGTTGAAGCTAATGAAAGGCTCTGCATTCATTGTTCAAAAAGCATCATTATGGATTTGCTGAAGGGACTCCTGAGTTGGGATTATGTTGTGTCTCCTGTGGTAGAAGCCCCATGAGGCATAATTTCCTACTCTGTGGGCTCCTTTATTGTTGTTGAGTTTTTCACACTCAGGATGTGAATTCAACCTTGGTGTTCCAGTAACAGGAAAAATAATTTGTGATGGATGAAATATTAGTCCCAATCCTAGGACAGACTGCATGTGTATGTACAGAGTAGTATAGAGATGCTGAGATTAGTAAGTGGTTTGCAGCCATTTTAGACCATGTGCCTGGGACCAGCTAACACATTGTCGGGGAAAAACATGATGTAGCAACAATATTAGATCATGCAAATGAGACTACTGAATAGTAATAGTTATGGGCAATATTTTGGAAAACACTGATTAGTGACAGTTTTATTACAGCAAATGTATGTATCAAGTCCCCAGATTTCATTGTAATGCACTGAAAACAGATGTCAAAGTGTCCCAAACAGAATTTCATGGTTAATCTACATATTGCATGGAAAGTACAAACAAACCATTTAGAATTCTGTTATTTAATCCTTTTAGAAGGAATGAAAATATACAATTTAGATTTACTCCATTCTTTCTTTTAATTTCAGTTTTTGTTTTCTAGGGGCTGACGATAAATTATTTTTTGTTTGTTATTTTCTTAAGATGCATATGGGAGAAGACATATCTGCATATGGACATGATTTTACTTAATGTACTTTAAACTGTAAGTTTCTGAACATAAGGTTGTGTTACAAAGAAGAAGAAGAATAAAAATTGGGCTCTAAATTATTTAGTGACCTGGCAATGGAATTATTTTCTTCTATTTTTTTTTTTTTTTTTGTTTACTGACTCTGAGCCATGTAGCAATTGAAGCAGCTTGATGTAGTGGAAGAGAAAAAAATTGGTGGCCCTATTGCTTGCAAGTATCTTGGAGACTTTGGGCCCCTCATTGACTCAGTTTCTTTATCTGTCAGGTGGGAAAATGAATCAGTTTCCTGAGCTCTGGAGTGTCTTGCAATTTATGTGTCAGTTCTGAGGGTAAAATGAGAAAATGCTTGTGAAGTTTTTAGCACCACAGCTACCATATTGTAGGTGACATTGAAATGTTTGCAGTTACTCTTCTCTGAATCAACAGCCCGCATAGTGTCTGTGCATGGTAGGTACTCAGTATTTTACCCATAAATGCTCACCACTTTTTTCTATGAACATTCTGGAAGACTTGATCTCCCTTTTGTAGGGCAGAGCCTTGAGTTAAGGTTTGGTGCTATGTCTAAAATGGGAAGAAAAAATATTAAATTTGACAATTTTTCAAATATTGTAGTTCTATAGCAAGAATTCAGATATTATAGGTGCTATGTAATGTCTCAGAATCTATCCCTTAAATGGGCAGTACAAAACCACAGCAAATCACAATGCCCATATTAGTATTCGTGGGTGACCTAAAGAAGTAGCCTTTCCTAGAAGCATAAAGACAAGTTGGATTCCTATAACATTTCTTGTTAGATTTCAATATTCTTTACTATTATCCATTTTTCATAAGACCTTAATTTGAGTTATAAACAATCCCAGACATAAACATAATTGAAAACAAAAGTGAACATGCCCTTAACTGTTGGCTATCAGGGAATACTTGAAGCATTGGTGTTTATTTATGTTGGAGACCAAGACTTTAAAATCCCAAACATGGACTTGAATAGTCATTTCTGTTGTGTGTGTGTGTGTGTGAAAATATATACACATGTGTATATATATATATATATATATATATATATATATATATATATACACACCTGCCCGCCCGTCTTGTTAGCACTGAATTATAGTTCCACAAATAAGGTGGGAAGAAATATCTCAATATTATGTGTAAGATTATTCTCTGAAGAATAATTTCAATTATTTTGTCTTATGCAAAATATTACAGCATTAAAAATATATTTACTGATAATATATTTTAAGCCTAAAAAGTTTTAGTATTGAGAAATTTTCCTCAGAAGTCAGTAAATAATAATCCTTATCTTATTATTTATTTTATGAGTCCTTATATTTTTAAAAATGTGTTTTGTGTGTGTTTATATATAAAACTTTTATTCTGACATCTGCTTAATATGATTCTGTGTACATCACATAGTCAAGGAAGTAGGCATTTTTTAAAATTTGTTGAAATACTTCTTTCAACTAGGCATGGTGGTGCATGCCTGTAATCCCAGCTATGTAGAAGGCTGAGGCATGAATATCACAAGTTCCAGGGCAGTCTTCTAAGAAGCAACAGCCTATCTCAAAATAAAATTTACAAAAGAAAAAAAAGAAGAAGAAAGAACTGGTGATATAGCTTGGTGATGGAGTGCTAGCCCAGCATATAAGATTCCTTGGGTTTAATCTTCAGTACTAGGGTTTGGTGGGGTAGATTGAAGGGAAAAAAAAATATCTTTAATCTTTAAAGTAAAATACAGAGCATTTGGGATAAAGATGGCGAAATGGTCAAGAAATACATTTATGGGCTGGGGATATAGCTCAGTTGATATAGTGCTTGCCTCACATTGACAAGGCCCTGGTTCAGTCCCCAGCACCACACACACACACACCCAAGTACATTTATGGAACAAGAGTGCTCTACTGATGATTGTTTTCAATATTTTAAGGAATTAGGGAAAAATAGTGAAAAATATTAATGACCTTGCCCAAGTAATAAATAAGTTACAAGTCGAAAAGAAAGGGTAATGGTCATTTTCAGTGTTTATGAGCAACAGAAATGCAAGAGATAGTAGAACAAATATACAACCCACTAACCATCTCACCAACTACTAAATATAGTTAGATTTGCTGAGCTGACAGGGAGTGACCCTGTGGGACTGTAATGGAAAGGTCACAGAGAGGAGGTGAGTCTTAAGCAGAGTTTTCTCAGGGGTTGTGTAATAAAAACAAGACAAAACAGATAACCAGGAATCTCCTTATTATATAAATGGAACATATGGGTAATGGTCTGCATTGTACCAAGAATAACTTTTTTGGTGACAAATTTGATGTTTTTCTTAAAAAATATGTTAATCAAAGAATCTAATATGAATTCACAATTTAAAATGTTTAAAAGAAATATATCTTAAAACATTTAAAAATATGTTTTGTATTTTTTTATTAATTCTCATATTTTCATTATCTATAATCATGAGTGGAAACAATTGTCATGTGTCAATAATTTAAGGTGTTTTACAATTGAGAACATAATTCTATAGGCAAAAAATCTGGAAGGCAGAATATCCTGCAAAAAGTATTTAAAAAATGTTCTGAAATTAGCTTAATTCAGTTTTGGATCTAGTTTACAACATCATTATTATTATTTTAAAAATCAAGTGCAACTCAGTAGGAAAAAATTTATTTCTGCCTCATGAGGTGTGTTTGTTTTCAGACTTAAGTATGATCTGATGCAAATTCATGACTTTGTTGCTAAAGCAGTGGATGATATGGTGACACATCCCAAATAACATCCTACTTTCTATATTGAATTTTCCTAATATATTTTGCCCTCTGTAAATTATGACTCTTCCAGAATATAGTATTTCCTAATAAGTAGTTACAGGAAAAAAAGAAAAAGAAAAAGAAAGAAAAAGAAAACAAAAGAAAGAAAGGAAGAAAGAAAGAAAAAACAGTGGCAATCCTGTGACTATAGCTGTATAAAACTCTTTCAAAGTAGCTTTCAATCTTTTTAGTTTACAAAACATAACACCTAAAGATAAAATGGAACAGTGTGTGTGAAGTTCTCAGGTCTTCTGTCCTCCCATCACACCATCAGTTAACTGAAAGTGAACTTAAGTTCTTAGAGAGCAGTGATCATGTTTTCTCATTTACATACTTCTGCTTATTCTCCGTAGGGATATACATGTACATGTATATATTTGTCATGGGTTTTGTTGATTTGTAGTTGGATGTTGATTATGATGTGCACATTTAACAAGATTATGATCATGGAAATTTAAAAAGGAGTCAGCCTAACTTTGTCATTTACTATGACATTTCAAAGCCATTCTGTCTAAAACCAAGCTACTTAGTCATTCAACACATATTCACTGAGCATGGACTGTATGTATCAGGTACTGTGTCAAGTGCTGGAATTAGAATATAGAGAAGACAGACATTTTACTGATTTTACAGTAGCAGAAGGCAATTTAAGAAGATTTGTTGGATTTTTCTCTTTATTCTTAACTGAAAAGCAATGCTTACTAAATACTTTGGTGACAAAAGTAGTGGTAGTGATACATAAAATTATTTGAAGGAAATATCATGGAAACTTGTGACAGTTCCTGAAGAAAGAGTGAAATCATGAGAATAGATGCATTCTGATGAGCAAGAGTAATTTTTTCATCTATAGGATGAAAAAACATGTTTGTAGGGTTTATATAGGAGTAACCAGCATGCTATAGGATATGCTTCAGCATGTTTCTTGCAGGAAATTGGAAACCTGTCAGGATACTCTCTGGACTCAGCCCTTTTCTCCTAACCGGAGCAATTGCATTTGGGCTCTGAGAGATATCAGCATTGTCCCATTCAGAAGTGAGACAATCAAAAGGTGTAGTGAAGCTTGGAGGAGTAGTACATATTAGGCTTTGTAATAATGCTTGCACTTAATGGGACCAATAGAAGAATAGAATATGACATTGGGATACACTTCACAATTCCTCCAACTCAGATATCAGTCTGGTGGTGGACCATCATGGGTGGAAATGACTAGAGGTGCATGGAGAAGGAGTCATGCAAAGTGTATAAAAGTTGGGAGTTAGGTGTACTGTGCCTAAAACACAGCTCTTATTTTTAGCTATGTGACTTTCAGCAAATGTTTTCAGAAACTCTGTGTCTTCTTGTGCAAAACGGAGACTATGCCAATCTTTTTTTTTTTAAAGAGAGAATTTTTTTTAATATTTATTTTTTATTTTTCGATGGACGCTACATCTTTGTTTGTATGTGGTGCTGAGGATCGAACCCTGGCCGCACGCATGCCAGGCGAGCACGCTACCACTTGAGCCACATCCCCAGCCCCATTGAGCCACATCCCCAGCCCCTATGCCAATCTTAAAAGCTTTTTTTGAGGGCCAAATGAGTTAATGGCTTCCAGGCCTTGGGTAGTGACTCAATAGTAACTTGAATAAAGGTGTGTAGAATTTCTTAGTCTGTGATGCTTTCCCACTTGTGGCCATTGGATGTCATATATAGTAGTCTGGATAGCATTTAATGAACACTTATTAGGCACCAGGAATTTTTGACAATTCACCCGTGGGACTCATTTAATCCTCAGTGACCACAGAGGTGGACGTTTTACTATCTTTTCATAAATGAGATCTCTGAGGTGGAGGTAGTTCAAGTGACAGAGCCTGAATTTGAATACATGTAGTTTGTCTCCTGAGCTCTAAACCCTAATTCTAGATGATGAACTTACTCTATTCATATCAGGGTAAAAGGAATGAAGAAAATGTTGTATAGTAAGGGATAACCTCGGCATATTAAAAATCTCGTAAGCTCATTTTACTTATTCAAACATTTTTAAAAGGATTGAAATGATCAGTCATTTTATCTTACTGACTTGCAAGTTATTTCTTTCAATTCTTGATTTATTAATTCTGATATACAAAGTAAAGTTAGAGTGATTTCCAGCTAATCTTTTCTCCTAAACTGAGACGTCTCTCTCATTTGTTGTTTTCTGCTACTCTGTTATGCTTTTGTATGAGACCCTGGAATTGGATGTGTTTATTGTGCAGGCCACAAAGGATACACCGGGAAACTAAAACAGCCTTGAAGAGAGGATTAACCAAGTCAAGAGCCATACATAGTAATGCAGCTCTTCAAGATTAGGCACTGTGGTCTTTATGATTTTTGACAAACTCTCCCTATCCCACTCATACCATGCTATATTAATGATTTTTCTTATGTCTTTTAGAATATTTTTTCGTCAATTCTTATTTGTTTGAAAGGTTAGGATACTCTTCTCAGGTGTGTTGACATCTGTGTGTGTATATGAGTAAGTGTACTACTCTAGGTTCTTTCTGAGTTTTCTGAAGGAAGTGGACAAAGAATATGTAGTTTGGTCTTCACAATAATTTCTTTGATGGGCTTTTCTAAACAAAATCAATATTTAATTGAAAACTTTTTTTTTTTTTTTTTTTTTTTTTAGCTTTTGTTGCTTGATTTATAGATGATTTAGATCCAGGGGTGTGAGATTTGTATATCATCCTAGGCTCTTCAGGACAGAAATTTCTCCACTCTTTATTTCTGTTGTTTCATTTTCTTTTTGATTCAAGAGATTGACTTTTTTCTTAGATAAGACACTGAATCTTAGTGAGCAAGATAATGTAGGAGGAAGGATCCAGAAATATCCCTCCTTTCTCTTCAGAAAGTAGAAATCTCTCTTCTTGTTACTGTTTATTATGATAGTATTAATTGATTATAAGTACGTTGAGAATGTTGTGTGTCCCTTGAATTACTTAATATAATCATTAGTTACCTGAAGACCTAGGCATTATTATCATAAATCAGATGAAGAAACCTAGGTTATAAATATGTTGAGTAGATGTCCAGTCTGACAGCTAGTAAGGATTTGAACCATGACAACTCCCATTCCAGCTTGTATCCAACTTCACTGTTACTACTTCTCCATTTAGAAGGCTCTTCTTGGCTGGAATGTAGCTCAGTGGTAAAGCCTAGTCTTAGCATGTGTGGGACACTGAGTTGGATCCCCACCATGAATGAATGAATGAATGAATGAGCATTTGGTCTTCAACCTTCCCCAACAAAACAAAAATTTAAGAAGCATCTTTTTTTACATCATCATGGGATACAAGTTTCATTTTATAATCACGTGTGTCTGAGAAACAAAGTTAGAGAGCTGACAGAGAGCAAATCTCAGTTTGGTCCTGCCCAGAGGAAGAAATCTTTGTATATTTTTCTTTCTTGCCCACTGTCAAGTGTTTCTTCTTTCTCTGTGCCTAGAAGGGCATTGGTTTGTCCTGAGAAACTGTTGCTCTGTCTCTCAGTGAGCAACAAGCCACAGGGCTTTCTTCAATGATTTCTCCAATATTCCTAGATGCTAGTATGGTACCTAAATATACTAACTTTATATGCATTTGTCTTTAAACATGGATATAGGTGTTTTTTTTTTCTTTTCCTATTCTGTTTCCCTTCACATATGCTAAAAAAAAAAAAAATTAAAAAGAAAAAAAAGACAGTGAAGTCCCAGGCTGAATCAAGTTGAGTTCATGCAGCACTGAACATTATCAGGATTGCTCTTAGCATGAATGAGGAGTCCATTGTTCTCAGACATTATGTTAGAGCCTATAGCAGTGAACTTTTAGTCAGGATGCTGGACTTGCCAGTTAGTTACACAGAAACTGTACTATCCAGGCTGGAATGTGGCAGTTGAAACAGGGGAACTTTGATCCCCAAGATAAAGTGGGTACTATAGTACATGGATGCATTTTACCATAGTTCCAATATAAATAAGTATAAATAAATAAAATTATATTTTCAGTTCAATTTATATTCCTTAACCCTGTGTCCAGTGAGTAGAGTGATGATATAAAGTATGAGCTTTAAGAACAGCCTATGCAACTCATTTCCCAGGCCCCTCAGAAATTATAGTGATATCCACTTATGTCACTTTTCTTTTAGATTGTGTGCCAACTTTAATATCTGCATTTTATATTTATGTGGTTATTTATTTATTTAATATTTTAACCATGTCAAAATTATCTTGGCCAAACTAGCTTTAAGATGACAGTAACAACAGCAGCAGCTAATATTTGTTAAGCATTTACTACTGTATGCCAGGCCCTGCGTTAAGGGCTTTATATGGTATGTCTCATTTTATCCTCAGAATAAATGGATATAGAGTCACCACTATTATCATTATTACCTTCTTTTGAGAAAGAAAAGTACAAGGTTAAAGACTGAATCATTACCCAAGTTTATACGGCAATGAGGAAGACGAAGAACGAGGATTTGAACCCATGCATCAGGCTCTGGAGCCCTGCATCAGGAGTTCACCTGGCTTTCTGACCAGATGGGCTCATTAGTATGATGGTTTAGGGCAAGTCAACCTGCCCTTGGGAATCTGTTTCCTGATCTGTGAAGAGGGCAAATACTCTGGCCTTCCAGATTTCTTGCTCAGGTTATTAAGAAGACCAAATATTAAAAGCACATTAAAAGAAAAGAAAAGAAAAGAAACCTCAAAACCAACCCTATCCAACCCTGTGTATATTTTTAAGAAATCTCCAAATAGATGAGATTATTTTCATTGTACTGACACATTCTAAAGGTCTTATTTATGTTGCCAGTTCTATGAATAATCTCAGTAAAAACTCTTATCGCTTATAAATTGGACTTCTGCGAAGTGTGCTACCACATATAATATTATTTTGATTTTCACATTTATTTTGTTGCTGTTTATATAAATCATGTTATACTTCAGAGAACAAGTCATTGAACATAGTATTGATGCTTAAACCCATAGCATTGTGCTTAAAAAATATCTATTGACTATTTATTGCCCTCTTGATATCCTTGAGTACCACATGGGTGGGGAGGGGAAGACTATTACAAAAAGAGATGAATGTACTATTTCTATCTACAGCGAGTAAAATGAGGTATACAATTGAATGATTATTGCAGAAAGTTACCTGTGTAAGGAGATGGTTTAAGCATTTAAAAATTACCCTCTAAATAATGCAACTTAAACTCGATTTATACAGTAGCCAAAGTTTTTGTACTGAATCAGATTTCCTGAATTCTTCTTTTCCCCTGAGTAAATACAGCTGCAAAAGAAAATATTTTTAGAATGAACACTTACCACAAAGTTGTTCTTTTAAAATTTACATTTGGTTTTTAAAAATATAATACGATTTTTTTAAAGGACAGATATGTGTCCCACATAGCATGCATTTTATATCCTTTTGGGTGTTTATAAATATATAATTTAGTAACTTAGTAGTTCTTACGTTCACTAATCTCATTTTCCTAAAGAAGACAGGTGTGGGGTGTGCGCGTGCATGTGTGTACATCTGAACGTGTGAAAACGCAGTTTAGGGATTACAGCAGTTTAGTCGAGGTCATAAGTGACCTGACGTGCCCTCCAGCACGCTGTTTATAATTGCTGTGGTTAGTGTTCCTTCTCGCTGTTTTCACCTATAATGTCAAAACACAATTATATGGAGTTGGTATGTTCACTAATAGCAGTTTATCTCTGCATGGTTTATAGACAGAGTCAAAAGCCAACAACTATAATTACATCCATGTTTCTAACTTAGCAGCAAGCTAGAAAAGTGTGGTTGAAGTATGCTGTGGATGTAGTGCAGCCAGTAGGAATTATAGGGTAAAGTCATTGCTCTGCATTCTTTTGGTTTTACAATAATTGTTACTTAAATTTTGTTTTCTGGATTTTACCACTGTCTGTTGTGTTTATATGACCACATAAAGAGTGGTTGAGTTACGTGTCTCTCCACTCTATTTTTCTTCTCCTTGCCTTCCTCTATAAATGCATGAGCTCTCCTTTCACTTTTTTCTGACTCAGCAGACAGTACATTACAGTTAATAGTTTTCTGAAGCAGCCTGATATTCATGCTCTATGGAACCCATAAGACTTCTACTATTTGCATTATATGTTTAATTGGATAATTATGGGAACCATGTTGAACTGTTAACAACTGTCAAGCCTTTGATTAATCTTTTGAATGTTCATTGGCATGGTTCAAGTTAGCAACCACAATGCAGATTTTCAGGGTTGTTTTCTTGCTTTTTTGTTGTTGTTATTTCTGCTCTCATAATTATTAAGAAAAAAATGATTTTTCTATATAAAAATGTAATTTCCCATTTTGGATCACTTTGCACATTGTGACATAAAGAAGCAATTAATTTATGTATCACTATACTTTGTTTTACATAAGAAATATTGCAGATGAATAATTCACTAGAAAAAAATGAAAGCCTTATTATCATTTTTTTTTTAGTGATCACACTGATATAAAATATAAAAGAGGATCTTAGTCCTCTGAAGAAATAAATTCTTAGTTGGGTCTGTGCCTCTCAGACCTGCTCCTGGGTACCTCCTATACCTCAGGATATTTTGTTCCTATTTTACCATTCACCGAGAAGAGTGTTCTATTGTTCGCAGGAGATGCATCCTCCAGGGAGCGCATCTCCTGTGGGTCCACCCTGAGCTGTCACACCTTTCCTAAAGATGTCTGGTGGAGGGCTAGAATTCCTTATGGGGTGGTGGGTATAGGAGGAGACCAGTCAGTGAGTGACTTCATTCTTTTAAGTTACGGTATAAATTGAATACCTAACACAGGAGCACCAATTTTATAGGAAATACTATCTCAAATCTAGTTTTAAAATAAAGAAAATGTGAGTGTGGAATTGGGGAAGATTAGAGTATTAAAAATGGATAGGGTAGGCCTGTATGGTGGCACATGCCTGTAATCTCTATGGTGCTTGGGAGGCTGAGACAGGAGGATGGAGAGTTCAAAGCCAGCCTCAGCAAAAATGAGGTACTAAGCAACTCAGTGAGACCCTGTCTCTAAATAAAATACAAAATAGTGCTTGGGATGTGGTACAATAGTTAGGTGCCCCTGAGTTCAATCCCTGGTGCCTCCCCTCCTCCTAAAATGGTTAGGTTAGGTTTTACTGTTAAGGTAATATTTGAATAAAGACTTGAAGGAGACAATGAATACATTCTCTTTTTGTTTTTTCAATTTTATATTTTTTCAGTGCTTGGGATTGAAGCCAGTGTCTTGCACAAGCTAGACAAGAGCTCTATCACTGAGCTACATCTCTAGACCTTAGTTTCTCTTTTTAAATGAGGGGGGAGAGGCAGACACCCCATGCACAAACATACATATCCATATTCAGCCATTCCTTAACATCAATCCTATGAGACAAGCTCTATCTCCTTTTTACATGGGAGGACACCAAAGAACAGTATGGTTATGCCCAAAGGTCACACAACGAGTAAGTGGCAGAATCAGGATTTGGACATAGGCATTTTGTTAGATTATTATTTTAGAGTAGCTCCTAAGCTGGCTTAGTAAGACTAATCCAGGATAGGAATAACCTCTTTAGCAGACTTTATACTAAACTAGGTATACATGATTCAGATTAATTTCTCTTCCTGGGAATTAAAATACTGGATTCTACCTTTCATTTCCAAACTGTGTCATTTTGAAGTACCATCTTGGATCAAGTTAATAAGGTTGGAATGGGCACTTCAGCTGCTAGCAAAGCAATCCTGCTACTTGAAAGTGTATTTTGGTGCTTTAATGAAACACACAAAAGATGTGGGGGAAGAGGGATTGTTTTAGATGACAAATATGCAAAAGCAATCTAAACACCATTCTCACCTCTTGAATTTGCATTATTATTATAAGACCATTATTTATAGTTGGGAGCTTTATGGTAATTGTACCATCCATTGAGGTTCAAGATGGCCTCTTCAATCGGCTCATAATAGGATAGCAAACTGGAGAGGAAGAGTATGAAAGGAGTGTGCAGAAGGAGCAAATTCAGACTAGCAGCAGTACCGTTGTGAACATAAATATTCATCCTCATACTTTTGTAGGTGCTTTGAGTTGTCGATGAGAAACTTAAAATTAGATTTATATTTTTTTCATCAAAATAACTTATTTAATCCCTGTAGTCTCCAAACTGTTTCCTTGAAGTCATGCCTATTGACCTGCCTAACGGAGCAGTCTGGTCATTGTTAATCTTTACTTCTCTTTTTGTGTATATATATGGGGGGGGGGAGTCCCAACAAGCTCTCCATCTTATAACAGTCAAGTGTTAGGTAAAATGTTTGTCTGAAAGGTAATGGGAAGATAATACAGTTTATTAGTAGACACAGTATCCTCTTATTATCACAGAAAAAGCAAGGGCAATGATGGGAAGACCCTGCTTCCATTTTTGATGCTGTAATCATTTACTGAGATTTGCGCTTCAGTTTCACCATCTGTAAATGGTGGTGTTATTAACAATTTTTCCTGGGTAAAATATTTTGATAATATGTATAAAAGGGCTTTGTGGAATGTAAGCATTTTTCTTTCATATGAGAGTATGCACTGGAATGCATATCTCACCCCCATCACCCACTAAAATGAGAAAATTCTGATGACAGAATACTTTATCCACAACATCTTATTTAATACATACTATGATAATGGTTTTTGGTATTGAGTCTGTTTTAGAGTTTTAGCCTATCTGAGATGTTCTAGTGAAAGTCTTCTGAAGTTAGTTAACACATTTCCTGCCTTGGAGTGCCTATAGTTTATAAGCAGAGGAGATTTCTGTTGCTGGAAAATACAAGGGACAAAGGAGATGCTTAACTTTGTGTCCTGACTGGACATATTTTTTCTGTCCTTTGCTTTTTCTAGAGAAAGTCACTACTTAGTTATCAAGCTGGAGTTACAGGTCTAAATTTCCTGCTAACCAGTTGATAGCATTACATCATAGTAATGTTCCTTCCAGGTTTCTCCCTCAATCTGTAGCCCACTTTTGTTTTCCATGCTCAAAAACCCCCAAAACAAATTTTCTAGGATATAGACAAACCTGAGGACATACCCTTGTGTTCCTTCTGTAGAGTGATCCTGAGAGTGGTGAAACATGTGGAAACCAAACATGTTTCACACCATTGGACTGTCCAGTTTTGGAGGTCCAAAATAAGACTTTGATTGAACATATGTATCTTGTTAGCAATGTTATGACAAATAGCAGCAGCTGTATAAACTAATCTTTCGTAGCTTCACACAGGGGACTCAATTAACAATGGACCACTGTCAGCATTTAATCTCTTTTACCTCTTGGTTTCTGTGAACTTTTCTATTGGGCATCAGGATTATTGCCTACAACAGAAGAAAATGTAAAGTACTAGTCAGCTGTACTTCCCTTGGTGTTCTGTGGGTGACCTGGAGAGGGGCTGACAGTCATAACAATCCATGTATTGATTCTGTTTAGAGAGACATGAGGGTCATCAGGATGGTTGTGACAGAATTTGAGATTGACTAGCTTTGGAATTGATTCTGAATTTAGCAACACAGTTCATGGCCTTTAATAAAAGGACTTCTAAAGTTTAGAGTAACTATGGTGTGAAGGAGGGTGGCAAGGAAATAGCTTCTCCCAGAAGTGGTTGATGGGAGTCAGATGTATCTTTGTGAGCACTTTAGTATGTACAGGTCGACATTAGTGCATGATAATTTCTAAACAGGAGAAACACAGAAATCTCAAGTGACCTTGTACCTCTTTAGGTAATTTTTATCTTTTTTTTTTTTTTTTGGTGAGAAAAAGGAGGGCACCTATATCAAGTATACTGGGGAAGTCAGAAAAGCATAGTTATAGCCTTAGAAAAAAGCAAGTTCAGGTTCTGGTAGAAGTGTACTTGACATTTGAACCCCTTGCTTGAAGCCCTTGCTTTAGTTCTATCTGCAGAGGACATCTGAAATTCCTTTGGCTTCTAATCTGTGGCTGGTGAACAAGAATGGATGACAAAGGGATATAAAGATAGAGCTGAAACAAGTTGTTGTTAATTCTTTTCTTTCACCTAAGAGGACTAATGAAAAGCTTAAATTACTAAATCCAGACTAGACCATTGTCACTACTTGCCAAATGGTACATGCTTGTGCGTCTGTCTAATCCATATTGGAAAGCCACAAACAGAAGCACATAATTTGGCAAAACACCAAAAACATGCCTCAGCACACTTCTGGAGATTCTTCCAAATGATTCAATGATTCAAAAATTTCTATGTGTGTATGTGTGTGTGTGTGTGCGTGCGTGCATGTGCATGTGTGTACATGTTGTCTGGAGATGCTTAGAATAAATCTGCCAACAAACCATGTGTATTACACTTGTTTGAGATATTTGAGGACTTTCCTTCAAAATTCTGAATTGTGAAAAGCAAAAGATAAACCTGTATAATTAGATACTTTCTCTTTTCTTTTAAAAATAGGAAGAAACTTTTTTAAACAATAAAATTTCCTCAAAATGCAACATATAAATCATTTTGTCCTTTAAGAAGGTTAAAATATCCTATTTATTTTTAGAATATATTTTTAGTTATAGCAAGTCACTACAAGAAAAAGAAAAAATCCTAAATTGAGAAATTACTCCTCCTAAACTTTTTACAAAGCACTTTTCCTGTTTTCTGCTTACTATAGGAAAGATGGATATGTTTTAAAGCACATAATCTGAATTCAATCCAGAATCCCCCTCCCTCCCAGTCTAGAATTTTTGAAGATATTTGGAAGGTGACTATATAAAGTTATATTAGGACAGATGTGGAAGCAAAATAGTCCATAAGTCTTTGATGTGATCCTCATTTTCTTGCATGAATATTACTATAAAATATAAAAGCTAGATGCTTTTATTTGTTGTATTGTATATAAGTATTATGGCAACCTTTACAAGATAGGTACTATTATTCCTTCTTTAAAGATGAGGAAATTACAGCTCAAGAAGTTTAAATAAACTGCCCAAAGTCACAGGGCTAGGAAATGGCAAAAATGGGATTAATCTGAAGTTTGTCTGAGACCAGAGATAATGGCCTTTATACTTTTATCTTTCAGCCTTCTCTGTGGGAGGTAACTCTTCAGACCCACCCCTTTCAGGCATTCATCTCTACTTCATTTCCCGGATTGTAGGCCATACTGCTCTGAAGGCAATAGTATGTAGACTGTGGTAATGCATTTCCTATTTGGTGGTTTCATTTGTACTGTATTTTTGCAAGTTAAAAATACTTTTTGTCTTTTGTTTAAAATATCTTATTTGATATTTACTTCTACTGGATGGGGCAGATATTGTTGCCATTTTGCAATTGAGAAAATAAGACTGAGAAGCAGTAAATTGTCTAGAGTTAGGATTTAGAATTAGGATTTAGAGTTAGGATTTAGGTAGTCTAGAGTTGGGACTTAAGTATAGTATCTTTCCCTATTTTTCTCACTGTGTCCTCAAGTCCAAAGAAATTCCATAGCTTACTCACAAAAAAGTTGGATATGACAAATCTAGAATGTTTTTACTTAATTTTAAAATAATGCATTTGCAGGACTTAACCTTGTAATTATTTGAGCATTTTCTTACCCATTTCACTGCAAATTGGTAATCTGTCCAGGTATTCATATATGCTTGAGAGGTTCTGCATTTTTTATTATAGGTAAAAAGTTGCTTTTTTCCCCCCCCTCCTGATTAGTTTTAAGGAAGTGTGTGTGTGTGTGTGTGTGTGTGTGTGTGTGTTCTGGTGAGGTTTTGAAAATCAAAACATTTAGGCTTTTGTCCTGTTAGGATTAGATAAAGTTAATGAATTCACACAAAAGTAAAAGAAAAACAAAGGCAGGAGGGGAGAAGAGAGTTAGTTCTCATGCTTTATTTATCTTTTTTTTTTTTTTAAATACCATTTAAACATTGCCCCAAGAATGTAGCATCTTTCCTTTCCTACTGCAGGCTTAGTTTTACATCAGTTCCTGAGTATGCAATGGAGTTTAGCATTGCACTCCTTTCCCTTTAGGTAAATATGCACAACCAGGAAATTAAGATGCTAAGGACTTAAGCCCTGGTGTGTAATAGGGTTTTCACTTATATACACAGACATTATTTTTTAAGGTAATGCTAGTGAATGAAATGACTCAGGAGGTAGTAATGAGAGTCTTCCTGGCCTGGCAGGATTTCTTAACCATAGCACCATGTGCTTTTTCTTTACTGCTTACTCCAACTGTACTGATATTTCTTTATTTTTCCTCTGACTATGACTTTGAGATTGACAGTTGCCAAAACCCCAGAACCATTATGAATTCAAGTGTGTTCAGTGATTAGAGTAGGTGAAGGTTGGTTGATTAAAAAAAGAAGTTGACGTTAGATAAACAGAGAATTAAAGAACTCTGGATTATGTGACATAGATGGAAAATACACAGGGTTACCACTCTGTGCATGCAGCGATCACCATCTTGGCCCAGGCCATGCAAAATGACTCTAATGGAAGGATCAAGAGCAAGGCCATGCCATTGCAGACTGAGGCCCTTTGAGGACCCAGGCACTGCAAATTAAAAACATCAGTGATAGTTCACTGACTGTATTTTATCACAGGTTTTCTTACATTTAGGGTCTGGGACAGTTCATTTGATTTTCTCATGAAATAAATTATCTAAAAAACAAACCCTATTTTCTCTTATCTGTAGCCTAAAAAAAATGGTTCCAAAAAACTGACTATCCTGGGATAGTTCATCTGACTTTTCATGGAATCATTTCATCTAGCTAGGAAGCAAACATAACTCCTCTACCTCTGCTCTGGTGTGTTTTTAAGCAGTGTTTCCAAATGATTATTATCCTTTGGCATGCTATCAGAATGGAATAGGCCTTATTTTTTTTTTTGAAAAAAAGATAATGCTCCCTTTTTATTAGGTGAATTTTAACCTATTTAGATCTAATTCTTGTGCCTCTTATTGGATACTTGCTCTAGAGAAATGTGATCCCAGGAATGCTGGTGATTTGCTGTTTTAAAATGGTGCTGTGCTTTAGGTTTCTGTTCAAATCTAAGATTTCAGAAGAGCCTGTAACTGCAAATAATCTAAAAGGGGAAGAGTGAAGAATGCTTCTAACTTCCCTTTGAAATGAATAGCTCTGCCAGAGCAGCAGCTATTAGAAAAACAAAAACGACAAAGAAAAGCTGCTCAGCCCAGCACACAGAGGTAAATTTACTTACATCAGACTGAAAAATGAGGGCTGGGCTTTGAAAAGACATCCCTTCTGACTAGAGGAAAGCTTGTAATTTTGGCACGGCTGCAGCCCTCCTAAGCCCCTGAGAAATTCTGAAAAACATTACAGAAGACTGTTCTTAATATTAATGGATGTCTTCCTGTGCCTCTGTGTGTGTGTGTGTGTGTGTGTGTGTGTGTGTGTGTGTGTGTGTGTGTGTAGAAAAAATGCCAGAGAGAAAGGGGAGAGAATGAGAGTGAAGAAAAGATTACTTTGGAAGCACTACCTACAAAAATGTCTAATTTTTAAAAAATAATTTGCATCTATCATTTTCTCTTTTTCCACCAGGGAGTATTGGTGAAGTTGAGCTATAGAGGAGCATTCACTATTCAGTCACTTGAAGTTAGCCTTGCAGAATTGTGGTCCCCTTAAAAAGACTTTTCCTAAAATACTCTGAAGATAATAGTGCTCACTGATAGGATCTCAAATCAGGTCTTATCTATTATATAACATCAGAGGTGAAAACAAAGACTGTTTCCCTGTGGTTAATTGTGGTGAGTGTCACATTATGTTGGACTATAAGTGAACAATTTCAGGGGCACCACAAGCTTGCAGCTCTGCCTCTTGGGAGGGGACTTTTCCTTTGCAGCTCAGCTTCAGGAAACGTGAACATTTGTGTTTTCAAGACCACATACCATTGGGAAGGAAGTAGGGGTGGAGATGCGTGCTGAGATTGAGTGGATATGAGAATCTCTGTGTATGATCTGGGAACTGCTGGGTTTTCTGTCGCCCTTTTTCTGGCATGCCTTTAGAATTTTCAAAGTCAGACTGATAATAATACTGATACTTGCTAAGGATATTTTTCCACAGAGTAATTTATTTGCCTTGTAGGCTTGGGCAGATAGACCTTTCTGTGCAGCATGCTTGACCGGCATGTCTATGTCCTGTGCATGAATGTTTCTTGAGAAACAGACAAAAATCAGCTGCTGGATCCTCTGCTGTTGTGTAGGGGACACAGAGCTGTTACCTACCGTGGTAAAGGAATTTAGTAATTGTGGTAACTGATTGTTTAAAAAGCAACTTGAAATTCATTTACAGAAGAGAATCATCAACTCCTCACTGCCTGGAGTCCACCACACTACTTTGGATACTGGCCCCGTCACCTCATAGGATTCAAATCTTATTCCACTTCAGCATTTAAAGAGTCACACAGACCAACCAAGATTCTTCTCAGGATTGATGAGGAGGAAAAAGACAGAAAGTGCACCTATTTAAAAAGAGTGTTTTGGTTTGGTGTGGAGTTTGAAATTGAAAACATGTTTTCCCAGAGAGGCAAATGCTCTCTCCAGCATTATTGGCTGACTAGTGAGTGATCTTGTCCCCAGCCAGCTCTGGCGCTGTATGTTTTCTTGAGGTAGGACTGTCACTTTCAATATAAGCTCAATCCATTTTTAGTCTAGGGTGGCTAAATCTTCTCACTTGGCAAAGTAGAGTGTCAGGATTGCCATTGTTATGTTTACTCTGGATTTATATCTTAAGTTGAGGTTAAGTAACATATTTACATAAATCAACTAAGGGCTGGTCTCGAATACAAAATTGTTCTACTGAGAGAAAAAAAAAAAAAAACTAATTGTATTGCTTCCTGAGACTTGCTTTCATTTTATATTAAACCTCAAAGGATTTGGAAACATAGTATGTTGTTCTGTTTTAAAATTAACTGTGCTCTGGGTTTTGCTTTTATAAAATAGATGAAGAAAATTTTTTTGTAAGAATTGGTTCTAGCTGTTGGTATAATGGATGACTTTCCTGGAGGTAGAGGAGGAAGTACAGCAGGCTGATGCTAGGTAGCAAAATGGGAATGTGCTTTTAAAGAGGAGCTTGTGTTTTCTAAAATTGGCAGCAGGAGGATTACAAAGGACTAAAAAATTTCTTGGAATAATAAAGGTGTTGCAGAAAGGTAAAGTGGCTTTGAATTTACAGTTGCAAAAATTTTCAGTAGCAGCATTTAGAAAATAAAATTGTGATTCATTCAAATATCTTTTCAGAACTTATTTCCTTTAACATTATGAACAGGAAAAATGTCATGGCTCTAGTGAATGGGTCATCTTCCTATTAATTCCTGTTCTATTTAAAGCAGTTTAACTTTATTAAAATTGACTTATATTTATTTCCAAATCCTAATACAAAACAGATCCAAATTTTGGGGGTAAGGTATTTAAAAATGTATGTTATATTTCCAAGTGCCAGAAATATATGGAAAAGAATGAGAGGTTAGTAACTATTTAAGATTTGTTCAGAATGTATCATGAACCCTTGCTACCTTCAGTAGTGTGAAATATTAGCAAAACATTATTGATCATGAGTTATAATGTTAAAAGTCTGACTTTTAAATGCAGTATTTTTTTTTTTATGGCCACTGAATGGAATTTGCCTTTTAACAATGCTGGTTTTATGCACTCATAGTTAGGAAATGCAATAACTTCCTGACAGGTTTTTATTTTCATATTTAATGTATTTCTTACCAAATTTATTAACACCATTAAAATATGCTTTTATATCTTCTGCGGAGATCCTCTATCCTGAGTCCTTATAAATGTAGCTAAAATGGACCAAGTTATATGATGTCACATTCATTATGAACAGTAGATTTTTACTCTGTAGAATAGCTTTATAGAACATTTTGGTTTATTTAAAGACATTATTATTGAATTTGACATTTTTCCTTGAGGTACCTTATTCCCTGACTTTATCTTATTTTGCTCCATGTAATTACAGTATGGCTGTCTGGCCAACTATCCATCCTTCTTCGTCAGCTTCACTTGAAAAGATAGGGCCCATATTCCCAGTATCTGAAAGGTAGAAGCATGTGTTTTGTCCAGCTGAGTCTCTTGATCTGATATTTTTCCCTGGTCCTAATACATGTTTATTCCTATATGTGACAAATCTGCAGTCGTGTTTTCTTTCTGAGTTATAATGACTCAGATGTCATAATTAATTTGATGAGCAGGTGGGGGTTATTAGCCTTGTGCTTCACTTGCTAATAGCTGCACAGTTTTTCTAAAGTACTCTTTCAACTAAGGAGGCATTTCTTCACATAGAATAAACAGTACAGCACAAAAGCCTCAGTTAGATAACTATCCGTGGGCTTGAAAAGCTGCCAAGCAGATGTTGTTATTGGAGCTGGCCCAGGCGAGATTGGGCCAGGCAGATGCTCATGGGGAGGGGAGTAGGGGGAGGAGAAGGGGGAGGAGAAATCAGAGAGTAGAGGTTGGGGAGAGAGGGGGAGGTTCTCTAGGACTCTGATGTCCTTGCAGGGGTTGGGCCAGATTTTGTTGGGGTGGGAGGTGCCTTCTCAGGAGCCACCTCCCCCGTTATGGTCTCTTGAAATATACATAATTGGGGATGGGGATGGGGATGGGGTAGAGGGGACCCTTTCTAAATATCCACATGGGAATGAATCTGAGTGTTCATCCAGCAGTCTGAGATTTCTGGTTTGCATTAAGGCGGCTGTGTGCAATTTTTGAAGGGCCTATGGAGACTCTGCTTCATACCTATCCACATATGTAATGGACATGACATTTACCAGAACTCTTAGGTTCTGCTTTATTGCTCTAAATTAGGTTGTGCAAATTTAAGACAAAATGCTGTTTTGTTTCCTGTCACCTCACTATATAATTTTTCTTTGAGCATTCCTCACTCCCTTTTAAAATGTTGCAAAGTAACAGTTTACTTTTTAAAATTAAAGTCAATCTTGGAACCTGTCAGATTTATATGAAGTAAATGTGTGGAAGGTTTTATCTAAGCTGATCTTGTTTCTGTCCTCTGCTCTTGTTTTTTCCTTTTTATTATTATTATTTTTTTGTATGTGCGTGTGATCTAAAGCTTTTTAAAACTCATCTCTCACTCCCCTTCACTAGATTAAATTCTGTAATCTCATTTTTCTTTGAGCTGATCTCAAGCCAATGGTCTGGGGATTTTATAGCCAAGGGATAATTTTTGATAATGGGCTATTAAAACACTTGCAGCGCCTACCCTGTCTTTCAAATTAGTGTGTACAGATTGTCTTTCTGGGGAAAAAGTCCTTCCCTTGGCAGTAAGCAACTGATTATATGTGCCACAAGCCATATAAAAGCTTCCTGGAAGGCTTATTCCAAAAACACAGGTACATGAGAAGTGATAAATAACCACAGCAACTGTGCAGTGCCTGAGGCAACTCTGCTCAGATTTTTTTTTTTTTTTTTTTGTTCTATACTTTGGAGAAAAAGTCTTGTTTTTCTCTTATTCAGACAGATTTAGTGTGTTCTGACAACAGGGTCATCTAACAGTTTCCTTAATGATGGAAGTACAGTGGCTTGAGACAGCTGTGTAAGGTCACGTAACTTTCATTGTTGTTTATAGTGTGCTTATTAATAGGTTAAAATGAATAACTCACTGAACAGAGGTCAGGTAGCACCTGTATAAATAACGAATTTGCCCTTGCAAAATATGTAACGTAAAATTAATCAATATATGTAGCTTGCTACTTTGTTTTTCATTCAGCTCAACTTCCTTTCCATTCTGTAGTTTTCTGAGGAGTGGTTAAAGTAAAAATTATGAGTTCTGAGAAGGGAAACAAATTTGCTCCCCAGTAGTCCATTTTAGTGTGACTGGGATTTTGTTAACATGAGATTAAAGTCAATATCCTATGGTTAAAGAATATATCTGATTCTGCCTTAATAATTTTTCATAAGAAAAAAAAATTTGGACAGATAGGCATATGTAGAGTAACTTTATAGCCAGCAAATGTGAAACTGATGTGCGTGAATGTTCTGAGGGTTGGCATGAATGCTTTTCTTTTTTATGTGTAAAATTAGGCTTCAGACATATCATATGTGCTGAGTGCACTGCTGTAATGTGTGCAGATGGTAAGAACACATATGTCTCAATACCATTCTCGTAGCCTGTGTGCTTTATTGCTCAATAGCCTGACAAATGTGTATGGGTGAATTCATTCATTGCCCTCTCTGTTTATTGGTAGTACTTTTGGAAAGGATGTTGTAATTTGGCAAACTAAATCTTGGTGGGGGAGCAGTACTGAGAGTAATGAAGGAACGGCAAAATTATGGCTCTGAACCTTGTACTTAGAATTAGAAGATATCTTAAAATGTAAAGTTTCAGTATAATATGTTAAAAAAAAGGAAGAAAAAACTAGTTTCATATTTGATGTGCAATTTTCAACATTCGTGTCTTTTTTTTGTTGGCAAGTGCTGATTAAAAAGTGAATGAATCATTTACAGGTCTGCACAGAATGAGGTATGGAATTATATTTGATGTTGGATTTAAAAGTAAAAGTTGAGTCTATGGATAATGTCTATACAAATATTTTTAATATAGTAGAGTACTTCATAATATGATTCATGTTAGGAAAATATGTGTCTATTATCATAAGTTTCATATATATTAACATAAGTTATTTCCCTGAAACAAGAACCACATGTAACAATTAATAATATAGGAAGGTAGGAATTAATACTATCTTCAATTTAGTAATTGGCTTTCCACTACATAAAATTGAAATCCAAAGCAACTGGCACCCGTACCTTTTTAGTACTTACAATTTTGCAGATGTTTAATTCAGTTGCCATTTGTTTGATGCCTATTATATGTCTAGGTGTGTGCTAAAGGTTGGAGAAATACAATAAAATGTTAGTCCCTGTTCTCAGGGAGTTTATAATCTAATCTAGCAATGAAAAGAGAAACATAAACCTAACCATCTAACATATAAAACAGATGGCAGACAATGCCATACAGATAGATAAAAAGGGGCTATTGGAGTGTAGAGGAAGCAATTCAGTAATTCATAAAAAACCAGAGAAGGCTTTTGTGACTTAAGGAATGATTTTGAGAAATGAGTGCAGTTTTCTTAGATGAGAATGGAGGCAATGGGGCTCCTGGAACCTGGAGATAGCACAAGAAAGGGCAAGCCATTGGGAGTGGGATGGCATTCTGTGGTTGAGGGTCATGAATGATCACAGGGAGAGTTTTAGCCTATGCCAGGGGAGTGGAGGAGAGTTTAAGAGGCTAGGCTAAAAGATCAGGGTTGCTGAGGACTTTGAACACTGAAATGTTCCCAGAGGGTGGCTTTTCAAGTTTCTATTCATTATAATTAGATCATCGTTTAGAGGACAATCTGACAACAAAATGCAGGGTGGGTTGGAAAAGGAAGAAAGAGGTCATTTTAAGCCAGGCTTTTTGATTTTCATACAAAATTGGTGTTATCTTTGTTTTCTTCTTATGTATGGAGTATAGTATACACAGATTTAGAAAATAAAAGAGGATACATGCTTGTTCATTTGTCTGATTAAAATTTTTTAACTGAGTAGCTGCTACATTCTGGTGATATTTCCAAAGGCTTAGGGAGAAGAGAGATTTGGTCTCTGATTTTAGGAGTTTGCCTTCTACAGGGGAGATGGATGAAGCTGACCAAGTTCGTAAGTCATTTTAGATACCTGTGACTGTTGTGAGGGAACATATCGAGTGATACAGGTGATGTAGATTGAATGAGCTGAGGTGTGGGGATCCTTGAGAGCTAAGGTCCTCTGGAAAGCCTTTCTGAGGAAATGAAATATGGGAAGATGAGAAGTAGCCTAGTATCCTAGGATCCTAATACTTTGGTATCAATTTGTGATCACAACTGGTGAAAAGTTGAGGCCTTCCAACAGAAATAACCTAAATGGCTGCTTAACTTTTTTTTAGTTATCAGAAAGTGTTAGGAAGCATTTCACTGTTACTCTACCGCCTGGGTCTTTGAAGATTCATGATTAACTTCAGCTGGGCTTTGCTGTAAATGAAAATTTTAAGAAACATTTTACTTGCAAAACATCCATATAAAAGACTTTGCTTAATTTTTAAAAATATTTTTATTAGTTATTGATGGACCTTTATTAATTTATTTGTTTATGTGTGGTGCTGAGAATCGAACCCAGTGCCTCACACATGCTAGAAAGCACTCTGCCACTGAGCCACAACCCCAGCCCCATGCTTAATTTTTTTGTTGTTTAGGATCCCTTGTTCAATTCCTGTGCAATTTATTTCTCTGAAAAATACCTTCCAGGAAACAGAGTTGCCATTCCCATTAAGTTAGCATACCTCTTTGCTACAATCAATTCCTATAATAAAAACTGTGTTGTCAATCTAACTTTCTTCTTTTCCATGTATGCTAGGAAGCTCAAAGCTTAAATTGTGCTATTTTGTCTGTTTTCCTCTGTTTGCATTTCATGATAGAATTTTTATTTCCTGTCTGCCTTTATCACTTGGATTTTGTATTTTAATTTACATTAGTGGATTACAGCTTTTGATTAAATGAAGAATGAAGTCATCGTTTGTAATAATAAATAAAAATCACTCCTCCAATTTGATGCTTAGGATCTGACTGTGAACAGAAACAATAGGAATGTCCAGATTCTGGAGATACTTAGGAAAGAGAACTTGGTGATGAACTTGGGGATCCAGGAAGGTAAAAGGGATGAATACTGGATGAATATTGAGGTTGTTTCCAAAAATGAAATACTAGAGGAAGGGCAGATCTGAGAGAAGAATAAAAATTTTGGATAAGCCATTATTCATATGCCCTGCTGCAATAGCTAGAAGTCAGTTTAAAAGAATATTTAGAAGACAGGAAAAAGATTGTGATTAGGATTACAGATGAGTGTTACCGAGGACTTGGAAGTAAGTGGGGCTGTCTAGGAAGGGAGAAGATCTAGAGAAGATCTGGGGCTACAGGTGCACCTAAGCGGCAAGTCTGCAGTGACTGTGGGAGGGGAAGCCACATCTCCCAGAGCTCAGGACCTTTGTACACTGTCCTCACCCCAAGACTCCCCCCATCCTTCAGTTGGCCAGGTCTGATTTGTACTGTGTGTCTTATCTGGAGTCTTTTGTTTTGAAGTCACCCCTCCCTCACTTGTGTTAGCTTGTTGTCCCTCCTAAAGATCTCTTAGAGCACATTGTACTTCCCCATCATAGGACTTAGCACCAACTGAAATTGCTCATCATTATATGAGCTGCTCCCTGGACTACACTGAGAACTCGCTGAAAAATTTATCTCTAGCATCTAACTCAATGCCTGGCAAACATAGCTGGTGCTCACTTTGTTAAGTGGAAAACTAAACCAGAAGGAGTCATCTTGGAAGTGAGAGGAATGCTGTCTCTGAGATGTCAGGGTAAGCTGGGTGAGTATTCAGACAGGGGCACTGGGGTCCACAATCTAGTGTTCTTGATAGTCAGCTTGGGCTTCAGTGGCAGTTCTATAGCCTGGGAAGTCCAAGATCAAGTTGCTGGCAAGGTCGTTTCATTCAGAGGCCTCTTCTCTGGGCTTGTAGTTATCTGTCTTCTCCCTGTGTCCATAAGGCAGAGAGAGCAAACAAACTCTTTGGTGTCTCAATACTAGTCTTATACCAGGGCCCCACTCTTCTATCCTATTTTACCTTAGTTATGTCTATAAATGCTTAATTTCCATGTACAAAGACTCTGTTCTATCTACATTGGGGTTAGACTTCAACATGAGTTTTGGGGGGCACAGATATTTATAACCTCATGTTTTCCTCATAGCCGGATACTATTTGTGGTTTGTAGACAGATCGATATCCTAGTTGCAAATGTGATATTACTGTCTAACTCATGGTCAGTCCACCTTTGCTATGGAGCCAGATCTGAAGGCCATACTAAGAAGTTCCTAAATTATGATCCGGTGGATCTTTGGAGTTTTCTCTCCATGGATCTTACAGAGCTCCTGATGTTGGCCACTCCATCTGTCTTCCCACCCATGGAGCACTATGGGTAATAACTGAATGTGATTAGGCTGCAGCTTGAAAAGTAATTTCATGTAGAAGGGTGTCGGGCACAGGAATGTGTTAGCAAGGGAAGTCAGGGAACCTGGTTTATTTTAAAGTTAGGTTAGATGATTATCTGCTTGGGTTGCTGTGGGTGTGGCTTTGCTTTAGGTACAGGGGACAGCCCAGACCAGACTTCCTGTCAGGTTTCTCATTGACCTTAATATCCTCTGGTTGAAATTTAAAAAATCAGATTTTCCAGGCTGTTTGAAATTCTCTTCTTTTCTGATCCTGGAATTATAGTCTGTTGAAAATAAGAACAGATCCAGGAAAGAGTATGTATATGTTTTAGGAGTAGATATAGCTAAACAGAGACTTTGGATGATAAATGAAAATATTTGTTGTTTTATAATGTGGGTAATCCTAGATGCTTGCAGATGCATCATTATTTTTTTTTCACTTGCTTAAAGAAACTAGAGTAATATATTTTCCTCATGTAAATGCTCTTGGGTACACAACAGGAGGAGTTCTTTTGGCCTTTTATTTATTTTTTTTAGTTGTAGTTGCACACAATTCCTTTACTTATTTATTTTTTACATGGTACTGAGAATCGAAACCAGGGCCTTGCACATGCTAGGCGAGCGCTCCTACCGCTGAGCCACAACCCCAGTCCCTGGCCTTTATTTTTAATCTTCCTTTAGTTACTTTATTCCTAGAACATTCATTATTGGATATGTACTTTTGAATTGAAGTATAAATGATTCAAATAGAGAAATAACCTCTCTGGATCTGAGAGTGGTTTTGGACCTGGCTGGTGAAGTCATTTAGGAGTGTGTGATGGGTCACCTCTCCTAGGAAAAGAGAGGGAGGAGAAACTGCATTTGACTGTTAAAAAAAAAAATATATATATATATATATATATATACATACATACTTGGTTTCAGTAGGAATATCTATTTGCTTTTATTTTTTGATTAGTTTTAAATGGTCATTTCTATATTTCTATAATGTTCACTGGGAAACTGGTTTCCCCCTGAGGCCGGAAGTCTGGTCTTGAGGAAAAACCTTTGAAGTTTGTCTCCTTTCTTCCTTTGTACATTAAAATAAATCAAAACAAAACTGTAATCCCTTTATTATATTTGACAACCATGGATGATTTCTACCCTGTCAGTGAAATCACTCTTTCTCACTTGAGCTGAGAGTTTTGTGTGTGTGTGTGTGTGTGGGGGGTGGCTTTCTACCTACAGCCTGTTTTAGGATGTACAAACATGACAGAGGGGCAGTGATTGTTTGTGTAGGGAGAGGAGTACTTAACGGCTGCACCCTGAGGACAGACTCTTGATATTTGGGTTCATAGATGACACCATATACTTTCACTTTCATTGAATGGCTACTTCATTTGCCTGAGGCTCAGTTTTCCTTTTGCTGTCTCTAAACTCTCCAGTCATGTACTTGATACTGTAAGTCTGTAGTTGTTTTTTATAATGGATGTATTAAATTATTTGGGTGTTTTTTCCAATAGCAAATGGGAAGAATCTGGGTAGTATAGCTTTGTATAGCTCTCAGATTTCTTGGAGGGCACCAGTGCTTAGTTTAATGTGTATAAGTGGGGATTTGAGCCAGACCTTTAGGAAGCCACATTCAGATTCTCCCTTTTATCCCCATGTCTTGGAATTAGTTAATATTTGAGCATTTAAAACGGTTTTTTTCCCCCATAAATAAATATAGGCAGAGTAATAGACTTTGAAAGAAAATATATGCTTTATGTTGTTAGATCAAGGAAAGAGAAGGCTGAACATGGAAATTCTGGAAGAGTTTTCTTCCTCGGGAAGAACTGATGGTTCTTCAACCAATTCTTCATGAACACCCTTGAATTTGCAGTTTCCTGAAACAAAACCACCTCATGCCATTCAAATGCCACTGAAGCATCCACCCTTAAGTAATACATTAAAAAAAAAAAAAAAAAACAACCTTGTTTAACAGTAGTTTGTTTTAGAGGCTGTACAAATAACAAAATCATGTTATAGGTTAAGACAAAAAGCCACAACAGCCCTCCCTATCAGCCCTTTCCTTCTGGGGGGAAGTGAGCCAGATGTTTAAACAATATGGCAGGATATGTGCATGCCGCAGTACTTGGAGACCTTGGGAAAGAAATCATGTCTGCACCCCTAGTGTTTCACAGTTTCAGACCCCTGACCTAAAAACAGTTTAAACAGATGTTTAGTTCAAGGGATTTATGTCGACATTGAATTTTTTTCCCCCTTTGGAAATGGCTGCCTCAAAAATGGCAGCTTTTTACTAGAAAAAGGACCAGAGTAACAACAACTCCAGGTCAAAACTTTGTATTTTCCCGTTGAAACTGTTCCGGTGCCACAGGAACAAAACCAACAAACAGCTGCTTCCCTAGCCGTTACTGCTCAGGCACAAGAACATCTTTTCTTTCTCTACTCCTAGTTCTATGAAAGGTAAATTTAGACTTCCAACCATTACAGGTTCCTAAAGGAGAGAAGGCTTCAGGAAACCCCTGGAGATGATGAGCCAGAATGAATTGTGCCTCTTGCTTTCCTTATCTTCAGCCCTCTTCCCATCCTCCTGCCTACTCCCTTCTGCCTAATTCCATTCTGCTCCTTCCCCCAGAAATGATTCCTCCCAACTTTCATCCTGGTGTGAGGAGTTCATTCTGAATTCGGATCAGTCAGAAATGACGCGGTTGCCTCCTAGCTGCCTTTCTGAAAGTGTTTATTTCATATCTGAAATGTTTTCATGTGCATTCTCTCTGCTTTGACTTGCAGAAGGAGAAAGAAAGGAGTTTTACTGGAGGCAAAACAGCCACCTGTGAAAACTAATTGCGTAGGTAGAAGTTTGATGGTATCTCTGGGAGGGATCCAGCAGGAAGAAAGTAAATGTACTTAATCTACAAGGAAATCACCTGTATGCCAAACTGACCCTCTTCATCAAAGCCAGGATTGAAATATACCATCAAATAGTGGCCTGTGTTTTGGAGGCCGGGGTGGAGAGGGTGGCCAGAGGGAGGAGTCACCGTGAAGGCAGGTGCAGTTCATCTCAGTGAACTGTGTAGATAAGTGAAAAAAAAAAAAAATGACAAGCGTCCCAGGCTCACCTAAACCGCCTCATTGTGGGCGGAAATGTGTAGGAGTGGTGTATGGTTACTTTCAAACAAAAGTGTGAGATGTGGCTGCTTCAAAGTTCCTCCTTCCTCCTTATCAGGTTTCCTTTTTCAATCTTAAAGGCTGCTCTGTTGGCTCCTCCACCCCTTTCCTTGATCCCATCAATCTGCCATACTCAAGCAATCTTTGCCATTAAAAGGCCAAGATGAACTGTGGTGGAGAGGCAGGAACCCAACGCTGCTGGCTACTTGGTATCGCCGTCTGTGGAGCCCTTTGAATGAACTGTCCACAACTTCAGAAAGACAGGACCTCTGGGGTTGGGCTGTGGACTGACTTGTAGTTGTGCTGCCTCTTTCTGAACCTGCTGGTGAAGACAGGTCTGTGGTTGGTCATCCATTTGGCAGGATGTGAGCTATCCTGCGAGCCTCTGTGATTTGTCCGTCACTCTAGGTGTACAATGGCTGTGGTCTCGGTGTTCCATGTGTCCAGCTAGCACACCTACGCATTGCATTGCCTTAGTTCTGTAGCCAGAAAGGGTTGATGGCTTGTAGCTACATGAAGGGGCTTTTCCAATGGCTGTCTTCTACTGGAAATGAAAACTTAGAGGACAGAAAATGCCCTCTTAGTTGAAGCACTGTAAGATTTAGGGAGTTTGGGGCAAAGTTAGATGATCCTCCCAGGAGCCCCCCAAAAATAAATCTTTAGTAAGTGACAAATGGGTTTTACAGAACCTCCATAAACGAAATATCGTGAAATAAAGGACACTCACATGATTTTACACAGAAGCACTTTTGTTTGGAAGACCGGACACAGTGCTTGGATGTCTTGGAGATATGCAGTCAGCATTCAGATCAGCCCTGGACACATCTGCACAGATGCTGAGCCCTCCTGGGGAACATGCATGAGGAGTCCTGAGGCCTTTCTTAGAGCTCCGCTGGCCTTCAGTTTTTACTGACTAGAAAGAAACTAGATCTCTATCTCTGAAGTTCACGGACCTCCCTTCTCACAGTGCACCTTGGCTCCTACCCGTTCTCCTACCCGGTGCTGCACTGGTTTTTCTCAGGACCCAGCAGTTCTCCTAATGGGAATGCTCCCTTTGGATCTCTCAGAGGTTTTTGTGCAGCAGCCAGGCACATGACATGTGACTCTACTACAGGCTGCATTGGAGCCTGCCTCTCAAACTCAGTCCCACTCAGCCAGAATATCTGGTTTTCACCAATAAAGATCCTGCCAACCTTCATGTAGCACAGTATCCCTCCTCTTTCCAGGTCCTCACTTTGGGGAGAACTTCCGCCTCCATTAGGTGGAAGGCTCAATCACAGGAACTTGCCCAAGTATTCTCAGTCATGCCCGGTTTATTTGCACAGTGCCTAGGAACTTGGACCATTTTGATATACAGTAGATCCTTGACATTTAGAGAGATTTTTCCAGGGGTGAACATGAATGGCCAAATTTATAGCTCTTTGCAATATAATTTTCTTTCTCAGCATCCGTATTTTCCAAGAACCATTACTTCCTTAAACCTCTTCATTTTTTCAATATTTCCATTGCCATCATAAGAAGTCGACTTCTTTCAGTACTCCTTTATTTTTTAAACAATGAGACAATGGTATCACTTTAGGGGTTTTGTATGTAAAAATAAATAGAGAAGGGAAAATAAATCTATTCTGAGATGTGGATGTTGAATTATTGTCAGAATTCACTCAATACCTAAGCCCTGTATGCCTGTGATCCACATTCATTGGCAAAATTACATATTTGATTAGACAAGTCCCCTGCCCGCTTATAGAAGTGTTATTAATATTTTGTGGACCTTAGAATGTGGTTTGAGGAGACACTGGTATATTATTTGAGCCTCCAAATGAATACAGATTATAGAAAAAAGTCTTGGTGACTAGACCCATGAACCACATAGTTAGTTCTAGGGCTCAATTTCAAATTGACAAGTGTGTGTATTTGTGGGCATGTGCATGTAAATGTGTGTGTTTATGTATTTTATTTTTATAATGTTTTCATGCAACATGCTTGAAATAAAATGATGTCCTTACTAGAGTTTTGAAGACAAGGTATAAAACTTTTTTTTTTTTTTAAGTAGTTCAGAAATGAGGCTACAATAGAAAAACAAATAGTTGAAGAGCAGTTTCTTAGTTCCTACTGAACCTACAGCACAATTTTGTTTGGAATAGTTTCTACTGTAAGACATCCAGGAGCAAACTCAAAAATACATTGCTGGCAGGAGCAGCAGAAGGAGAATTTAAGGGGATATAGTAGTAAGACCTGATCTGTCTTTGTCCCAGAAGTTTATGGTCTACTTTTTTTTTTTTTTTAATGTTATGCCACCTTCTTGCCCCCATGGCAGAAGTCCTGGCCAGGACAGCAGGCCTAAAGTACATGGTAGCACCATGTACTCCAGATGTGCACAGGTGTCCTCAGCTACTTAGACAACACGCTGTTCTCACCCACCAGCAAAGTTCTTTGACTGGAAGGGCTGAATTATTCAGAATAATCCTGAAAGCATTGTTCCTTTACTAATAAGCATCCGAGGTTAAACAGCCTGTTGGTTAAATTGCACGTTGGAATAAATTGCCCTGTTAGATCAGAGCAGTTATAAAACTGTAGTAGATCTGAATGAATGTTCTCAGTGATGATAAGCTACCTTTACTTCCATTGAATTCATATTCTAAAATGAGTCATCAAAGAGCTTCTTTTATTCGGACTATGTCCATAAAAGAACACTCAAGATGCTTGAAAACAACAATAGCCACAGCCACTGAAAACATAAATGGGGGAGGGGGAGAGCCCACACAGTTCAGACAGTTTAGTAAATTGCATTATTTAAACAAAATCTAATTATAAGAGAGACTGATATAATGCTCTAAGATAACCATCTTGCTGGAAAAAAAATCTCATCTTTCTTCAGCACTATAACAAATCATTCTGCCTATTTATATTAATAAATTCAAAGACAAAGGTGCATTGTTGACCTCATTCCCTGAATTATCTCTTTATTGTTGAAAGATCTTTGAGATTTTTCTTCCTTGTTCGTTGAGCACTGAGCTAGGCACTTAAGGTTGCTGTTTTTTTTGCACATTTTGGGAATCCACAGCCTAACATCCATCTTGTAGAAGAGCAACTTCCCATCTCCCATATCCTTTTGCCACTATTCCATAGCTGGAATAAGGCACAACTGCACCCTGTTCAGTTTTGTATGTGTATCATCTCATTTAAAATTCACAGTAACATTGTACTTATCCCCATTTTACAGGTGTGGAACTTGAGGCTCTGTGTTAACTGACTTGCCCAAAGCCAAACAATTAGTGTCAAAGTCAGATTTAGAACCAGGGCAGTCTGGCTTTATGGCCTTTGATGCCAAAGTGATGATACTACCTGATGAAGTCAAGGAGTCTTGGGCTGGGGATGTATGTGGCCCACTTGCCTGGCATGTGTGAGGCCCGAGGTTTGATACATAGCGTGTGTGGGGAGAGGATAAAGGAGTCTTGCGTACTAGGTAGGATGTTCCTCCAGGTAACTTCTAGGCCACATCAAGAGAACTTGACTCTCAACTGTCTCACTGTGGGGGCCGAGCAGAATCTCCTCAAAACTGGGGTAGTGACGAAGCCTAGGCAAACTCAGCTGTGGAAGCTTAGTTCCTGAGAGTCCTGAGGATGCTGTTCCTCTCCCCAGGTTTGCAGAGGGCCTTGCAGAGGGCCTCTGGAACTGTGTGCTGTTCCAGCAGACTGCTCCCTGCTCAGGTCCCTCTCACCCTTCTCACCCAATTGGTCTTGTCACCTTAGGGCCAGTTTTATGAGCTCATGGTGATTAAGTAACTGTGATTCTCATGGTTCTGTGACGGTGACTGCCAAACAGGCTAGTGTTTCTGAAACATTTTAATGGTCTGGCATATTCACTTTCCTTCTGGAAGTTAGTGGTTTGGAAACAGGAATATGAATATTGTATTTCACCCCCTTTCTCTCTCTCTCCTCTCTCTGTATCTTTTTATTAATTGCTCTCTCCTTCCTGATTTTCTTCTATCATATTGTCCTTATATGTTTTCTTCTGCATATATAGCAATGAAATTAGGCCAAAGAGAAGTATTATTTGTTTATTTATTTATTTTAGGACGGAGAACTTGTTCAGTTAAAATGTCTCGGGAGATGTGTTTTTAAATGTGCAGGATGAGTGTGTGGTTAATCAACTTTTTTTTTTTTTTTTTTTTCTGACCACACTTTTCCCCCTTGTAACTGCACTTTGGTATGGATTGAAAGACGAAAACTGAGATTATTAAGGCAAACATGCAGCAAGACCTCCCTCACCCTCAAATTCACCCTCTCTGGAATCTGATGAGTGCTTTTGTTGGTTTTACATATGAATATTGTTGGAGGGAGAGGCTTCTGGGAAAAGTAGGTCAAAATGAATATTTTTGGTAAAACACAAGTTGCAAAGAATGTTTGATTTCACCCTTACAGCAGCCCTAATGGGGCATGTCCCATCATTAGGTTCATTTTATACATGAGGGAAAAGTAAGGGGACTTCCCAGGAGTGCATTACTGCTCTGTGGGGTACTGAAGCTAGGTACTTTGGTTCCAGAATCTGTGTGTCTCACTGATGCCACATGAGCATAACTGGGGAGGGAAAAACAAAGGGCCCATGGAATCTGGTGCTAACTGGGGCAGAGTTGAACTCAATGTTTCAGAAGGGCACTCAGGCCTTTATCTGATTGCTTTTCATATATGACAGTCAAGCAGGTGCTCCACAGAGCACACCAAGACCCATCAGTGAGCAGGATAATTTGCAGGTAATTGGGGGTGACCGTGTGAAACTCTAAAACTTTGCATACTCCAACTGTGCCATTGATAAAAGTGACTCATAATTTTTTCTTATCTTCTTAAAGGATGTTAGGAGGGTTAATCTGTCACCACTTGGGGAGCACTTTACAAGTAGAACATGTTCATATTAATTACATTTGATCTGATTCTTACCAGCTTATATCTGGCCATCAGCATGCTTTGGACTTTCATATCATGCTTGGATAATATAAAGTTTATCAAGCCCCGAGTCACTGGCCACACACCCATTTTGTAAGGATTATAAAACAAGGCAATGTCAGATGCTCTGCATCATTGATTTTAGCCCCAAGAAAGAAATGCTGTTAATCTCTTAGAAGCAAAATATTCAACAAATTCAGCAGCATTTTCCTCAGCTTCAGAACAAAATGTGTCGAAGTGTTGGCTTCTCGTGGTTCAGCCAAGTTTATTTCACCTTGAAATTTGGAAGCATGGTTGGTACTTTCATAAGCTATACTTCGAGGCTTGAAGTTTACATGTTTGTCAGAAGTTCACTGTTGTTGCTTATCCCTGTGGCCCTGCTTGTTAACACACATCTACAGGTGTTGCATGCTCACAAACACACGTACTCACACAGACACACAACCAAACAATATTAAAAAAAACCCCAAACTTATTCAAAGAGAAGTATTATTGTTCTGCTTTTGGTGAGACACACATCTACAGGTGTTGCATGCTCACAAACACACATACTCACACAGACACACAACCAAACAATATTAAAAAAAACCCCAAACTTATTCAAAGAGAAGTATATATTGTTCTGCTTTTGGTGAGACATTAATAAGCATGGGATAATTAAATTATTTATCTCAGGAACCTGTGTGTTATTATAAACACTAATATTATGGCAGATGAGGTTTTGGATCAGTGAAGGGCCTTGGAGCGGCTATTAGACAACCAATGCACTGGAGTACTGTAAAATAAATTAGCCTCATCAGTTCACTTCAAATCAGCAAATGATTATTGAGTGCAAGTCCCGGAAGACACACGTCTCCATGCTTATGTGCTTATGTCTGGTGGAGGGGATAAGATCAGTAAGTAATTCAAGGCCACAGCAGCTCAGTTCTTAAGAGGAGGGTAAATGGGGAGCTTCTGAGATACAGCAGAGGGGCTCACATCTGGTGCTGGGGGAGGAGGAAGCATCCTATGAAGATGTAGTGTTTTTAACTGACCTCAAAAGACGGGTTTTATCAAGTGTGAGGGGAACAGCATGAGCAGAAGTCAGAGAGGAAAATGCATGAGAAGTTATCCAGGATGGCTAGACTACAGAACTCACAAGTGGGAGGGGGGCCTGGACAGGAGGCCACATGTGGAAAATAGGCCACATGTGAGATCATGGACAGCCTTGAGTGCTGGCTTGAGAGATTTGTATTTGCTGTATGAATTCCTCAAAGATATTTAGAGGTGGCTCCTAGGTAGGATATTCCTGATTCTTAAAAGAGAATGCCAGACATCTTGGCTTAAAGCACTTTATTTGTGCATTATTTCTTCACTGTCAAAAAATCAAACTCTCCCTTGCTTTTTTTCCTTCTGGGATGTTTTTAGGCTGTCTAATCCTAGTTAAACACACACACACACACACACACACACACACACACACACACACACACACAGGCTGTTCAGTCTCTGCACATTTCCAGCCTTCCTTGGAACAATCACCTGGAGGACTGTCAAATTATCCAGCTATAATCTAATTGGTGACGACTGCTTAGTCCCTTTGCACCAAAGAACTTGTATCTAGCAAGCTTCTTTCTTTCAGACATTTGTTAGTTCATTAAAGATGTTATGCTAGAGGTAAGATACGATGCTTCTGAGAAAGAAATAAAAGACCAGGACAAAAGACAAGTTGAATAGTCAAAGATGAGCTATCACATTCAGAGAAAGCAAACTATAGCACCTGATTTGATTGAATAACTGGTGATAACATTGGCTTTGAAGTTTTTGCAAATCTGTTTAAACTTTTTCACAGATGGAATGAATAAAAATTATGAGGCATTGATATAAAAATAGCCATTTTTGTCTTCCTTCCTAGATACCAGTATACCTTCCCTTTCTTCTTTTTGTCATTTTTTTTCTTTGGCTGGCTCCTTCCTTCTATCCTTCCATCACCAGTCTTTTCTGACTGGATAAATTCCTCGACTTCTTATAGAAGTTTACCTGAATTTAACACAGGTGATCGCCACAGATGCAATCACTTGTTGCAACGAGATCAAAAAACATTTTTTTTTCTCCTACCACAAAGCTATGGTAGAGGAACAGGTAAAGCTACATCAGCAGGTCTTAAGACACCTTGTCCTTGTGATCTGGTTCTGTCACTTTGCTGAGAAGCTTCCCCATGGTAATATTTACTAAGCATGTATGTGATGGTAAATAACAGAATTAATTCACTCTGTTATCCATCAAGCATATATTGTCTTTAGTGCTAATAGTACAGCTATGGGAATTACCATATCTTTATTTTTCTTTTGTTTATTATAACTGAAGCAGTTTCTGTTTTCTTTTAATAATGTAAATGTTTGAAAGTCATAAGTCACACATTACTGCATATTCTTTCTCAGCAGTTATGCCTTTACTGCTTTATTTACTGATGGAAAAAAAAAGAAAGGATAAAAACTATAAAAATAATGATAAAATATAAAATCTATAATATTTTAAAATTGTGTATTTATTTTAAAGATTTAATCTCTTCAAAAGTGAATTAAAGTGAATTCATATAAATAGATATCAAAGTGTTTTAGGAAGTAGTCATAAAGAAGACACTTAGAAATATTGCAAATATTTTGTAATATTGGGCAATATGTTCAAGAATTTGACAGTGAAATCCCTTGGCTGCATGAGCCCGTTTTCTGTTCCTGATGCTTATATTTTCTCCTAGAGGAAGAAAGATTAAAAAAAACAAAACAACAACAAAAAAAAGGGTCTTGTTTTTAATCCTCTGCATTGTGTTTTAGGGAGTGGAATAGTTTCTCTCATTGAGAGATAAGGGTAACCACAGTTTCAGAAACCAGTTACTCCCTGAATGTATGTCCCTTGCAAATCTTGTAGCAACTGACAAATCTCCTAATGGAAATGGAAACTAATTAATGTCTCCCTACCATGCAAAAAATGTGGGCATATGTTGATGAAGGTAACTAAATCCTACAGAATTTGCATGACTTGCTTGTTAAATCTCAAGTAATGTAATATAAGTGAAAGCCAAGGCCCATTTTCTGTTGTTTTCCTACCCAGCTGGTTATTTACTAAAGTTGGACCTGTTTGTTTTGTTCTCTAAGTGTAGCCTGTGCTATGAGCCTGTGTAATTCCTGGTCGTTGGATGCAGAATTTGGGTTTCTGGAACTGGCACACTAGGATTAGCTGGCCTACTGCAGGAGGCCCCTGGCCTCTGACTGTGGTGGGATGGAGCAGCACCTCAGTGTGTGTGACCTCTACCAGCGAAGTGCCTGCCTGGCTCACTGATACCACTCACAGTAACCTGAATGACTGGTTATTCTGGTCAGGAGAAAATAGCACTGACATCATGTGATTCTGGCAAAGTAAACCACATTGGAACTTGGCCTCTGAATACCCAAGGGGCTGGCAGCAATCTCAGGGGTTGGCTGGGAGCCCCATTGAGTTCACTAGTAATCAGTTGACTGCTGAGCTGGACAAGCTGCCCTAGTTTTTCTGACAAGCTCTGTCTAAAAGAATGATGGGCAGTCTGCCATTAGGATTTTTTAGCAGAGTTGCTAAAGATTAACTCTTTAACTATTGTACATATATCATGTCCTTCGTTATGTGTTGGTATGCAATTAGATAAAACCTTGGAGGGAAAGTTCTAATTCCTCATTCAATTACTGCACCCGGAATTCCTCTCTTGCACAATGAGCACCCAAAGGCAAGGAAAAACACTTTAAAGCCCTTTATATGTATGTTTCAAAGGAATGCCAGTGGACTGGTTTTCCTTGAAGTTTGTAGTTTGTTTTAAACAAAATGCGATAATCTTTAATTATATAAAATGTCAGATGTTGCATCCTATCCATATCTTGGAAAGAGATGTCACCTAAAAGAAGTCCTGAAAAGCTAGGAGCATTTAATACTTATTTATTATGACATGTATTCATGCACATTCCTCCCCCCGCCCCCCCCAAAAAAACCCTTTTACCCTTTTATTCTCAGAGTATACCTTCAAAAAGAGGTATTTGCAGCCCATTGGCATAAGTCTAGGAAAACCAATTCCTTTGGAGAAAGCAAACTTTTCAGTGGGCTTATCTGGTTGTTTTTTATTAGAAAAGGTGATACCTTAATAACTTTTATTCCTTTTGCCATGTGGTTAAAATATAATGGATGGGGTTACACAGTTTGATAAAAACGTTCTGTATGCTGTATTCCCAGCAATGGATTTGACATGTTCATTCTTGCTTCATACTGGAATTTGCCCTAGGCACACTCTCTTTTCTATAGATAGCTATGACAGTGGCGGTTGGACACCCAAGTTCTATGGTTGTTCTTCAGAGCTCCTATGGACGATTAGTTTGTGGTAGTGATGGTGGGGCTTTGGCGACAGGTATGTGCTGTTTATCTTGGTACACGATGGAGTGTTTTCATGGAAAAAGCTAAGGTTTCATACACCTTTCTTCCTGTGAAGCAGATTATTCATTATGTCTTTGATCTTTCCTTCCAAGAAATCACATTTGAAGAATGATTCAGTTGCTCTCTCCTGTTTAAAAGTTTTGTGACATTAGCAACCTGGGGACCATATTGTCCATTAGAGAACTTACATAAAGGAAATAGATAACACAGGTACTGATTGATTGATCTATCTATGAATGAAACATGTTTTTGTTTACTGGCTTGGGGAGGGGAGTCAGTACAGATATCCACAAAACTTTTCCTATTCTTCATGGTTTAGGAATTTTTCTACCTGTGCATCCTGTGAGGACTGCAGGCATTACCATTGTATTGCTAAACTCTCAATTATCCTAAGAAAGGGCTTAGGGGAGGGTAAGGGGTTCTGGAATGACCTTCCCCCCTTCTTCCCTTCTTTCTTTCCTTTCCTGCCTCGTCCCAACTTCCTCATTCTCTTCTCTCCCCTTCCTTGCTCTGTCTCTAGATTTTCTCCCTTGGTACTTATGGAGCACTTATTATTGCAAGGCAATGCCAGTGATACGCCCAATCAGTGATAGTTGTCCACTGAAGTAGCTTATAAGTCAGTGTGTGAGGAATGTCTCAGACCAGAGGATCATACAGAAAATGAACATGCAGAATGAACTATAGTGGCCACTGGTTTTATGAAAAGACCCATGATGTTGTAAGAATGTAAAATGGGAGCATCTTATAAACCTATGAAATTTCTGGGTAATGCCATTTCTTGGCAATACGTAAGAAAACCAGGAAATTAGATCTGAGGCTTCATATCAGTTCCACAACTTACTATTTTAATTTGGAGAAACTTTTTAAGACTTAATTTTCTTATCAGTAAAATAGGGATGATAATAATAATTTCCCCCATTTTTGACTAAAAATCTTAAATTTGAAACATTTATTTGACATATATAAGAGTTTAACAAAATATCCCTTATTGTCATTAATGCTACAATTCACTGAGATGTACAAGTTGTCTTATGTTCATGTCCTGATGTCACTGAAAATCTAGTTTTGAGCATGCCTTAGATTCCAGGATCTATTTGCCAAAATATTATTAAAAGCTTAGGAACAATTCCTCAAGAAGGGTCTACAGTAACATGGGACACCTCCATAGTTTTACCCACTAAGTTAGCAAATATTTTTAATAATCCAGTGAGGTTTCTTGAAAAATGCTGATTTGTTTAACTTTCTTAACTTCTTTTTGTTTATTTCAGAGGTCTTTGGACCATTGGAAAGTATCAAATTCTTACTGGCATTTGGGTTATATATTAATTGCAGGTGGTAGAAACTGAAATGAAGCCGAGTGAAGTGAGAAAGGGAAATTACAGGCTGATGTAATTTGAAAGTCCAGTTTACCTTCAGGTGCAGCTTGACTCAGATGTTGTATTATGTAATTAGGAATGCCTCTCTGGATCTCTTTCTATGTTCTCTTCTTTGTTACCTACCTCTTAGACCTATAGGTGCTCTTTCCACAGTGATGAGTTCCACAATTACATTCTATTAGCTGACCAACCCCAGTGGGGGTGGGAATGTTCTCTTTCTCTGCAGTTCCAGCCAGAATTTCTGCGCTGGCTCTCATTGGGCCTCTCCTGAACCCGCCCCTGGATTGACGCACTCCCATTGGCGGAGACCAAGTCCCCTGCCCCCTTTTGGAGCTAAAGGATAAGCGCAAGGAACCCAAACTCTATGATGTTAGAAAGTGGCTCCCAGAAGAAAAATAATGTGTTATTACTGCAAGAAAATAATAGAAATTGTGTGACAACACCCAAATAAACAAATAGGCACATATTCACTACAGATAAAAAATCACAACCACCCCAGATCCTGTTTTTAGTTTAGGTAGGAGTGAAACTGTTAACGAGGTGACATTGAAGCATGCAGAGTACCTACTAATTACTGAGTTTTGACTGTATGCCAGGCATTGGGCCATGTACTTTTGTATTTTATTTCTGATCTTCACAATAATCCTACAAGGTAAGTATTAAAATGCTTTTGCAGAAGAGGAAGCTGACAACTACTAAAATTATATAACTTGTTGAAGTTACCCAGCAGTGGGTGATGGGGGCAGCCATTAGTTACTGGGTTGCCATGTTGCCCTGCAGCAGTGCCCATGCCGTTTCAGATGACCTGGGCACGAGGCAGTGCAAAGACTTGTCCCTCAGGCTACCTGACTGGCATATTTTCCTGTTGGAAGTGGAATAGGCTTCTTTTCCAGGACAGGGTTTTGAAAGACAGAACTTTAGAATCCTAATCTGGGTATACTCACTGACTCACCCTAATTTACTAGATAGCCAAAAAAAAAAAAAAAAAAACAAACAAAAAAAAAGAAACAAAAAACCAAAAAAAAACCCTTCAAACTTGATTTGCATCTGTCTGTTAAAAGGTGCTAGCTGGGCGCTGAGGCGCTCGCCTGTAATCCCAGCGACTCAGGAGGCTGAGGCAGGAGGATTGCAAGTTCAAAGCCAGCCTCAGCAATGATGAGGTGCTAAGCAACTCAGTGAGACCCTGTCTCTAAATAAAATACAAAATAGAGCTGGGGATATGGCTCAGTGTCGAGTGCCCCTGAGTTCAATCTCCAATACCCCCCAAAAAGAGAAAAAAAAAAAAAGGCCATGGTCTGTTAAGTATTGGGGCATTAATTAGTGTGTTTGTAAAGTTATATGTACTTAGCATCACATGGGAGCTTTTAAAAATTAGTCTTATCATGTCCTCATGGACTCCTTGGTCAGCTTGCATTGCTATAGCAGAGTACCATGACTGACTGACTTAAATAGCAGAAATTTATGTTCCCACATTTCTAGAGCCTAGAAGCCTGAGAGCAGGACATTGGCCTGGTTGAATTCAGGTGAGGGTTCTCTTCTTGGTTTGCGGATGGCCACCATTTCACTCTGTGCTCATGTGGCAAAGGGAAATCAAGCTCACTGGTATCTCTTATTGTAAGGACACTAAACTTATTGTATCAGAGTCCCACACTTCTGAACTCACTTCATCTTTATAACCCCCCATGAAGGCTGTTTCACAGTACAGTCAGATTTGGTTTGGGACTTCATCATAGGAATGGGTGTGAGGCACATAACATCCAATCCAGAGAAGTATGATTTCAGTGGCTTTATAGGAATCATCCTTGTACCTATCTGTTTTACAATAGCCCTTTAGGACTGTTAGAACTTTAGGACTTACCCCACATAAAATTTGGTGTAGGGTATTTCTTATATTTATTAATTTGGGGTGAAGTAATTTTAAGTTACTCATTGAAAATTCCAGTTCGTGCAAAAGATTTTCTAAAATGACATGATGAATGCGGGCATTCAATCTATGACTCACGTGTGAGGTGTGTGGAATGCAGGTATCAACAAAAGGATAGAAAACTCAGGAGGAAGGGATCACAGGCCCCTTAGGGAGGGCTCAGCAGGGTGGAATTGAATGTTGATATCACAGGGTACATGGGATTTGACAGGTGACAGGCAGAGCAGCATTCTGGTGGTGGGAAGTCAGACTTTTGAGGTGTGGTAGCTGGACCCCTAGGACTTGGAGACCAGTGGAGACTGCCGCCCCATGTGTTGAGTCCAGAATCCAAGTGTCCTGCCAATGCAAAGTATGTGGATTTCTTTTCTGGAGGCAATGGAAAGACTTAACATATTTTAAGGAAAAGGGGAAGTATTATAATTAGTTCTGGGTTTTGGACAAGCAAAAAAAATATATATTTTTTTCCTTTGGGTACCGGGGATTGAATTCAGGGGCACTTGGCCACTGAGCCATATCCCTAGCCCTATTTTGTATTTTAGTCAGAGTCTCATCAGTTGCTCAGTGCCTTGCTTTTACTCAGGCGGGCTTTGAACTCATGATTCTCCTGCCTCAACTTCCCAAACTGCTGAGATTACAGGTGTATACTATTGCGCCCAGATTGGACAAGCAAAATTTTTAAATATATTAATTAGAGTTAATTAGAGAGCTTAGAGTTGGAGGTCCAGCCATGGTATCCCTCTCTTCTGGGATGCCTTTCCCTCTCTTTGCACACTGCCAAACTCCTGTCCATCCTTCAACATTCCTCTGGAGAGATTTATCCACAGTAAAGTCTTTCCTGACCTGTCTAGATGGAATAGTCACTCCCTCCTCTGCAATTTAAGTGTAACTATTATTGCTGGTGTAACATCAGAGGATAATGATATGTTTACACATCTCTCCCACTCCTTGACTTGAAGGACCTTGAGAGAAGGGGTTGTGGGTTTTTACGGGTTGTTCTGTTTTGATCTGTTTTGCATGCACAGTGTAAAGTGCTTGGCCCATTGTAAGGGTTTATATTTGTTGAACATAACTAAGCTGACTAAGGCTACTGTGAAAGTCAGGAGAGAAGCAAGGATATGGGCAAGACTGCATTGGTAGGAATAGAAAGGGGAAGGCTTATTATGGCTGCAAGGGAGGAAGATTTGGGGATGATTCTGAGACTTCTAATTAGTCATTCAGGTAAATGTTAAAATTTCCTTAACCGAGACAGAACCACTGCATTTGGAGGTGAGTTGTTTAGTTAGTCCCCCCCACCCCCCTCAGATGGGGACATTCCAAATGGTAGAGTATAGCAGGCAAATGAAAATACAATCTGGACTAAGCTTTATTGTTATCCCCAACCTTTGAAGCCAAAGTTTGTTTGAGATTGAAGAGGGGGAGAAAAAGAGCCAGGGGTACAGTTTTGGGGAATGCTGACTTAAGGAAGTGGCAGAAGAATTGGAGTTAAAGGAGAATGTAAGTGAGAAAGAAGTCTGATAAATAGAAGCAGCATCAGGACGATTCAATGTCATGGGATCCAAAAGGAGAGAAATTAGGCACATGCTAGTCTGTCTATAGCTAGAACATTTTATCATAAAAGTGCTTTGTAGTGATGACAATTGCAGCAGCAAGAACAACAGGAATAATATTTATAGTTTTTTCAGCACTTACTATGTTCTAGGCATTTTCTTAAGTGCTTTTCTGACGTGTCCTTTGTGTCAAGCTTTTAAGCCTGTTTTCCTTGTTTAAACAGATCTGCAAATTCAAACTCAGAGAAGTCAAGTTGCACGTCCAGGGCCAAACAGCCAATAAGTATTGGAAATGGGCATGATGTGAACTTTGGTATGCTGCAAAGAATAATGAGGGTTTATTTTACTTTGTGATGGTGGAAATCTGTGGAGACTGGAGATTAATGTTATCTGTAAAACTCACCACAGCCATCTCCATTAACCCAGAAGACAAAAATCCTTTCTTCCTTGAATGAGAGAATATGTGGATGAGTTCCATGTCGTTTGAACTTTGCTCATTTAAATCCCCTGATTCAAAATATATTAGTGACTGTAATATATCCGACTACATTAGTATGTGGTATATATTTTAACTTTGTTTTCTATTATAAGATCATTTAAAAACCATTCTTATCTACCATTTCCTCTACAAACTTCATATGCTTATGTTGCGCAACCTGAATTTTTATATAATAAGGAGAATTATTTAAATAGGAAAGAGAATCCTGAATATTTTTAAGCAATTATTTTGTTGAGTGCTTCCATGTGGAGTTGCATGCTTAAGAGACACACACAAAAGCAATTCCTGAAAATATTTGCTCATAATTGCTGCACTCTTATGGATGTGCTTTCATATATAATTCAGGAAAGATAAATTATTGCATGTGATAGATTAGCGTTACAACATAAAAGTACTGATTTGTGTATCCTATTTTAGTGCATTGCTAATTCTCAAGAGATAGCTATACAGTAATTTCCAAGAAACCAGACAGTTTAATTTTGCTACCAGTGCCATTTCAGAGCATGGGTGTGTGTGCAGCTGGCTAAGCTTTCTCTGTCCCTGTGCAGGAAGCCCTCCAGCAGCAGGGACTCTGGCCTGGACTTAGCCAGCAGCACTGAGCCCTCTCCAAGCCTCCCTGCTGGGGACTTCCTGGCCTTGGAGTGGCAGAATGTCTCTGCCTTTTAGCATGAGAGGAGGCTGGCATTTCTCTGAAAGAACTTTTACAAAGAAAAATGCTAAGGGATATGAAGGACAAGAGAGTATATAAAAGAGATGGATGAGCACAGTGTTTGTGTTAAACCTAATTAGATAAATTTAACCACAGGTTGATTTTCTGGCTAGACTTAAAGATTTGTTTTTTCTTTAGTTTGTATTTCCTCATAAAACAAAACAATACAGAAAAACCAAGACACACTCCCAAACTGTCCCCCATTGTAGAGGGCATAGGAACTGGGGCAGAGGAGGAGGGTCAAGACAATAGTGAGTGCGGCTCTCCCCACCTGATGGTTTCTATTACTGATTCATATTTGTTTCGGAATCACAGGCAAATTGCCACATTCTTCACTTTAAAGGACCTTATAATGCAAAATATTATTTTTCTGAAAAGGTAATATAAGTTGCATTTACTTTCCTTTTCAATCATTGGTTTTCTTTTCCTCACTTTATGTGTTAGAAGTTAAATAATAAAAAAAAAAAGTACCCTTTGGGAATTTCCATCAAGTGATTGGTTTTCATAGATCATGTACCTCTAAGGAGGGAAAGAATGAGATTTAAAATTTTAAATTATAGTCTTGGTGACTGAAATATTCACAGATTGGTTAAATCAGCTATCTCTTTACATAACCATTGGATCCCTTTCAAGGTGCTGTCTCCTAACCGACATACTGTACAAATAACTGCAGTTTAATATAGATGTATCTTGATGTGTTTAGATTTGGTAAACCCTCTTATCTTTCAAACATGCATCATTTATTTAAAATGCATAGGCATATGTTCAGAACAAAGTTATTTTCAGTGCATATATATTCATTAGCCTGTGTGTGAAAGTACATTTCAAATAAGAACCATTTCAATATTTGTTTTTCTTTCAAAACTTTCTTTTCTCTCCATCTTGGTTTAATTGAACTCTAGGCCTGAACTCTTTAAAGCATTCCCATGGAGCCAGAGTACATTTGAACGTCTTTGACTGATATAAAATAATTGCTTTGTTGATCATATACCCATGCATGATAAGATATGCATAAGAAGAAATCTGGTACAGAAGTATAAATAATACTTATCTTTAAGCCAGCATCTGTCATCTGCTTCAGCAGACAGTGCTTGCTTTCTTCCTTGCACAAAAAGGGCTGAAAGATTTATGGAGCAGCTTTGTTTGTGCTCTGTGATGCTTAATCAATTTTTATTAAATTCTAAATTAAAACTTGGCTTTCACTACAGTGACATCTCTGATGTATAGAACCAGGGGAGAGATCATGATGCCCTGGACAGGTTAGACAAGGGTGAGCCAATTCCCCAGTGTATTTCTTCCTATTGGACCTTTCTGGATAACTTTTGGAAGTCTGACTGAATTCTTGTAGGAATGCACTGGAAAAGGTAGAGATGCATCTCAAACTTTGGACTCTTCAAACTTCTCGAGTATAGATATTTTTGTAGTTTGTTTTTAATACTCTCATGCATGTCCCTGTATCTGAGAAAAGAATACATAAATTATTTCAATGTGCAGATAATAAGCTCATTTTGTATTCAGAATGCTCAACTAAATTATGCCTTGCTAGTTATGATTGCAGAGAATTTTAAGGTTTTTGACAATAGAGGTTTCGCATATTAGAGGTCTGATACAGACATGGGCTTTGTAGCCTTGTTCTAACTGGTTTTCCTCATAAGTTCTACATTTGGAATTTTCTGGCCTTTTCATACAAATTCTTTTGGTTGAATACAAGCATATGGTAGGAGGCCCACTCAGAGAGGCCTGTTTATAAATGACCATCTTATCTTTGTGATCTTATGTATAAGGAATTTAGAGTCATGAGTAAAATTGAGAATTTTTTTTCCAGGAAAAATGTTAAAAAGTTACACTTGCGATGGATGGGTTTTCTCAGATTCTGAATCTATAAGGAGAGGAAGAAGGGGATTTAATTAAAAATGCATTTCTCTGTTGAATACTGATATTTTTGTTTTTGAATTTGATTTTTCTTACATCTGGTACACACCAGACTAACCTGTACATATTATTCCTTTGGAAACATATGTTTGTGGGCCCTGATCCAAAAGTGGCTTATGTATCTACATTTCAAAGTGTAAGGTTTTTTGACGAGAAGAGAGGGGGGGGAAAACAACTATGAGATTTGTTGTTAATTATTGTTTATTTTCTAGGAAATATGGCAAGCTGTAAACTTAAGATCAGAGTAGCTGTGTTTTTGAATTATGTAATATGCTACCTTGGAGAAGAATATATTGAAGAAAATTCAGAAGCCACTGCTTACTTGCCCAAAGAAGATTAATAATTCATGCAGTTGGTTCTTTTCCATCGCTTACCTTTTCAATCCCACATTTATACTTTTGTATTACTCATTGCCATGTTTTAGTTATCAATGCTCCATGTATGAATAGGTTGACACCTATTGATATGTTCTATTTACTACCAAAGGCTTGATGCATATTCTCCTATTTGCCTAGCCTTGACACTAGCCTGGTACTCTATGCATGTGTAGCTGGGGATGCCATATTTGAGGTTCAGAAATTATCCTAAAGCCCAGCCCTGAAATGGTTATATGGCAGATAATCGCCCAGTAACTTTGCCTCTCCGTTGCCTAAAATGTAATTGTATATTCTCCCCATGCACCTTCTTGGTCAGCTGCTGCTGATTCAGAAAGACCCTTTAGAATTGTTGTGAGAGTAGAGAGGAAGCCCTGCATTACCCATGGCAAGACACCCACACTCAGCCTGACACACAAATAAGCCTTGCAGATGGAGTGTAGTTGTTCCTGGCTTTCTAACCTAGAGCTGCATCTTACACTGTCACTTGGCCAGTGCTACTTTATTGTGATACTTGCAGCCTACAAAGCTAGAGAGTTTGTCTGCTTTCTGTTTCTGTGGAGTAATTTTGAGTAGATGAACTGAGGCTTGGGAGAGATTGCCAAATGAGGTGGTGATGATGGCTAAAGAGACTTGGACTTAGGGAGTGCTTTCTGGCAGAAGCACAACGCAGACGGTATCATGTTTTTGACCATGGTACTTTGGACATGCTGCCAAGTGTTTGTAACGAGATAGGGCTGTTACCATACTTTGCTTTTAACTTTACTTCTGCATACAGTATATCGTTCTTGTTTTATAAACTGTGTCGCATACTTTTTGTACCTCTATAAACAAGTGAAGCTGTTGAGTTTTTGGACAAAGTTTGAAGCAGTCTTGTGTTGCTTCTTCTTTGCTTTATGCTCCAAGTTGAGAGCTGAATAGTAAGATCTTTTTCACACCATTTATGATGCGATGCACATTTTGAAGGCAATTTAAATTCTTTTGGCTCCCCTGCCATATGCTTCAAAATGGAAGCATTATACATGTCTGAATAGAGAAATAGGTAGGAAATTGGAGCATAAAGATATATGGCAGGATATACTGTGGGATAATATAATCCTTATTGAGAGGGAGAGGGGGAGAGACGGAGGGAGGGAGAGAAAAAGAGAGAGAGAGAGAGAGAGAGAGAGAGAGAGAGAGAGAGAGAGAGAGAGAGAGAAAGGGAGAGAGAAAGAAAATGAGAGGTAGGTAGGTAGGTAGGTAGGTAGGTAGGTAGGTAGGTAGGTAGGTAGATTTTACTCTCTAGGAATTTTTCCAAACTTTAGCCCCGATTTTGTTGAAGGAAATTTAAAATGTTTCCATAGGCTGCACAAGAACATTTATACATGCAATTTATATGTGTAATGAGATTTTGGAACTTGACCAGTGTATTATTTGAAAAATTGGCAATATCGTCAAGAGTAATGAACTTTAAGGTATAATTTTTAATGGAGGGGAAAAAAAACCTAATATAAGTGAAAACTACATTCCTGTTTTATTATTACATTTTTACTCATTCCTTTTTTATGATCTTATTCCTCTCCATCCTTGCCACCCCCTCTCAATTTTTCTCAGTTTATTTCTACATTGGAAAAGTGAAATGTAATATTCTCCTTAACACATAAACTCTTTCACTCTGTCTCTCTGGAGGATATTTTTCACTGTTTTCACAATCCATTCTGCCTGGGTAGAAAACACCAGATTTCTCCAATATTCTGAAAAGAATTTGTACTTTTCTTAGATAGAAATATCCCGTTTCTCAGCTTCTGTCCTTATAATCATGTAGGCTTCTTGTGGTTATGCCACAAGGATCACATGGGTGACTTTATGAAGTAACCTGGCTGATGTTGGATGGGTGTTTATATACCTTAAGGTATGCCCTTCTCATTCTCATTAAAGATTGCTTCCTTATCTTTTTTCTTTCCCTCTTCCATCACAGATAATAACTGGTTGTGATATTAGATCAGATACAGTAAAGTAATTCCTTCTGTAACTTTCACCAGTAATGGGAGTGCTGTTTTATTCAGTAGTTGCTGTTCCTTTCTCTGACAGAAATAGTTTGTAGTTAAATGTGCCTCTGAACCTATTCATTTAGAAACAAAACAAAATAAAATACACATGTGCTAATTTCTACTTTGGCTCTCTGGACACAGTGGGTACAGAAATGATGGGAACGTTTTAACAGAAAGACTTACTGGAATGTATGTATTATTTTCTTCATGACTATTGTGTAAAAAAACAAAAAAGTAGTTTTCAAAGATAAGTTTCTGTTTCCCTGTGTCCTTTTGCTCTTCAGGGCACATTTCTTAATTTGAATTTCTTAGGACCTGTTGTAATGGGATGTGTTACCAAGACTCTTCAACTTCACAGATAGCTCCTTTTCCTATTATAAATTGGGTTGTGTGCTTTTGAGTAGTTATCCTGTGATGTGCTTTCACCATCGGTTGACCTTGTGCTGTTCAGGAGACACAGGGAGAGCTGGGAATTATGAAACAAAAGAGAGGGAGAGGGCAAAAAAAAAAAAAAAAAAGAGCAGGAACTGAATTTCCTTCATTCATTCACTTATTTTTGAGGAGAAGGGTGGAGGGGCTCATAGATTTATATCTCAGTTGGGTGAAATCGTGTTACTGTTTATCTGTACCTTTTTCCCCCTGTGGCAAGAGACGTGGTGAACAGACACTCACTCCCAAAGATACCAAGTTCCAAAGCACTGACTCACGAGTCCACAATGAAATCCTAGGATGCAGCCATTTCCTACCTTTGTTTGGAAACGAACTGATTGGAGCAGGCGGATGTGAGCCCTCAGCTGCAGGGCTTCACAGACGGAAATGCTTTCAGTTGCTCTGAGGTACTAGATGCTGTTTAGCAACTTCTTTGTATTTGACTGGATCAGCCGATGTGAATGTTTCCTAGAGTGTATGAAATTTGGTCCCTGCGCCCTTCCATCTGTTTGTGCACACAGCCTTCGTGTGGTGGGGGAGAGAAGCATGCGCTTTTAGTGCAGTTAGTTGTTCATGTGCCTTATGCATAATACTCCTTGCCCAAGTCTGACTAGCTAGAGGAGTGTCACTTATGTTTACAGCCTTTACATTCAGTGGTGACTTCTAGGTGCAGAACAGTGTGGCCTCGTTTCTCCCCTTTTCCTGGATCACACTCTGCCTGTTTTCTCTTCTGACTGCTCACCACTCCCAGTACTCCTGAGCCTTAGGTACTCTGCTGCTGGGAATCCTCTTTCCTCAGGTGGCTGCAGATAGGCCTTCACCCTTACCTCATTCCAAGGTCTACTCCAGTTACATGTGTCCCAAGAGAACTTTTCCTCCCACTGTATCTACTATATCCCCCCACCCTAACCCTCTTTTCCTCTATTGCTATACAGTTGGCCCTATGGCTACTTGACATTCATTTAAATATATATATATATATATATATATATATATATATATTTTTTTTTTTTTGGTATCAAGAATTGAACCCAGGGGTATTTACTACTGAGCTATATTCCCAGTCCTTTTTAGTTTTTATTTTGAGACAGGGTCTTGCTAAGTTGCTGAGTATCTTGCTGAGTTGCTGAGGCTGACCTTGAACTTGGGATCCCCCTGCCTCTGTCTCCCAAGTCACTGGGACTGCAGACATGTACCACCACACAAGGCCTTTGTATTCATTTGTTTCTTGGTTTAATGTTTCTTCCCCCAGCTAGCTTGTACACCTGATATAGGTTAGGACTTTGATCATCTTGCACCTTTTTTTTCTAGGTCCTAGAATGTAATAGAACATGTGTACGTGCGTGTGTATGCCTAGAACTGTGAGCAATCTGGGAGATTCACAATAAATATTTAGTCAATAAGAAAACCAGCATTGACCATCAAAACATAGTGCTAGCTTCTTATATTGGGCCATTCAGTGAGTTATTGGACTTTTGGATACCTCAGCTTTTCCATTTTATAAATGGAGACAAAATTTTGCACACCCAAGAAGCATCATGGGCGTCTAAATAATGAGTAGTAATGCTGAGTAGTAAAGAGGTCAAACACTAATTTGACCTCTTTTAGCCCCGATTTTGTTGAAGAAAATTTAAAATGTTTCCATAGGCTGCACAAGAACATTTATACATGCATGTATAAATGCATGTATTACAAAAATACTGCAGCAGCCGTGTGCCCAGGGGGGCAGTGCTTGTCAAGGTTTTCCAAGCATGTGATGATGCTTGTGATGGTCCTCCAGAGTGGGGATGCCAAGAAGGCTAAGCATGGCTAAAGTCTGAAAGAAAACTTAGGATCAATGTTAATCCAGAAATGAGGTAAATGAGAGAGACTAGATTTAAAGAGAGTGTTGGAAATGGTAAGTTATTGTCATATTTGCCAATGTTGGTTCTCAGACCTGATAGTTTTCAGTCAAGTAATCTATCTAGGAATTTCAAAAGTGTGATTTTACCTTGAATTTATTAGGGCTGGAAACAATTGTTTATGTTTGTGCAGTTCATAATTTTGCAGTTTAGTCTGTGTGGGTTAGTGGCCCTACTGTTCAACTGGATGGCAAATCTGTGCTAGGAGGGTACCATATGCACACGTATTTTCTTAAACAATGTTGGCGTTTGCCACTGGTGTTAGGAGAAGAAGGAAAAAATGAGAGTCATTCTGGAAGCCCTCCAGTAAGGGGTTAGGAAAGAACTTAGGGACAAATGCTCCTACTTGGAACACAACACCAAATAGTGGTTTTTTTGTATTTTTTTTTTTAAGAGAAGCCAAAATTAAACACAGTAGAGTTTACTGTTTGCTAATCAGCATGTGTTTACTTTCTCTTCCAAAACTGAAGTTGCCAACCAATACATTTCCTACCCAGTGCTATGAATCTGTCCAAATAAACATGGGAAGTAGTAAAACAATGACACCACATGAAAAATATATCCTCATTCATTAAATAGAATCCAAAAAATTCTCTGGAATTTTATTCTAGCAATGAAGTGAGGACTGCTTGGTCTATTGAGAGAGAATAGTGAGTTCTTACTTCAGTTAGTTCTACTGTGTGTGAATGTGATTTTAAGTGACCATACATTTATACATGCATTGTCCTAACCCTAGAGAGGTGAAATGTATATTTCATATCAGCTTCTCACCCAGTTGACAGGGGTATTTTGATTATAGTATAGTTTTGTGATAACCACAAGCATAAGCAGCTTGTAGCATTCAAATAATCAATTTTGATTTCTGTCTCAATCACTAAAGATTATTAACAACAGAATTTGCAAGATGAAATCAAGAAGTGCTTCCTCTGGAAGGTAAAGACAAGTTGTAAAAATAAACTTTTATTTTATGGTCAGTTTTGACAAATAAAGTCAAAAGCAGAAGCCAGAGTGAACATTCTAGAAAATCTTAAATTCATAAGGGTGATAATGTACTTTAGCTTTTTGCAAGCAGTTGCCTATAAAAAAATATTATCTATAAGCTGTACGTATGTCTTCATTAAGAAGCTTTTTATAGGAATACAACATGGAGGTGTAGTGGTTATTCTTTTATAATTATTGTTATGGTTTAAAAATATCTAGTGTATGCTTTATATTGGTGTTCAGACTCCTGTCTTCCATCAAAATCCGCTTTTAGGAAATAATATAATATCAGTCATTTACTCTTTATTGTAAGTTTAAAGAAGTGTTTTGAGCTTCTGGTAGTATTGATATTAAAACCCCTGTGTTGTGGAGCACACAGCAAAATCTCCAGCGCTGGGGGTAGGTGGCAGAGTCTAACCAGGACCGCCTTCCTTCTGGCAGAACACTTACTGCCCAGGTGACTGTTTTCCCCTCCTTGTACAAATACAGCCAGCCCCTGGACCTTTCATGTCAGGCCCTAGTGCTGCTAGGGCAGCGTCCAAACACAGGAGAGTGACTTCTTTGAAGGCAAGTTAGCACCTAACTGTAATCCAACAGCACATTTAAGATTAGAGTTGCTGGGGCTGGGGTTGTGGCTCAGTGGTAGAGTGCTCCTGTAGTCTGTGCAAGGTGCTGGGTTTGATCCTCAGCACCACATAAAAATAAATAAATAAAGGTATTGTGTCCAACTTTAAAAAAAATATATTACAGTTGCTCTGTCTGCAACACTACAACAGTGCTCTTTTTTTAAAAATTAAAAGCAAAAAATTAATTATCTGAACACCTTTACTTCTTAGATTTAGTTAGCTAATGGCATGTAACTAAATAATAGTTTTATATTAAGCCGACATTGAAACACATGAGAACCCACAGGGATCTTTTAGGATGAGATGTCAAAATTGTCAACCAAAAGTTTTATAAACTTGGTTGTTGCCTTTATTATCTAATCTAATCATTTGCAGATAAGGAACCGGAGGCCCTCAGAAGTAAGGTCTCCTACAGGCTCCCATAGCCGCTAAGGAGCTGGGTCAGGCTAACAGTATTGAGAGGTCCTAAATACGGAACTCATTCTCCTCCATCCGTCTGCCTCTCCAGCTTTAAACAGTATCCTTTGAACAGCCGATCTTTTTATTAAAAGTTTTCCCGGCCTGAATTTAAAGGAATAAAATATAGAGCATTATTGTTAGCAGCTTCTTTCAACACTCAACACATACCTTGGTATACTAGTCAGGCAATATAAGAAGGCCATTTGTTCTGTGTGACTCTTTCATCTGACAACCACGTATGTTAACACGCGCAGATCTAGGCATACACACATTTACATACCTATATGTTTCCTGGTACTAGGGGATAGATACGGTGGAAATATTCTGTGTGTCCTTTAAATGGAAGCAGAAAGTGGAGAGATGTTGGAACAGTCATGACGCTCAGGCAGACGTTTGGTGGATGTGTAGATAGTGGAAATGCAAAGGTGGAGACTGACACATTCCTTGGCTTCATGAAACAGTGTATCTCTAGTAATTGTGATGGATCAGAAGATAATTGGCAAAGTTTGATAAGATCTAGAAAAGGCTGCAGTGGGAAAATATATGGAGTTATGGGGGGGGGGGAAGAGACCCATACAGAACAGGGAAGACTTCCAGAATGAAAGTTAACCACAGGAAGGGTGGTAGTGTTCCCGGAACAGGGAACAGCAAGTATGAAGGCCCTGAGAGAGCTGAGGAACTTGAGGAAGGTCAATAAAGCTGAAACCTCAGTAGGCGAGTGGAGGTGCATGTTCCAGGAATTCCTCAAAAGAATCAGTCTGATATTTGGTCTCATAAATTCCCAATGGAAACTCTTAAACTATCTGTGATGTCTTTTTTTCTGAGCTTGGTACTTTTTCTTTATTTTGCATTTCAGTTATATGACATTTGAATAAAATGATCATTATCCTCAATAGACTTATTTATTAAAACCCTACCACTTGTGAAGCCCTCAAGATCCAAACCCCAAAATAGTAAAGTATTTAAAGTTTAGAAAAGTAGATGACTTTTAGGTCTGTTCAAAAAGACCAAATGTAGTCTTCAAAGCTATTTTTTCTTTTTCGTCTGCTACTTTTACTTAATCCAGTGGCTTCACCTGGTTATTTCTATTCCAATAATCTTGGATCTGTTTTTTAAATATATTTTGAAATATTTAAGGCAAATTAAATACTTCAGCAAACACAAGCATCTATCACCGTGTTTAAGAAATATAATTTCAATTAAATTTGCATAAGTTAAAAATAAATACATCTTAAATGAATGACTAAATTAAAAAAATAAGTAAAATGTAAAAACCATTAATAATATACATGCATGCCTCTTTTTTCCAGCCTTCTTCTTTTATCCTCCCACACCAGGAGGTAGCCTCTCTCTTAAATGTGATTATCGTCCCCAGCATTCTTTTTTCACATGCTCCTGCTGCACGTGGGTTTGTGATCTACGTTTGATGCTGACGATGCTAATCTCTCTACCATCCAATCTAGAGAGTAATCCTCTGACATTTTACCCTAGGATAATTTCTCCTAGATTTGATAGTTCAATGAGTCAAAGGACTTCAGATTTCAATCTGGATTTTTCAAGAGTCGTAAGAAGTTCCTTAGGCGTCCTTTCCTTGACATGTAACATAATAATAAAGCATTACCCTTGATTCTTGCTGTAGTCATTACAACCAATAGATGCTTTATGTATGTATGATGGCCTATAAATTACGGACATATTCTTTTTGAAAATGATGACTGCTGATGATAACAAAAGTGCCATTTGGGCCATTATTTCATATCTAAATTGATAGACTAGAATTAAGCTGAAATATTTCAACTCATACTACAAGTTACTTAATTCTGCCTTAGTACATTTGCTCACTTTCCAGTATATGCAGTTTGCCAATGAATATTGAAGAATAACAGCAAAACAGCTGACTTCAGATCTCAAACTTTACCATAGTTTTTATGATAAATTTTAAGCGTTTTTCATGAAAAATTTTGGGATCAAAATTTTTTTTGAAAAATTCCTTCACATTAGAAATTTTAGCTTCCTGTTACTCATGAAAAGATACAAATGGCTTGATTTTAATTTGCATTTAGAAGAAGAATATTTAGAGGTATGTTTCTGTGGATTTCACATTTTCAACATTATTTTCTGTCTTTGTGTCTAAAAATGTATGGCAATAAGAGATCTTTTAAGAGCAGTGATAATACCATTTGTTTAGCAAATGCCTCAATTTAAACTTCCTGTTCTTTGCCTTTTTTTTTTTTTTTTTACAAAGTGATAACTTTCTGCTCCATCCTGTCAGGAGCAAGTGCAGCATGTGTTAGCAGAAGGAAGGAGCCAGAGGCAGAGTTGCCCCCCTGACCTGTCCTGCTGAGCATGCCAGACAAGAGCTGGCAGCCCTTGACTCTGCTTTACGAAGGCCTGCAATAGGTGGTGGACACTCCTGCTTCTGTGATCATAGACCGCTGTAGCTGAAGAAGACAGGCAAACAAATTGAAATGTTTAAATAAAATAAGATAAATAGTTCAACCAATTGTAGGATTGTGTTGCAATTTAGGATACTTTCAGTTCGGAGTCACAGAAGAATATACAAGGATCCTGCTCCTTAAATTTCTCATTTTATAGTTTCCAAGGTGATATCCATTTCAAAATAAAATTTGATCGGGAGGCTTCCTCTTTAGCTTTCTAAAACTTTATGTTTTATTTATTTTGGTGCTGAGATGGAACCTAGTACCTCCTGCATGCTAAGCCCCCTCTCTACCACAGAGCCACACCCTCAGCTGGACAACTTTAAAACGGAACATCAGACTTCAACCCTCACCTCTGCCAACTTCTAGTCTTCCTGTCTTTTGTCTGAAGTTCTGAGACGGGGTGAAGTGAACCTGGTAGCTTTTATAAATGTAGTTTTTCGTTCCTTCAGCAAAGATGGTGTTGCAGGAGCCACGTGTCTTCTTTCCCAGTGGCAAATGATTTTGGAAGCATCTAGGACCACTGTGCATCCTGTGTGTTTTGTGTCAGGAAGATAGGCATGCACAGAGTTAAGCTCATGGCTACTCTGTGCTAACTGAACATTCTCAGTGTGACGAGGTCATAATCCCTAAGCAGATGCTTTACAGGGTCTCATTATTGTCCAGAAATGGCTCTTGTATGAGAAAACGCAGCCATGCAGAAATGGCACAAACACTATTGACTCGCCCACCCTGGCTTAAGGTTTTTTCCTTTTTAACATTCGTGAACCCATTCCATCCTCACCTCGTCATAGATCATAGCTCCTTCCCTCTCTACACCATTACCTCATTAAAAAAAAAAAAAAAAGAAAGAAAGAAAGAAAAGAAAAGAAAAGAAAAAACCAACAGCAAAAAGCTAGAATCAAATCATAATGTTCCATCCCGATGAGAGACTCCGCTTTACCTTGAGATCTTTCAAGTTTGTTGTTGTTGGCGAAGACCTTGTTCCTTTCTCAAGTCTTTCAGCCACATCGTGGCCTTTCAAAACCTTTAAGTCCTGTAATACTATATTTTGTGAAGAAGGAAAAAAAAATGAGATTTTTTTTTTCCCTTCTTGCTTTTGTTAACCCATTCTTGTTTTAGACTCCAACAAAAAGGGTTTTTGTTAACTGGAGCTTAAAATCGGCCAGCTTGCAAAGTATTCTCCCTTTTTATGCAAGGAGGATTAGCTTGGCATGTTATGCAGTTCTCTTGTATGAGCCATTCACGTGTCCTGTCATAAGGTGTGTAATTACTGCACTTCACCATCAGCAATCATTCTTAAGTTAAAACCTGTTTTAAACCTCTCATTAATATAAATCATACCGGGAAGGTAGAAAATACACCTTCAAAAAGAACGAAGTGTTAGGGAGTTAATCTGTTCTTTTCACAATAGACCCAGAGTAAATAATTTTTACTTAGTGCTTTTCTTTCTATGCAATCAAAATAGTTTGTGATAAAAGATCGGGTACCAGGGCTTGCATAAATGTGCAGTGTTTTATTCAGACAGAATTGGGCTTCCTGCTTGGTGCCAGCCTCGTTTTCTCTCTGTCACCCTTGAACAGTGAAGTGTGTAATCCTCCTTTCTTCTAAAGCCAGCCCTCTGACAAGACTCCCTCTCTTCCCTCTCTCTGTTTCTCCTATCTCTCCCTCCCTCTCTCTCTCTCTCTCTCTCTCTCTCTCTCTCTCTCTCTCAGTGCGCGCGCACACACACACGTAGCACACTTGCTCATATTCATAAATTCAGGAGCAAATAGTTTTTGTTTTCAGGGCTTTTGTTCAGTGAACTCTCCTAGCATGCTTAGATAGCAATCTGAACTTCTGAAGGTCTCACAGAATGATATTTCTTTCGTGGAAGACACATAGGCAAAAGACTTGAATATCCATGGTCTATTTATTCATTAAAGGTTCATTCTTCTATCCATATGGGAGCTTTACCCCTAGAGCTCAATAGCCCAAGGTACTCATCGTTCTTGCACAGGGAGGCTATCCCTACTCTCCCTCTTGACCTCCCGCAACAGAACCCTTGTGACATCCTCTCAAAACTGTTGTGAGGGATGGTCATGTGAAGCTGAATCCAAATTGTGTTTCTGGGTGAGAGAGGCCATCTCAGTCTCAGGAAATTTTTTTTTTTTTTTTTTTTTTTTACACATCCTGAAAGGCCCAGGCCCAACTTGATCTAACCTTTGCTCACTTCTTTGAACTCCTTACTTTTCTTCTTTAAATTTGCCCAGGAGCCCCACTGTTTCTACTTTTTTCACTTCTAATCCTAATTCATTCAGATAATTTTCTTTCATCCTTCAGGTGTTAGCCTAAAATAAACTGTCCTTTTTCCCCCTTCTACGTATTTTTAACTAAGTGCCTACTCTGGGAACTTATTCTGAGCCCTTGAGGTTGTTTGGACAGACTGTGTCCCTGTCTTTGTAGGACTTCCTGTATAGGAGAGGCCTGAGACGTCTTACTGCCACCTCAGGCCAGGTCAGCTCGCTGTCTTTTGCATTCCCATCTCACTCCATGATTCCTCACAGCATGTACCCGCACCCTCTAAATAATATTTATTAATGCCTGTTGGAAATGTTCATCAAGCTTGAACAAGTTCTGTTTTCCCTGATGAACTCGAGGCTCTCTGAAGACATGCTCATACTTCATCTCCGTCATGTATCTATCCCAGAATATAGTTGGCACTCCATAGATGCTGAATAAATGGGTAGAAGTATGATATTCTTCCTGTCCCTAAACTTTTTCCAAATGTATACCGTCTGATTTTTTTAATGTTAGCTCTTATGCTATCTTAAAAAGAATACAAATTAGAAAGTTACTGAGGCCAACCAACTTTTTCTTTAAAAAGAAAAAAAGTTAATTACTGAAATGATAGCTTTTGATTCATATTATCTGCTTTTCTTTCAGTACCCAGCAGACATTAGTGGCTGAAGGAATGGGTTGAGAGGTGGTAGGTATAGAGCCTAGGGCAGATAAACTGTGGTGATTGGCCTACTAAGGCTAACTTGGCTCAGGAGCTGGGAAGGTGATTTCCCAGGAGATGGAAGGGGAGTGCAGATGGGTAAAGACACGGGTTTCCAGGTGAAGTATGACTTACTCCAACAATTTATTTTAGGAAGGCTAAGAACCCTTTTTCTTTCTTCTTGTCCCCCAGTAAAAATAAGAAAAAAAGGTAGGGAACTAAAATATATTATTTTATCCAAGGCATTGTTTTATCTCCAGTTTATATTTAAGAACCAGATCTGTTTAATTCCAGAATTAAAACATGTAAAACTGACACTCTGTAGCATTTTGGTGCTCAATTATTATGTGTTGAGTGAATGAATTTACTGTGTAAGTACTTGATCTGGCTTTTGGCATAACTCTTAAAGCCTCACTTCTTTACACTCAGAATTCCTGTTGGTACTATTGGTAAGGTAGTTGAGTGGCATTTGGGGTAGAAGTGAACTTTTGTGGGCTAATATGAAAACCCAACCACATAGTATGATGTTGCTTCAAGAAGACAATTTGTTGTGTTTCAGTCTTTTGACTTACTTGTGAGCTTTTGGAACACTATTGGTTAGTAGGTTGGGGACTACTTGAATATGAATGGAGAAATGATATAAAATTAAATTTTATATACTTGATTTTCCTGTGATATTTAAGGTACTTGTTTTTCTAATATTCAACTTAAATGACTTTCTCTCTCTCTCTCTCTCTCTCTCTCTCTCTCTCTCTCTCTCTCTCTCTCCCTCCATAAACCTTCCAAAGATGTTTTTATGAAACAGTGGTATGCATAATAATGATTAAGCAGATTAAGTAGTAATAAGTCTTACTACCTATGCAGGCACAGTAGTGCACACGCCTCTAATCCCAGTGGTTCGGGAGGCTTAGGTAGGAGGATTGTGAGTTCAAAGCCAGTCTCAGCAAAAGTGAGGTGCTAAGCAACTCAGTGAGACTCTGTCTCTAAATAAAAATACAAAATAGGGCTGGGGATGTGGCTCAGTGGTCTAATGCCCCCAGAGTTTAATCCCTGGTACCAAAACAAAAATAAAAACAAACAAACAAAAATCTTACTACCTAAAGAAAGATTTAAAGAAATGAAAGCAATAAAAGAATTTTATAAATTATAAGATCTTCTGATATGTCCTCACTTTCTCTTGAGATACCAGGAACATGGTATTAAACTAGTTTTTGGTTTGGGTTCATATGAAATAGAAATCAAATAAGTAATGAATTATAATAAAATTAAAATATAATAATAGAGATCCCAGATGGACTGAGAGAGCCAAACTGTAAAATTCTTTTGTTATGTAGTGATAAAGTCTGGTCCAAAAGGAGGCTTTTTCATTAGAATATTTTCAAAACCAAGCATACTTTAATTTGCAAGCAATTTGAATTTATATGTAATTAATATATTTCAAAGAAATTAAGTGAACAATTAAATGTTTACTATTTTGGCCACAAAAATTGAGTGTGGCTTTTGTATGTGGGTTCAAGAGGAACATTGTATGGTTCAGATGTGGGAATTAAGAATCATAAAGTTCATTTCGAGAGTCTAAAGTCTTTGATGTATGTGTTTCTCTTCCTATATAATTATTTTTAAAGTTAGCTTAAACACAATGTCCTTAGATTCTTTTCTCTTTTTACTGTATGTATTAAAAAATAGAAAATGAAATTGGATGAGTCATCTGATTAAAGGGAGAGTAAATAAATTGTTCTTATCCAGTTAAAAATAAAATTTTAAATATTTAAAAAGTATTATGTTAAAGGGTATTTTTAAAAAGAAATTATGTAAAATTAATTTAAATTAATGCCATTGTAGGGCATGGATAACTTCAAAACCTAAGGGTGCAGTATGTGTGGTTCAGACTTCAGGGGTACAGGAGGCTCCTTTTTGCAAATGAACAATAGTGTTAACTTGGGCAATTTACTTAATCTCTTGAGGCCTCTCTTTTCTCATCTGTAAGATGGGATTAGTAATAATATCTACCCTGATGGTTCTTATTGAGAATTAAAGCCAACCTTTGCAAAGTTTCTTGCAAAATGCTTATTTATCCTGGACATCTATACATGATGGGTTATTATCATCCACAATTATATAACATTGTTGGGAATAGATGTTAAAATGACTACAGTACTATTAGTTTTCATGCTGATATTCACATTACTTAGGTTTTAGGGAAAAATTCAGTTCATGAAAATCCAAAGCAGCTCTGCTTTACTCCATAATACAAATTACAGTTCACATCTATCCAGGGATGTTAAAGAACAGTATTTTCTAATTCTTTGTTGATTTTTAAAAATTTCATCAATTCTTTCCTCATTCACCAGTTTCTGAGGACCTGTAGAAATTTCATGCCATGTACCAACCTCTAGGAAGAAAATACAAGCTCTATTCTCAAGGATGTCATAGTCTAAAAATAGCCTCACCAGTGAACTGGGAATCCAGGTAGACAATAGTAAAGGTGACAGAAATCTTTGAACTAATAAACTGGCTTTTAAAAATTGGTAGTAGTTTGGGCTGGGGTTGTGGCTCAGTGGTAGAGCCCTTGCTTAGCATGTGTGAGGTACTGGGTTCGATCCTCAGCACCTCATAAAAGTAAATAAATAAAATAAAGGTATCGTGTTCATCTACAACTACTAAAAAAGTATTTTAAATAAATAAATAAAATTGGCAGTAGTTTTCTGGGCATGTTCAAGAAGAATTTCTTACTGCTTCCCCCAACTTGAGTTTATGATAAATTGGAAAACCATTTGAAATCCGAACAACAAAAAAGTTGTTTTTAATTTTTAATCTATGGAAAGGTGAGAATTCGCTGAATAACTCTAACTGTTCATTTCTAAATTTTATTTGGCTGTATTAGCCTAACATTTATTTTAAAAATGTGACTAGCAATTATCTGGAAAAATTTTTAAGATTTATACTTATAATAATAAAGATTGTATTAAGTATTCTTTAAAGACTAATGGGATTTTACATCCATTGCTTTCCTTGCTGGTGGTTCTGCTTACTATATTTTAGGCAAAAAAAAAATTTCTCCAAAAATTGTTTATTAGCTTATTAAAAGGGAAATGAATCACCTGTTAATGAATTAATATTTTCAGCTTTTGTTACGAAGCCAAATTTTCATCATTAAATGATTTTAGAAAAAGCAATAAACTTAAAAAAATATTTAGTACATAACTCTTCAAATAATTATTTTGTTAAGGCTCTATTGATCAATGATATGTAATTTAAGTTTATAATAGTTCAATCTTCTGAATTAGTATTAAAATGTTATCTGATCAATGTTCTAAATCATATTTTAATGATTTTATTGAACTTAAATTCATTCAAAAGGAAATAACACATATTTCATCAGGATGACCAAATGTCAGCATAAAAAAAATTGTTAGAAACAAGCGTATTGAACTGGACCTTTAAGTACTACTTCTGAATATTTTTGGCTCCTCTTATGCAGAATTCCAGCAAAGTTGAGAATGAGTCCTGATACTTTGGTACAGCCAAATCTGCCCTTAAGTATCATTTCTACTTATTACAGCTGGAAAACATATTATTTTTATATCGGGCCTTAATATTATGAGCAATGACAACCTTCTCATGTTATTTTCATAAAATAAAATTTCCTTATAAATATAAAGACGTCATTAACTCACAAAACCCCAGACACAGCCCATCTTTTGTTCTAGCCCATGTTCAATCATTGCTTTCAAATATATCATAACCTGTCTTGTTTCTGAGGATGAACATAGTATAATGATGAACCTTGTACCAAATAATCACCAGTCTTTATTTTTGGTACCAGGGATTGAACCCTGGGGTTGCTTAACCACTGAGTCATATCCCCAACCCTTTTATTTTATATTTTATTTAGAGATAGGGTTTCACTAAGTTGCTTAGGGTCTCACTTTTTTGTTGAGGCTGGCTTTGAACTTGTGATCCTCCTGCCTCAGCCTCTCAAGTCACTGGGATTACAGGCATGCATCACCATACTTGTTAATTGCCAGCCTTTTAAGCATGATATTTTTATTTATTTCATAGAATTATTTAGTTAAAAAGAACTTTGGGTATCCAAATCAAATGCATTCAAAACACAAGTCTACAGTTCACCTTTAAAAAAGTATTATATATTCTAAATTTATATGTGAGATTTTTTTTAAAAAGTGAAATGCATAAAAATAAGGAGAACTTGGTCACCCATAATGGGAACAAGGGAGAAAGGGTCAGAAGGTACAGAACTGTAGTTATTGTGCAGGATGAATCTGTCTAGAGAGTTAATATGCAGCATGAGGACTGTGGTTAATAACACTGTAATGCATACTGAAAATTTGCTGAGAGCAGATTTCAAGTACTCTCATTTAAAAAAAAGGTAAAAAACGCTTTCAAAGGAAAATTTATGAAATTGAAAAAGCACTTAACATCTTCTAAAGAAAGATACTGTCTACCTATTTTAGTGGTAAAGATAATTTGACAATGAAAATATAAAATTAAGAGAAAGACCAAGATGGGGGCAGAGCATTACACTGTGATAATATACATCTTGCTCCCCAAACCTCCACCAGGATGCCTTCAATTCAAATATGTTCTTTGGTTCTTAGCTGTTTGCTTTTAGGGGCAAGATCATAGTGGTCTTTTGTTATTAGGGAAATAGACTTCTAAATGTAGCAATGATATGGAAATCAAAAAATAACAGCAATCTCAATAAATAGAAGCCTCAGCAAATAATGGCATGGTTCCATGGGCAGCCTAGCACTTGCTTTTTTTCTTATGCCTTCTGGATTGTTCATAAATATCTTAAAAGTGGCTAGTTGTTCAGGGAAATATACTAGGGTGGAGGGATATTTTTCTTTCCTTTTTACTTCATTGTGAGTTTATTTCTTTTAATATTGTTTTAGGTTATATTAGGGGTATGTAGAACCTCTTTGCCTGACAGATGAAATCTGAGAACACATTTGCAGTGTCCTCTTGGATGGTTGGAGTACAGTGTGGTTGATGAGCTTCAGGTGGCCAGAAGGAAACCAGGCCAGAACCTTTGAGCAGGCAGGTAGATTCCTAGCATGGCACTTTTCCTATCGATCACAGGGACTTCCATTTCCTTATTAGATTCAGATTTAGAGGAATTGAACAAAAGCCAATACGATTTTTTTCTGCTTTTGCATTTCTTTGAAATTAGATTGGCCTGTAACCAGTTCCATTTTACACATCTTCCCCTTTTTCTTCCTCTTGCTTTTTTAAACATGGAGAGGAAACCTGATGTCTCAACATTTTATCTTTGAATTGATCCGTTCTATTGAATTGCACAATAAGGAAAGAATTAAAGGTATAAAAGAGGTCAGTGTGATTATTAAATTATTACTAGTCATCCCAAGGGTAAATATCCTAAAATAAAAATTCTGGAATGTTAATTTTAAAATAATGTTCTATTTAAATTTGTTTCAAATGGGAAATGTGGATGGGAATTGAATTTGTTGAAATTGTTGGAAATAGGAGGCAGTTCACGAAAACTGCAATGTAGTTAATTGATTACCATCATTAAGTCTGAACAGGAGGCTTATGTAGTCACTTATCAATATGGCGAATACTAGGAAAGTACATCCACTCAGTGAACAGGGGCAATCAGAAGTTGCCTCTGCTGCTCACTGTGCCTCCCCATGCAGCCTGGCTTCCCTCTTAATGGGCTAAGATCTTTATCAGAAAGTTTCTACTCTGTAATTCGGGTATAGCACCTACCTTCTCTGAGCTTCTGTTTAGCTGCATAACTCACTAGATAAGAGATGAAGGTAGGCCTGGCGCAGTGGTGCACACCTATAATCCCAGAGGCTCAGGAGGCGCAGAGAGGAGGATCAAAAGTTCAAAGCCAGCCTCAGCAATTTAGCCAAGTGCTAAGCAACTCAGTGAGACCCAGTCTCTAATAAAATACAAAAGAGGGCTAGGAATGTGGCTCAGTGGTCAAGTGCTCCAGAGTTTAATTCCTGGTACGCACCCCCCTCCCCCCCAGAAAGAAAGAAAGAAAGAAAGAGAGAGAGAGAGAGAGAGAGAGAGAGAGAGAGAGAGAAAGAAAGAAAGAAAGAAAGAAAGAAAGAAAGAAAGAAAGAAAGAAAGAAAGAAAGAAAGAAAGAAAGAAAGAAAGAAAGAAAGAAAGATGAATGTAACATTCTGGGCAGCAGTCCAAGGGAGAATAGATCAGGTTAAGCCAGAAGAGTGGCATTTGACCTACTCTGCGAAGAATGAGGGTTCCTAAACTCAGTGAGTGAAAAGGACAAACCTGTCTGAGGAAGGAGCAGGGGCAAAGCACAGAGCCCCCACTCAGCAGGTGCTTGAAGTACATGAATCCAGGGGCTGAGCCTGGAATTTGGAAAATAACGTTCGAAGACTTTGAAGGTCTTATGCAGGGTAACAAAATAACCACAAATTTAGTGACTTAAAACACCTGTTGACTAGCTTGTACTTCTTTGGGCCACAAGTCCTGTGCAGCATGGTTTCCTTCTCTGCACTATTGTAGACTAAAATCTAGGTGTCACCTGGGTGATGAGTTCTCATCTGGAGGCTCTGGGGGAAAAAAATCTATTTTCAGTTTTCTTTTTTCGCAGTACTGGGAATTGAACCCATAGCCTCAACACACGAGAAGTGCTCTACCACTGAACCATGTCCCAGCCTGAAAAATGTGTTTTCAAGCTATGCTTCTTGCAGAATTTGGTCCTTTATTGAGTTCAGGATTGGCATCCCTGTTTCTTTGCTGGCTGTTATTGCCTTTAGAAGCTGCTTGAATCCCTTACCGTCTTCAAGTCAGGGTGGGCCCATCTATTCTTTCTCCCATTTTAATTCTCTCTGACTTCATCTTCTAAGACCAGCCAGAGGAAACTCTGCTGGTTACTCAAATGATTAGGTCAGGCCCACCTGGATTGGGTCTCTATTTTAAAGGTCAAGCATGACATATAATCTAATCATGGGAGTAAATTTATCATGTTACCAATCCTGGGGACTATGCAAGACTTGTAGTCCAGGGGGCAGGAAATCACAGGGACCACCTTAGAATTCTGCCTTCCATGGTGGTAATAGGGGGCTACTGTAGGTATCTGAGGGAGTTCCATGTCCTGAGCAATGTTTTAGAAGGCGCTTTGGAAAACTGAGGGACTGGAAGAAGTTGACAAGAGAGGAAATCTTTACAGTATAAAAAAGTCTGAGAGCATTGGGTGTATTGGAAATGGGGACCCAAAGATGAAAAGGGAACTTGATGGTTTACCTTCTTATTTGTCAAAATTCAATTCCTTCATGGTTTTGGAAGGAAAGGTAGTGAAAGAAGGAATGGGGAATGCAAAGCTGGCATGGTCCTCGTGCCTTCCTCTCTTAAATGGGGTAAACTTTATTTATACACGAGAATTTTATTTTAAAATTAAGTGTATTCTTCCATTTTTATTATTGATATAAAATAAATGGAAGGCCTGCTGGACCTTTCTGACACCATCATTTTATAAGTGAGAAAATGATAGCTCAGAAAGGGGAAGTGAGAAACCTACAGGGGTTTCTTCGCTTTGCCAAGCATGCAGTTTATTTGAGAAGAGACAACTCACTGGTAAAGAATGATTAGAGGGCACCCAGGGCATAAGAAATGAGAGCTTGCTCAATTATATCACGGATTCCAAGGGTGGCTGGAGTCAGCATGGCTTCGGATTTGCCAGGAAAATGTCATGAGAGAAAGCTTGGTCTTAGCCAGGTTGTTAATGGAAGAAATGGAGAGAAAATGGGAATTGCCTGAGGTCTGTAGGCAGGACCAGCTCTATGAAAACCTGGGGAGGAAGAGAAGCTTGAGAAGTAGTGCTTTGAAGTGTAGAGCTTTAGGAGATTGTATATTTGAGTGGTGTGACTTTGGGGAAGATAATTGGTCTCACAGGCCTCAGTTTTTCTAACTGTAAGATGGGGCTAATAATTGCCCATATAAATACATAATCAGTTTTCTAGGTCAAAACCTGTTGAATATTGGAAATCTTATGTGATTCCACCTAACCCATTCCTACTTTATAGGGTTGTTGTGAGTCCTGAGTGAGACAAAGCAGTTTAGCTTAGTATCTAGCACATGATCAGTACTGTGTGTTAATAACTGTGTGTAATATTATTCAAGAAATAAGGAGACATTGGAATCCAGAATTTACCTAGAGGAGTCAGGCTTTCAAACCAGAAGTCTTTCCCTTTGAACTTCAGGATAGTGGCCAGGTTGCAAGGAAGAGGATTCTTGATTCCAAGTGAAATGTGAGAATATCCACCAGAAGCTTGGGGTCAGGAGGGCAGGAACTCCTGTCATGTCAACATTTGGCATAACCTGGGTGTACCCAATTTAGTAGCTCGCTGAGGACGGAAGCCTTAGAGAAGCTCACAGACTTGGGTGTGGGGAGTAGGTGGGCTGGCAGACAGGAGGAAACCTCTTGGGAAGGGATGAGCAGGACAAGAAGACGAAGACGGGTGGTGCTTGTGTTTGCGGGCGTGTGTGTGTGTGTGTATGTGTGTGTGTGTGTGTGTGTGTGTGTGTGTGTGTGTGTGTGTGTGTGTGAGATTTCACTGCACAAAGAGCTGGACTGCTGATTTCTAATGATTAAAAGGGCAAGAAGGGAGGAAGTTTCACTTTGTGAAGGGGGTTTTCCGGAAAGGAAACTGAGGGATCCGGAGGGAAGAGTAAGAAGCTGGGAGAGGAAGTGTTGGGAGCTGTGAAGTTTGCAGGATGAAGCGTAAGGTGAAGGACAAAAGGTATATGAGAGCTGCTGGCTGTGGCCCACCGTTGAGGAGACTGTGAGTCCAGCCTCAAGCGAGATAGTGGGAGGAGCCCAGGGCTCCCAGGTTGGGCTCCTGGTTTGCTCAGAACTGCATGTGTGGTACAAGGGGGGCTCTCAGGAAAGGTGCACCACTTAATGATATTGAGGGCATGGATGTCATTCTCTAAGTGAAATAGTCTCATAAACAACATTCAAAGCGTCTTTCTCTGAGCTTGTGAACCTAACAAGGGCTTTAAGACAATGTTAGACAGGTGACTTTGCCTTGTTTATGATGCCTGTGCTAATGGGAAAGAGCTGTGTTCTCTTAAGACTTTACATTGGACATATGTTGTCATCATTATCAATAATAATTAATCACAAAAATTTAGATCATGTGTTTGGTAATCCTTGATGGAGAGAATTCAGGGGCTCTTGTTGATTTTGCCTTCTTCCACTTGGAGAGGAGGTGGATGGCCCATCACAGCTGCTTGTTGGGAGGTGATGGTTTGACTCAAGGTGGAGTAGGTGTGGAATGCCCAGGTCACCCTTGGCTAGGGACAAGGGCTTGCTGTTCCATGCTCCCCTGAGCCTGGAGATGGAGAAGGGCATTGGTGCAGTTACTTCCTCTCACAGGGAAGTTCTTTCATTTCCCAGGCCTGGAATCTTGGTCTTACATTAGGAGTCCAGGCATAAACCCGGTGCAGTGGTGCATGCCGGTAATCCCAGCAGCTTGGGAGGCTGAGGCAGAAGGATCTCAAGTTTAAAGCCAGTTTCAGGAATTTAGCAAGACACTGAGCAACTCAGTGAGACTCTGTCTCTAGATAAAATACCTACAAAGGGCTGGGGATATGGTTAAGCGCCCCTGTGTTCAATCCCCAGTACTAAGGGAAAGGGGGGAGTTACAGCATAGGCTCTGATGAAATGGATCAAAATACTGGCTTTCAGTATTTGATATATTTGCTTTTTATGCACCATAGCTTTCATTCCATTGCAGAAAATATGCTGTTTTGTTGGCATCCCAAGAACTCCTAATTTCTGAAGTCCTGTCAAATGTAGTGTTATTTACTCAAGCTTTCTTTCTGAACTCTGCCCTGGAGTGTTTGTAGGCAGTTACATTTATCTCTAACATTACTCCCCATTTAGTAAAAGAAACAAAACAAACCTCAGCAAAAATACCTCCTCCACAAAATGCATGTAAGGCAGGAATAACCTGTGAATGAAGAAAATCCTGGCTTAAATAAATCATCTTGCAACAAATGTAGAATTGTTTGCAATTTCAAGTAAATGAGTCTGCAAACCAAAATAGTTAGTTGGTTTAATTTTAGGTGCATAGCTTGTAACCCTAAATTACATCTTATTTGGAAAAATCTCTTCTACTCAGGCTTTTTTTTTTTTTTTTAAAAAAAACACAAGTTTATTAAAGTTTTTCGGAAGATAATATGGAGACATTTATTTGAATAATAAATAATTTCTAAGATATCATTATTTAGCAATGATTTTTTTCTGTTTTTGTTGAATTAAAAAAGAAACACTGCATCACAGATAGGGAGTAGTCAAAAGTCATGTCAAACTCTGTAGGATGCAACATTTTAGGGGAGAAAAAGGGCTAATGCCATCAAAATTTTCCACCAAATTGGGTGATTTAAATGAGTTTTACTAGCCACATTTTAATGAAGAATTAACACTTAAGAAATGTTTTTCTAGTGGGAGATGAGCAATGACTTGATGGTATTCAGTATAGCCAGTAAGAGCCAATTGGTTTTAGGTTCCTAAAGGATAGGAGGTGTTTCTTTAGAACTTACTCTATGGCTCCTCCAAGGGTAAGATTAAAACACAGGTACTTGTCTTCTGAAGATGGAGGTAATAGTCGGAAGTGATCAGTAACTGAAATTACCTGGGCTTGAAAGACTGAAGGCTAACAGAAATCTAGGTATTAGCTACCATTAAGTCCAGTGCACTTAAATGAACACATTTCCATTTTGAGTTCTAGAGGAAGAGGAAAAACAATTTTCTCATGTCAAAACTCTGACCAGATCTGGGCAGTAGTAATAGCCTTCTTTGGCTCTCAGTAAAATCCCCCAATAAACCAAATATCAAGATATATGTATTTTATAAGTCTGCAGATTGGCTGAGTGACATCAGTAATCATTGGCTCTCAGGAGGCCAGGGGACTCCAGCTTGAAGTTCCATAAGAGCTCATTCCTGTTTGCTCAAGACCTTCAAAGTCCCAAATCACATATGAAAAGTCTTTTTCAAGCACCTTATTAAAGCCATTTGGCATGCGCAGAATGTCAGTAGGTGGAATCTGGGTTTTTATCAGATGCTCCTTGAGAAAAAACACTTAGATTGTTCAGGAAAGCACTAAAAACAGAAGCAAGGTTTGGAGGTTCTTTGGAATCTGATTCTTGAAAGTATCACAGAAACAAAACATTTTAAGCTTTTAAAACATGTCATCATTTTATTTACTGTTTGGCTTCAATATGGTGGTAGTGTTTGTCCCCACTTTCTGGACACTGGCCCTCAGTGTTTTTCTTTTGGGAAATCATGGTCTTCCAAACTCAGCTGCTGGTACCTCATACTTCATTGTTCTTCCTCCTTTGTTGGGTCAAGCAATCCCTGCCTTCTTAAAAGTGCCCTTAGGCCACTTAGGGAGGCAAGAACTCTCAGCAGCTCTGAAGAAACTGGGCATGGGACAGAAAATACAGTTTGCTGGCAAAGTATTGGGACCTGCAGCCTTAGTTTTCCATGCGCTGGCTCTATTCATATGTATTTTATTTTCTTACCTTCATCTTACCAGATCAACTCTCCTACTTTTTTTTTTAATCTCAGTGATGTGTTTATTTTTTTAAGTGTTCTGAAATCTTTTGGGAAATGAAGCAGAGTCTAAACAAATAGATAAGAAATATCAATACAGTGAAGTCATATCTTAAATGAGTTAATTAGCAATAGGACCTTTTAGAACAGAGTTTGGTGACTTTTCCAGCATATTATAAATGTAGATTTTGCTTAGTTTGTATCTTTTTTTGGTTTTCTAGTATTATTAAATAATTTTGCATCTTATCTTTTGATTGCTCATGCCCATACCAGAAACAATTTGTATTTAAAACAGATAGAATCTACAGATAGAATCTACTTTAGATTCTATCTGTTTTAAATAGAAATTAGTGAGATTTTAATATAGCACATATAAAAGATGTAACCTAGGAAAAAGTTATTACCTGGAGGATTTGGAAATTAATACTAATCTTCCTTTGAGCATTATCAGATTGATTAAAATGGTCAACTTCATACAAAGAATATGATTTTCGCACTTAAACATGCTTATGCATTCAAGTATTGGTGATTTTATATATGTCTCACTTCGTTGCGTTAAGTTCTGCTTAATAGTCACCGTCCACATAATATTTATAATTTACTACTGCTTAATAAAGGTGATATTTAAGAAGATGGACAGGGATAGCTGTTCCAGCTTTCACTGTGAAGCACTGTGTTCTATACATAGCCCAGAGTATTCTGCATAAAATGGCTTTTAGTTGTGCGTCTGTCTGATGTAGATTTTACTGGAAAAGTATGCTTGTTTTCCTTTCTTTTAGCATGACTGTGAAAGCAATTTTGGCAAATTCAGCATAGTCCTGAGTGTCACATGAGGATGATGGAATTGAAGTGGCTGTTATGTAGGCCCGACTGGCATTGTGACCATAATGACGTGAACTCTTTGGAGAATGCAGTATGTCTCTTCGGAGGTTCACTCTTTTTGCAATGCTTTCTTTACACACACACACAGACACACACACTCGGACACACACACACACACACACGAGTGAAGAACTTTCATTCTTAACCATAGATATAGTGATCAACCTTGTCAGCGCCCACTCGGATTCTACACTGACCTTTCCCACACCTGACCTTCTTCAGTTTCTACTCTGTACTCCTAGGGACTTTATGAGCATAGCAAAGTAACCTCATAAACTAATAGATTCCCTCAAGTTAGTGTATATCTGCCTTGTGGAATAAGCCCAGCTTGCTTGTTCATTTTTATTTTTTGTGAGTGACTATTAATTTAAAATTATTTAGGTACTTTATGATTCATATAAACTCATTTAAAATGCAAACAGAAGAAACCTTGATCAGTACAATTAATTTGTCAGGTAGTCATTGTCACCCTGTGTTTTCTCTAACATGACAAGGTTTTCTTGCTCCTTTTTTCTTTTTTTTTGTCTTTTTTTGTGAGGCAAGCGATTTGTCACTGAGCTATGTCCCCGTGCGGTGTTATTCCTTAATATTAAACATTATTATTTTTTTTCTAAGTTTAAATTCTGTTGTGTCCAGAAGAATTAAAAATTTATCAGCTTCATCATTATCACTAAGAGTGATGATAACACTTATCCTTTATTACACACTTTCCATGTGCAAATAGTTCTGTGCTGGGAATATACATAAAGAATTTCAAGTAATTCTCAGTTTAGTCCTGCTTTGGAGAAATTACTCTTTGCCTTTTACATGGAGATAAAAGAAACTCTGAAATGTTAGTCATTTGTTCAAGTTACAAAACAAATGAGTGGACAAGTTGGTTGAAAATTTTTTATTAAAATTTTGATAACAGTAGTAAGTTTTACCTTTTGTGATAAAAATGAAGTAGTACATAGGAAGTAATGTGTGTTATAGACATGAAATTTATTCTCAGTCTATCTTCCAGAAAAATCGGTTAACAAATGGTACATCTTTGTCATACTTCTTGAGAACAATTTTTGTAAATGATCTGATGTATATATGGTACTGGGGATTGAACTCAGGGACACTCGACCACATCCCCAGCCCTATTTTGTATTTTGTATTTTTATTTAGAGACAGGGTCTCACCTTGCTTTTACTGAGGCTGGCTTTGAACTCACCATCCTCTGTCTCAGCCTCCCAAGCCACTTGGATTACAGGCGTGCACCACCACACCCAGCTGATCTGATAATTTTTTAAAAAATTTTTATATTTATTTTTTAGTTTTAGGTGGACACATTATCTTTATTTTATATTTATGTGGTGCTGAGGATGGAACCCAGTGCCTCATGCATGCTCGGCGAGCACTCTACCACTTAGCCACAACCCAGCCCATGATCTGATAATTTTTAAAGGAATAATTTTCTTTTTCTTATAGCTTCTTCCTTTTCTTTCCTACTCCTCCTCCCCCTTTCCCCTTCCAATACTCCCCCCCTCCCCTCTTTTTCTTCCTCCTCCTTTGTGGTATTGGGGATCGAAGCCAGATGCACTCAGGCACAGAGCTACAACCTCAGTCCAGGACAATATAACTTTTTATACATTTGCTTTCTGACATCTCCTGCAACACCCACACAGACAACAAAACCCTTCTTTATTTATTAACCTTAATCAATAATTTATCCTTAAAATAATCTTCAATCCATATACACAGATGTTTAAGTTTATCACTTCTATTTTTTAACACCATTAAATGGATAACAGAGATTACATTTTTGAAGCTCTTTGTTCTAAGTATTTATGCACACTCTTTTTTTTTTTCTTTTAAAAGTATGCTAGCTAGTCTATGAGAAACTGATGTGAAAGTTGATGTTTTTGGAGATTAAGACTGCTTTAGTCGTTATTTTTCTATTTCTTGCTCTGCTAAGCACCCAATTAATGAGCTTGATGTAAGATTATTTTTACCCAGTTATTTACTTTGAAAAATTAAAAGTAACACATTTACAGAAAATAACTAAATACTATCTGCAGGTAAAAAGGAAAAGTAAATCTCCTCCTTCCCCTTGTTTCTTCTCTGACTTTGTTCCTAAGCCTACATTTAGATTGTTTTCACATTTTCTTCTTTTCTTCCTGTGTCCTTCAGTCCTGGGGATTGAACTCAGAGTTTTGCATATGCTAAGCAGAGCTCTACCACTGAAGGATATCCTCAGCCCCTTGTTTCCATATTTTCTTAATGGGTATATATACATAGATATGTGTAGTATATATGTGAAAGATTTTTTTTAAAAGTTTAAATTGTGTAAGATGATTATCTTTACAGTATAGTTCTTCTGGTGTGTACTGCATTATAAGAATAAGCAGCTATCATAGGACATTAATATCCAGTAAAATAAGGATAAATTTCAAATGTAAAAGAAAGTTAGGACCAAAAAAAATAGAAGTGGAGAATCAAACAATGGAAAAGAATACAAGTTATAAAGTTCAAAAATGTTACTGGGTAGAATAATGAGCATAATATGAGTGCAAGTTTCCTGGTAGCCAGTATACAAAGAAAGATGTCATCATGAATATACATTTTTTTCATCCAAAAGAAGGAGGTACAGCAAATTCCTAGAGGAAAACTTTAATCTCATTTCCATGAGTGATTTTACCCTATTGTGCTGGGAACCTGGCCTGCAGGATGGCGGATGGTGACGTGTGCCTGCTCAGGTGCTGAGATGTTTCCAGCTCCCCAGCAAGTCTTCACCACTGTTTGCATAATGCAGGGAGCCTCTGGTTCAAAAACCAGGAAATTCAAGATGGTGGCAGCAGAGCATCAAGCCATGCACTGGACCCTACTGAGTGGGGGCCTACACAACTGCCCAGGTCCTCACCTGGGTAGTCAGCCATGTGCCATGAGATCCTGAGCACGTTGAGAGCCTGTTGGGAATGGAACAGGCTGGTGGAGAAGAGGAAGGTAGTGTCTCTTACAGGGATGTGTTCAAATAAGTGCATGTTCTCTCTTTGGGTTTTCATTATCTCCACTGCTTCTTAAGGCAGGGGAAGTGGTGGTGGGCTAGACTGTGGCCTACTTGAGGGAGGTGGACTGGGGAGTAATATGAAAGGGTAGAGAAAGGTTCTGCTAGAAACATTTAAAATGAAGCTGAAGGATTGATGCGTAGACTGACAGTGGAATCAGGCCATTCAATGAAAAAAGATGAGGGGAGATGAGAGAGTTTTTCTCCCTTGCATGTGGAAGGATACCAATGAGGGGCATGTGTGCTCACCACTTCCGGCGTGTGGAGAACAGAGATAAGTCAGCACATGATTACAACTCTTTAAAGTGTTAGGACAAAGGGAATCCAGGGGCAATTAACCACTGAGTCACATCCTCAACAGTTTTTATTTTTAATTTTAAAATTTTGAGACAGGGTCTTGCTAAGTTGCTTAGGGCCTCACTAATTTGCTGAGGCTGGCTTTGAACTTGTGATCCTCCAGCCTCAGCCTTCTAAATCTCTGGGATTACAGGCGTGGACCACCATGCCCAGCAGAACCACACTTTCTTAACAGAGCACAGAGGAGGGTGAAAAACTTAGAAAGGTTTTCCTGGAGCGGGTGGCCCCTAGAAGGATCCTGAGAAATGGGCCTGGATATGTGATCAGGTTTACATTGGCTGAACCGTTTTCTCTGTTACAGTGCAGCTGGGGTCCTCAGAGTGTGGTCCCTGGACCAGCCACATGGGCGTCACCTGTTAGCTTCTCTGAAATGCAGATCCATGGGCCCTAGCCTGCCCTGCTCAGAGCTCTGAGGATTGGCCAGAGCTGTTAGAACAAGCTCTCCAGGTGATTCTTAAGGCTTGTTAAGGCTTCTGAACCCCTGCTGAGGAGAATGGATGGGAAACAAGACTATTATAAATCCCCTATTTGACTAATGAGGAAAGAACCTGAGGGCCTGAGTGAATAAGTAACTTCTTAAGGATCAACTTAGTGGTGGATGATAATTAAGACACCGGTCTTCAGACTGTGACGGTCTTTCTGCCATGGAAACTTCCCAGGCAGTGAGAGGATTCTTATAGCATTTTAAAAAGGAAGATGTAATTATATGCTATATTACCCTTCAAAAACAATGCTTATGAGAGTATAAATGCAAATAGGCAAATAATGGAAAGCATGGGAGTGATATATAATTTTTGTTTGTATCACATTTCATATGTGATGCCTATTGTGTGTGTCCCCGAGACTGGAATGGGGAAGAAGGAAGTAGCTGTTATCTTAACCCAAGCTAATTATTCTCTAAGCAGTGAGTTTACTAGAACTATGACCTTGGGCAAAACACTCAATCTCTTTGTGCCTCAATTTCTTATCTATGAAATGGGGATAATTATACCAACCTAACACAGTTGTTAGGATAAGATGACTTACGTGAAAGTGTTTTATAAGTTGTAAAGCATTATAAATGTGACGTTATTTTTAGTCATATAATTTAAATTTAAGTCCAGTCATCTAATGAACAATTATTAAATAGGCATTATGTGGAATATTGTAAGTAGAGACTTGTAAAGATATGTTTTTGTTCAGAAGCATTACAAAACTTCAGAGGTGGTTTTCTAAATTATTTACCGTATACTCAGTTGGAAGCCTATCAGAACAATATGGAAATTTTGATTTGAAATCCCCAATCCTGTTTTAGATTGAATCTTTAGTTAGTTGCCCTTTAACCTTAAGTCCAATTTTAGCAGGGATACTTAACATTGTGAGGTGGTACATTGTACTTTAATGTTTTTAATTTTGTCCTTTGAGAGATGATTCAATTTAAGAATTAAAGGAGTGTATAATCATTTATATAACCTTCCATAACAGCAACAAAAGTGTCTGAGTAATTTCTAAGTAAAATTAAATCAATTAGTGGTTTATGTGACTCATCAAACCTTAAAGGGAATTGGAGTAGTTTTGTTTTCATAGTTTAGAGATAAATATACTGGTTGTTAATATGAGTCTTTGGTTTGTTTATTTAAACAGGTCATAGATGTTCCTTATAGGCATAAATGAGGCTCTCTTCGGGATTTATTAATTTGTGCCTCTTTTTGGTGTTAGAATGGCTCATTTTTAAGGAATGCCCAGTTACCTCTGGAAGTGGCACTTATTGTTCAGTAGGTGGCATTTATTTGAATTAACAATAAGGCCATATTCCATTTAACGCCAGTTAGATTCCAGTTACCATTAAAGCCCAGTGATAAGTTATTTCGAAGTGGATATTCTGGTTAGTTGAGAGATCGTTCTTTAAATGCCTTAATCTCTTAAATGTAAGTTCTTTCTTGATGGTAAAGATCTTTGTGAAGTGCATACTTTCTTTTCTCTAAACATAATATTCATGCCACAACTGCACAGGTAATATTACTATTAAATACACAGAACAATTATTTTTGTATATAATGTTGTGGGGCATAAAACTAAGAGCAATCTTGTTTTTGAATTGGAAGACTATAATTTTATAGTGTCTTTCCAGGTTATAGTGATTTTCAACATGGTAGAAATATATGTCCACAATAATTTTCAGAGTACAATTGTTCGGTTCTGCATCTGGTTTTCATCCAAACAGAGACAAAATGATATGTACATACAGATGCACAATTTCAATACAATTTTAACCTCTGAAGGAGGCCTCTCTTGCAGTTTTACTTGGTCAAAGATAAATAAGTTTCCAGAGAATCTGCAGTATACAAGAGACACAGCTATTTTGATACATATGAAGACTGACTCAAATGAAATTTGAAATGGGAAGGATTTTTTTTTAGGACTCTGTCAAAACCATTTCCATTTGAAAGTTAAAAATATTCCTCATGTTTTTCCTTGCAAAAATTTCAACAAAACAAAATTAAAATAATGAATGATGTTTTCTATTATACTTATTGCAATTATCTCTTTTGCTTGAAATTTTGTTTTTTGGCCTCATATGAAGTGATAGATCATTACAGCCAATTTGTGGTTTTTAACAACCAGAAGTAAGTGACTAATGATGCTATTCATATTTGGTTGAGGATTAAAGGAGTCTCATTTTTTTTTGTGTGTGTGAGTGTGTGTGTGTGTGTGTGTGTGTGTGTGTCTGCATGCACATGTGTGTATGTATGTTTATATTCTGGGGAATTTTCTTCATAATTAAAATGTCAAGAATAATTTGTAAAGCATTCTGAATTTTTTATATTCTTGCATGGAAAGGTTTTACTGTCTCAATTATTTTTTCAATATTTAAAAAAGTTTATTTTTTGTAAAACTTTGTTTTAAAAATGAGAACTTTTGCCGTACCAGTGGAACAGATGAAAGGGTAGAGATCTTAAACATTAAAGTATCTTAAATGTCCTCTGTATTTACTACTTGTACATCTTGGATGCCTTTCTCCATATTTAGTTTCATTCAAGTTTTCCAGTTTTCGTTCTGAAAAGGAAGCAAAATATTGAATCCTTTTTCCAAAGGAAAATGTTTGTAGTGTCATGAAAAATGAGAACAGATGGCATTGTAAAGCTTTGTGGAGAAGCATAGCACTTCAACTCACATTGTTAGGCAAAGTCAGAGACAAACTCGCAGCTATCAATTGTAGTTATTTATATGACTCGAGTGAAGTGTGTTCAACCAAAATTGAAAAAGGTAGAATTTTGTTTCTGATGTTAAGTAAAGGCGTTTTTCTAACTTACAGCGTAGACTTCACCAAGTGAATGCCTAAGCAACTGGGTTGGTTTTATTAGGAAAAAAGAATAATCAGAGAAAAGTCGTCTTAGTCACTTAAAATGTATTGTATCATTTTGGGTTTCACAGTGGGCAAGTTTACCCAGATGCAGTGTGACAGCCTATTAGCAAAATAAACAGATCTTCTGAACTTGGAATCCTCTGCTCTTTTTCCTCCACTTTTAAGTAAATGAGCTTTGCAGTGCCTCCGCCTTGCAGCGTGGGTTGTGGTAGGATGCATTCACTTCTCCCCACACTGTTCTGATTGAGCAGCAAAGCATCCATTACCAATACCATATCCAAAGTGACGTTTCCATACAGGCTGCCTGCTGTTTCATTCATAACCACAAAACAGACTGAAATGACTTTACTTCTTTTTACAACTTGCAAAGAGTTAATGGACTGTGCTGGCCCCCTGCCAAAACCTTTAAGAAACTTTATTAATGTGTTATGAGGCTGCGACACCATAGTGTGGGATTTTATTGGTTATTCATCTTAATGAATAAAAATATGTATGCACAATTAAAGCCACATTCTCTCACAATTGCCTTCTAAAAAATGTTGAGTCTTTGTCAGTGCTCCTCATTGCATTTACTGATCAATTGTGGTCTTCCTCCTTCTAAAACCTGAAGTTATCAGCTAGGCCATAAAATAGGCTTTGTTTAAAGAAATACTTTGTATTTGATAACTATGGAATGATGAAATGGACATAAACAGGTGGTAAAAGTGAAATTTAAAAAGCATTCATGGTAAAAATCTAGTTATCCTCCTCTTTTTCATTTTCCATGTGTTTAAAACCTGGGCTATGATGTATCGATTATTCATGAAATAGAGACAACATAATTTTGTTGTAGTTCACATGGGAAAGTGATACTGGATTAAAAGTGATATGCAGCAATAAAAAATATTTCACCTACCTGTCTGACATGCCAGTTATCAGAACATATTTCATTTGTATCTCTGTACAAATTTTTTGTCCTTTCACCTCTGATCTTTTCTTCTTACCCCTTCAGGGTGAAGTATTAGGAGGAAGGAATGAGGACAGAAGACATATCACACTGCAAACTAAATTTAAAAAACAGGCTGAATGAATAACTGGATCTAGGTGAATTTAAGGCTGTAGCTTTTTCAGAAAAGACTAATATTTTCCATCTTTTGGTATTTATACTTTGTCCCCCCAGTAAGAATACTTTGCACCCTCATATCTTCAAAACATTTGTTGAATGGTCTTCAGTTTGTCAAAATAACCCCACCTGTCTAAAGATGAGGAAAACTTTGGGGGCATTTTTTTTTTTTTTTTTGCAAAATGATTTTACATTATGGTCCTTGGAGTGGGTCTCATTTTATACTACTCCACAAACCTCCAAAAATCTGTGGCAAATAAAAATACCCAGAGAATGAATACATTACACTTCCCAAGTAGTAAAATAAAAATTTAAGCTATGTCTGCTTTTATTAATTTGATCTTAATTCACCCTAACATTTCTGAGACATAAAGTCATCTGTGGTTTTGCCTCCAGTAAAAATGAGAATAACCCAATTTTCTTGAATTAACACAACTTGGAAATAAGTGTCATTTCTTTCTTTTTTCTGGACAGTTTAAGCTTGGTGTTGGAATAGATGCTGACAGAAATGAAAGTCTGAGTAGCCATCAAACTAAACACCTCTGGGTGGACCTCTCAGGCTCCCACCATGTAGACATTGGGTGGATGAGTAAGAACTTGCCTTGAGCTTTAAAAAAATGGCCTACCTGGCGGTCACTAAAATCAGATTATAAATATGAGAATAAAATTGAAGAGTGATTTTTAAGTGACTTTTAGGGGGATAGAGCTCTCTAGGGAATGGGAAGTAATCTTTCTATTTAGATTCTGATCCTTTGTCTGCAGGTTGCCATGTTTTCAAGGGGAGTGATCATGCTGAGACCTTGAACCTTGTGCATTGATAATTCTGTACTCTGTCGTAACCCATCATCTGGATTGGAGCAAGGGAATATTTTGACCCTGTACTTCTTCTTTGCTTCTCATTTACCTGTATCCAAGGTGGTGGTGAAAATGGTGTTAGTGGATCTTTCAGGGGACAATGCAAAGTGGTTCTTCTTCTCGTAGCCATGTTGTCTTGGTAGAAAAAACAGGTCAGTCCCTGAATCCCAGTTAATGACAGCAGAGACGGTAGTAATATTCTCCTAGAAAATGGCACATGGGAGAAATCAGATCGTCACTTGTGAGATGTGGCTGAGAGGGGAAAGTACTCGACCCTGTGGTGAAGTTTCAGGACTCTGGTGGGAAATTAGGGGGTTTGTGGGGAGTGACCAGGCAGCAGCTTTGAGGAGGGTGTCTGGTGCTCATCTGTGATCATACGCTGAGTGGCTTCGGCTGTGCTGGCCCCTTGCCTGTCTTTGGAGCCTGCTAACCGTCCTCAGCTTGTGGTGTGCTGTGGGCAGGAGGGGTTTTTGGTCTCATCTTCCTCCTGGTTTGTGCATGTTACTAAACCACAGCATAACTTCCAGTCAGCAGCCTCCACTCCTGAGAGGCTTCCTTCAGGCAAATTGGAAAGCAGTGGTTCAGGAAGTAGGGCAATTGACCAAAGAGCCCTGGAATTAGAAAGGTAAAACCCTTACCCAGACTATATAGTTGATGTTTTGTTTGTTTGTTTGTTGTTTTGGTTTAGTGATGCCACTTGTAACTGGGGAAGGCAATAATTTGAATTAGGTCTGGAGCTGGCTAATTTGGGTTTAGGTGCTATTTTTCTTTTCCAGGTATGAGTTGAACATCATCTGGCATCTTAGAATGGGGATGCTCATAATCCCACCCCCACAGAATCATTGTGAGGATGAATTAGAGTATAGTATAATTCCCAGAGTATCAAGACAGCTGGGCTGCGCATGGAGGAAAATGCTCAGGGACTGCCAGCCTTGCTGCCACCGCTGTTCCCCCACAAGATCTTGGCTGATAAAGAGGAGGGTAAACGAAAATGTCAAGTCCACACTTGGTGGAGTACTGAGGCTTTCTACAACCAACTGCTGCTGGTCCTCACTGGCATCCCTTCAGGTGTAGATGTCAATTCTACAGGCATCACACAGAGTGTGGCAACAGGCATCCAAACAGACTTACACAAGGGACAGGCAGAATCTGAAACTGCCTTTTAGTTTTCTTATCGGAGTGTGTGTGTGTGTGTGTGTGTGTGTGTGTGTGTGTGTAAGGGATGATGTCTTAATCTCATGGCTCCATATGGAATAGCACAGGGTCTCTTTGCATGTTACCTACTGGCGATCAGTGAACATTTATTGAATTTCTCAATTGAGCAGATTATCGTTTTATCATTTTAGAATCTGGAAACTTTCAAGGACGAAAAGGTAAAAAATTCACAGAATCAGACCATAAATTCTTATGAAAGTCTATAAAAATAGCTCAAGTTTTAAGGGTATTAGTAAGTTACTAATGAAACTAGAGGTATTTTTTTGAACACAACAACTTTGGGTTACCAGTCTGTTAAATGGACCTATTGTAATGCAGCTGTATGACTTTAGCTATTCTGATAATTAATTAAACAAAGGCTAAAAATTCCTAAATGTCTTTTAGGTAGAATTATGAAATAATGGTGAGAAATTATTCTGCTGTAGAAAGATATAGGGAAAGTATATGTGTACATATGTGTGCTTTCAGGTGAATACTGAAGAATAGACTAGTCAAAACGTACTATTAAAGAGACATTAAACTTGTTTCCTGACGGGTGCAGTGGCACACACCTGTAATCCCAGCAGCTCAAGAAGCTGAGGCAGAAGGATCCCAAGTTCAAAGTAATTCTCAGCAACTTAGCAAGGCCCTCAGCAACTCAGTGAGGCTGTATCTCAAAATAAAAAATTAAAAAGGACTAGGGTTGTGTTTTAGTGGTTAAGTGCCCTGGGTTCAATCCCTGACACCAAAACAAAACAAAATAAACCAACACCTTGCTTCCATTATGATGGGGATTTAAAAAATGAAGTAAAAATTATTAGTATGGCTGTGCTGACTGTGTGGCATATAATAAAAGCCAGAAAGACTTAGCATTTAGTGAGTAAACACTGTGTACATAATAAATGCTAACAATTGGTGCCATCTTTATGGAATTCATCCTTCACCTCTCAATTGCTTCTCAGCAGAGACAAGAATGTAGGGTTCAGTTGACTCTTAGAGTTACTGAACAGCAATCACTGCCCATAATGATTCTGTGAGACCCACTGCGTCAGGCCTAATGTATCTCTCTTAAACTTGTGAAACCCTAGAAAAGAAAAATCCAGTTCCTCATTATGCAATATTTGGCTACTGTGAACCCAGCATTTTAGCAGGGTTTTAGCAAAAAAGGACAAAGGCAATATACATCTTATAAGAGTGAGGTGTACCTTTGAAGTACTTTCCCTTTGCGGGGTTTTTTTTTTTTTTTTTTGAGTGTTTTTTAAATTCTACTCTGAACAGGTCAATCTATCTCATGTTTCATACAGTCCCTCCCTCTCCTTTCTTTCCTCCTTCCTGCTTCCCTCCCTTCCTCCCTCATTCCTAACTTCTTGCCCATCCACCCTCCCTCCCTCCCTCCCTCCTTTGTCCCTCCTATCTCTCTCCCCTCCTGTCACCCTTTTTCAGTCAGCCCTCCTGTCTAGCAGAGACTATAGATCTTGATCTCAGTTTTCTCAATTAGCTGGGTTTTGTGCCATGAACATAATTAATTCCTCAAATTTTGAGGGGTTCGCCATAGAAGGGTAGAAAAAGACTCGGCTCTGTTAATGTTATTTTAATGATGTAAAAGAAGCATGGCCTTTTATAACAAGGGAGAAGCAATTCCATCTTTCTTTCTTCTGGCTTTCCTCTTGCCTATACCTAGGCTTTGATAGAGACGGTGGGCCGAAGCCGGATGAGGCCCTCACAAATGGGAAATGTTGGCTCGTGCTGGTCCACAGTGGGTTGTAGTAGGGTCCGAAGTTTGAAAATTTACCCTTTTACACACCGTGAGTCGGATTTCTTTCATTAGCAGGAGGCCCAGTGGGCACAGGTGTGACTGTCACGTCCAGGTGAGTGGGTGGTGTTCTGTAGCCCACCCTTGGACACCATTTTCTGACTTGTGGTCTTCCATAAGGCTTGGTGGTTATTTTTCTAAACAGTTAAAAAAAAAAACAAAAAAAAAAACCAAATGGGGGTAAACTGGTTCTTAGGTGGGAAGTGCCCTTCCTGGCTTCCCTGAGACAGACTCGGGCGCTGGGCAGAAGGCTGGCCTTGCCCAGGCCCAGGCCCAGGCCCAGGCTCAGGCCGGCGACATTTCAGGAGGCCGCTTGGCAGCCATTTTAGATCCTGCCCGCGCAGAGCTCCTGGCTGCCAAAAACTGCAGCCGCTCCGTGCCAAGACACTCTTGGCAGTGGAGATAAACTTTGTAGAGATACACAGTCCAGAAATATCTTATAATTACAAAGCACAGGGGGCAGAATGTTTTTACAATACAGCTGTGCTAATGTAAACATTTAATTTGGCAGCCTTCTCCACCCACTTTTCAATTAACCGGGTTTATGCAGATACTTTAGGTCTGTAATAAACTTTATTGCTACTTCTCTTAGAGTACAGTTTATGAAACACAGATTGGAGGGGCTTTTTTGGGGGGTTTTCCATCGCTTAGGAAATCGCAGTTGTGAATGTTACGTTGCCAGTGAAGGGGAAGCGAAGCTTTCTGTCTCAGAGAATGCCACGGGCCTGGCTTTACTGAAACAATTGCTTTGGGGGGGAAAATGTGGGGGCTGCCTCCTTTGGCTTCTAAAGCAGGCTAGAGGATATTAATAGAAAGAGGTAAAATCACTTACGGAGCTACAAAAAGACACTTGTGTTGGTGATCATTAAAAAAAAGATAAATGTCCCCTGCAATGCATGAGACTATTTCAGAGATAAATTCCCAATAACAGTTCTTACAGATATAATTATAATAATTGTGTGATCGCTGTGATAATTATTCTTATAGAGTGAAAGAAATAATTTTCTATCTAAAGTAGCATTCAACTGTTCTGCTCACAAAGCTAGTCAATAGATTCTTTTTTGCTAACCTAAAAAAATGGTGGAGGTCATGGAGTTTTAAAGCTAAATTTGGTGCTAATTGATATTGTTAAAAGGAATTTTTTTTTTTCACGAGGAGTATGACATCACAATTCATGATATCTCTTTGCATAGATTTGCTTATGCATTTCTCAGATAAATTAGAGAAAACCATGCAAATGCCACACATATGCATGATTTTTTAAAAAAGAGACAAAAAAGATTTTCAACTCCTAGTTTCATATCTTTCTACTTAGAGGGAGTGTTTTGATTATGGCTTTGAAAAGTTAGCTCTCTTTTGTCCTGATGATGGACTCAGTAATAGAAAACCAATTTTTATGATGTTTCTCAGGATGTTGAGTCTGGCTCCATTGAGGTTCTAAAATGGGCTGTGACCACATGCTAATTTTCAATCTGAAAGAATATTCAATTCTCCAGCTCCCCAACTATTCACTATATGACTCTTAGCTGAGCAGTGATAGAGGACAGAGAATTTTAAACCCGTGTTCTCAATATTTCATCATCTCATTGTTCGATGCTGCTCACTGTGGTATTACCTTCACTCATTTCTGGTTCTCCCATCCAAACAATGTATTTGTAGCCTGTAGATTTTATCCCCTTAGATGTTTTAATCAAAACAAACATTAAATAAATAGAAAAGTTTGAATGTTCCAATACTAAATTTTTGTGTCTGTGTGTAAAATTGCTAATTTATTTTAAAACTATATTAGATGGTGGATTCAACTTATTTCTAAATTTTAAACAGAGCCCATTTTAAGCGTCAGCAAGTGAATGAATGTGAGCTCAGTGCAGATTGAGCTGTGAGTTGCATGAAGACAGGACCAAGACACTCAGGACATGTTCTATTAACTATTGCAGAGTGAGTTCCCAGCATGATACAGGGAAGGCCCATTGTTGATATTGAATCATTTTTCTAAAGTAAATAAAGAGGTAATTGTCCTAAATCATAATCAGAATTTTTGTTTGGTGGTGCTAGGGGTAGAACCAGGGCCTCACTCAGTAAGTGCTCCACCACTGAGCCAAACCCAGTCCCAGAATCAGTACATTGAGTGTTGATTACCCTGAAAGCTGGTAGCTCATTATGACCCTTTCTTTTAGATTGTTTTGACTTTCTTTGGGGAATTAATACTCTTCAGCTCAGTTTATTTATGAGTAGTATATGTATGATATCATCCTTTATGTAGTTTAAGTAGATTCCCCACATCAAGTAAGGTAAATTAGGATACAGGAGATCACAATCTTGGAAGAAAACAATGTATAGACCACTAACCAAAAATGCAATGTTAAAATCTTATATTGGAGGTAGGAATGAAGTGGTGTGGGCCCCCAAGGGATGGACTTCTTAGGTAGAGGCAAAGTAAGGTCCAGGAAGAATGTAATAGATAAATGAAATTCAAGGACTTTGAAAGATGAATTAGGAGTTTGTCTAGCATCCAAGAAGGGATGTTTGAGGAATGAAAACCATATGAGTAAAGGTGTCAGGATGTGTAATTGCATGGCATATTCCAGGAATTTGAAGGGTGCTATAAGTTTAGGTGTTGGGAAGTTGGGTGTAGATGTGACAAGGATAAAGGTGAGGGTTTGGAAGGCTGTACTTAAGAGTTGTAGATTGTTCTAGGCAACACAAAGCTACCACAGTGTTTTAAGGAGAGAGGTAATGTGGTTGCTGGTTGCTGTGAGGAAGATGGAGCCTACTTACTGTGTGAAAAATGAATCCTGATGGCTTAAGGAGGCTGAGGCAATTATCAGGTAAGAAGCATCAAAGCTCAGTAAGGGACACAGTGGCTACTGGGATGGAGAGGAGGCCAGGGGGTAGAGGGACGGAGTCTGGGCCAATTGCTATATCCCAGGCTTTAAGAAGACGGGTTTTGAAGCATGCACATGTTCTTAGCTCAGGAACTGAGTGGACGTGGAAGCCATTGATTGTGAGAAGGTTTGGGTCAGGGAGGCTGAGAGTGGACAGAGGTTGTGTATTAGTAACCTTCCAACAGATTTTGCAGTTAAAATGAGAGTTTAGGTTTAGATACAAAAAGCTGATTGACAAAGACAAAAAGGTAGGACCATTGGCCTGATTGTGCTAGGGATTGCCAATATTTAAGGGGCCATCAGAAAGAAAAGGAGATAGCCATCAAGATTAGAAAGAAGCCTCCAGAAAGGGAGGCTCAGAAGAAAGGGAGGCTTAGAGAAAGAAGGCTGTCCTAAAGGCAAGAGGAGGGAGAATTTTAAAAAGTTAAGCATCCCTGGGGGTAGAAATCCATTATGGAGAGTCTGGGAAGGGCAAGGCAAGTTGTGTCTTATAGAAATTGTATCCATGGCCAGGCATGGTGGTGCATACCTGCATGGTAGTGCACCTCAGGAGACTGAGGCAGGAGGATCCCCAAATTCAAGGTAAGCCCTCAGTAGCTTAGTGAGATCCTGTTTCAAAATAAGAAATCAAAAGGACTAAAGATATGGCTCAGTGGTAAAGCACTTCTGTACTCAATTCCCAGTACCACCAAAATAAAAATAAAAAGTGATTTAGGAGTTAAGACATACCTAGACTTACTGACCCTTAGCTTTTTGTTGGGCATATGTATTATTATTTTTTCATTTTAGGTGGAGATCAAACAGTATTTGAGTATTGCCCTGTGTTTTTCTCCACAGTATATCTTCACCTAAACAAATTCAGCCATGCTGGTGTCTTGGGTTTCTTAGGATGAATAGTCTGTGGACCTTAAGAAATTTTTGGCAGAAAATGATGGATTATGTTTATTTGTAATCTCTGTCTTCTCCCAATTCTGTGGAGGAAATTTGCATTTTTTTCATCTAATTTTATCATTGGCTGCTAAATTTAAAGCAGCAGAAGCTACTTTGAAATTTTGGTGAGTTTTTGAGAAGGCACAAACAATTTCATAGAAAATAAAAGGAAATGTGCCCAACCACTGAGCACACCCCTTTAATTGCTCTTACCAAGCCTTCAGACATACCCCTAGGGAGAAAATTATGCTCCAGGCCCAGGTCCCTGGATTCATTCACCCTGTTAGCAGCAGCAGTGAGGAGCAATTTATTTGCACAATCCCCTCTGCTCCCCTTCTCTCTGTCTGAGTCCCCATTTTAGCAGTAAAAGACTTGGAAAGTGGTGATATTATGCTAGTTCATACAGAATTACATTAGCAAATCTGATTGAGCCAACTAATGTGTAAGTAAAAACAATAGCTCACTGGAAACTGGCTGCAGCTCTGTAGCCTCCTTGATTGAGTATCTTAAAGGGTTTTGTGTTTTCCTTTTTCTTTTCTTTTCTTTTCTTTTCTTTTTTTTTTAATGCCTGAAGCCTCCAAATGTACTGAAGTTCATACTCAATATGCAATGTTGACTTTGGAGTTTCCTTTGAATGGAAATAAATGAGCAAGTGGAAGGTTTGTTAGTTAAAATCAGAAGCACAGACATATATATATATATATATATATATATATATATATATATATATATATATATAGCCTTTTCACAAAGCAAATTGTGTATAGGCGTAATGAGACTGTAGTACATCTTTACTTTTTTTTTTTTTTTTTTTTTTTTTTTTAAATCTTTCCAGCCCCTTTCCATCCTAAGACACTGCCTTACCACTTCCTTAAGGAAACACACACAGGAGCAAATTAAGTTTCCAAAAGTAAAGGAGGATCTTGTTTAAGTAGATTAGCGTCTGGCATACCATTTAACTTTATCAGGCATTTAAGGCAGAGGATGTACACTGTAGCCGGCTGTGACTTGCCAATTAGCTGGGCTTTCCCCACTGTTTCTGGTTTGGCAGGGATGAGGTGGTTCACCCTGCCGCACTGCTGCCTGCCAAGGACACATGGCCAGCTCCCTGCTTCCTGTCTTCCTCTTTGTGTCCTGGCCTTGCCTTCCAGGGAGCTGCCAGGATACAGTTGCCAAAAATCTTCCTTCGGAAAGGTCAAGTAACCTCAAGTCACCTATGCCAATATTTGTGTTTTCTTTTTAATCCTTCTGTGTTCGACTTGGAGAAAACTGTACAACTGAACATGCAGAGTGGAACCTAGGGTCACTTCGGATCACTTGGATAAAGCAACGGAACCCAAAGAATCCCTTGGCCAGTCAGGGTATGATGTTTCTAGTAGAATTCTATTTAAAGCTCTGAGAAGTGTGATAGAGTTCAGAATTGTTCAATGTGGATTTGGATTTAGTTGCTTTTTAGGATTCACTATACACAAGTGACTTTGGCCAAAACCGACTCCTGGTGCATTCCATGGAAGGGAGAGGGAGAGAAAAGTGGAGATTGGTTTTGGCTGCAGGACTGTGTTTTTTGCTTGTTTGTTTTTAGGACTCTAGAGTTGCATAGTATGTTTTGCATTCCAATTTGGAGTTGGTGAGCAAGCATCAGCAGCCAAGTCCCTCATACTCCGTCTGAGAACAATGTGCAGGAGTTACCTGGAGTGCTTGCTAGAAATGCCACTTTCTTGGCCCTGGCATTACTGTACAAATCTGTCATTGGGAGTGAATTGTTAATAAACATCTCAAATGATTCTGATGCTTACCAAAATTTGTGAACTCAATGTGTTACTATTTAGAAGATGACAGTAGGCAAGTAGTGTTTATTGTCACGATACAGCAAATTGTCTCACATGTTTTCAATTGATCTTTTTGGATGCCTCATATTTAATTTGAATCTTTAGATTGTATATAAAACACTACCAACTTCAAACACTTTTCAGAAAATTGAAAAATTTCAAAACTAACAATGTAAGAAATCTTATACAAATAATTGTTCTTGATTTAAACCCTAAATTTAAAGATTTTCTATAGGATGTTTTCCATGACACATGGAGCCAGCACAAATTGTATACCAAATAACTTTTGAAGGCCTCTCCCTGTAGACCACATTGTATATGATGTTTCTTGGAGACGTGCAGTGTGATAGGCCTGGTAATGTCTATTTTGAATGGAAAGTTCTGTGTCTCCATTTTTTTTTTTTCTTAGTACAGGGGGCATTGAACCCAGGGGAGGGCCTTGAGCATGTTAGGCAAGTGCTCTACCATTGAACTGTACCCCCAGCCTCTCTAAAATGTTGTAATGCAGAACAATTTTATTCCTACATTGAAAAAAATTTCATTTGAGGGATATGGAACTCTTAAAAATGCTGAGCCACCTACTAGTTCTCATGGCTGTTGATAGTTAATAGAAGGGACTGTATGTTCTGCTTGAAGACTCAAGGAAAATCCAATGTGGACCTGATATTCTTTTTTTGGCTTTTTTTTTTTTTTTTGTAAAATTGTCCATAGAACATTTTTCTAAGCTCAACTTAATTCTCCTGCGGCCTTTTTGTGCCCTGTAATAGCCATGAACCATTTTTGTCATTGTTTTGTAGAGTTGGACCCAGGTTACCTTTGTGATTTTGCCATTTTTTTCTAATTTATTTCCAAAATTTGCTGAAAACTGCAACCTTGGGGATACCTCTGACTTTCTGACACGACTAACAAACACTATACTAATTTGGAACACATGTTCTGTCAAAGTTTACCTATAGCCTTGGGTTCCAAATTTGCAACTTCAGCATCTTCCATTGAAAAGAAACAGCATATTTTTTCTTAAACTCTTTTTTTGCCTCCCCTTGAACTATAGTCTTTTATAACAGTAATAAGGAAATGTGGTTATGGGTATAATTGCCATGAGGCAATTGTACCCTAGAGGACTGGCAGAATTTTCTTTTCTATATCTCAGGGCTGGGCTCCATCAAGACAATCATTTGCAAATAACTCAATTAGAATAATAACAACAATATCTTTATTTTTATGGCAACTTTCCCTATAGAGAGCAAAGTGCGTTAGAGACTTCCTATCAGATTCCTTGTTCTAATACCCCAGGGGACTGGAATAAATTTTAAAAAAAAGTTTTATTGTAGCTTATTTGAGATAGAGGAGTGAGGCAGAGCAAGGTTAAGTGACATCCCTGAGGTCACAGAGAAAGTCAGTAACAGAACTGCAAGGAGAAATCAAGGTTTCCTGTTACTCTACAAGTTATCAAGCTGCATTCTTTCTTGGCCATTGTGAAAGATCAAAAAATAAAGCCCAGCCTCTTTTGGGTTTGTAGAATAATGTGGGTGAAAGTGCTTTGAAAATCCTGAAGGTATTGTTGCTATCTTTATCACTTAGTTCAAATGGAAGGTAACAAAGAGACTCATTATTGTTATCTAGTTGTTCCAATACATATGAAATGGATTTTACACATTGCTGATTGTGCAAGTCCCAAACAACTAGTTGTCTTCATCATTAATGAGGACTAATGAAAAATTGTATTTACAATTCTGAATTTTTAAAAAATTTCTTGAGGTTGACTACAAATCCAGAAATCCAAGTTACTCTGCTTAAACTGCAAACAAAAAACTTATCTAAGTAGACTGATTGGTTGTTTCTTTTCAAGGTTTTACTTAAAATCTTAGTTCTGAAATGCGTATGATGAATTTAGGGCTTTGCTTTATTTTTTTTATTTTTAGTGGAAATTGGAAGATTGGGAGTAAAATTGCTACTCATCTTCCAATCTGATTTCAAGGAGCCTTGGAGGACACATTCTCTGGGGAATAGACACAATTAACTCGATGTTCTTAATTACTATTGTTTGTTTTGTGGTTCAAAGTGACATATTTTGGTATAGGGCTGTTGGCTGAAGTGTCCAGTGGCAAGGGAGGGCTGGGAGTGGCAGCCTTCCCTCCTTGGATAGGGAACCTCTTTCTACAAACTCGGAGCTGAAAGGTATAATTGCCTCCAATTTTATCACACCTTGCCTTCTAGTGGAAATAATGAGAAGTTAGGCAAAGTATAAATATGTTTTTTTTTTTTTTCTCCAATAAGCTCTCTCTTTGATTACCGAAGGGCTAGGGTGAGTTCTTGTTTCTTTACTCTATCCCAGGTGAATGAAGCCATCATAGCTCCTCCCTGGGCGTCTCTTGGGAGGAACGATGGCCTTGAGACTCTTGGCATCACTGCACCTCTTAATGCTTAATGAATGTTCAGCAGAAAACCAATCCAGGTAAACAGGTGAACAGAAAATAAAAGTTCAACACGTGTGAACAAGTCTGTAAAACAACATAGCGAAACAACACCCATCCCGGCGAATGGACTAAGGGGATAAGTGCCATGCTCTACCTGGCTATGGGATTATATCAGCTATTTAGTCTGTTTTTATAATTACTGGATGATGTTCACAGAGAACTTTTAGTTCTTATTTTGTTTCCGTGAATTTATTTTTTGCAAAGGAAAGTTTTAAATAACATTTTCTTAAGCTACCCACCCCTCTTTCCTTCCAAATGCCCTCACGGGATTCTTTTTTCTCTCCTTTGTGTTGTCTGTTGTATTTTGGTTTCATGGTGTGGCATGAAACATATCCAAACTGCAACAGCAGATTCCTGCTCAGTGAAAGAAAGCTTGAGCAGTGTTGTCACTTTAGAAACACACTGATGGCTTTGAATGGGAGCCTAGTGGGAGGAGGAAGCTTTGGCTTTGGGATCCAGTTTGGGGTGATGGAGTTTTTGTATTCATGTTGGGTCTGGAAACCTGACTGCATAGCAGCCATTTATATTGTCATTGAATAAATAAACCTAAATAAATGAAAATGAAGAAACAGCCCAAGAAAAGTCTGCTCATTTGTAGTTTAGACTTTCAGGTAAAGAACAAATTATCCTTTGCTTTGAGAGTCTCTGTTTTGTGTCCTTACAAAAGTAGTTGGTTCTTGTCCTGGCTTTGCTTCATTATTCTTTAGATAAAGAATTTGCTGAGAAATAGGATATTTTGTCAAGAAGATGAAAAGAGACAAGCACTGTTTCTTATGGCAGGAGGGCAAGGAGCTGTGTTCCTTTCAGGTAGGGCCAGAGCTTTGCAGGTTGGTGATGGGAACCAAGTTTTGCTATCTTTAGGGGGTTTAAATTCTGCCTTGTTCAGTTGTAGCAAAAGTCCTTAACCCCGTCTAGCAGTTGATTGGTCTTATAAAGTAAATTATGTTTAGTCCAATTCTTGAGCAGAAAGAGATGCCATTCACTTTCCCTAAGACCTCATGGCATTCTCAGCTAACATGTCCCTACTTGAGCAGGTCTCTGAGGATGAGATGTCCTTCCAAGCCAGGGTGGCACTGACATTTAACCTTAGGGGTAGTGTGTGAAAAGGTACAATGCACCTTAATATTAAAAAATCAGCCCAGTGCAGTGGTGAACACCTGTAATCTCAGTGATTTAGGAGGCTGAGCAGTAATCTCAGTGACTTAGGAGGCTGAGCAGGAGGATTTCAAGTTCAAAGCCAGCCGTAGCAACATCGTCGAGGTGCTAAGCAACTCAGTAAGACCCTGTCTCTAAATAAAATACAAACTAGGGCTGGGGATGTGGTTCAGAGTTAAGTGCCCCAAAGTTCAATTCCCAGTACTTCCCTGCAAAAAAAAAAAAAAAATTCACTTGCATTTAAACTGTTTTAATCTCACTATTCTCCAGTTCTATCTGTTGTGACATATGTAAGTGGAGATTTTGTGCTAATTAACTTTTAACAAAATCCTCTAATATGTTGTCTGAAGGTGGAGGTTGCTCTTCTTTGCTCTATTAGCTTATTTCTAAGATGCTTCTTTAAATCTCTTTCTGGTTCAGTGACATGTGTCATAGTTTCAGTTATCTGCATGGTATATTGTAAACAATTAAATCTCTCATCTTGTCTCAGTTTAAACTGCAGCATTCATTTCTGTAGCGTGGTCCTGAAGTAACAAAATACACATATAGAGTGGATTAGAAGAACTGGGATAATCTTTTATTTCTTCCTATAGTCTTTTTCATTGAAGGTTTAAGTTTCAAATATTATGTATCTGATGAAAACCTTGTTAAAAAGGAGATTCACTTTTCTTCCTGGCTTTGGGCTTCCTGTACCCCACCCTCACTACCAGAGAACATCCAGGGCTGTTTCCATCTTGTGGTCTCAGCATTATTCCTATGGTTTTTAATGTCTTTGCAGTGTATCTATTTTCATACTTTGGAGGTTTTCTCTTAGTTTATGTCACACTATAATTTTCTCATTGGAAAAAAAGAAAAGGAGGCAGGAAACACTAAAAGTATAAGCTATTGCTAGACTCACTCCATGCCTATTTGGACTCCATTTTCTTTTTTCAATAAATATTTATTTAAATAAAATTGCAAATTTTGCGTTATATGATGGAGGTTGATTAGAGTTCAGAATCAGGTTTATGAAATTCAGTAGACACCAATTTTCAGTTTGATATAATCTCTACATGATATTTGGTGGTAACTATCACAAACTGTTTCAAATTTGACAGTGATAAAATTGGTGTGTGTGGGAGGTTCAAAATAATCTAGACAGAGAAAATACAGGACATAGGAGTATCGCGTAGTGCTGGTGGCTTAGTGTGCACACCAAACACCAGCAGCATCCTATTAAAGAGTTTTGTCAGAAAAAGCTGGCAACACATGAACTAATGGGATGTGTTTTCTGTTATGTCACTTCCCTCTAGCAGGGCTGTTATTTAGCACAGTTTAAAACACTGAATGCGTGGGTACTATTTGCATTTGTGATGGTAAATTTTCCTTACAGTGAATTTGTATACTTCCCTCTATATACAAACATCAATATTTATATGTCAGTTTTTATTTGTATTCTAGTAAAGCATTAGTGACTATACAATTCTGGTAGAAGAAAATGTTTTTGTCTCTTCTTATTTTATCATTTTTCTTATGTGAAACTGCTGGATGTCAAGTGAGGTCTTGTGAACTAGTTCTTAGAGAAAATGGTGATTTCTCCTTTGAAGTAAGCATTTTTTATGTGATGTATTTTGCTGTATATTTAAGATAACCACTTGGGTATCTCCACATGAGACAGATACTCAGACAATTGATGAGCATTTTAAAGCTTTTTGTATCATGAGGTCTGAGTAAACACATAACATTCTATAAAAGCAGTCAAACTCATACTTGCTCCAGACAAGGAGTATATATCATATGTGTAGGGAAAACACAGACAGGAAAACTTCTGCCAGGTATTTCAATAGAAGGAATTTTTCATTATAGTATGATTTTTGATTTTTTGGAAAATTCTTGGATATGTGAAAAATCTTAGATGTGTGCAAATTGTTAAAACTTGGACAAAAAGAAGATGAGGTAACCCAAAGAAGAAATGGTATATCTGGATGGGTATTATTGGGATTATCAGAAAATCTCCTAGAAGACTATATTTTGAGCTTAGCATTGAAAATCTAATTTTTTTTTAAAAATTTTTATCTTCATGTAACAATATCATGCTTTGGGATAAGTGATTTCATACTTAGGACTGAATGGTGGCAGTGCTATCTTACCTTTTAAAGGCAATCATAAATCGTTGAAAGTGTTAATATTCTAAATATCATCATAGTTCATCTGTCTAATATTATTTAACTCTATTTTGTGACATTTATTTTGGAGTGATAAATATGTCAAACTTCAAAAAAACATATCTGTCAGAGTCATGAAAAGTAAGACTTCTGCCAGGTAGTTCAATAGAAGAATTTTGCGGGAAGGACCAGTTACAGTGATCTTAGAAGAACCCAAGAGCCAAATGAACAGTAAGGCAACCCAGCCTCAGCATCCATAGGAGTCAACCACCCCAAGTAGGCTATAAGGGTCAAGAGAACAGGTATTGTTACTAAAACCCTTGACCTGGAGCTGCCCAAAGGGAGTGTGAACCTCACAGGGAGAATTAGTTGACAGTTTGAAGACACCCATTGAAGCAGAGAGGAGAGAAGAAATATCTTCCTTTATCTTTTATTCAAATTTTCACACTCCTGATGGTTGGACTTGGTCTTGAAGTCTGTTGTTAACAGGACTGGGAAAGGTATTCTTCAGGAATGAGTGAGAGGTGGATCGAGAACAAGTTACCATTCCATAGAAATCCTTATTTTGAGTGGTGGGTGTAGTGGTGCATGCCTGTAATCCCAGTGGCTCAGGAGGCTGAGACTGGAGGATTGTGTATTCAAAACCATCCTCAGCAATGGCTAGGCGCTGAGCACTCAGTGAGACCCTGTTTTTAAATATAATACAAAATACTGGCGGGGATGTGGCTCAGAGGTTGACTGCCCCTGCATTCAATCCTCAGTACCCAATCCCACTCCTCCCCCCAAAAGAAAAGAAATTCTCATTTCAAGGATGCAGTAGAGGGAAAACATTCATTTGAGGCAAGGATCCAGTTTGTATGGTATCATTCGTAAGTCTTATCATACCATTGTTTCCTACTGACATTGTGTATTATATTACTGATTGTTTTTAATTCTACCTGAAAATCTACTTTACGGCTTTTCATCTTTTCATTATAGCATGATTATTTGATCTTTGAAAATTTTTGATAATTCTTGAATGATCTTCATTAATTTTCAGACTTTAATATGCTTTAAATGTCAAGAAAAATCAGATTTTCTCTAATTAGAACCAAAATTTAAAATCCAAACCAACAATTGATAGGTTCAAATTATTCCTGTGGCAACTAACCTCTGATAAAGAATTATGGAGGACCTCCTTATTCTCATTTCCATCTGTTAGAGGTAGCAAGAGGTAAAAGTCCAACTGCCCTTGTAATTAAGCACTGTCTACAACTTGGAAATAATGATGTGGTTTCTTGGTTCTTTTGTGATTTTATTGAAGGTTGGTGTGCAGCATAGTTTATTTTTTGACTGGAAGGCAATATGAGTTTTGAAAGGACAGCATAATAATCAATTTGGAAAAATGAACATTAGCCACATGTAATGTTATGTGCAATGAAAATAATCTTTATGGGAGCATGGGAGATGAGTCTGTAGTAAAAAGCTTGAAGTTGGTCTCTGTTAAAATTTTGTCACATCTGGAAGGCATTTGATGTGTAAGATTACATAGGTTTGATACCATTCAGGGTTAAGACATATGGATGGGACATTATGCAGAAACTTGCTCTTTTTCATACTTTTTGGATTTAGCATAGAGATTTTTGAATCATAAGGAGTCAATTTGAATCTCTCTTAAAGATAAAATGAGTAACATGACAAAATGGGAGGAATTTTGAGCACATGGTACACAGCTCTGCATCATTATGCTCTGTTCCTTTTTTTTTTTTTTTAATGGTCATAGTCAGTGGACATGCCTCTCATCATTTTTTTTTTTTCTCATTTCCCAAATAACCATAGTAAGGAGTAGTGGATTCCATGGTGGGCTATAGGAGACTCTTTAATATTCTTGGTTAGAATTATTTATATTTTAAACCTTTCTCCTAAAGTGTCCATTCAAAAAAATATTGTCCCCCCCCATAATTTTTGTATCTGTCAGGTTGTAAACTTTTCAGAGTTCTTTCAAACATTATTCCTTTTAAAAATAATCTTGACTTTCCCTGTAAAAAAAAAATGAAAAAAATCGGGTTAGCTATGTTTTGTTAGTATTTTATCAATATAATTGAGTTACTTTCCTCTTATGCAGAGTTTTAATTTGCAAAAGGAAGTTACTATCTTCTCGTTTGTTTCCTCATTTTATCCCTTTCAAAAATGTTAGCTCAATGATGTATTATTCCAATAGTTTTATTCCTGGTAAATTGGCTTTTGCCCTGAAAACATGGGGACAGAAGTTCTTTGAAGGACTTATCAAGGAACTGTTGGAACATTTAATATCATTATCTGCCACATCAGCAAGCTTCCTGTTTCATCAAGTGACTTCTCTGTTTTTTTTTCCTCCAATATTATGATAAAGGTATTTTATAAAAAGAAACAATAATGAGTGTCTGACATATAAATCTATTTTGCCTTCATAGAAAGTATGCTGTTTGTAGTGCTACTTTATTATTCAGTGCAGTTCATGCACCTTTGGATTAAGTATATACATTTATTTTTATATGAATAATATCATCAATGACTGAAGAGCCATGATTTCATAATAAAGCAAAGACTAGTTAACTAATATAAGATAGAGTTTCCCATCCTGTTTCCTTTCTCTAAGCTCATCTAATGACTTAAACATAAACATTTTAACTACTTGGCAAAGTATCTTTTTAGCTAACTGAAAGGAGAAATCTGTGTTCCAGTAAAAAAACCAAATAAATATATCTTTTCAGAAACACATTTCTATGCTGTAATAAATCCTGAAAGGAAAAAAAATAAGAATGTGACTTTTTGGTCATTAACTGAATCAACTGCTGCGTTTGTGTTTATAGAGAGGTTACAGACACTTAAAATTAGAATATGCAGATAACCAAACAACTCAAAGTTATGATTATTATCACTGGCCTTTTATTTATAATGGGAGGAATAAAAAATGTGATATCCTTCATCATGCTGTTCACTGTAAAATGGTGGTTATGGTAGAAACTGAACATTGACTATATGCCAGAATTCTACCAAGTAATGAATAAAACTAACATAAATGTTGACCCTATGGATTTTAAAATGTAGCAGGGGATTTGGACACCAATCAGTCCTTTAGCTACCTATGTTGTCGATGTTTGCAAGGGGCGGTTCAGAGTGAAAATAGAGGAGGACTAATGAGGTAGGCATTTTTTTTTTTTGGAGGGGGAACTAAAAAAATGTATTTTAAAAATATATTATAGACTTTCTCTACAAATACTTGTCCATATTTTCACTGCCATATGAAGGTTTTTTTTCTCTCTTTTATTTCTAATCCCTTTGGAAATGATTAAGACTAAAACTTTACCTTTTTTCTTATCCAGTTTTAAGTAACTGGGCAAGAGAAAAACAGATTCAGGCATCAAAGAGTTTGCTTAGGATAAGAGGCTGGTAATTAATGAATGGGACCCAGGAGCTCAGACTCTCCAGTCAGTTTGGAGAAAACATACCCTGCTCTTGAGAAGTAAAGATGGCAAATGAAGTATTAGAAAGTATTAGAATGAAGTATTAGAAAATATCTGGGTTTAACCTACATATATAGTATTATATTAAGTTTGGGGAAAATACATGAAATGACATAGAAGGACCATGTGTGCACAGGAGTGTGTGGGACAAAACAAAGCAGCTACATGGGTCAGTTGTGCTAAATGGTGTTAAAATAGCTGTTCAGGACTTTGGAGATAAAACAGCATTCATTTTTCCATTCTTTCCTCTTAAGAGAAGCATTAGGACTAATAGGATCAGAAACATTGCCTTTCATTTATGTTGAAATTCTGCATTGATTTTTCAGTTTCCTCCCATAATTATGTTTTTGAATCTGATGACATTCTGGTTTTCATTTCAAGATTCCTATCTCACCAACTTTTGTTTTGCACTACATACATTGCTATAAAATGCAGGTTTCTTGGTTTCCAAGGGTCGGGGGAAAGTATATTACATAGTTATAGTTGAAACTCAAAATGTCTCCCAGATGGAAAAGACAGAACAATCATCTCATCTTTTCCTACTGGATCTGGCCAGGTTTTGGAAAGGACTTCATTATTTTCATGTGGCAAACTGCATTGGCAAATCGTTCCTTAAAGTACGCAGTGGCGTGTTCATCTAATATTATGAGATATGGGCAGCATTTATGAAAGATTATAAATCTTACAACTCTCTTCAGAAACTTAAAATACAGCTGGAAATGTTTTGCTTCCAACAAACATGCAATCTTCATAAAATTGGAAAAGAAATGTTTTGAATAAATAATGTTTTAGTTTATTTCTCTCTAGTGTGAGAACTATTTTTTTAGTCAAAATCATGCCATAAAACTCCTCCCTCCCCTACTTTAACACCCTTGCCGCTGTATTTATATTATGCTGGTGCATTTAATTTTTTTTTAAGTATGCCAGATTGCTTTGCCTTGTTTTTAAAGATAGAAAACTGGATTTGCTCCCAGGGACTCTTTCCCTAACTAGGCCAGTTTAAAAGCTAAACAAGAATTGAGTCAGTTAATTAATTTAAATGAGATTACAAATCAAAAACATATTATGCAATCTTGATTTAATTACCACATTTTATTTACTTAATTGAAAACACACTGTAGAAAGTTAGCAATCTTGACAATGACCAGCGTGGTGTCTTTGTATTCTATAGGTTAAAAGCGATGCAAGCAATAAGTGATCTGATTTTGACCTTTGGTTCACTCAATCCCTGGATCAGTAAATGGTCGTTGAACTTAGTCTTAGGGCAGAAAGCTCAGATTCGACCATCCTAGACTTCATTTGTTGGTCTTAGTGCTAGTTGATGAAGTACTGCAACTCTCTGCTCTTGGATGTCAGCAAGGTGACACTTTTCCTCAGGTGTATTCCTGTATGCTCTGGTCAGTAGTCCCCTATTGTGGGCATGATTGGCTCTCATCCCCATTTGACATTTTTTTTCCCTTAGATTTCAGTAGTCTTTTAAAAATTTTTTTATTTTTTAATTAATTCCCTGTGGGCAAATTTCAGTCTTGATCCCAAACAAATCCTTATTTTAATCCTTGGGATATGAAATTTGGAATCTAATCTTCCTGTTAAGCAAAAGTGACTCTTTAAAGAAAATTTATTAAGGGAACTAGTGGAATATATATGGATAAGGAATAGGGTATATTACATATTGACTCTTTTGTTCTATATTTTCCTTTGGTTAATTAATTAATTGCTTTATCTGTAAGGATTCTCAACATAATAAGTTCTTTTAAAACTGAGTTTTGCTAAATCAAATATTTAAAAATCATCGTTAACCAATAGAAAGGGTAACTGAAGGTACAAGCCTTCAGACGTGAAGAAAAATAGGTTGAAAGGCATAATTCAAAATATGTGGAAAGTCATATTTCCCAAATATTATTTTGGTTCTGCCAAGAGTATTTAAAGAAGTTTGATTTCTCTTCTTGCTCACAATTGAGCTTAAGGGCGGGGTACAAATGCAGCAAAAACATGTCAAGGACTCCATTAGCAAGTAATAAAGTTCATGCTTCCCACATATAGATTTTTTTTTAATATTTATTTTTTAGTTGTCGGCGGACACAACATCTTTGTTGGTATGTGGTGCTGAGGATCGTACCCGGGCCACACACATGCCAGATGAGCGCACTACTGCTTGAGCCACATCCCCAACCCTCCACATATAGATTGTTAACCAAGTTTTGCAATGAAGTGAGTTCCCAATAAGAGACAAGAGTAGAGGGAAGCAGGAGGGAGACAGGGAGATAAGGGGAAAGAATCAGTGAGCATTTCCCACACACTTATGAAAGAGTCAGTTACCTGGTTTTCCCATGTATCTTTGTGTTATTTTAATAAACATTTAATAGAAGGAAAAGAAAATACTGTAAAACTATAGTTTTGTGTCACCCCAGTTGATAAACCAGCTCTCCATTAAAACTGAAATAGTGTTGTCACTGTATTGGAAGAAAAAAAAAACATGGCAAATTATGTAATAGTAATTGTGATTATATAAAGCTCACTCACTAGAAATCCCAGGGAAATCAGTCCTGACACTCAGGGAACTGCCAAGAGCAAGACACAGTGCTGTGGGGAGGAGGGAGGAGAGTGAAGGAGGAAGACCTGCCCAAGGAGAAGCATTCTCTCCCCATCTTTAAATAGTACATGTTTTTGTCTTTTCTGTTTCCCTAGTATAAAGTGCATGCATTTGTATCCCATCCTTCAAGTTTTTGCTTTTTATATCTTGACTTTTCTTTCTTAAGTGATTCTTTTTGGCATGCTATGTATTGAATTTGCACAAATATACAACTCCAGTATGTTAGCAATTAATAATGTTTTAGAGAGAAAGAAGCAGACTGTTCTAACCCTTAAAAAAAAAAATCTCCTGGTATTCTTTAGTTGACAATGGGCTATTTCTTCACCTGCTTAAGGCAAAGGAATATGACAAAGGGCTCTTTATGACATGATGACTAATTTTAGTTCTAGCAAGAGGCTATCTGTAGGTTAACAGGTTACCGGTTGGGTTTCATTTACTCTTCTGATATCCCTTGATATAAAAGCTATATTGTTCTAGAATCATATAATTTTAGAGTTAGAAGGGACTTGACAATTTGCCTTGTTCAGTCCTTTCTTTGCACCCAAATAACTATAAATTAAAATCGTGTTTCTCAAATTTGGTTTTCCTGTTGGTATTCAAGTCATGGTGTCAGAGAATAAAATGAGCCCCTGTGATAAGCTTCACTCAGGAATAGAAAAGTAGTCTATATAATGTAGGTCATTAAAACTTCTTGGCCGCCTCTGTGCAAATTGGGGACCTTTTTCCTGGACCCCCAGTAAACACCTCCTTACTCTGCAGGAGAGCAAAAATTGACCCCTGATGCAGAATAGTTTATCTCATACCTTCACTCCAATTTCATTCTTCATTTCTTCTTCTTCTTCTTTTTTTTTTTTTTTTCATTATTTCAATATTCATTGGGAAGGAGGGAAGCAGAACCAGCCCTTACATTAGCCCGGAACACTCAGGCCTGGGAAGCACGCATCTGTTTCTTTTCCTTACCACAAAAGGTTTATCTGTATGACTTCTAATGTTGTTTTTGTGCTGAGTGGCATACCTAGTCTTTCTTCTTTGTGCATATCTGTAGTTTACAGACCAGTTGTTTTTATTTGGCTTTACCAAATGTGCCAAGGCATTATCCCCAAACTTAAGGCCTAAAAGACTAAATATCGAAGCATCTCTGCCATTATGGAGTTCAGCAGCCAAAAAGGAATGACCTTCATATGAAGACTTAAGGGAGGGGAAAAAAAGCAGTTAGAGGCATTCTGTGCAAGACCCTGAGGCATGAGTACTGGTAAACTCAAGGGTCCAGAAGGCTAAAGTGTGACTCGGGTTGGTGGGGCCAGATCAAGTTACCTTTAGTGACACATTAAAAAAACTGGAGTTCTTTCTGTGGGTATTTGGAATACATGTGAGGTGTTTTTTTTTTTTTTTTTTTTTTTTTTTTTTTAAGCAGGGATTTAGCCTAATCAGTTTGGGGTTTTATAAACATTGCCTTGGTAGCAGAGTGAAATATGTACTAGATTGGGAGATCATGTTATTTTTCAAGACCTCACTCCTAGGGTGACATCCATCTGATATCTTTTATGATGTATTCTTGCCCACCCTTACCAAGAAGAGTCAATTTTTTATTCTGGATATATACTCCTTTGCATCACAGTGTTTTGTTTTTTCAATTTAAATTACTTGTTAACTTATAAACAAATAATAAATTATACATATTTATGGAGCACCATGTGATATCTCAATATAGGTATATCTTTTATAATGTTTTAATCAAGTTGACTTTCTCAAGCATGTATCATTTTTTTCTGTTGAAAACATTCAAAACCGTTTCTTCTAGCTTTCTGACACATGTAGAACACTATTGATGTCTATAATAATCCTATTGAGCAATAGCACACCAGGGCTTCCTACTCCTATCTGACCATAACTTAGTACCCACTGATCTACCTTTCCCTAGTATTTTCTAATTTGTACATTCCTATCTCATTGGGTCACTTTTAAACTTCTAGAAGGCATATGATCTATATTATTTTATAGAACAATACTTTAAAGACCATTATTATAAACCAAAGGAAAATTATAAGCACAACGGAAAAAAGGAGTGTGTGTCACACAGTACTAAGCATTTGGATATAGACAGTGCTCCATAAATCTCATGATTTCTCTTTTAATTGATATCTACATTAATGAAATATTTTCCAATTTTGATGATCTACTCACCTCAGAGAGTTGCATTTTATTCACACCAGAAAGTTAGTGCTTAGTAACACTTTATACACCATTACTTATTTATTATCTTATATTTATTATATTATCTTTTTTGACTTCTGCCAGGCTAATTGGAAAACATTAGGATTTTCTTTGTTTAGCAGAGAGAATCTAAGCTACATTTGAGTTAGAATCAGTTATAGAGATTATAATTTACTGCTTAGGTGGAGAGAATAGCTAAAAGTTTTTTTTTTTTTTTCCAATTCTGAAACAGGTTTGGAATGCACTGGTAAAGGGAGGGATGGTGAAGTTCCCAGGAACTGCAGGATCATTTGGCTTTGGGTCATTTCAAGATTTCATCATGACCACTTAAACAGCAGTGTGTCTGAGCTGGTGGCTCAGAGAGGGGAAATGCCTATGACCCTGGCCATTAAGGTCATTTTGGTATCCCAGGGTCTTCCATAAAACTGGCTCATTAGGAAAGCCTAAGCACTCCGTGGGTAAAGCTAAGACATTAGAGTAGCCATAAAAGATTGACTGCTTTTTACAAAGGACTGAAGAAAACTTATAAGAGTTTTCAGGGGTGTGAACAGTTCCAGATTCTTGGAGAATCTTCAACCTGGCAGAGGGAGGAGTTGATTGAATTTTAGAACTCTCTTCATTCATTGTCCTCTTTTCCTAAAAGAATACATGTTTAAATTCACACTTGTAAACAGTAAAGAGAACAGAGTGCTGAGGTGTGCACTTTTGGTGCCTGCTACTCAGGAGGTTGAGGCAGGAGGGTCACTTGAGCCCAAAAGTTGGTGGCCACATGGTGAATCCCATCTCCAAAAGAATGACACAGAGAGAGAGAGAGAGAGACAAAGAAACAGAGAAGCAGGGGTGGGAAGCATGGGCCTAACCCTCTCACATAGCACTCCCAGGCCGGCAAACACGTCTCCATGTTCAGTAGATCCACTAACAGATGTTTTTAGATGCTACCACTGGACTGGACACAAATTATTTGTATATCTTTTCTTTTCTTCTTCCTGAGAATTAGTCCATTAAAAATTCTAATCCAGGGCTGGGGATATAGCTCAGTTGGTAGAGTGCTTGCCTAGCATGCACAAGACCCTGAGTTCAAACCCCAACACCACTAAATAAATAAATAAATAAATAAAATAAAAATTCTAATCCATCTTTAAAATGTGGCTTCATGTTTAATAGTGTCTTTCATTTGTTGATTATGTAGGACTTGTGTGGACCAGGGTTTGATGCATGATATGTTGTGATCTTTGCAGTGATCTGAAGTAGGCAGTAGGATTGCAGTTTTCAAGATCAGAACGCAAGGCTCCAAGAGATTGGAGATCTTTGTAATTCTGTACAGGGTCACACAACTAAGAGGGACAGAGCCAGGATTCACTCCAGCATGCTAGATGCACCCATGCACGCACGCGCGGGTACACACACACACACACACACACACACACACACACACACACACACGGTGGGGAAACTTGAGCAAAGTGGTGGAAGTGGTTAAATAAAACCTTTGCGTATAGAGTAATTTGACCTAGGTGGTGAATTGGAGGGTTTTAGATGTGGTCTGAATAATTCCTTCTCTGAAGTCAACCACAATAACAGTTCATTTTGGTTTCTCTGCCAACTGCGACTCCCTGGTTACTTCCTTTTCCAGCAGTTGGAATTAAGTGACCAATATAAGGTGACATAAGAGTTAACAGTAGATTTTAAATAATTTTAGAATTTACTGTCTGAAAATTAAGTGTTCTGTACTTGCTTTCATAGGGGTCCTCTTCTGTGTTTTGGGGACACAATATATGCTATTTGACTTCATGAGAGGCACAGGCTTTGGAATATGAAAGAGAACCTGTCATTGTGCTTTAGTAAACACCAGATCATTTTAGAAAGTGGAATTGTTACAGAAAGCAATGTGTGACTCAAATTTAGGGTCCACTCAGTTTTCTCTCAAATACTTGTGGGTCTTTTTCTCCCTTCCCTTCCCTTTCTTTGTAAGTCTATTTGTTCAATTGAATTTGGCCTGCAGTTGGAAATGGGAACAGAAAGTAATTTAAAGAAAAAAAAAAAATCCCAAGTAGGATGTTGTGGTAATAGGGGATGCCATTGTGTTAACTGAATACTTTCTTAGGAATGGAAGAGACTTTCATTCTTTATTCTACTGGACCAAAACTTTAGCCACAGATAGTGGGAAAGTTATATGGTGCCACTTTGTCATTGATACAACTGAACATAATAAAACTCATGTACTCAACTCCTGAATTAAGACAGCTGCTGCAGCTTGCCTAAGATAACAATTTTAATGTACCTTATGTTGTGTCATATCTAGTTATGCATATCTAGACTTTCATAAATGTGAGGTAGCTGTAGAGAGAAAAATTAACAGTTGAGGGTCTGGTCAGTGGGTATGTAATGCATTGCTAAGAACTCATCTCCATGTTAGAATCACTTGAAAAATTGAATTGTAATGTAGTATAAATGCTGAAAGGAATCCATCAGAGGAAATCAGGGCAAAAATAGCCAAGATTGTAGCAAAATAGTATAGGTTGTTATTTTCATGTAATGATTGTACTCTGAGCCTGGAAGATGTCTAATATTTAAAGGAGAGGTTGCTCTCTGGAGCTCAATTCCAGAAAAACTAATAGAAGAATTCATGGGAGATGAGAGGTGAGATTTTTCAAGAGCAACAGTCTGAAGGAGACTATAGTCAGAACATGGAATGCAAGAGTGGTTCTTTCCAATTCTTTATTTTCATACTTCCATACTTCCATTTCCTGAAATCAGGAACTAGTTGGAGGACAATGTGGAAATCACTAAATATGTTTGCTAAGATTTCACAAAATCTGTTTTGGATGGGAAAAGCTAAAAGACAAGGAAATGGGATGAAGGGTAAAATTTTGCTTCCAGGCTTAAATCTAAGCTACCAGGTATGTAGCAATGGGCTGAAGTAAATAACCAAGTTTGATACTGGAGAAGGAACCAGCAGGATGTTCTTGCATTTAATAGTAGAAGTAGCAGTTGCAGTGTGTTAATCACTCACCTGGAGGAACAGAATAACCCTGATGAAAAAAAAATCATCTGACTTTTCAGCTTAACCAAGATGAAATACCTTTCTTGGCTTAAGTATAATGACAAGGTTTTAGGGAAACACTTGTTACTATATGGCAGTCAATGACAGAGCAGTCTTCTGTGCCCCACCTATCATATTTTGGTGAAATGTACTATCTAATTCGAGATTGCCTTTTCTAGGCAAGCAAGGAAGGCTGCTGAGTTTGAGCCATCTATTCTTCTGATACTGAGCTACAAGCCTAGTACACTCACAGCCAAGAACAGCATACTGAGAAAGACACAAAAGAAGTAGGCAGAATCTTTGCCTCTGCTTAGGAGCATGCAATTTAGTAGGGGAGACGAAAGTTAAATACTAGAACCAATGAAAGAAGATTACAAAGCAACCTGCAAGTAAGGATATAATAACACAGGGCAAATGCTACAGATAAATGCTCTAGGGACACAGAGGCAAAAGGGTGAGCAAAACACTACAGTGTGAGAACAGCTAGGAAAGGCATGCTGTCTAACAGTTGTATATCCTCCAGGTTCCTTTCTGTAGCATCCATGAGGGATAATGTGGAATAGCGAATTCAGATAAACTACATCGATCTCTTCCTCCTTTTCTGAAAAATCTGTCCATCTATCACAGATGGAAATTAAATTGATCCAATAATTTGCTCTCCACAAAGGCATGTTGGTTTCTACCTAGTAATTTATGCTTTTCCTGGTGTTTGCAAATTGATTGCTATTATGGGATGTAGACAACTCTGGGCCTAGTTCCAGTAGGTTGGGGTATTATTGGAGTGGATGTGTGTACATGCGTGTGAAATCCTGGAAAAGCAGGCTCTCATTTCTGTGTATTTCACTCTTTGAATAAAAACATATTTTTGGGTTTTAAAAAGCATGTTTAATTATACTCAGATTGCATTTTTAAGGGAATATATCTGCTTTATTTCATATTTCCACTGACTGACCTTGATATTTGCCTAACCTTCAAAACATCTTTAGTTGCTTTGTAGCTAGATCTTTTGTTTCAGAAACGCCTTGCTCTATCCCAAGAATATTATGGATTAATACTTGATTTTTTTTTCTTTTGACATAGAAATATGTGTAGACATTCATCTGGATTGATGAATAAAATATTGCTATCAAAAGGCTTGGGAAAGGATACTTTATTTAAACACTCAGTTTCATTGTTGTACCTTATTTTTTTTTTTTAAGTCCTTTTGAGGATTGTGAAATTCTTTCAAAACAAATTAAAAAGAAAACATTTTCTGTGATTTCTTTACAGATTCTGGACAATCAGGAAGTCCAAGCCACAATGATCCTGCCAAGAATCCTCCAGGTAAATATGTGTTCCAGGACGTTTGCAATCTGACATTGTTGGAGAACAAAGGTACCACTGTATAGATAAACACCCCATAATTGGTCAGCTGCCTATTTTGTTCTGGCAGGCAGGTATGATTGGGACAAGATGTGATTGTGTTTAAGCCCTTTGCAATGGCAAATACTTCTATATTGGCGTCATCGGTATTTACCTAATCACCAATGTTTTAATTTTTGTTCTTATTTCTTTAAAAGTGAACGTGTGTATATTTTAGTTGTGTACGTTTTAGGTACTAAAAATCATTGCTGTTTGAAAAGCCAAAAAACCTTTTAATCTTTTTTTTTTTTTAAACTCAGGAGAAAAAGTAAAATTTTCTCTACGCTTATTATATTCATCAATTTTCATTACTTTATTGGTGGTGGTGGTTGGTTATGTTTTCACCAAAAGATTTTTGCAAGGATTTTTATTCCATAAGGTTTTTATTGGGTTCCTAGAATCAGGAAATAATGAAAGTAAGATTTTTCCTTTAGTACAAGGTATGCCAAATACCCTCTATTTTCAGAAGCTGTTTCAGATCTGAAAATGGGTTTTTATAACTTGACCATCTTTATAGTTTTTGTTGCTCTAAAATCTGAATATATAGTATTTGCTTTTCATTTACGAGCAGTGTTTTTTTCTCCTGAGAAAATAATATAAAACTAGTGCAGTGAAGGATTTCTGTTTTTTTCATTATTTTAAGAATTTTAATCATACCTATAACTTTTGTTTAAAAAATTGTTTTAAGAATAAACTAATGAAAACAAAGCAAAACACAAGACAATGGAAAGCAGTCCCCACACCTGCCTCCCACCTCCTCAGATGATCTTATCTATCACTTCTCTCAAAAATAAGCCACAAAGATTACAGAAAACCATAAATATAAGTTTATTTCCTCAGGCAGACTTAGTTTTAATCCTTCATTATTTGATTTTCCACATCACAATACTTGGCTAATATGAAGTTCAAATACCTAAAGAATCCCAAAATTGCACGAAAATGTATTAGATCAGTATTCTCTTAAAATGATATTAGAAAGATACAGCAAATGGATATACAAGTAAAAATATAAAATCGAAAAAGAATTTAATTTTTTTCTGAGTCTTGCTTCTATTTTGTTCTTTATTTTCACTTGAAAGGCATTTTTTTGTTGTTGTTGTTCCAAGTAAAAGTTAACTTACTATTTTAGACAAAATCATAATGTATATCAAGAGTGGTATGTAGTTCAAAGACAAAAATTCTAATTAAATACATATTTAAAAGGTATATTAAGTTGATATTTCTTTATCCACAAATTGGCTATTAAGAGCAAAACATAACAAAAAACTGAACAATTCTAAATGTAAATACCAGTTAAATTTATTATTTTGTTTTTTGTGTAAATGGAAGATTAGAATTATTCAATTATTTTTTTCCAAAAAGGCAAATTGTTTATATTGTTAGAAATGTTCCAAAGTTGAGAAAATTTTGTTAACTTAAAATGTCCCTTAATTTTTCAAAGATTTCTTCTTTTTAGTTGACTATTTTTTTTTTCTGAGTAAAAGTGAATTGTATCTAAATATTTTTCAAAAGCCTCCTTACTCATCTTACAAAGAATGAGAGGGAAATAGCTTTGGTAGAAAAAGAGTTGATAAGTATTATAAGCCAGACCAAACAAAGGATATGTTCTTTGCATTTGAATGGCAGCTTGATTGAAATTAATAAAGCCGTTATTGTTGAAATGCATTTTGAACATGTACAGAAGGAATTATGTGCACCTAAAAATGTTCTCTACTTGAGCTGGATGAATAACCTTTGTATAGTTATGCAATGACAAAATTTAGTTTTTCAATCTTTGTCCAGAAGCTTGGTTAAATTTTTCCTTTGCTATATTCAATATAGATCTCTTAATTTTTCTGTTTTTATGCAATATGGCAAACAGAAATAATTAAGGTACAACACCTGATTTTTTTTTCCATGTTGAATTTTCCTCAGAAATAAAACTTTTGAAAACTATATTATGCAACTGTCAAATACACATTCAACCAAAATTAAATAGAATATAATTAGAATTTTCTTTGATCATTCAGAAGCCTTCTATCATTTTGACATGCTTTGTGTATCATTAGATTGTGAACTTAACCTAGAGCTTATTAAGGAAATTTTGATGAAAACAAGTTTGTTTTGTAGTACCTAGAAATAAATAAAGCCACTAGGAATATAGATGATTTTCTAATTTAAAGTGAAAAAAAATTAGATCTTATTAAGGTTTTTGTTGTGTAGTCAGTTGGGATTAAATTATTAGTATTTAAAGCTCCTTTCATACATATAAGCGTCTTAGGTGTTTTGGAGCATAATTTATCTTTAGGAGGCTCTTTTCATCTTCCTAATTTGGCTGAAATGTGAAATCTCCAAAGTTGAGATTCAGTATCTTGAGAAGGCACAATCCATTTATGGGAAAATTTAATCCACTGCATAAGCAATGAAATAGACAAATCACTTTGCTGCTTTCAGTGTTATAGCAAAGAGAAGTTAACCTCTGAAAAACATCACCTTGATTACCCACACTTTCTTATCACTGGTAGATTTCTGCTGGGAGATGTGGAAATTTCTACCATCTATTCCTGTGTTTATTTCCCAACAGCTTGGGAAGAGAGAGCAAAAATCCAAGTCCTTCTGGAGATATGGGCTCTTTGAAATCTGTTTCTGACTATTGACATAAAGGTGGAATCCCATCCAGTCATCCTATGAGTGCAAATGCTTGCAGCTATATACCCACACATAGCCCTGCTCCCCTTTGGCTTTTCTTCAGCAGCAGACCTGGCTGTCTGACTTGCAGGCTCATTCCTTGCTGACTGAGAACTTCGGAAGGGTGACCCTGAAGTTCTTCGTATTGTAGTATGAACCTCTGTCAATAGAACTTTAGTCTTTTTTAAATTTTTTTTTTTTTTTAGTAGTAGTTGGACATAATGTCTTTATTTTTATTTATTTATTTTTATTTGGTACTGAGGATAGAACCCAGGACCTCATGCATGCAAGGCAAGCAAGTGCTCTACCACTGGGCTACAACCCCAGCCAATAGACCTTTAGTTTTAACTTGTGTTTTCTCAATTGGAATTAGTATTTTCATGCAAACAAATAAAATCAATACATTTTGGGGAGGTGAAATATTGATATTTGTTATTTTAAAATCATTTAAGTAGTATTTTTGGTATTTGTTATTTATAAAACAATTAATACTTTTTAGGGTATTTCATTAAACCATCTATGACTTAATGCTCTGTTTTTATACTTTGTTAGATGGCAGGCATGGGCACCATTATCTTTTTAGAGCCAAAATACTCTAGAAGTCTGATGGCATCCAAGGACATGGAATAGTTATTTTGGTCAAAAGCACTAGGCCACTTCATCTTTTTAATGATGCACATCTCCCTTGTGCTTATAACAGAGCCAGAAATTATATGTCTGAATTCATTTACTTATTTTTGAATATTAAGCTAATCCTTCCTAAACAATAAAACTACAAGAGTCCTCTCCCAACTATCATGGACTAAACAAGGGTAAACTCTTAACTTTGGAACATGGACTCAGATGTAATTTTATTTTCAGTAATTCAGACTCCACCACTACACTTAGGAAATGTGTGATTGATTAGGTTGTAATCTTTTAAAATTAGCTCTGACTTGCTTTATTATTTTGTGTTTCAACATTCCTAGGGCTGTGATCTTCTAGATTTCCCAAACTGGATAATTTGCTTAATGCTGAAATGGTTGGTATCCAAGGAAAACAAGGAAATATAGAGGTTGTATTTTTTGCCTAAGTCAGTTCCAAGATGAAAGTAGAAAGGCCATAGTTTTGTGGGGAACTCTCTCTTGATTGGTAATATAGTAAAGAAATGTTGAATCCTAAAGCAGTTTTTGAAAATTTTATGATGTAAATTTTTGAAGTACTTCAAGTTTCATTAACAAGAATTTTCTTACCTGGGATGACATGGATTTAATATATTACTTTTCCTGTTTGCAGGTTTTGTAGGGTACATGTGCTTTCTGTGTGTTGGCATTTGCATGTAGCTTGGTAAAATTTCTGAGTGCCATTAGAGCCACATATTGAGTGTATCTAAAATATACTCTCTGAAACAAGGACAGGACTAAGTAAATAACTGAACAAATTAAACAAGAAGGCTCCTATTAAATATAACAATATTTTTGTCTTGAACTTAACAAATTTTTTAAATCATAAAAATTTTGAACTCAATCTCTCCCCATCTTTATTTTATAGATACTGAAATTGAAGCCTACAGAAACTTCATGAAACTCATAAAAATCAACTAAATAATTATTAAGGAGACAGCTCAGGCAGGCATGGTGGTGAATGTCTGTAATCCCAGTGAGAGGGGAGTCTGAGACTGAGGCAGGAGAGTCCTAAATTCAAGATCAGCTTAAGCAACTTAACAAGATTCTCATTCAAAATTCAAACATAAATAAATAAATAGGACTGGGAATGTGGCTCAGTGGTAAAGTGACCCTAGGTCAATCCCAAGTTAAAGAGGGAGGGAGGGAGGGAGGGAGGGAGGGAGGGAGGGAGAGAGAGAGAGAGAGAGAGAGAGAGAGAGAGAGAGAGAGAGAGAGAGAACGAACACTAGCTTAGCATCTCAGTAGTAGCTGTCATGTATTGGTATTACTAGGACCCATATTTGCCTAACTTTTCACTTTATGTTTTCAAATCTTAGAACTTTAATTGTTACTGAAATAATACAACATTTGTCTTAGCTGTTTGCATTCAAAGGCGGATAAATTTGTATAATCCCTCATATAGCATGTTTTAGCTTAGAGTATTGTATTTCAAGTTTTAAGAAAAAAGGAGGTTTACACTAATTTTCAAGAATCATATCCAATTAACTTCTTAATGAGTTCATGTCTATTCCTTCTCATGTCCTCATTTATTATATCTATCAGAATCAAGTTTTTTTTTAATGGGAGAAAATGTACTATTTAATGATACTGAGAAGTAATTTTAAACTTTGGCACTAGACAATACACAACAAACTATAAACAGGCTTTCTATTCATAAAAGTGTAAATAGAAAGACATTGAAAGGATTGGTAAACAGTGGTTAAGACTTGACTTTGTAAGTAAAGCTTTTAAGTAATTTAAGAATGAAGTCTGTGCCAATCAAAAATCAAAGGACTTTTTCTTAACAGATTTTGTTGCAGAAACATTTTTCTTCTTTATCTTTTTACTTATTTGGAGACATCACATTTAATGAAATCCTTAAATGTTCAAATTTAGGATAGGATTCCAAAGATAGGAGGAGACAATGAGGGAGGGTTTTATTCACAAATTAGTCTTAAAAAGCCAGAAGGGTACATAATAGCCCTCAGCTACTTATTTTTTGCAGGGTAAGTTCTGAGTGCTTATATATAACCCATTCTTCAAAGATTAGTCTGTATAGCAGATGGCACTATGTCTATATGTCTAGCCTCTACTGTAGATCTACCCTAATTACTTATAATATTTAATTTGAAAAAAAGCCCCCCCCCCCAAATTTAGATATAACCTGTAAGGTTCTGAGAGATTTCCCTCTATTTCTTAAATCACCTATTCTACCAGGCAACAAATTAATATTAATTGCCCACTGGTTACTGAGTTCAGAATTAGAAATAAATATTGCATTCCAGGCAATGAGCATATGGATTGAGTCAACTCAAAATTAGGAGCAGAAATAGACATTTGCCTTGGGAAGCTGGGAATATACGCCATCTCATACCACAAACCATAAACAACTCAGAAAGAGCTGTCCATAGGTAAATTTTTCATTTAGTAGATATTTGCTGAGCATCTGTTACATTCATGACATTAGATTAGATGTTGTGAAAGATCTTTTTCAAAGTAAATTACATGTGAACGTCACTCTTCCCAAGCTTTTTTGTCTGTAAACACATGCACTACTATATTTATATGAAGGAGATAAATATTACTTAGTGCTGCTACTCAAATGTCAAGGGAGTTCATAGTCATGAAACCTGTTTCCCACCTTTGGAGGGAGTGTGGTAAAATAGAAAGAGTATGAACTTTGGAACTCCATTTACCCCTGAACCACAGCCCCATCTTTTATAGTGGCCATGAGGAGAATGAGCAAGTTAGCCAACTTCTCCAAAATTCCGTGCAATCCATCATATCCACTGGAGCTGTGAGGAGCAAAGAGGGGCTTATACCTTGAAAATTGCAGATGTTTGATAAAAGTGAAGTTTTTTATCTCACTTTTTTTTTTCCCAGATGGATTGATCAAAAAGACTTCCTGTAGAACCTATCATTTCATGTGGAACCAAATGTGTTGAGTTTTTATACTGCACTTTCTAAAGTCTTAAGATAGCATAGTAAAGTTACAGGGCAAGATAAGGTGATAGGCTAGATTTGAGGAGGTTAGTCTAGGATAGTTAGAGATTTTGAAAAGGAGGCAAAAGCAAACAATAAACTCACAGGTGTTTTCAAGCTCATGATGGAGTAGAATTGTAGTTTTTAGATAGTAAATTTTGTTGCATGTCTTTGGGCATCAAGGAATAGTAGAATGACTTTTTGTTACACAGCTTTTGATGTTGACATGAGAAAGAGTACAAATGTATCTTTATAGGATGCTTTACCCGGGCATAACTATCTGTAGACCCTTGCATTAACATTGTATAAATATTGTTTCCACTTGCTCTCCATGGCATGCCTACTTTCTAAAAGGAACAACTTTTCTGTCCCCATTGAAACTTTGGTCTGTACTTTACTCTTCTTAGTGCCTCCACTTACCTATTTTTCTGTTGATAATCTTATTCAAACAAACTCATTCAACCAGTGTCTCATCTCTCTTCCTTTCATGAAATGGCATGAAACACTGAAATTTCATCTTGATTTCTCCTGCTGCTGGGCTTCTAAGTCCCCATTGAATGATTCTCTTTAAATTCACATTATACATGGAGTCCAGTGACTCCTTCCATTGTGTTCTGGCTTCTGTATTCTTGAGTATTTATTGATTTAGTTGACCATATTCTGTTTAAAACTTACCCCTTGCTTTTGAAAATGGTACCTTCCCTGTTAATCCAGAAATCTTTGGGGTTTTTTTAGTTGCTTCTGATGACTTCTTTCTTTTTCTTAACCTGATTCTTCTTTAATCCTCTATTTTCTTCAGTACCTCCTGTGATTGTTAAAAGTATAAATATATATATTTATTTAAATATATATATATATATTTTCCCCCAAATGAATACCTTTGGAACAGATCTGTCTCCTAATGCGTTGAACCTGTGTTCCCAACTACTTTTCAGGCGTGTTTTCCTAGTTGTCTTACGGGTAACTCACACTTAACATTTCCAAAGTTAAATTTATTTATTTTTCTCTCAGACTTGGCTTTCTTTCCTTGGAGCCACCCGAATCTACCCAAATACCCTCCATTAGACTGGCTCATGGTTGTGTTCTCAGGAGCCTCTTTCTTCCTGTTTCTTCACTTTGAACACTTTGAAAGTTCTCTTGAATCCATCCCACCTCTCAAAAACCAAAGTGTTCTGTGTATCTGTTGGATAGCCCTGTGTAGGACTAGCTGTCGCTGCTTCTATTATGTTTACTGCTTATATTGTAAATCTTTGTTTACACATGTCACCTCCTGCAGATAATTTTAGATGACTAAATTACTACTATAATCAATATCATTTTTTATATGAAGTATTCTCAGAAACATTGTTTAAGGAAATATCAGATGTAAGTGCTTATAGATTGCCAGCTTAACTTCCTTACTTATAAAAACAAGGCAAAGGGGTTGAGTGACTTGTGCAAGATCCTAATTAGTTATCAGAAAATGTAGGTTAAAATGAACTTTTGCATAGGTAAAAAGTCATGTCAGTAATTCTAATACATGATTAGTACTCTTCCCCTTGTTCTGCTTCCCCAACCTGGACAAATAATATAATTCTTTGTAGAACATTGCCTCTTGATAAAATGAGAAATTTTGACTTGTTTGTACTTGCATGGAACATGTTTAAAAGCCCCCACTGCTCTGAAGAGAAACCTTTGTGTTGGGATGCTCCAGAGGACCAAGTCTGTGTCTCCAGAGAGACCAGTGTGGGTGGCATACTCGAGTCCCTGGGGGTGGCCACAGTGTCTACAGCTACCGGGAAAAGGGGCAGCAGAGAGCAACAAAGGAGATGATGGAGGCGAATCATAAGTGACCTGTGCCTCAGTGGGGATGAGCTTGGGGAATGCTAAACTGAGGGTTTTCCGAGGATGTGGGTTAGATCACTGGTGAAGAAGCGTTCCTCCATTTCATTATTGCAGTTGCTGAAGCTCAGCAGCCCCCATCTTCCCTCTCTGCTATATTTTCTCAAGTGTCAAGTTCTCTGCATTTGTACAGATTAGGGAGTGACTTGATACAGTACTTGGTTATAGTACAATTTGAATACAGTAAAACAAACTGTCCTTTCACAGTGCTGTGATGGAAGGACTAACTAGTTCATGAGCCAGAGTTAGTTATTCAAGGTTTTGTTTTTCTTAAATTTATAACTGCATTTTAAAGTTTTGTGGTATCTGAAGTGATATCACAATGTAACATGGAGTTCAAATTTAAAATAAAAAATTTTTTTCAGTACTGGGAATTGAAGTGCTCTGTACCACAGTATGCACTACCATCCTATTTTACTTTTTATTTTCAGATAGGGTTTCCCTTAGTTGCTGAGGGTGGTCTAAAGTTTGTGATCCTCCTGCTTCAGCCTCCCAATTTGCTGAGATTACAAGCATGTGTATGCATCACCCAAATGAAATTTTAATATATTAATGTAAGCAATAAATTGATATCACACCTACTTTCAGAAAACTTCCAAGATGGCTTGTATGTAAATATGTTGTAATTTGTTAAATTTTAAAAGATATTGCTGTAACACATTTTTCTTTCTTTGTTGGATGACTAGATTCCCCATGGGAAGGGTCAGAATCCCCATGTGAAAAGTCATGAATACTCCTTAGCAAGATTTTGTCTGTATCTACTCCTCTGGGCAGTATTTTAGTGATTGCTCTTTTACCCAACTAGTTCATATTCCTTTTATAAGGAGGGTATGCATTTAATGTTTCCTTTCAATTTGAATTCTCCCCCCCATATTTTCAAGACCTGCTTTTTCAGTACAACATACAGCTACAAATTAACAATGCAAATCAGTTTCCTTCTCACAGTTGGAAAGCTAGAATCTTGTATCATAGATATGGTGGACTTGCTCCAGAACAGTGAATGTCACTGGGCCCAGCAGAGGTTTAGCCTGCTGAACAACTCACTCTCCTGTACAAGGCAGTTGTATACCACCCCCTCACTTGAATTATTAGACAGAGGGATCAACATTATTATAATACATTGCAAGCAGTTGAAAATATTATGTAGATATGTAACTAGCTACCTGAGCTTTAAGTTTTTTTTTTTTTTTTAACCTCAGCATTGAAGAATGGGATTTAAAGATACTAAGCAAACCCATGAAACTCTTCCTTTTTCTCTTTTTTTTTTTTTTAAGAGAGAGTAAGAGAGAGAGAACTTTAATATTTATTTTTTAGTTCTCGGTGGACCCAACATCTTTGTATGTGGTGCTGAGGATCGAACCCGGGCCACACGCATGCCAGGCGAGCGCGCTACCGCTTGAGCCACATCCCCAGCCCTCTTCCCTTTTCTTTTTATGTAACTCTAAGGGCATCACCATGTCAAATAATTTAAGCAGGCACTTTTGTGTGGTAATTTTATCTTACCAACTTAAAAAAATTCGTATTAGGTTTTGCTTAATGTCATTGACTGTAGAAGAACAGAAGAATTTGGCAGGTTTTGGTTTTTGAAGTCATTGCAAGTATTATAGACTTAAGTGCTGCTCTTCAGGGACCTTGACCTTTTCCATTTTTATTTTATACAATAAAACTAGGGTCAAACTCCTGTTTTAATGATTGTTTGTGTTGCTGAACCATCTTCAAGTTCTTGGTCCCACTAGAGAGTCCCCTCCCTACTCCACACTCTATGTCTTGAACATGTCCATTTCCCTGCAGTATTCAGGAGGAGGACAGGAAAGCCATTCAACTTTCAGACTTGATCTTTTCATCATTAAAATCATCACATGCATTTGTTAATGACATGAAATAAACAGTGGTATGCTGAGTTGTAAGGTGCAGACTCCATTATTTATTTTGTGGTGTGTGTGTGTGTGTCTGTGTATGTGTGTATGTGTTTTAAAAATTCAGTGAATATTTAGTTTAAAAATTGACATTTTATACTGTTGTTTTCTGAATTGAACTTTCTAAGCAGAACAGTATCTTCTAAATAAGGAAGGAAAAGAAAATGATCATTTTTATTGCGATATAATAAAATATTCTGCTATTTTATGCCTAATATGTCCTAGTGGAATCCAGGTATAACCCAGGTGAATTGTGTTACCTTCCATATGTTGATAGGGGAAGAAAGGAGTACCTTTGAGCTTTTGAGAGAAAACATGTAGACAGCGGAGCAGAAGAATGAATGAATACAGAATCTCAGGTCACTGATGTGGTTGTTCATAATTAAAAAGAGGAAAGCAAAATATTTTTAAAAGAAGATAATTGGTGCTGAAACTTGCTGTATAATTATTTTTCAAGCAAACATTTACACTATGTCCCTTTAATTAGCTCACCTAGGTTATTTTAATAATATCCTAATCTCCGTAGCTGCTATTTTTGTCTTCAGTCAAAGATTACTGAATTCTCTCTTTGATATACCATTACAGATCTGTAGTGATCTCTATTAAGTACAATTCTGATTATTTCATTTTCTCCTAATATGTGTCCAAGGTCCCCAGTCTAGTTTAATACTAACTTGTTATCATTGTGATGTCATTGAGCATACCCATGGACCATGTATTTGGCCTTAACCTTCGCCTTGTGCCTTCTCTGCTCATGTGATTTCCATCTAAAATACCTGAGTCCCCTTGCCATGATGACATGTCTTCAGGCTCTCTATACACTTCAGTTTTATGACATTAGCACTTAGTGCAGTACTTCATCACTATTTATATGTCTTTTCCCCTTAGTGAATTCTTAACACCTTAGGGTGAGGGTTTTATTCTTTTTATAAACCTAACATCTATGGCATCTAATGCCTGGTTGGAGACAATACTCAGCAGTGTTCAAGATTTATGAAGTGGAGGCTTAGACCAGTTATGGACTAAATAAATAACCTATTTGTGTAGTACAGGAAACAGTTTCATACTCAGAACGTGGGCCAGGCCAGAGAACGCAGATACTTCTGTGGAGATAGTTTCAGCGATTTTCTTCTGTTCTGTACGCAAACTGCACCCCACATAGGAACACTTAGAAGACTTTTATAAACTCCTAATCTTGTGCAGTATGATCTGATGATGATGTTTGTATGGGGGATCTGATAGAGAATTGTAGTGTTCTAATATATTTTCTCATTTAGAATCCAGGCTCAAGCAGATCTGGTTTCTTTTCTCCCAATCTGAATTACAGAGAAGTCTTGTTTGCTAGTTTTGTGCTTTTGTTTACTAATCCATAAGTAGTGCACTGTAGCATTGCTAGAGTTTACATGGTCATGAATGAGCAACTTAGTTACATAACTTTCTTGAAGGTGCAAAAGATACAGATAGTAGTTAATTTCAGAATTTTCCCGATTACACTTAATGTTGCTGATTCAGTTGTGATTCTTTTCATGATGTGGAAATATTACCACTTTCTGAGAATTTGGCGACCATTATACACCATTTGCTGAAGGAGATGAAAAAAAATTGACTTTACTGATGTATAATTGTATGCAATAAATTGCATATACAAGTTTTGACATGTGTATGCCCATGAAACTATCAGTACCATCAAGCTGACTTTTCCACCAATCCCTAAGTTTTCTCTGACTGCTTTGGATTCCATCCCTTTGTCTACCCCCATCTTCAGATGACTACTGATCTACTTTCTATCACTAAAATTTAATTTTATATAAGTGGGATCACATCATATATTCATTTCTGCCTGGCTTCTTTAGTTCAGCTTAATTACTTTGAAATTGATTCATGTGGATGCTTTGTATCAACAGTTTATTCCTTTCTATGGTTGAGTAATATTTCATCATATGGATTTACCACATGGTGTGTGAAGTAAGGGTTGATGTTCACTTTATTTTTTTCATGTAGATATCCAGCTGATCTTGTACCATTTGTTGCAAAGGCTTTTTTTTTTTTCATAGAATTGCTGAACTACTTTTAGCAAATATCAGTAGCCACATACATCTGCCTATTTCTAGTCCATGTCTTTATATATCTCTTTTGTTAATACTGAAGTGTCTTCTTGATAACTATATATAACCTCATAAGTTTTGAAAGCTGTTTTCTAAAGTCTTTTATATTTTCTTATAAATTTTAGAATTTTTTTCAAATTCTTAAAAAAAAAAAAGGCGAGCTAATAATTTTGATTAAGAGTAGTGAGACTATGGGTCAAACCAAAACAAAAGAGTAGTAAGACTTAAAGTTAGGTCTTTTTAGGTATATAGCAAAATAATCATTCTTAGCTATCAAATATAAAGTTCACATTTTGGGCCTAACCACAATTTAGTTTCTACCAACTTTTCAACTTAAATTTCCATGAAGATATGTAAAATATTAAAAAAGGTTTAAAAATGTTTCTGATCACAGTAGACCTGGACTGAGGATAACCTTTTGCTATAGTCTTGGAGGTTTATCTTGAAACCATATAGCCAGTATATTTAGATAGAATTTAAAAATTGATGTTTTCCTCATCTTCTGTCTCATGAAAGATAATGGAGTTAGTTCCCTGTGAAAGTGTAAACAGATAGGTTTGATTCTACCCTACTGTCCTCTTCTAGGTACAAGATTTCGGTTTCAATTTTAAAAGGCTTTAAGGCCAAAGAACAACAGGATTAGGAGATGGAAGATGGGGACAGGGTGAGGAGGAGTGCAGGAAGGCTAGCAGCTGGTTCTGTGCCCTAATGTAATTCCTCCAGACACAGCCTCCTTAATTTATACTCTGACACCTTACCCTGGTAGACAAGGTCCATTTGAAACACTAGCTTGAAGATTAGTGTTTTCATGCATAATCATGGTAGAATCTTACTTATCTAAGTGGTGGGGTGAAGAGAGGAGTCCACCTCTTTATAGTGGGATCTCATTAGTAAAGGACAGTCAATCATTAGAATTTGTTAGGAGCTGTGTTATCAACCGTGACTCATCATAGGATTACATTACTGCCATGATCAATAATCATTTATTGAATCATAAACACTTTAATGTACTTTCTTATTAAATCTTCATCTCAAATCTATGAAATCAGTATTATTAGGAAGTTAGAATTTAATCATTTATTCAAAATCATTAATAAGAAAGGGGCAAATCTGGATTTTGAGCTGAATTAGAATTTGAAGCACTTAGTGCAGAGTCTGTTATGTACTAAACACTCAATAAATGATAAACATTACTATTACAATTTTTGTCTTTATCATTTTTATTGTTATTAAAGTCAAGTAACTTGCGCAAAGCTACTAAGTGGTCAGACAAGAGTTCAGATCAGTTCTGCCAGTTGTGTAGTCATATTCTCACTCTGTGTTTTGTACTTGACTTATGTAGCTAAGGGAATACCATATACTTTTCTGACCCCAAACCATAAATCTGGATAAGGTAAAAAGAAAACAATACCAGGCATGATGGCTTATCACTATAATTCCAGTGACTTGAGAGGCAGAGGCCAGCCCAGGCAACTTAGTGAGATCTGTCTGGGGATGTTGCTCAGAGATAAAGCAATCCCTGGGTTCAATCTTCAGTACCAAAAACAAACAAACAAAAAACCAAAACCAAAAAAACAAAAACAAAAAACCATCAATATGCTTTGGTGAGAAAATACCAAAGAATAAAAGGGTACATTGTCAAAATCCAGAAAAATATATCTTTAACAGTGAAGAACTAGAAGAAAATTTCAGAGAAAATAATTTGTTTGTTCAGAAAAAAGGACTTAAAAATGAACCCAAAAGATAATGTCTTCAATGAACATGGTACCATGTGAGAAAAGGAAAAATACTAGGAAAACTAAAATTGTCTTTGTATGATTAAAGTCTACATTGGTGAAGAAAGAAATAGAACTGATATTGTGGAAATAATCATTGCTATAGAGAACAAACTTAAGATATTTGCCCCCAGAGCATAGGAAAGAAAGAAGTTAAATGGATGAGAAAAAGGTTATATCTTAGAAAATTCAGTGTTGTTACGAGGTTTTGGTAGAGAAATCAGAGTATTTAGGAGAAACAGAATCAAAAGCGTATGAAGAAAATTCTTATGAGCTAAAAATAATCTAAATATGCAGATGACAAGACCTAACTATATCCAGCCCACAATAACAAAGAGAGACGTGTAGCTAAATATATTCTGTTGAAGTATTTATATTTCATAGATGAAGAAGAATAATTTTCTAATCATCCTAGACAAAAAGTAAGTTATATAGTGGGGCCTTTAATCCCACTAGCTCAAGAAGCTGAGGCAGGAGGATTGTAAGATCAAAGGCAGCCTTAGCAAGTTATCAAGAGTCTGTCTCAAAATAAAATAAAAAATAAAAAAAAGTCTAGGCATGTGACTCAATGGTTAAGTGCCCCTGGGTTCCATCTCCAGTACCAAATAAATAAATAAATAAAAGAAACTAAAAAACTGTCTGAGAATACTTAGGATTATGATTTAAAAAAAGAAAAAATTCTACTTTTGTACTGGAGTTTTACCTTCAGTCAAAAGCAATAGAGATATTTTATTAATTGTCTCAAAAAGCAGCAGGGTCCCTCTTTTTTTTTTTTTTTTTTTTGGTAATAGTTTTGAGAATCTATTCCAGCTGACAAAGTAATAACCCAAAATTTAAAATAAAATAGTAATAGGAAAGTATAACTATAAATATATACCCACAGGTACACATATAGATTAACCATGAGAATAGTAACAAGCTGAGAGTAATGCCTCAATAATTGTTATAAATAAGATTATAGACATAAATGCCAATGTCAGATTACACTTATTAACTATTGTTTTAAAATACACATGAAGTCCAGCATCTTAACCTTTGGGAGGTGCACAATTCAGTAGCGTCAAAGATATGCACAGCATTGTGCCACAGGTTAGGCAACAGCCCCTTCTCCCCTGCTCCTGGCCGCCACCATTCTACTTTGTTGTTATCTGTGTGACTGTTCTAGGTATCTTGTATAAGTGAAATCACATGATATTTGTCTTTTTGTGACTGACTTCTTTCTGGATTACATTCTTAAAAACTTAAAATAGGAGGAGTCGGTGGAAGGAGTTTGGGAGCCTAGGAATGCCACACTTATGTCCTCTTTTAAAAATAATTTGATGTTGGATTTTGTTGAAGTCTTTACTTTTGATTTTTATCTCTGTTTTTGCTTAGATTAGTTATTAGTTAATTAGTTATTAGTTATTAGATTATTAGGTAAACCGTCAAGTACATTTTCAGCATCTTTTTGTGGGTCATGGGACTTTTTTCTCTATCACAAGGATATGTTTTTTTGATAGTAAACTGTACTCTTTCTTTGGAATAAACCATAATGATAATAATATGTTATTCTTTTGATAGCAACACTATATTCAATTTGATGATATTTTGTTTAGTGTTCTTGAAGTTGCGTTTATATGTGTGTTTAATCTCTTGTTGGCTGGGTGGTTGCTTGTTTTGTTTTGATGAAATAGGTTACAAGTTTAGGGATTCAAATTTTGCTGTCTCCAAAAATGCTTGTACAAGTTTTCTTATTCATGAAGCTTGTCATAATTTTTTAAGGGCCTGAGATGGTTTAAATTGCATTGGAATTTAAAGATAGATAAAATCCAGCTGTGAATCCATCTGGTGCTGTTCTTTAATCACCTTTCTGTTTCAGGTTTGTCACACTTTAAAGTACATAAGGCTGGGTGTAGTCGTGCGTGCCTGTAATCTTAGCAACTTAAGAGGCTGAGGCAGGACAATAGCAAGTTCAAGGCCTACCTTGACAATTTAGTGAGACTCTATCAAAATAAAAAATAAAAAGGGCTAAGGATATGGCTCAGTGTGTTCTTGGATTCAATCCCCAGTACCCCTGCCCCCCCCCCACACACAAGTACCTGAGAATCCTCTGCAGGTCTTATTAAATTTGAGATTCTGATTCCTGGGGCTGGGTGGTACCTATCCTTCTGCATTTGTAATAAGCTTCTGGTTTATGCCAATGCTTTTTGATTCTACAGTTTGATTCATTGCTAGGACAGTGGTTCCCAAACTTTGTTGCACATTTGAATCACTTGGGAGAACTTTTAAAAAGTCCTTGTCCAGATCTCACGCCTGAGCAATTAAATCGGAATAGCCAGGGTTGGAAACGAAGCATAAATTGGTTTCAAAATCCCAGGTGGTTCCAGTGTTGAACAAATTTTGGGAACCACTGCACCAAGGTAATTGGTCTATTTCAAGTTTTCCACTTCTTTCCAATTTTGGTTACTTTCATTTGACTAAGTGATTGCCATTTCAGTTTTCAAAGTTGTAGTCAATAAGTTGTATGTGTTATCCTCTACCTTGTTAATGTATTTGGTTTCTATGTTTCGGTCTCCTTTCTCTTCTTGGGCTTGTATTTTTTGTACATAAGGCTGGGTGTAGTGGTGCACGCCTCTTTTTTTTTCTCAATCAGCCTTGCAAATGATTTTGTTTTTCTGTTTTGCTGGTCTTTTCAGAGAATTTTGTTGGTGTTGTTTTATGTATTACTTTAAATATTTCTCTTTCTAATCTGTTAATTTCAGCTTTAATCTTTAATTCTTTTAAATTTTCTTGGATTATTTTGCTGTTCTTTCTTGATAAATAATTATTTTCTTTTGTCTTTTTCATTGCTGTCTAGATTGTAATTTCTATTTTGGGGTTCTCTTTGCTTTGTTTATTTTCTTAATTTCCAGGTGGTTCAGAACATTTACTTTATTTACATTTTATCACTTCCTTACTTTTAATTTTATTTGCTAGAGATGAAACAATATGGTCTTGAAAAGTCTCTATTTTTAAGAATTTGTTGAAGTTATGTCTTTGGACAAGGATTTGATTTTTTTTTTAAATTCCAGGAGCATATTAATAAAATTTAATTTATATTTTCATGAAATAAAGTTAGCCTTTTTCTAATAGTTATGTTCAATTCTAAGAGAGATGAAAAATTCTGATTACTAATTCCCACTGATGATTATATTTTTATCTAGTTTCTTATATTTTATAATTTTTGGATTATATACTTCTTCTCAATATTATTTTGTTCATCTAGGGTTTATGATTTTTTTTTGTTAATTGTACTCTATTAATAATGATTCATTGTAGTTTATTTAAAATAATTTCTTAACCAATGCTAATTAACAACAGTTTCCTTTCTGCTTGAATTTGCCTGATTTTTCTTTGAATACTCATTTACTTCCATTTTTTTCCTCATTTTTTTAATCATTTTGCCTTAAGTGTATTCCTTAAAAATAGTTGGATTTTATTTTCTTCACTTGATCTAATACTCTCATTATGGGAAAAGTCATCTGCTTACATTTATTAAATGCTTGCTGAACTTGATTTTTCTCTGGTTTTGCTTTTTATTTATTACATGTTTTCATATTCTACTTCCTTATTTTTGTTACCTGAATTACATTCTTGTTCATTGTGTTTTTCTTTGTGTTAATTTGGAAGTAATATATTATCTTTTTTCCTGCTCTTAAAAACAAATGTCTGCCATTTTACTATTATCTAAAAATAACATGCAGGGCTTTATTTATTTATTTATTCTAGTTAATTATACATAACAGCAGAACATGGAGGTTTTAATGTCAACTCATATCTACTATGATTATCAATATCTACTATGATTATCATCTGCATTTTAGAGAAAAGAACTATGAGGTGTCCTTGCCTTTGTTTTTCTTAGTAAATGGTACAACTGAGTCTTGGAAGTATTACTCCAGAGCCTCTTTTTAAGTACTATGCATTTGGGGGGAGAACTACCTTCTACGTCCCTAGATAAGACAAAAGCATATAATAATTGTATTATACTCTATTTAGTACTTTATTATGCCATATAATATACATGACACATTTAATAAACTATATCATATCAGTTCTAATGAATTAAAAAATCTGAAGAGTTGACAGTTTTCTTGACGTATATATTAATTATATATTTAATTTCTGAGTCTCTCCCAGGTCACTTCAGTCACCGTAAGGGATTTGCACTTTATATTGAAGGAAAAAACATAATTCTAAATTAATGTGAGAATATCGACTTTGACTATAAACTGAGATTAAGTTTCTCTACAAAGAATAATTTTCTTTGTAAGGATTAATATTTCTGTTTTGTAGTCACTATTTCTAGCAGTGATGGTAGGCAGTCCAGTCAGTTGAGAAACTAAAAATAGAATATGTCTCTCATTTGATTTTAAGTATATTAAATTATTCAAGAGTAGGAAACAAGAGTAGAGTAATATCCACTAAAGACTCAAAATTGGCCAGGCACAGTGGCTCATGCCTGTAATCCCAGTGGTTTGGGAGGCTGAGGCAGGAGGACCTCAAGTTCAAAGCCAGCCTCAGCAAAAGCGAGGGGCTAAGCAACTCAGTGAGACCCTGTCTCTAAATAAAATACAAAATAGGGCTGGGGATGTGGCTCAGTGGTCTAGTGCCCCTGAGTTCAATACCTAGTACCAAAACCAAACCCCCCCCCCCAAAAAAAAAAAAAAACCAACAAAACAAAAAAACCAAACAACTCAAAGTTGTCTATAATCTTTTCTGAAGCAGATTTGGGGAAGTTGATTTTAGCAGTGAATTTTTCCTAAAGTTTCAGGAAATTTTCATGAACCATATATCGTTCTTTTTCAGAGGATAGAAAGTGTTTGGTTGTCATCTAAACCATTTTATAGTGCCTGTGTATAATGCTGGTATGGAAACTTGACAAATAACATGCAGAAATCCTTGCAAACAGTTTCCAAGTACATAAAGAAAATTTGGAAGAAACTGTCAACAAACCAATTTATCAGTAAATTAAAAGAACTATCTTCCATGGATGAACAAAGATAATTAAGATTCCAGTAATATATAATACCAATATATGGTATAAATCATATCTTCTAATTCCAAAAAGCATTATAATCAGAAAAATTTTAAAAATTGAGAAAACCAGGTGAATAATTTTCCAAATAATGAGGAAAAAAATCAATAAAGTAATATCAATAATGTAATTATCATTAAATATAAATTTCTAGAGGTAATCTTATTAAGAATAAATTATTCTTATTAACAATTACTGTTTTACATATTTCTTAATGTGGTGTTTTTTTTCAAAAGTTCTACTTTTGAAGGTTCTTTTGAAAGAATAATGCATATATCTGAAAAAAAATCTGATTTTATCTTAAAGAAGTGAAAATTATAACATTAACATAATGACATCTTTCCTCTATCAGCTTGTCACAATTAGAGACATATCCCTACTCTTATGTAGCTGGGGTGGTAAGATGGACACATTCATGACCTGCCTGAGGGAGTATAACTTGGCAAAAACCTCCATGGAAAGTAGCTTGACAGTTTTCACCAAGAGCTTTACAAGAGTTTATGTCCTTTGACCCAGTAAGCCTACTTCTGGGAACTCCAGCCCAAGGAAATCATGAGAATTGCTGACAAAGATTTGTGTGTAAGGATGTTAATAGCAGTGCTGTTTATAGTATTTTTCAAAAATGGGAAATAACCTAAAATGCCAAACAATAAAAGAATGGTCAAATAAATGGCCACTTAAAGTGTGATACAGTCAAGGTGATGGATACTCATAAACATCATGCTTTTGAAAACCTGTTTAATATAAAGGGAGAGATAGAATGTTAACAGAAAAATTAAGATATTAATTTACATAAATAAAATCATCTTTATTTTGTAAAAATACATGTATATATTATATGCAGGAAAAGGTTTTAAAAACTGGAAGGAAATAGTGAAACAATATAAAAAACATATCATAATAACACTATCAGAGAGTGTAAATGTTAGGAAATTCTTGACTTTCAGGTCACTTAAATCTCACCATTTATGTTTCATATTGAAAGATAAACAATTCTAAATTAAGATTAGAATGTTAATCTTTCCTATAGGCCGAGATTCAGTCTCTGTGCAAAGAATCATTTATCATGTCAGTGCTTATATTTTTATTTGATACTCAGTTCTCATACGTAGTTATAGGCAATTCAGGTCAATTGAGGAACTAAAGATAGAGCTATGTCATACACTACCAGAAATCCACCAGTGGGTCAGTTATCATGTCTGAATTTCTAAGATTGGCAAAGCACTAGTCTGAAATCATCCTTTCCTCTGTACCCCATAAACAAAGAGTTAAGCCATCTTTTGCACTCTGTTGAAGGAAATGATCAATTAACTGGAATCAAGGGCTGGAAAATGCCCTTGCAGTGTCTCTTGTCTACCTGCTCTTTCTCCAAATGAGCTAAACACAGGAAAATAGCCATGGAAGACTATTTACCATGGGCTTCAGAGATGATTTTATCAGGTTTTCTATCCAAAATATGAACTCTTATGCCCAATAGTAGTATTTAGAGCTATTGAGAAACTTCCTACTCATGAAGTTGGACAGTTCTTCATATGTAAAATGACAACAATATTCCAGCATATTTCACAGGATAATTGTGAAAATTAAGCACATTCTTTCTTGTGAAACAGGGCATATATGGATACTTATTACCTTTGCAGTTTCACATTCTTTCTTAGAAATTTTTTTCATTGGATGACAAATCTTTTTATTGAGCCAAAAATCAGCTCTTAGAACTATGCAAAGTAAGTCTAATCCACCATCTACATTAACAGTCCTTCACATATTTGAAGACAGCTTTCATGAATTTAATAACTGCTTTCCGTGTGGCTTTTTTTTTTTAATTTCAAGAATAGAACACAGTAGACCATAAAAATGAGTGTTATCAGTCTTCCTTTGGATTTTCTATGTAAATGTTGTTTAACATTCAAATGGTGCTGATTATAATTTGAGATATTAACAGTTAGATATGCCATTGTGTCTCTCTGTTATTGTTTGTAAAGGAGGTTAAACACTATATTAACTTCTGAGCAGTGATTTACTGTTGCTTTTGTGAAAGAAAAATAAAAAAGAAGTAAAATAATATAATTTGATATTGCCTTTGAGACTTTTCAGTTTGCGGAGCTCTTTATTTCCTACTCAGTTTTATTTTATTTTTTTAAAAAGCATACTTGTCGTGTAAATACAGCATCACACAAATTCAGAGTTATTCTTTTCTTCCTGGCTGAAGCTGCAGTGTAATATTACTCCATAACCCTGAAGCAGCTGCTCTGTCTCAAAGATGCTCATATATTTTTTTTCTTTTTTTGGGGGGGGTAGATGAAGAGAATTTTCTACATGAATGTCTCTAAATTACTTTAAGATCTTTGGCCTTTGTATCAGCTATTGATATTTACAGTGGTCGGTGTAACATGTGAAAACCATGTTTCTGAAAGACCCCAGTATCCTGGAGATTACAGAGGTTTTATGTTAATAGCTGTCTGTTCTGCTGAGTCTCAGCCTCTATACCATTACAGGGCTCCAACCCATTGCAGGATCCTCTTATTTTTGCTGGAGTCCTCAAGTATTATTTCCTATAGGCTTGAGCAAATACTATTTGTTCTCCAAATACTGTCATCCAGTACTTCTTTACTCTGCCTGTCTTGGGTAATGCTTCTCCACTGCAAAGACAGTGCTGTGTGCAAAGATGCATGAAGGTAGCAGCTGTCTGCACCAGGTGCTTCTCCCAGGCTACCCTCTTGACCGATTTCCATTCCCTCTCAGACCATCCCCTTGTCAGCCACTCACCAACCACCCCTGTGGCCCACTGTCACTAGGTACTACCATGGGTCTCTGAGAACCTTGCTTCCACTGAAGTGTCCCTATGCTCCATGTAGGATCAGAGCCCAGTGGAATCTGTGGGGTTGCATTTTATCCTGTGGGTTCTGACATATTTCCAGTGCTCTCATAGTTTTAGTAAAATGACTCTTGTTTTCCTTGTAGATTTTGGTTTCTCAGACCTGGGAAGATTGGAGGTGGGGAATGGAGAAACACCCTGCTACATTCTGAACTGTCTTGACTTTTCTATGAGAGAGTCATTTCATTTGGTCTGAGTGCCTATCTTGGGTAAAACCAGCCATGAGGAGGCTCATTCTTCCCTCATGATTTGGTTCCTAACAGACCCATACTTCACACCATCTTAATGAACATGGCTTAGAAGTTGATGAACCTCTGACTACTCATTGGTTTTCTAGGGAAATGAACTTCACATTAGATCTACACATAGAAATGTTATGTATTACATGTGATGTAATTCATATAAACTTTCTCTGGTTCATCAATTTAGTTTATAAGTATTTTTGAGCACCTACTCTTTAAATACTTTATTAGTCCTTTGATTTTTATTTTGTACTAAATGCTGAAAGTTACACATTAGTATACAATGAAAGCAGGGATATAATCTGACCCCAATCATTACTCTCTTCCATTCTGCCCAACAGCCTAAAAACTCTTCAGCAAATGAGTTCCAGGGGATGACACATGTTAGTATATTGATCTATCAATCTTTAGCCATCTGTATCCACATTGTTATAAAACTACTAAATTGTTAATTTGTGACTAGTCTTTAAAACCTGAACTTAAAAAGTTTTTTGCATGTATTTAGTAGTTACTCTATATACAACCAATAAATGATTTGCTGAGGGATGAACAAAATCTAATCACTCCCCTCAATAAAGGAGCTGGTCAACCAGCAAGGAATTATAGACTCAAAAACAATTATCTTAGAAAATCTGAAAACATAAGCACAAACTAGGTGGCTGTGATGTGAGTAAAGAAGAAAGAGATTCTTTCTGGCTGGGCCCCTGGTGGGGAAGAAGGAAAAAGTGGGTGGTGTAGCAGCCTATGGAGAGAGTGGTGGTCAAGCTGGACACTGCAAGGTGGAATTAAGGTGTGTAGGAAGAGCCTTTGATCAGGGGGAACTTCAGGGGAAACCTGAGGGGAGGCATTTTCAGAGTGCAAGTAATCTTGTCTGGTTATGTATAAGTTTGAATAATGTGTTTATATCTAATATGTTTATTGTTAGTCATCTATAAAATAAACTATCCTTTAAAACCAACAAAAACAATAGAAATCTTTGCATACAGTGGTAACACAGTGGTCTAGAAGATTGAAACTATTTGGTCCCTAACCAGGCAGAGAGAGTCAATTATCCTTTTTTGTATTCACAGCTTTTAGCCCTTGATACAGTGCTGGTTAAGTAGAAGTTTCTCAATAATTACTGAAATGAATTCAACTGGGTGAAAATAAATTGCTCAAGAAGTTTCTTAAAATAAAAGTGTATCGAGTGGGGATGTTTTATTATTATTCTCCTAAAAATGTACTTTTTTTTTCCCCAGAGGGATGACTTAATAATGAGGCCTAAGTTTTATCACCAACTGAGATAAAACTTTTAATTGTAATTACTTGTAATTGCTTTTTACTCTTTCTTTCATTCTGTTTCTAAAGAGGGCAACTAGATATGTATAAAACTGTTCGGACATACATGATTCCTCAGTCCACAGCAGTGAAGTGTATATGCCAATGAAATGACATCTGCCATGCTTTTAAGATTAGAGAGCATTGGCAATGACCCTTGTTAGGATAAACTTTCTAAATAAAGATTCACAAGTAATATGGGACTTGTGGAATTCAGTGTGCATAATTCACTATATGGCTAATTTCTGGCTCTGTGGCTTAATTTATTGGTCACAAATAACAAGTGCTTACCATGCATGGGTTTTATATTTTTATCTCACTTTGCATTCATAGCAATTTTATGAGGTAGGTGATTTTATTATCTCCAATTTCTAGATGTGGCATTTGAGGCACAAAGAAGTACAATAACATGAACAAGATCCCATAACATGCTAGTAAATTGTGGCTGGAATTCAAATCCCAGCTCTCCAACATGAACACTCAGGTTGCTAACCACCCATTCTCACCTTCCTGAACTGAAACTAATGCTTTGGTCAGTTTTAAAGCTTTATGGGAAATCCAATCAAATTGCCAGTTCTTGGACTCTGGAGAGAATTTTTCCTGGAGTTCAATTCTGAGGATTTTTAGACACTCTGCTGCAAGCCATCTCCCTCCTCCTAAGTTCTTCTCTTCCTCCTCACTCTTATTACACTCCCTTGACATGCATAAGAACTGAGGGGACAGTATTGTTTGTGGGTGTCATCTTTAGCTCTGGACATAGCCAAAAACAACTAGCAGACAGGCATGAATTTTCTTAGGCTCCTGAATCATGGACCCTGCGCCCAAGATGTCACCTAAGGATCATGTGTCATTCCTGGAGACCTGGATTCACTGTCCTTTGTTGCTTAAAATGTCTCATTTTGAATTAAAGGGAGTCCAAAAAGTAATAGCAAGAGTAAGGAAAGCACTGAAATCATGCAAGGTGTATTAGAGATGCATGGAAATGGGTTGGTGCAAAGTAGTATTTGTTGTGTGTACAAGTTCTACTTTTATTAGTGACTGTGGAACAAGGGTGGGAGTTCTGGTAACAGCAACTCACTTTAATCAGTGAAGGATTTGTGAAAGAACAGTGGTTTCAAGAGATCTTTGAAGTATTTCCAACAAAGTGCTAATTGTGGTTGTGGTTTTCCTTTTTCTTTCTTCCTTTTTTTTCTTTTTTTGTTAATGGGTAGACTTTAGCCTACCAGGTGCTACAGAGTCAAATGAGTGCCCTAAACATTCTCAATGCATGAAATGTGGCAAATAAAACCACATTTGCACATTTGGAAAGTTAAGGAAAATTTTTTCTATGAGATTATTTAGCATCTAAACTTTTTACTTTTGTTCAAACAGAACCAGTTTGTACTCCCAAGAGCTTTGTTTTAATTTGTCCTGGTTATAAGCTTTCTTGTTTTTTATTCTAACCTTTGGTCAAACAATGAACAAATTCTAGTGTTTAATCATTTATTTTACTTTCTGCTTATGTTGATCTTTTGCCTCTTGATGTTTATTTTCAGGATACCTTGAGGATAGTTTTGTAAAATCTGGAGTCTTCAATGTATCAGAACTTGTGAGGGTATCCAGAAGTAAGTAAATGGTTTTCTTTTTACTCAAGTGTACAGTATGATGTAAAAATATTTTAAATTTTGAACCTTAAATACAGTATGAAGAGTGACTACATCTTAAGAGAATTTGCATTTGAAAATCTTAAACCTTTTGATGAAATCATTAAGTGAATGTATTATGTCTATTTTTCTAAATTATTTACATTCAAATCAAAACTTTCTGTTGTGCAAAATTAATTTTTAGGTTGTTCTTATTGCCATGTTATTGGTATTCATCTAATTCAGTTCTCTTGTGACCATAGTTGGGCATTTATATCAAAGGAAGTGTGATTAATTAAATGTACTCTGTGTTGTTATGATAACCCACATAAGTTTCCTGTAGATAAGTGCTTTTTCATTTTACTAACATTTTGGTGGGGGTTGGAGATGTACAGGATATACACGCTAACATGCAGAGTGTAAAGGGATGCAGAAATTAACTTTGCAGATTGTAGTTGGATATAGATAGAAAGCATTGTTATCCAACACAATGTCCAATTGTTTTAACTGGCCACCTCACCTGGATACCATTCTTGGCATGCTGGATCATATTTTTTTTCCAGGGAAAACTTACCTGGCTGGCTACCTAAGCAAGGGGTATGTTCCCTTGATTAACTCTTTGACTTATTACTAATGTATGCAAATTATGTGAGATGAACTCTTAATGCACTGATTATGGAAAAGGGGGTGACTACTCTCCTCACTCTTTTCTATGATTTAGCTTGCTCATGAAACTTTGAATGTTGTGTTTTGTACCTGATGGTTTGATAGGAAGTGTCACAGTTTGGAATGATGTTATTCAGATGACTAGGTGGCACTCTGATTCTTGTTGTGCTACTTATTTGGATCAAATTCAGAGGTCATGAACAAGAATTATGATGATTCAAAAAGAACAGAAAGAGCAGTTACTGAGAGTGGAAGTTAGCAGTGCTTTGGAGTCCTGTTCAGTGAGGGAATCTTTAAGGTAGGAGGTAACCATGTTTTTGAACCATAGTTTCTCAAATACCTCTGATTTCTGAAGTGGCAGAACAAACAGCATGTTCATAAGAGAATGATACACATGAACTTCAAGACTGTGGGAACTCATCTTTTCTGGCATAATTCAGGAGCAGATAAATATATGCTCAAGAGGCTAAGGCTGTGGCTCAGGGGAAGAGTGCTTGCCTAGCACATATAGGCACTGGGTTCAGTCCTTAGTACCATATACAAAAATAAGGAAGTAAAATGAAGGTATGCTGCCCATCTACAACTACTAAATAAATAAATAAATAAATAAATAAAATAAAAATGTATGCCCAAAAGACTGCTGTCATGGGTACATTTACCTGGGGACAGTGTAGAAGATGAAATCATATATTCTGGTGTCTCTAGAGTATGTATTTACAGGACAAGAGGATTCCTGTGGTCTACTCCATTGCCCAAGGCCATAAGCCTTTGTGTCTTTCCAGATCAAATGTGATATGCAAAGGTCTCTGACATTTAAAATTTTTAGTTTAATTTTAGTTTTTTATTTGGAAAGGAATATAGCTGACTTGATCATTAGCACATTCCTGCATCATGTAAGGAAGGGAACATTTGCATGTTCTTATGCATTTCTCTACTGCTACTTAGCGGGAAGGCTATACTGCAATCATTATGAGGTATGTGAAGTTATTTGCTTAAATTTGTACTAAGTTTCATGATGTATTTGCATGCTTTTTATGAGAAAGGGCAGTAGAATAATCTGTCAGAAAATGTTTATTTAATAGGCAACTATGCAAAGTGCTGTCAAAGGAGAACTAGTCTGGAACCTTCAAAAGCCCAGAGTGATATTTTGAAAAATCTGAATTTCAAAAACAAAACAATAGCTTAAAAATACCTTCCTATAATAGCAGTTCAGAAACAAGGTGAATTTAACATACTTCATTCATCCATTCTTAATTCATACTGTCATTTCTTAGAGGTTTTTAGGTTATTTGTTATAATGAACATAACTGATTTGTAATTAGTACATTAATTATCCATATTCATTCTTTAGTTAATTTATTCAACAAACATTTATTTTCTTCTCCATATGTAAATAGGTATCTCTAAAATGCTTGAGAAGTTATTCTCCCAAGTGTTTTAATATATTCACATTATAATCTTGTTTACACAGTTGAACTTCATTGTTTATGAAATACGGGTTTGCTAAGTCAACATAAACCACAGCACAGCCCTTATGCTGTATATCACAGTTCTGACTTCTTGAAGGTTCACGGTGTGTTAATGGTTCTGTCCTCTAGGGTTTTACTATCATATGACCCACTAATGTGTATGTTGACTTTAGCTAATGAAGCTATTCAGTTTTAGGATAGTGATCTCTCTGTTGAATGATATTATCTCCATCTTAAAAGTTGATTTAGGATCAGCTTTTGGAGTGAGGAGAACAATAAGAGAGATTAAGGGTTGGCCTCTAACCCTTAGAATCTGAGGTTCTTTGGTGCTTCGGCTTCTAAGAGGATATTGGCAACCTCTTAAACATGATTTGCAGCTCTCAGCTCCCTTGTAGCTCTCTGGGAGAGGTCCCACTGCCAGTCTCTGCAACTGCTCTGAGTTCTTCCAGAGCTTTTCAACAGCAAGATCTGCCTGAGATATGCTCTCCTTGTTTCTAAATAAATTGTATGTGTTGGTTTAGTATTTTGGTCATATTTATTATTAACCTACTTTTCTTTCTGTCATCTACTATTTACTCTAAGAATGCATACTTAATTTTTATAGTGTCCATGTATAAACATTATTTTTATTACTACCTTGATACTGTGCCATAATCCTTCTGTAATAAAATTTAGAAAAAAAATTCTGGAGATTTTTTTAAAAAATTATCATTTGAATATAAATTACAACCAGTTATGTTTATGGCCAAGTAAATTGTGTTGACTGTTAAGTCATATATATTTGATAGAAATTGCAAAACTTTGTCTGAATATTATATAATATTAATAAGTTTACAAATTGTTTTCAAAAGATACAACCTATACCTTTCCTGTTCGTAACTCTTTGGATTTTATCCATGACTATTGTAGGAAACTAGAGAGATTGCTCACGTTCTCTTGACCCCTCAAGTGCCTGCTTCTAACACGAACCGTGTTTCCAATGTCACATACAACCTGGTTCTAATAATGAATTTTAAAGCATATGGTTACTGTGGGATTTCTTACCTCATTTTTTTTTTTAACCTCTGGTGTACCTCAAGCCACAGAAAACATAGCTACATCTTAGCTGTCTAAATAACTCAAGTCATCAGACACAGTTACACATTGCATATAAATATTTTCTGTGAAAGGAAGTTAAAGTATATTATATAAAATGAACCATCTGATGGAAGGCAGATGCTCCAGAAATTTGGAGCAGAGACTCACTGTGTGTATATTTACTTAATTTTTATAGTGATGTTCATTGCATTCCATGATTACTTTTCTATAATAAAGCTTGTGCCTCCTAATCATACTCCCTTAAAAATATCTTAAGTTAACCATGGCTGGCCTGATATTAAAGCACAATTCAACTGATAATAAACATATTTAGAATGTTTATTACAAATTCCGGGTAAGAAAATGTTCTTTAAATCTGTAGCCCCTTTGGAATTTTTTATTCAACTGGAGGCAGTTAGGAGAGGGGGAGATTTAAGAGATGGTGTGTTCTTTTCTGGAATTTGTTGACACACCTTAGGAAATCCTTAGTTTCTGAAAGCCTGAAGGTAAAGAAATATATACTGGCCTTCAGCACTATTCTTTGACACCAGCCTACCTTGTCTTCACTTTGCAGATAGTCTCTGTTCTTGACTTTGCTTCTATGGTAAACCCTGTTTGGAATAATCTTCCTTCAGTATCATCCTTGCTTGTTCTCCAAAACCCAGTGCCAGATACACTGTTTCCATAGACTTGTTGGCACATTCAAGCCTGAATTAGATTTTTCTCTCTGGAAATCTTCTAGCATTTTGTGATCATATTATTCATCTGGGCAGTCCCACTGTCTTGGTATTTGTATTTGCACAAGTGTTTTGTTCACCCAATTTGTTGCCCACTGTAGTTATTAAGGGTATCTAAGATTATTTTGTAGCCATTTGAAATACTTGACAATAATGGACATAGTCAACGACTTTTGAGTGAATAAACTTTCAACAAGTAGATTTATTTTGCTTTTCCTACTTTGGGGACATTTTTGAGTTGTTCCATGTTTGTTAACCACACTACTATGGAAACATTTGGGGGAGAAAGCAAAGAAGGGAGGGAACTCATGTTTGCTGAGGATTTATTTTGCACAATTCTGGGCTTTTATCATTACTTACCTCATTTCCTCCTCAAAATAATTACGTGTAAAACTTATTATTACTCTTCCCAATTTAAAATTTAGGAAACTGAAGCATACCGCTTTTAAGTGGCAGAGGGGGTTTGAACTAAAAGGCTATTTATCTCCCAACACTCTTCATTCTAACAAACACACTGTCTCTCAGATTTATTCAAGATGTCTAAAAATTAATTTTAAAAATTTGAACAGATGTACTACATTGTACAAAAAATAATTCTATATAAAAATTTAGTTCATAATATGTTTGCAAATTCAAACATACTTCTTCATTTACAAAGTACTATCTTAAAATATAAAGGTCCATGAATATGTTCTAAATGATTTATAAAGTGATGGCATAAACTTTTTTTTTTTTGTAAACAAAGTGTAACTGTTAAGTGCAGCCACACTTACGATTTATATATGAAACCTAAATATGCATTTGGGAAAAACTTGACTTTTATTTCATATTAGTAAATTTCACTTTTTAAAATAAATATCTAATTTTTATATATAATTTATAATTATAAATATAATTATAAATTATAAATATAATTTTATAATTTATTATATGTATCTTTTTATATCAAATGATTATAAATATCATGATTTCCAATTCATTTTAATGTTAATGTTATTAATATCATAAAATAATAATCCTTGGTATTTGTGAAACTGCTTTATATTTATTGGTTTAACAATGATTCGATTTATCGCAAATTGGTGCTTTTGAAATCAAATGTTCTGTTTCCCTGAAGGCATCTGTAAAGCAGTGAGGTGACAGGTGCAGTGACCACTGATGTCAAGAAGTGAGGGAAGAAGATTGGGAGTGGGATTAGGGGAAGTGGTAACAGTGATGACAGTTTGAATGCTCAATGTGATGAGCAAGTTTTCAAGTCCTACCCCCAGTACCAGTACTGTGGGTATTAGAACCTTGAGGTAAAGAGGATTCTCCTCTTCCTTGCCCAAAAGCTTGGAAAATATTAGGTTTTACATCTGCATAGAGATGAGAAGTATGAATGTCAGTCCCAGTGTTTCTTTTCCTTTTCCTCCTCAGCACCCATAACCCAGGGAACTGGAGTCAACTTCCCAATTGGAGAAATTCCGAGCCAACCATACTATCATGACATGAACTCCGGGGTTAATCTTCAGAGGTCTCTGTCTTCTCCACCAAGCAGGTAATGGAAAGAGGAACTAATCTTGTTGCATCTGTGTGCAGATAGGTGGAAAGGTAGATGCGCAGATAGACAGTAGATAAATTGATAGAGAGGAGAAATAAAACAGTTTTTGCTGATAGTTTGCAGACGCTTAATCTTTCCTGGTATAATTTATTTTGATATTTGCAAATTAACTGTAAATGTACAAAGAATTTATAAAAAATCTTTGAGGGGACAAAGGAACTATGAAAATATATTAATATGATTTTTATCTTGTCCTGTGAAATGTTATAGTTGTACAAGTTTACTAATCCTTTTGGTAAGTTGATAATGTTGCGGTGTCAGTGATCCCTGATTTATAAGTGATCCATCCTGGTAACTCATGATACCACATCCACACCTGGAATAAGGAAACATGAAAAATGTATTATTACCTAACCTTAAAAGTAAAGGCCTCATTGTAGGCCAAAGTTTTCAATAAGTTAACGTTCTTTGACTAAGTTAGTTGATTCTCAGGTCCCAGTAAAGTATTACCTGCTCTGAGACTAACCAGTTTTTGTTAATGTGGATGAAGAGTGAGTAGTTTCTTTGCTTTTTCATTCTCTCTTGATGTTCTCATTTTCTCTCTTGACCTTTGATTGCAACTTTCAGTTGAAGTGAATAAATTATTATTGATGTATTGTTTTTCTCTTTTTGAGTTATATCTTTCATATAAGAAGATTCATTTGTTTCTGGAGCATTAAATATACCCATGATCAGATAAAAGACTCTAATGAATTGCAGAGCAAAACAGGTTTTATTCTTTTAATTTTTAGAAGTAAAATAATATCTGTAAAATTGTTTTATTTTTAAAATTATTTATTTATTTGTTTGTTTGTTTACTGTGGTGCTGAGGTTACAACCCAGTGCCTCATATATGCTAGGCAAGCGCTCTACCACTGAGCCACACTCCCAGCCCTGTAAAACTGTTTTATTAGAGTATTCTCAGTAAAGAAAGTTAATTGCATTTGAATTAGTTATGGGAATAGTTATATTTGTATGTTTATAAATTAAGGCCAATTTTATATCATTTATAGTCAAACTGTATTTTCATATAGTTAGATTATAAATCAAGATAATTAGATCTATTCTCACTAAATTGATCTCTGACTTGTTTAGGTCTTAAAAGTACTTTAGTTTTTCTAGATTTAAAATGTGAGTACTAACTTTCATTCCCTCTGCTGGATCAGGATGTTGTCAGCACAGATCTTTCATGGTCACTCTGTATCAGGTGCTATGTCCTTCAGAATAAACAAGTTTTGAAAACATTTCTCTACTACTTCGGTCTGAGAATAATTCCTCTCCGATTTTAATTTTTTTTGTACTTATGCTAACTCACAGATGGAAGAATTAGTTTCAAAGGAGAGTTTAAAAATATAAGCTCAAACCCTGGATACCTAAGGAAGAAACTAAATCAAGTATTTATTCTTGCTATGGTTGAGCATGCATAGAAATGACCATCTTTGATCATGTTAATACTCTGGGAGTTGTGAGTCAAATATTAATCACAAGTGTATCTACAAATAGACCCAGGCACACAGGCTTCAAAGGCTTGGGGACCTAGTGTGGTGGGAGGAGTGTGGTCTTGGATGTCCCAGGGCCTTCTTTTGTGTCTGGCTAGTCCCATTAACTTGCTCTGGAAACTCACTGAATTTCTCACTGAATTTTAACAAATGTGTCTCCTCATTTGTTAAAAAAAAAAAAAAGTAGGATTGGCTTTTCTATAGAATTTTTGAGGTCATTGTTGAGTTCTGAAACCCGATGACGTTACGTTTATTATCACTGCATAAAGTTGATTCAGAAGGTTTTTTTTTATTTTTTATTTTTAGTTTTTTATCTGCATGGGCACAAATAAGGAATTCTTTTAGTTAAAGAAAAACATTTATATTCATAGTCATAATTAACTGTTGAATAAGGTATTGGTAGGAGTATATGAAAGCAGTGTATCAAGCAATGTGACTCATATCATGAATAGTTTTAAAAATTTCGCTCTAGGTATTCACTGTTTTAAATAATTAGGATGAATCATGTTTTCCTTATTAGGGTGTTTCATTCTGAAATGAAAGTATGTGTTTGGTTTGAATTTGGAAACACCTTTTTTATGTTAATCTAAACAATAAAGGATCAATAATGTCATATTTTAGAAAAAGTTAAAGATTATTATATGAGGTAGTGTATAATCAGTAAAGTACTATAAAATTTATTGTGAATTATAGGGTTAATGCTAATAATTAATATTTAATAAGTATGTTATAAATGCCAGCCACTTAACTAAATGCTTTATAGTTAATAACTCATTTAATCTTCTCAGTCATCCCCCTTTGAAGCAGTTTTATTATTTCCATTTTACAGATGATTAAACTGAGTTTAGAAAGGTTAAGGAGCTTACTATTAAGAACTAATAAATGGTCAAGTCAAGACTTGAGACTTCTAAGTCCCATTACCTTACCTGTGAATTAATATGAATTACATTGTCTACGGCAAGTGCTACGCAAATAAAATTATTAATATTGATGATCATTATAGTAAGTGTCAAGTACAATCTTAGTAACATGATATTAATATTGGCAGACAAGTCACGCTTAAGAGTTCAATTTTTATGACAGAAATTTCTTGGGGAAAAACTTTTGAAAAGTAGATATAGGCAGAGATGGTATGACAAGTGATACACAACCAGAAATGTTTGCTCTTCATGTCTTGAATACTCATCATTCTTTTAGAATGACTGGATTGCTTTGTGTTTATGGAAATCTCCATAGTAAGAGTCTTCTTAAGTCATTTATTTTTTAAATGTTGTACATCCTCCCCAAAATCCAATTAATGTGACTATTGTTATATTTTAACAGCAAAAGACCCAAAACTATATCCATAGATGAAAATATGGAACCAAGTCCTACCGGAGACTTTTACCCCTCTCCAAATTCACCAGCTGCTGGAAGTCGAACATGGCATGAAAGAGATCAAGGTGGGTGATACTAGGAGATGCCTCCAGGGACATCAGAATAGAATGTTGGCTCCTTTCATAAGTTTCATCTAATAAAAATTATATCAGTAAACCAATATGGATTATATTCTATTACTGAAATGATTTCAGTAAATTTATTTGTGATAATATACTAGTCAGATGTTATCAAAGTTACAAAAATCCCATTTTTTCCTATTTTATTAGACCTTTTTTCTGGACAAAGTGATCTCTGAGAACTCACAGTTAGGTGTGTGACTGATCATCTCTGACTACGTTAGTTGGTTGGATTGCAACAGAACCTCAAGTGTTGATTTGATTAGAGTAAATGGCTTTTTTCTGTGGGGCATTTCCAGGAAGAGCCAAACTTTAAACACTTTGTAGGTGTCAGTACTGAAGGTTCTCGATTAAGGGAAGCCACAGTTCTTTGAGGAAATAAATATAGCATAAATAATAAATAAAAGTATAATGTAAGAAACTTTATGTCTGAGTCAGTGTAGTTATATTTTCTAGATAAAACTACAACCCAGTGCTAGGGCAACTTTAAGGAGAAATAAAATTTTAAGTAATAGGTGTTGTTTAGCTTTCTGAGGGTGAGACTTAGATTTTTTTCCCTTTTTAATGTCTATTGGATTGAATATAGTTCATTATAAGCATCTACCCCTTTTACCACAATTACAGGGAGATTATTAAGCATGGAAATAGACAAATGAGCTAGCTGCAGTTTTTGTTAGTGTTTATACATGTGTGCAAATAAGATTTTTATAGTGGCACCATAAAGTGTATTTGAAAATTGCCTTTTAAGTCAAATTCTGCCTTTAAATAAAAGGTGCTCTTTATCAATGGCTTTCGACTCAAATTTGGGTGTGTATTTGTGGGGGTTGGAGAGGTATATATTGAACAATCTTAGCAGACAAATAACGGTGGAGCTTGACATTTAAAGCTAAGATCAGTTCCTTAACTCAACTCCCGTTTTGTTGCTCAGAATTTTTATATTAAGTGACACAGTATTTTAAAAAATAGTGAAAAACCTCCATGGAGGAATTGGACTTTGAGTCTCTTGGGTCTTTTCAGCTTGTTGAAATTTAACTAGTAAAAAGTAGGGGCAGGCAAAAGCACAGCCAACTGTTGAGATGGGTAGGTAAGTTTGAGAATGGTTCTGTGTACCATGTGACTGGACATTGTGCATAGGAAAGGAAGTGATAGATGACAGGGGTCATTTCGTAGAAGGACTTAAAGATCAGCCAGATCCATCCTTTCGTTATGTAGGAGACAACAATCATCTTTATAAAAGATAAACAGCATTATGTCACACTGGCTTTGGGTCCTTAGTGAGATCTGAGTACTTTTAGGGGAAGATCAGAACTCCCTCCTTTGACTGACAGGCTTGGCCTCTGGCTGCAGCTGCAGCTCAGCAGGTGCCATTGGGCTTTTCCTTCCTGTTTGCACCTGAGCCTGCGGCTTTGTTTAGATTTAGGAATGTAACACCCAGGACCTTCTTATAATCCTTGTCCTCTGGAATGTTCTTCTCCTGACTCTTGCTCTAGCAAATTCTTTTCCATCCTTCAGGGACCAACTTACTCTGAGGAATTTGAACCTTAATCAGGACTTCCTGTTTTGTCTCCTGGTGTCTAGTATCCTATCATTCTTGTATTGTTTTCAAAATGTATAATTCCATATTTATTTATGGGATTGTTTAAATCTGTTTACACTGCAAAGGCAATAGACTACTACTGCAGCCAGTATCTAACTCAAGACTTGGTGCATAGTAGGGGCACAATAAATATTTGTTGGATAAATGAACCATTAATAGACTGGAAAACCAGACACCTTAGTGAAGTCAGGGAATAATAGAGACTTTTACCTGAGGTGTAGAACTGTGAGTAAAAACAAACTCCTCAACCCTTTATATTTTATTACTTGTTTTACTGACATTGTCAGTTTATTCTAAACAAAGCTATATTTTCCTTGTCAAAAATTTGTTCTGGAAAGGTTCTGATGGTAATGATGATAACATTGTAAATGTGTGAGAATGTCTGTGTTGTTCAGTAGTGTAGGTGTTTTTTATTATAGAGAGTGTCACTTTATAAGAATTGATTCCTCTTTCAGTCTATTCAATAAAGCCAATCTCAAATCATATTATAAAACATTTTTGAAAAGTAGAAGGGAAACTGTCATTCTTTTTCTTTGTAAAATCATTGCATTGTCTTGGTGATTTTCTATTGTCAAGATGACTAGAATTACTGGAGAAGTCTGTAAAGGCATATTATATTAAGGGTAAGGAGGAATGTTCCATTCTCAAGTGTGCTTAAAAAAAAAAAAAAAAAAAGAAAAACTCTTGTCACTTTATTTCTGAAGATCCCGAAGACTTTGTAATGTGCACAATAAGCCATTGTGGGTAGAAGACTTCAACTATAATGAAAAAATGAGGGCAGTACAGTACTATCTTTATAAATTTGCTAAGCCAAATGCAGTCCTTTTGTTCTTGGAAAATTGCCTTTTTAAAATTCACAAAATAAAATGCCTCATAGTTGTTCTTGTCCATCTTCAAATGTTCCTTAGACATACGTGTCTGTCATGAAGGGAATTGTTTAAAGCACAGGCTGAATACTACTCTGACACTTGTAATGGCTTTAATCTGTCTTATACTTATTTCTGTCATAAAACCCAGTACTAATTGGTACTCAGTAACTACTTACTGGGTGATTGTAACATGGCTTATTTTACGATTAGCAGAAACACTTAAATTTACAATTATTTCCTGGTTATATTCCTTATTCTGTTAGTGTTAACTTTGCATTGAAATCTATTCTTGCCATAACTCTTAGCAAAGCTGATTTTTGAGATAGGCAAATAAAAACAACAAAATTCTGGACAATATGTGGATTCTGTTTTCCCTTATAGTCTTAAACATTAGTATGAATCATTGAGATTTATTTCAAATAGGCAAAAATAAAGACTATAATATAACCAAGTTAGTATACTTTATTTTAGAAAGAAATTAGGCATTTTACAAAAATCTAAATTCATGTAATGAGATATGTTCATGTAATATTCAATAATTTAATGAAAAACTATTTTTTAGTACGTTACAGTTAATTTTGTCTTTTCAAAACAAAAAAGGTATAGTTTTCTGATTATGAAAGAATTATTATTTATAATTTTGCAAAAAAGACAAATACTTTTAAATTAAACAGTATTTAATGGTATTAAACATTGGTAGAAGAATATAAAATTTGCTTATTCTTCTAATGAATAGTGATAGAAATTAATTTGTCAGCATCTAAATTAAGTAATATTTATATTTTTACTTAATGTTGTTTTATACATAGAGAAGGAAAGGACAGAGAAAATAATTCTGGGCTATAAGCAAAGAGTAATTGCTTTATTCTTAAGTTCTAAATTAGTTCTCCTTACTTAGTCTAAGACTAAGGTTTTAAACTTCTGACTGCTTCTATTTCTAATAAATTCCTTTTCATGTTTTTTTTCTTCTTTCTTTCTCTTTTCCTCCTCTTTCTTTCTTTCTTCCTTTCTTGAGCTGGGGATCAAACCTAGCCTCCCACATACTAGGCAAGTGCTTTACCACTAAATATATCCATAGCCCTGATCATTTTTTTATACTGTTTTCCATCATTTAAGATCTTAATGATCTTTATCAGAGAATTTTTTTATTTTATCAGTGATAGTATGCAGGTTGAGAATTTTTTTATTTTTTATTTTATTTTTTGTTAGAACTTTATGGTTATACATATGGTTGGTTTCATCCCAACAAACTCATACATGATTTCAGTTCATGATTCCCCCTTTTCCCTCTGCCTTTTCCTTCGAGTCCCCCTTCCCCTTCTTCTTCCTCTATTCCAATAGATTTCATTTTGCTTGTCTATTTATGTAATCTTATCCTTCCCTCCCCCTTTCCTTTATTTTGCTCTAACTTCTGCATATGAGAGAAAACATTCAACCTTTGAGTTTCTGAATTGGCTAATTTCACTTAGCATGATAGTCTTCATTTCCATCCATTTACTGGCAAAAGCCTTAATTACATTTTTTAAAAATATCTAAGTAGAACTCCATTGTACATATATATCACAATTCTTAATCCATTCATCTATTGACAGACATTTGGGTTGATTCTGTAATTTCACTATTGTGAATTGTGCTACTATAAACATTGATGTGGCTGTGTAACTGTGATATGCTGAGTTTAGATCTTTTGGAAAAATACCCAGGAATGGGATAGCTGGGTCATATGGTGGTTCCATCTCTAGTTTTTTTGAGGAATCTACAAACTGCTTTTCAGAGCAGTTGTACTAGTCTGGGGCCCTACCAACAATGTACAAGTGTTCCTTTCTCCCCACAACCTCATCAACATTTATTGTTGTTTGAAATAATTTATTTTTATAACACTTATTTATAAAATATTCTTTTTGAAATTTTATCTACATTAAGCTATCTTGAATAAATTCAGAGACTTGATTCCTAGTTAATATACTTCTCTAGAAATCACTAGAGCAATTCTTGTAACTTTGGATATAAGAGGAAAAATGAGATAAGTCATGATTTTACTTCTAGTTCAAGTTATCTTCATGAGACCAAATCTAGTTGTATGCCAATGCCCATTTATTATTTGCTTGAATGTTTGAAATATCATTTATCAAGGTCACTTTGCCATTGCCATTCTAATAGTCATTGATTCATCCAAGTCTAAATGTAACACTCATAAAGCACTACTTAATAGACAGTGAGAAAAACATGATATGGTAAATATATTTGTAATATACAGTCATGGATTTCTAAATGGAATATGTAATAACTTCTCAGTCTGATGAGTATTAAAACAGCTTATGATCTTAGATAAAATGTAAATTCAAAAAGATTTTTCATGCAGTACAATTTTATTAATTTCTAGACCTTTAGGATTTGAGATAATTTGGCTCAATTAACATTTATCAAATGACTGTTATATGCCAGGAATTTTTATAGGCATTGAACACACAAATGAGATTAATTTTCCAGTCCTTGACCTGCTGAACAGAAAAATAGTTTTGTACTATTTATGAAAAAAAGAACTTCACAGAAAATAAATAATATAAACCAGATTGCAAAGTGACTATATTCATGCTTTAGAACTAACTTACTTTTAAGCAATATAAGAGGCAAATCTTTATAATATGTCAGTTAATTGGCACCTTGGAACAAAACTGGTACTACTTGCTGTATTGATGTGTAATTACAATTTTAAGAGTAGTTTAAAAAATTAAATTGATTCTAAAATAAGTTATATTTATGCATTGAGTTCTGGTTGTTGTAGGTACTAGAAAATAAAAAGGCTAATATAAAAAAATATTTTTGAAGTTCTGTTATCTAAGTCCTCTTGGCAAGTTTTTCTGAAATTTTAATATATTTGCAAGTGTGGAGATTTATGATAATTTATTTATAAACATTCTCATTAGTAATGCAGTCTTTTTACTAAATTTCAATTTGCATTTTATAGAATTTTATAAGGTAATTTTAGATATCAGATGAGTTAAGACAAAGGACTCAAAGGAACCCTGGATGCTAGTGAGTGATAATGCCAATTTATTATCATAAGCTCAATCAAAAAATAAATAACAGTAAATAAGAGTGTGGTAGCATCCTAACAGAACTGCTAGCAGACACCAGCATCACTTATTGTGAGTTTAAGAATGTTTCTAAATAAGCAAGATAGAAGAGTGGTCAACTAAGTTTAGAAAATTCGGTTTTAACAGTATTTAAGCTTTTGTCATTCATGAATGAAAATGTCAAATATTTAACACATTACTGTGGTTATCTAGGAGTGACTGCTAATTGAACAAGTATGTTTATTAAGTTTGTGATTTCAGAACCTTTTATTTCTGTGGAAGAATCTACAGGCAACATGAGGTTGAGACATAGAGGAACAGTGCTCAAGCCCAAACTCCCAACTGATAAATGACACAACTTTGAGGTTTCTCTGGAGCTAAGGGAGCAGAACATGTTAAGTAGCTTTCCCAGAGATTGAGTGACTGCTGCCTGGGAGCCACTAGCATTCTGTGGAGTCCTAGAGAATAGCAAGGCAACAGTAACCTTGGTGGAAGGACTTTTTAACCTGCCTTTGTGCAGCAGATCAAACACCAATTCCTTACATTCCTAGAGTTCAGATCACAGGATTAAGTAGCAAATGTCCAAATATCAAATTTTTGAGCAAGAGAAAAAACAGAGATACAAGTTCTTTTGGGGGATAAATGTGGAGAAGAGCTCGTATGAGTTTAATGTATAAGCATAATTTTTAAGATTTCCAGTTGAGCTTTTTATTATGAAAAACATCAGAACTTGAGAACTACAAGTGAATTTCCATGTATTTCATGACATTGGAAAACAAACTTCAGGGATATTTCCACTGGGGTGTATATTATTCTCTTCAGCTACACTGCTAAAGTTAAAAAAAAATCACATGAACATCTTTGAAACAGAAGGAAAACATTAAATTGTTGGTGAAGGCTTTCATCAGAATCCCTTATGTTGCCTGCTAATCAACAAATATCTGTCCTCATTTCATGTGATCTGATTCTGGGCGGGGCTAACTCGTATATATGTTTGAAGGCTCCACGCTGATTAATATGGAAAAGTTGTACTCACTCATATTTCTGTTCTCTGGAGCCTTAATAATTTGAAAATACAGCATTTTGTAGAAAAACCGAAATAGCAAATTAGTTTGAAATAATAATAACTTTCTTTGTAATACTGGGTCTCTGGACTGATGGAATGCAGATTAAAATAGGAACATCAGAAACCCATGGGAGACTGTCACAGTGTGCCATACAAAGTTCAGTGGCATAATAAAAGGTTTTTATTTCAAATCCTTTCACACATTGATTTCATGTGTAAGCTTATTTTGCAGTAGTTTGGAAAGCAGGTGTCTTTTTAGTTTTAGACTATCAATATCATATATAATAGTGAAACATAATTAAGACTCCTTATTTTACAGCTAGGCAATCCAAGAATCAGAAAGACTGACTTGTCCGGTGTCTAGGTAACTAATTGCAGAGCCTAGATCTTCTTTTTTTTAAATCAAATTTTTTTCTGTTATACTACAGTCTCCCTAGAGAATCAGTAAGTAAACTTACTTATGTGGGGAGAAGTGGACTAGCAGAATTTTACCACCGCTTCACAATTCTCAGAAAATGGACAGTTTTCCTTAAAAGCTTCAAGATGAATTCTGAATTGTAGAACTAGAATGGGAGAACTGAAGTGAATTTTTCATTTTCAGAGTTCTGAAAGAATTGCCAAAACAAAAATCTCAAGATGGTACATGTATACACACACACACACACACACACACACACACACACACACATATATTACACTGTATTTATAATACATTATACTACTATTAGGATTATTTATATATAAATATATATTTATATGAATATATATGATTATATATTTATATATATTTTAACTGCTTCAATATATAAATATATATAATCAGTTTTGAAGTTAAAAAATTGCATGTATGAATGCTTTTGATAGATAAATGTGGAGAAGAGCTAATATAAAATGTATGGCTAAGCATTATTTTTAAAAGTTTTTGCTTTGGAAAGTAGAGAAAAATGTAAAGTGCAGAACATTGTACCTCACCCAGCTTCAACTATTAACAATATTTTACTAATCTTATTCATTTTATATCTTCCAGTTTTTAAAAACTATTTTTAAGTATATTATGCCATTTGCATATAAATATTTCTAAGGGTTATCACCCTAACAAAGAAATTTTTTACATACAGAACCATTTTCAATTTAAAAAACAATAATAGTTCCTTAATATAACCCCATATAAGTTCTAATTCCCCAGTCTATCTTGAAGGTTGTTCTTTTGAATGAGAATTCTGATGTAGTCTATTTAAACTTTCAGCCTGTTTACCCTTTACTAGCTACCCTTTCGCTTTTCCTATATCATTAATTCGTTGAAGAAACCGCATAAATTTAAAATTGTGTTCAGAAAGTATATGTAAATGAGGCAAACCAGATCCTGTTGCTATTTGTGGCTACCATTTATTGAACATTTACTCTCAGGTGATTAGCTAAGTAATATATTTACATATATTTTTTCTTTTAAAACCTGTTAAAAATTCCATTTTACAACTTATTAAACTGATCATTACCCATGCTGATAATGCTTAGAATTTTCCCATGTGTAAGATAACAATGTTAGATTCTAAAGTTCCTTTGTGTTCCAACATTTTAGATTTTTAAATCAATTGCAGTCAAGGAATTTGATAATTTTCAATAATCCCTAGTCCAAAAACCAAGAACTTTTTGAACACCAACATGATGCTACAAGTACAAAATTTCATGCCTGACCTCATGTTTTGGGCTATAGTCTAAATGCATGCACACTAAAAATGTAGTATAAAACTACCTTCAGGCTATGGATAAGGCATATGTGAAACTTACACCTATCCCCAAAGACATCTCATTATGGGGGCTCCTATGTCCAAGATATCTCATTATGTATATGCAAATATTCCAAACCTTGAAAAAGAAACTCTGAAAGCTAAAACAATTCTTATTGCAAGCATTTTGTTTAAGGGATACCCATCCTCTCCTCATCTGAGCTTTCATTAACATGAAACTTTTTGAAAATTCAGAAGATTTTCCATTTCTTAAATTACCTTTTAAATGTTTATTTTAAAAACTCTCATTGAATAACAAAATAATGGGGCTGTTTATGTACTTGGAGGCATGTTTTGCCTTATACCCAAGGAATGTACATTTCTCAAAAGTACATGTCCTGTCCTGCACTGTTCTGTTACAACAAATGATTGATAGAGATTGAATTATTATAACAGAACCTTGTTATGGGATCAGTGTCTCCTACTTTGAAAACAAATGACTCAGCCAGACAGCAACATTTATTTTTCTCTAAATGACTACGGACGTAGCAATAGGAGACCATTATCCTGTGACAATATTCTATTTCATTGACATTATCTCACAAATGTAGTTGGTCCATTACTAAATAGAGGTTTTGTTACTGATCAATTTCACGTTATTTCTAAAACCATTAGGATAATAAATATGCCATCGTAGTAATTTCATTGACAGGATGTTCTTTTTTTTCATCATTTACATTTGTTGGAGGAAAAATATAGATTTAGGTTGAGCTTAAACACTACAATTTATGTTAGTTTTCATACTTTTTCCATTAAGAGAAACAGAACATTGTGCAGAGTAATCCTATTTGCATTGAGCTGCTAAACTGACAAACTTCAAATTTTCATGATTTTTTTCTGCCTTGCTAAAATCCCATTAAATCATAATTGTTCCCAATTAGTTTACTACCTTAGTTTAATGATTTTCTTTTTTCTTTTTTAAATAAGTTCTAGATTATTTCTAGGACCTTCCTGTAAACCCACTGAAGTAACACATCAGTTAAATCAACCCTGTTAGTAGTGTGGGCAACAACAGCCTTAGTACAACAGAAGCCTGGAGATGTCTGGTAGCATAAATGTTTCTAAATGCATGGCTTTTTCCCAAATGTTCCCCTCTAAAAACTCATCTGTAATCTTGTTAAATTAGAACTCTTCCAGTATCTTTCTGACTTTTACAGTTAAGGTTACGGTATTGATTTTATTTTATAGTCCATGGCTCTCAGATGCTTAACACTAATAAGCCTCCATAGCTAAGAGGTTTTCCCAAGAGGCAGGGCGAATAGCAGCTATTTACCTATACCGATGTTTAATAAGTGACTAAAATATACTCTCAATCCTGTGTAATTGTTTGGTGTTTTTTTCCCCTTTTAAATTACATTTACTGACATTACTCAAGGCACTTTATCATTGTCTGTTAAAATGAAATTGCTAAGGGATAAAGGCATTTTGAAGTTTTTTGTTGTTGTTGTTGTTGTTGTTTTGTGCTAGAGAAGCTGTTTCATTTGTTTAGTATTCGTTTTTTTAACACTGTTCTTTATTATTCAAAGGATTTTTTTTTTTTTAACTGTCTCAGAAAGGTGTTCCTGAGCTTCAAAGGGGTTTGAGCTTTAACTTTGTATTGGGTGTAGGTGTAGCCTGAAGACCTTTTTTATTATAGAGATGTGATAAAAAAAAGAGACTTGTAGTAACGTGCTACTCAACTGTGCTGGGGTTAAAACATACAGTAAGAAAGAGACTTCAGCCATCACAAAATGTTTCAAGTTGCTGAATAATACAATAATATGCTCAAGTTAATTAAGATTAAATAACTCAGTGTTTAAAGTAAGAATCCATTTATTTTACACAAAGACTACCATACTTTCTCCTTTAAAAAGAAATGATTTCATTTTTTTTTAAATGTTGAGAATTCTAATTGAAGATGACATCTTATCTCCTCTTAACGTAGCTTGCCATTTTTCCTAGAGTTATTTTAGAGTGTGATAAATGTAAATATATATATATATATATATATATATATATATATATATGGAGCTACTTTCTTAACATGGCAGCTAATTATTTTTTGAATCATCTGGCATCACCATCAAACTACTGTAGTGGGATTAAGTCCATATGTCTTGTCATAACATTCAGAGCTTTTTGTTAACTTGGAGTGTGTGGGAAGGACTTATTCACATTTGCCACACAATCACAGAATTTTACATCTAAAAGAGTCCTTAGAAACAGATATTCAGATATTCTCGTTTCCTCACTCTGTTTTCAATAAGACATTGCTTTGTGTTTAGCCAGCTAAATTGCAAAAGTTACTTTTAAGCATTTCTTCTTACCTTTTTGCAGCACAAGGTACTTTCCTTGAATTTTGTAATGTTGGACACATACCAAGATCCAGTATTGTCAACCCAATATTGGGAATTATTTATAATATTCTGTAGTGCTATAGGCAGTATTTTTATCCCCCAAAATATGTATTTTATAATTCATTTTGATAAATGCAATGGTTATTTGTGGGGAATTTGGAAAATTCATCTAATATAAATAAGAAAAAAATTACTTATAATTCCACCATGTAGACATAACTCCTCTTCATATTTGACTGTATTAACTCCTATTAATATGAAACCCTATTAGGTGAAAGTCTGTTTTTCTGTTTTTTTTTTTTCTGTTGTTTTCTCTCTGCATTTTCTATGTGTTCTATTTTGATTCCTATAATTTTGCACTAAATTGGGTTTATGATATATGCTATTAAAATTTATTTTTTCTTTCACTTACAGTATAATGGCACTTTATCATATCATTCAATTTCTGCTTTATAATGACTGTGCAATATGCCATCTTTGGCTATACTGTAAGTTTTTAAATTTCTACTTCACTCATGGATTTTTGAAGTACTTCCTGAGTTTTTTTTATATTATAAAGATACAGTGAACACCATTGCACAGAAATCTTTGTGCCTAATCTGATTAGTTCATTCCTGTCTATTCCTTTTTCATCAGGTAGAATCTTGATGAAATTTTGTTAAAGGAATGAATTTATTCCTACTGTAGAATTACTGAGTTAAATCTTATGTCCATTGCTAAGGCTTTTGATGAATATTGGCATAGAATCCAGAAAGGTCTTATCAATTTACATTCCCACTAGCAGTGCATGAATGACTTAACTCCCCCATCATATGAACAATAATTACATGTAGCACATGGCTCTATGAGAAATTTTGAAGCATGTGCTCCAAACTGTATTTATAGAACAGTCTCTGGGCCTTGGGACTCCATCATTGCACCTCTTTCTTGTCATTTATATTCCATTTAAGCCATCAGGGATCATACCACGTCTTCTCTCTCCATGTGCCTGGCTAGCTCCATTATACTGAGAAGGAAATGGAGAAATCAAATTAGTACCTAGGGGATAGTGCAGAGCTTTCAAATAAAGACATAAGTGACTTGGTTTCTCTTTCCTTTCTTCCTCCTCCAGGGTACACTCCCCAACATCAACCCTTTACCTATGGGTGAAACTCACTAAAGTTAGGATCACTGTCAATCTCCACAGGGAAATTGGTAGAAATATAAATACATCAAAGCTTTGGGCTGAGATCTGAAGTATCAGGCAAGCAAAGCAAGAAAGACTCTGTAGCCATGATAATTGTAATATTTCACATAACATTTATACCAGTGAAATAACCTGTAACTTTCCTCTCCTCAACACTATCTACCTCGAGGCAAAATCAGGAAAGGAAATCATGGTCTCTTTTAGTATTTTATTGGCAGAGTATCTGCTCTGCCTTCTCCTTGTCCTCTGGGCATATAGCCCAAGCTGTTTCCTTGCCTCAAGATTGACTTTGGATTTGTGACCCAAAGCAAAAGACCAGACTTCGGCTCCAAAACTCATCCTATACACTTGATTTGGTGGCTTCCTATTTACTTTAAATGACTATTATTTTATGAAGATAGTTCATCTTTTTATATTGTCTTCCAGCTTTCACTCAACATTTTAATGGGAAACAGAGTGCCCCAGTTTAGCTAAAGCTCATTTTCACTTTTAATACTGTGCATAGCATGGACAATTTAAATGGAGTATTGAAAGTGTTGACTACCTTTGCCTTCATCCAACAATGAATTTGGTCTCTGAAGAGATTCTCAATTTTCAGAGATTTTGTAGAACCATAAAACTCTTTAAAAACCTATAAAAGTCTGAAACCTTTAAAAGCCCCAACAAAGTTTCTAAGCTGAATGTTCCCACATATGTCCTTTTCTCCTCTGGTCCGTGTCATATTCTGTTCTCTATCATACCATAAGGTCAAAGTTAACAAAAGTTTCCCTGAGGCAGGAGGATTGCAAGTTCAAAGCCAGCCTCAGCAACTTAGGGAGGCTCTAAGCAACTTAATGAGACCCTATTTCTAAATAAAATATAAAAAGGGCTGGGGATGGGGCTCACTAAAGTTAGTGGTTAAGTGACCCTGGGTTCAATTCCCAGTATCCCCCCCCAAAAAAGTTGCCCAACTGTTTCTATTACACCTTGATCTGTCTTCTGAAAAATCAAAAGTGGGGCAGAGACTAGTGGTAGTGACCTTGCAAAATGTTCTGTAGCTTGATAATGTGAAAAACAGATATTTTAAATAACCATGATAGATTTTTAAACACTGAGCAATGAAACATACCTTAAAGATAGATACTCATAAATAAGAGAAACTAGCCAATGTTGACTTGTATTTATATGGCCCGTTTAAAGTTGTGTTTAAATATGGCATGTAAATAAAGAAAATAACTTAGGAAAATGTAAAAGAATGGGACATTTAAAACACTTTGAGACGTTTTACTTCTTTGTTAACTAGATAGGAATATGTTTGTCTAAATCATAAGACTGGCAAGATTGTTAATATATTTTAATTTAGTATTATGGTATGCTAAAAATAATAGCTTCCAGAGATTCATGAATTCATGTATGCTTTTACATAATTAATTTGAAGCAATTATAAATCATAAGAAGAATAGGAATTATTTTAGAACGAAAATAATATGTTTTCTGTGTAGGCTCTAGAAAATCTGATTTGTAACCTTAATCTATTCAAACATATTGGAAAATCTAACATATTGCTCCACTATATGTGAAAAAGGAGCAGGTGTCCCAGACAGGCAGGTGTTAAGGTGGCTGTTTGAGCTTGCCCCAGATCACTAGTTGACTTCAGTGAAGTTCTACTAACAGGTGGCTAACTGATTGGAGTGCCATGTGACATTTATCCCGGGAGCGACTTGGATGACAGGCTGCTACAGACTGAGGAAGGGGTCTTCGCTTTGATGAAGAAATTGCCAAAACTCATATCTCATTAGTGTTTCCTAAGGTTCTTTGGAAGTGAACAACAGTTTAATTAAGGGCTGACGTAAACACGTTTCTGCACACTTTCCCTGCAGCATTTTATCACATTAGAATTGATCAAAATTGTTGCCTTGGGCTGACTTGAACAGATATACATCTGGAGCGCCATTTGTGCAAGCTGCCGATGAGTGGAGTACATACGCTGTGTTTCACTGCAGCTCTCTTCTTTTGTAGATGAAATTACCTTGTTGGGAGATGAGTTGATCTAACTCTTTATTTGCTTAAGCCTTTATCTCTTTGAAGTGATGCTGTGAAATGAATGACACATCAGGGCTTAGGATGTATATATGTTACAGTGCCAAAAAAATCATAGCATAGCTAGTAACAATCATATGATAACTTGGTTTTGCAAAATACTTATTAAAGATAAGCTTAAGTCTAGATGAACCAAGTTTTATTAGTAGCTTATTTGAATTTTTTCTTGTTTGGTGATCTTTTATTCTATACTTCACTATATAGTTGTTTTAACAGTCATAGTTAATTGTCCAATTATAAATCTAAGCACAGTTGTGGATGCTGAAAAATAGCATCATTAATGTGAATCTCTTAAAAAATATTAGCCTCTCTAATCTTCTGCCATTAAAAGTCCTTTCTACAGTCTACTTATAACAATTACATTTATTTAATGAACTTTCATCTTTAATGTCTACCTTCTTTCCTGATTATAAGCCTTACCAGGTCAGGGTCCAAGTCATCTTACTTACCCACTTGACCCTTACTCATAGCTATAGTTCCTCTCCCTTTTTGGACACTTGGTGGTTGACTTTGATTTCTTTTTTCACTTTACATTCACTACTTCTCATCTGGAGCTTTTTATTCATGAAACATGTGTTTTAAGTTACACTGGCTGTAGTTGCTTTGTCTTCCTATACCATTAGCTATCACTTCACTATATAGCTTCTTGCAGGTGTGAGAGATTATAAAATATGCTACCTAGAATTAGACCTGTTTTACCTCTTCCTTTTTTTTTCAATCCTAGATTATTTTTTAAAAAAAGTTTTCTAAGTAGCATTATCTTCTAGTTTCCACAACTTTTTGTGTTTTTGTTAAAGTCATCTTCCATAGAAGGAATCAGTTAGCATTTTTTTTTTTTTTGTATGGTGGAATGAATCCAGGGACACCAATGAGCTGCATCCCCAATCCTTTTATTTTTTATTTTGAGACAGGGCCTAAGTTTTTTAGGGCCTTGATAAATTGCTGAGGCTGGCTTTGAACTTGTGATCCTCCTTCCTCAGTCTCCCAAGTCACTGGGATTACAGGCATGCACCACTATGCCTAGCTATTAGTCAGCCTTTTTGAAAAGAGTACATACAAAGTATGGAACAAGTAAAAAATAATAATAATGAAAAATCACCCAGCAATTTAAGATGTAAACACAAGATCATTAAAGAAATCTAGACCTCAACCTTTCCTGGAAGGTGTTACTTAAGAAGAAAATAACTTTGTTCAGTGGATTAAACCGTTCTCTAGGCTGAATAAGAATAGAAAGATATAATTTTCTAACCTAAAGGAAGGTCACAGACAAGGAAGGACAGAGCACATTCTTCCTGCCAGTCAAAAGGACTATATGGTAAATTAGCTTAGCTAAAAATAAAATAAAATAAATCAACAAGGAAAATATTACACTAAAATGTGGCACCATGGCAGATCTTAATATGAGAAAGATACTATTTGAGGAATATAGTTTCAACTACTGTTTTGATAATAGGCCATGATGAGGAAGGCCTGATAAAGACTAGAAAGAAAATTTTTTTATTTAACCCTGTACAAGGGGAGAGGCCTAGTGAAACTTATAAGAACAGTGAAGAAACAAGTGTGGGGAAAGTTTTACCATTCTGAAACCACTGCACTTAGACATCATTTCTTTCTAAATAGAATTTAAAATTCTTTCCTTCTTATCAGCCATCAGCAATTTCTGCCTTCTTCCTACTAACAGAAATATCAGCTCATTCTTTTCTTACCATCTTGCTTCTCTCTTCAGCTTCCTTATCTTATGTATTATTCAACTTATGCATTATTATGTATGTATTATCATTCAACTTATTATATATTTATGCATTATTCAGCTGTATTATTCAGCTTATTTTCACTTTAATCTTTTTATGTATTATTCTTCCTGCTTGAGGGACAGCAGATTGTGCAAAGCATGGCATTTGTTTTTCTTCACAGAAAGGTCACTGAAAATCATTTCTTCTATATATTTATTCCTCAATTTTTTTTCTGTAGTGTAGGAGTGCATTAAAAATAAAAATAATATCATTTTTCAGGTGGGAAGTCCATTAGATGCAGACATTTAAAACAAAATTAGAATCAAAACAGTACTAGTTTGGTTCATGGTTAAAATGTAGTGGCTAGCAACTCTACCCTTGCTGCCCCCACATAATTGACCTTTTATCCTCTCTTCAGTCCAGAGAGTTGTTTTGCTCTTTGAGAGGGGATTCACTTTTGTGTCTCTGTAAGTACTCAGCATAGTGCCTTTTACATGCTGCGTAGCAGTATTTCTTTATTGATTAATGGGCCCAGAATTAATTTCATTTAACGTGAAAACAAAGGCAATGGAGCCCACATTCTGGTTCACCATTCTTTACCTGTTTCTAAAGCACAGCCTTTTAGTTTGGCCAATGGACCTTCCCATTTTTATTTTTACTATTCTAAGTTACTTTGGCTGTTTAAGAAAAGAGACAGTTTGTGGGCCCTTTTTCTTTTGTGAACTGTGAATGTTATTCTATTTGTGCTGTGCTGGTCTTCTGTGTGTTCTGAACATGAGGGTATTCCAATTGTCAGGTACATGCCTAAAAGAGGACAGGAAAAATAAATAGAAACATAACAGTACCCAATAAAGACAACTGTATCATTTTGGTCAAGAAAAAATTTAAATTTTATTAATTAAAAATTACATAGATGCCTATATGCTTGAACTTCTGTACAAACATCTTTGATTTATGTGCCCTTTACACAAAGGAACTACTAGGAAGTTGTCTGGGTTTAATGAACATTCAAATAGTGGCAGTAGCTGGAATTGCCTTAATTCAGAAATAATATAACTAAAAGAAAAGAAATGAGATAACTACAATGACACTGTTTTACTTCCCAAGCTCGGATTGCATTTAATGGTTTCCAAATGATGTCTACTGTGCTATACTATTTATATTATGGAATTTTTACAAACTAATTTATACAGTTTTATTTTATTTGAAATTTATGTTTAAGCACAGGTAAGCATAAGGGTGTCAACAATAGGCTATAATAATAAGTTCTTTTCCTAAGAGTTAATTTCAATTTAAATATTTAGAATGCAAACTTTTGGTGTCATCCCTACTATAAGGAGTGAAATGGAGTTTCTTAAACCTCTAACAGTCTACATACATATCTATGGTTTAACTTCTAGTAGGCAAAACCTGTATTTGTGTTATTACTTCTTAAAATCAAAGAGTTTTTAAGTAAAATTTTATTATTATTATTATTAATAGTAGTAGTAGTATTTTGGTACCAGCGATTGAACTCAGGGGCACTCAACCACTGAACCACATCCCCAGCCCCATTTTGTATTTTATTAGAGACAGGGTCTCACTGAGTTGCTTAGTGCCTCACTTTTGCTGAGGCCGACTTTGAACTTGAAATCTTCCTATCTCGGCCTTCCAAGCCACTGGAATTATAGGTGTGCACCACTGTGCCCACTTTGTTTTGTTTTGTTTTGTTTTGTTTTTTAAATATTTTGAAAACTTAGCTGAAGTGAACTTCCTTTTTATATTTTTTAAACCTTGATTTAATATTTTTCATATTTGTAGTGGCATTAATTGCTATGATTTCATGAACAATTTCTTTCTTTTGTTTTTATTTTTGAGAAAGATATAAGGAAAAAGTTATTTGACTCATCAAAGTCCCAATAGGTTAATGACAGCCAGTTAGTAACAAATTGTAGCTTACATCTACAAGCACACCTGTCACTTTTTGTGGACTGTGACATCTACTGTCTTCAGAAGCATAACCCTTCTGTAATTACAAGCATGATGAAAACACATATCTAACTCTATTGGATGTCTTTCCTAGAATTTAGATAATTTTTCAAATGGTAAAATCATACTAGTTTCTCATTTCAATAGCACTATGAGATCTTTTTCTCATTAAAAAAATTCTAAATGAAATACTAATTGTATGTATTTTTATGTGTCATACAGTTTTGATTTTTTTCTTCTTCTAATAAAGATTTCTTACTATTTAGTGGTGATATCTGGGATTTGCTTCAAGTAATGAAGGTGGTTGAAGCATAGAATGGAGTAAAGATAGCATAAGATTGGCTTTGAGTTGCTAATTGCTGAAGTTGGATGATAGATACATGAGAATCCATTATTATTCTATGTACTTGTGTGTGTATTTAAAAATTTTATAATAAAATACAAATCTTATACTTCATATTATTGTTAGGACATTTTACTACAAATTTATAAACCTGAGTAAAAGTCAGCATTACTCAAGATGTTAAACTCAGGGTCATCTCTCCTGCTAATGAGAGGTTCTTGCTGAATTCCCTTTTCCAACTAACTGCATGAGGCAATCTTGTAGTCACCTAAGATGGTGACCTTCCACATCAGTTATTCATTTAACTGACTTAATTCTGTTTAATTATTGATTGCATTACCTCTATCCCCACTCCTTTTTTCAATCTCTTATGATCTATCTTTTGGCAGTGTTAAATATCTAGAGAATGAATGAAGGAAGCCCTGAATACTTCTATCACAGCACATTGTACACTGTATTGTAATTCAGTTTTACTTCCATTTATCCCCTTACTGGATTTTAAGCTTTGTAGAAGCTGAAAGTAAATCCAATTTACCATTGTGTCCGTAGCAACTGGTGCAGTGTCTGGTATAAATTAGGCCTTCTATAGTATTTATGGAAGGCATGTATTAATAATATATCTTCTTTTTAATGGGCCTCCATGTCTTCTGGGTCTATTGTGGATAATCCATCCTCCATGTAGTTTCTGGAGAGATTGCTCTCAACTGTAATTGTGATCATATTTTGCCCATCCATAGCATTTCCCTCATCAGGGTAAGCTCTCAGAGAGGCAGTACAGGAAGTACAGGAAACACACTGTCCCTTGTTGTGTGGTCTTGTCTGTCACTTGCTCCCCTTCATCACTCTGTTTCCCTCTCCATAGACTGTTTGGGCTACTTATATATTTCTTACCTCCCTTTTTGGGAACATTTCCTCTCTGTTGATGTCATCTCCATTTTGAAAATGGCACCATTGGGGAATGCCTCCTTCACCTGGGGGGGGCTGAGGTGATCATGTGAGGTGATCATGGTCCCTGAACAGAGACTGGGGCTGCAGCAGCAAATGCCATCATGTCCCTGCTGATCGCTATTTACTTATCATTTTCCTTTTCACTGACAGGGAGCATCCTAGGGCAGGAATTACTTTGTGTTTTTCTTAACATCTGCACATTATCTGGCAAATAGATGAACCCAATATATATTTGTAGAGTGAGAAAGTTAAGAATTATTTTATTTTTGCTAATCAAGTGAATGAGTTTTCATAAAATGTTAAATGCACGATATATTTACCAGCTTACCCAAAGGTTGTTTTTCACTTCACACCAGGTTGTCCTTGATTTGTTTTCATGGTGTAGCTGGTCAACACCTGAATCATATAACTCAAAGAACAAAATGTGAGGTAAAAAAGACTCTTATGTGAACCAAGGGGCTAACAGAAACATACTTAGATTTTTAGAACTTCAAAGTTTCTTTGGTAATGGAATGATTCTGATCATAATTCTAATAAAAACTTTGGTTATTTTCTGTTGAGAATGTTTCTGGCCAATATTTTAGAGCTCTAACCTTCAGTATAGATTTTGTAAGAGCCAAAGCATGAAAGTACTAAAGTTTTGAAAAATGAAATCTGTTGTTATGTTGAGGTGAACCTTGTCAATTAGGAAGATCATGCAGCTTGAATTTTTCCCTCCTGTTTTCCAGATATGTCTTCTCCAACTACTATGAAGAAACCTGAAAAGCCATTGTTCAGCTCTACATCTCCGCAGGATTCTTCCCCAAGATTGAGCACTTTCCCCCAGCACCACCATCCCGGAATACCTGGAGTTGCACACAGTGGTGAGGACTCCCAGTCCTAGAAGAGAAGCCATCCTTTGTTCCCAGGGCTCCCACCCTTAGGGATGGAGCCAAAGGTTCATAGTTATAGCTAGAGTGACCATGTTTTATTAACCCAAAGGGAAAGGTCATGATCCCATAAAATGGCTCTTCTTATCAATTTGTTAGAAAATATTATCACAGTTATGCAACTTAATAATATCTATATAGGTACTTTTTCCTTCCATATGCCTTTATTGGAAAGCTTATGATCATAAGGACTTAGAAAAGTAGAATACATAGTTATCTTTACTAATTTCAGGATCGGTCCTAATTTTATATATTCTACTAAGAGAAAGTTGGATTTTCAGCTATAATTGCTTAGTTTAGAGTTGTTCCAAAGACAGTAAGATACATAGACACTGTTTCCTATACACAAATGATTCTTTACTTTTTGGAAGTGAAACTAATCAGAAAATGAAAGAGGTACTGTTCTATGACAACTACTTAGGGCTAGTACATTTGATATTATGTCTAATATCTTAATCTAAATGAGAAAAGGCATTCAATATTTCATGTTTATATTTTAACTAGCAATTGATAATGTCTTTTTTCACAAATTAAAAATGATATATAATCAGTAATCAATACTGTATGCTTTCTACATAATTTCTACATAATTGAAATATATGTTGAAAAGTATGTTCAGCAAAATTGACTTAGAAGTCATATCATCTATGTATTGTGGCACCTGATTAAAAATTCATACTGGAAAAAATTGAACAACTTTTATAGATAAAGACAGTTGAGAGAGCTAGAATAAGCCTTCCATCTTAGTCCTTCACCAAATATTTACTAAATATCAAATATATTAGAGTCTAAAGCACCTTGGTAACAAAAGATGGTTTCTGTCCTAAAGAGCTCATGATGTAGTGAGAAGAGAGGGAATGATATCACTGGCTGGTCATCTAATCTGAACAGGAGCAGACACTTGGAGGAAGTTTAGATACCTGGAAAAAAAATATATTCTGAACTAAGTGTCAAAGGTGAAGGAACAGCCAGCCTGGAGGAGGTTTCAGGCAGAGGCCACAGCATGCAGCAATGTACCAGAGGTCATTGCAGGAAGGAACTCCATATATCCAACTTCCTTCATGCAGCTGGAGATGAGGCCAAAGAAGTGATCCAAGACTGGCTTCTAAAGCACATGAGAACCATATGCACTGTTACATTATTGGGGCTTTATTCTGGAGGCAATAGGAAAGCAGAGATTTTTAGAGATTTCTTAGAAGTTATACAACTGTAATGGCATTTTAAAAAAGTCATTCTATGGAACTGTAGGGCATGTACTGAAAGGAGCAAGACTGGAGGAAGGAAGACAAGTAGAAAGACCTTGCATTAAAATAGGCTATGTGTGTGCACATGCACATGCACACCCACACTCATACATATACACACATCGAAATATATCACCCATATGTATATATGCTTTCAAAATTAAGGAACATATTTTTGCCTTGTGTTTTTTTTAAACCTTTTTTTAAAGGACTAGAGTGACTTTTATTGATATCAGGTAGACATTTTTACCTGCTATTTAAAGCATGACATGCTACTCAGTTATATCAGGCCAGCACAGACCAGATTGTTCAGACATGTGAATTCAAATGTGATTTATACCACTTCAGTTGCAAAGAGACCTCTTTCAGAACTACTATGTCCAAATTGATCCCTAAACCCAGAGGACCCAAGATGGAACTGTGTATATATCTTTCAAGGGTTTGTGTACAGATGTGAGCAAAGACCATAGTTGAATTGACTGAGAATAAGAGCACTTAGACACCAATTGAAAAGTTGTCCAATTTTATGTAGAAGTTTGTATTTCTTTAGATAGATTTTCAGATGGGCATATTTTCTTTTCTTTTCTTTTTCTTTTTGGTACCTGGGATTGAACCCAGGGGCGCTTAACCTTCAAGCCACATTCCCAGCCCTTTTTTATATTTTATTTAGAGGCAGGGCCTTGCTAAGTTGCTGAGGCTGGGCTTTGAATTCACAATCCTCCTGCCTCAGCTTCCCGAGCCACTGGGATTACAGGTGTCCATCACCATACCCCACCCAAAGGACATATTTCTTAAATAAAGTAATACTTCAATAAGGAATTTTGTTTTTAAAAGATATACAGTTATTTTCTGAAGTGCATCTCTTTGATGGAGGATGCTCAAATTTCAGTGCATGAAAAGATTACATGGTGCCTCACCCCTGCTGGTCCTTATCTAGGGTTTCTGCGGGTAGGCCCAGTAATCTGCATTGTAAAAACAGTCCAGAGGATTCTAAGACACAGTGCCCTGGACATTCAGGGAGCAAAATTGTGACCATAAAATTAATGATTCTTCTGTAATATACATTCTTAATTTCTTGTATATTTTGAAAGTTTTCTTCGTTGGACATAAGCAACATCCTTTAAATTGTTGCCTTCCCTCGCCCCCCCATATTTACCAAGTTGAAGATAATCATTCCAGAGGATTTTCATTTATAGTTCATGGAAAGAATTTATTTTTTCATATTATTTGCTAAGTTATTTCATAAAACATTAAATATTCATTATGTGTAATTTCCTATAATTTGGATCAAAATATTAAATAGAAATATACATTTAATCTTTACTCCTACATGTATTAGTTGGTTCTCTTAATTTATAACATATAATTATTTTCTTCAACCTTATAAAGATAATGATCATAAGTTATACTTTCCCCATCTTTCAAAACTTAATATTAAATTAAAAATTAGACAATTATTTATGATCATACTAATATTTAAAAGTTATATTAAAATTAAACATTATATATATTATATATGTTTTATATAATAGTTGCCTCTATAAAGTTATAAAATACATGGTTTATGGATGATGTAATATTCCTACCTCTATGGACATTCAAATTCGCATTTCTGTGAGTTTTATTCTTGGTCTTACCTTAATATTTTTAAAGCTACACCCAGTAAAAGAGTAGAAGAAAAATAGTTGCAGAATAAAGCTCTGTTGGTTTTGAAAGGAATATCTTCATAGGAGAAAGAGTTGCCAGGTCTTGTGTCTTAATGCTCAAAAGTATTTATACAATGACCAAAAGTATTTATACATGACAGGCAACTTTCTGAACAACTGTAAGCTAGAATGTATAGGAAAATAATTTATTTGAAATTGATTAGTAAACAATTTGTGGGTCTCCTGCCCTATAATTAATGCTTTGACTTGGTCTAGACTTAGGAAGACAAAGACTTTATAATCAAAGAATGTGTTTTTGATGGGAAATAACTGCTCAAAGAAATGTTTTATCCAGATTGGCATACCTTAAAAAAGCAAAACTTCTTTTTTTAAAACATTCTCGGATGTAGAAAGCAAGATCATTTTTTCCCTTGGGTGTGGTTTTGTCTCTGTGTCCCTATCTGTATTATCATTGAGAATATAAGTAGAAGAGTAATTTATTTTAGAAGAACTTGATTAAATTGTGGTAGGAAAACCAATGATAGTTTTACAACATTTTTATAGAATCTGGACGAAATAATAAGGAAATCGGCTCTGACAGTCAATGTTTCCTTTTCTGTGTTCCGCAGTCATCTCAACTCGAACTCCACCTCCACCCTCACCGCTGCCATTTCCAACACAAGCTATCCTTCCTCCAGCCCCATCGAGCTACTTTTCTCATCCAACAATCAGATATCCTCCCCACCTGAATCCTCAGGATACTCTGAAGAACTATGTACCTTCTTATGACCCATCCAGTCCACAAACCAGCCAGGTAAAAATAAGAGAAAATAAGACTAGAACGTAAGGGAAATGGGACAGGTGTAACTCTAAGACACGGAGGTTTGTCAGACAGTATGTCTGGCAGAACATCAAGCCTTGCAATCCATCTTCAATAAATTTCTTGGTGACCCATTAAGTTTTTATTTAAAAATGGTTAAATGACAGGTAGGAAGTGTATTGCCCCAAAGGGGCACGTTTGTGAAGAAGTTTTTGATTTGATGTTCTTGGATTTTTATTGACTGAAGAGAAAGTTTATGCAGAATGTTCATTGCCAAAAAGCTCCAAACAGGAGTTCACACCTAAAATACCAGGCTTGACATAGTGACAAAAATGCTTATTTCATGCAGGAGCAAGGTATGTGCTAAAATAAACACACACAAAAGAACTTACTGGTGTATTTATAGGCCTGTTATTAGGTATTAAAATAAGCTTTGGTAATGTAAACATTTTCAGTGTTTGATGACTACTTGAATATTCTTTGCAGTGACATGACTTACATTTAATAATAAGTGGCATTACTAGAGGTATCTTTTTTTAAAAAATAAACATGGTATAGTAGTTTTAGGCAATTCATTGTATTAAGTATAGTAATTCATGTGCATTTCTTACTCCCTAGTCACTTTATAAGGATTTGCTAGAAGAGGATTTTTCACAGTCAAGTAGACAGTCTTTGTGCCAAAGCTAGGTCTATTGATAATTGTAATATCCAAAATCTGCAATATAATTTTGATCTTATAGTATAGTATTTGGCTTTGCTGCTTTACCTCTAAGACTCCTGTCTACTTCTTATTATACCTATTTATGCTTTGGGGAATTTTTACAACATTCTATCATTACTGCTGCTAAATTACTAAAATTAGAGTAAATAATATGTGCATATCAATCATAATTAACAAAGGTCAGGAAAAAACTCTTTGGTCTTAATTTGTTAAGATGAAGCAAAATGGTCCTTTCTGAATGTTTTATTTTGAATGACAGTGCATCCAGTACCTTTGAGTTACTTAGAAAGTTACCTTTGCTTTTAGTACCACTGACTAATATATTAAACTAAGTGTTGAATTTTCACATTAAACTTATCATTTGTATTTTAGGAGAAAATGTTCAAATGGTGTAATAACTGCAGTACTAAAGACAACTAAGTAAAAGAGTGGGATCTTAGTATTATCAGTTTAGAAATGAAATTTGCTGTCAGAACATGGATTCAAAAATCCTAGTTCCATAGAGCATTTGCTAGACTCAGCTGGGAACAGTGCACACAAGGTCTGATTTTAATTTGTGTAGAATTTCCATGAATAACAAAGTCTAATTAAGACATCCATTAAAAGTCCTTAACGTTAATTCAGTGTGGAAAATCTTAGAGTTCCATTGGATTTTTTTTTTTTAACTGATGTCTTAATTAGGCACTGTTAGGGGAAAAATTATGCAAATTAAAATCAGGCCCTTAGTGTTACGCATTTCTTTAATTATTCAGTGCTTGTTTTACGTATATTTTAAATTCTTTATAAGTTAAGAGGGCATATTAGGTGATAATCTGCCTATATTGTTCTCAGCTTTTCTTTATGTTTTCAAGGTAAAAATCCAGCTTCTAAGAGAAGCATCTTACTCTCATCTCAATTAAAAGACAAAAACCAAAAAATCCCTCTCAGGATTATGTATAATAGGAGCAATGTATTAAGTAGGATAATCCTTTTCTAATGCTGTTCAGCTTCATCTTCAGATAAGACACCTCTCTTTTTATATCTGCACTATGAAAGTTCATCTATTAGCAGCCTTGAAAGATGGAAGCTTTCTATCTTAGCTTCACCTGTTTAAACTAGTAGAAGACTAAAGAGAAGTAACCCTCCCCATTCTTCTAACCACGAGTTTCAGAAAAAAAAAATGTCTGTATTAGCTTGAGATTTTTTTCTTTGTCCTTTTTATTATTTTTCAAATAGGAGACATATCTGTCAGTTCATGTTGATTCAGTTCCAGTGAACAAAGTTTACAGACTAGGCAGGGTAATGTCATATGCAGTGGCAGCATTTTCTGGTAATTATTGTCATTCTGGTCCTGTGCCAGGTAGGTACTATCAAAGTGTTTTGGTGAACCCTATACAGAAACACGTTTACTGTTTAGCACACCCCCAGTGACAAAATAAGACCTTTCTTCTTTCTCTAGTAAAATATGTAAAGCAGTCATTTGTGGTGTTCACACAACCAGAAGTTGATGGTCTGCTTTAGAAACAAACTATTTCCACTTGAAAGAAAAATGGGTCTTTATAGGAAACTACAGAAGTGTTTTTATTAGGAACATTATACCTGCTTTGATGTTTAACTCCAACTCAAAACCAATTAATTTGCATTTCAAAATAGAATTCTTGATATTCACCTTTTCAGCACTAGAAATGGAAAAAAAAAGGACTCGGTGACCGTTCACCTCCAGTCAACTGCTCCTTCCTAACCTCCTTTAGCATTGCACTGATTTGGATTGTTAAGCAACTGAGATGCCTTTTCCTCCCCACAGCAATTTGGAGATTAATTGCATTACTGCTGCACCAATTATAGTGAGACAGTCATGCTATTCAATGGAATATTTTGAATAAAATTAGTTTAAAGATATAACTCTCCCATAGGTTTCCGTAGAGGAAAACTCTGGTCAATTTTCCTGACATAAAGTTAAATACTTAAAATTACCTATGATGAATAGTCAGGATATTCAAGAAGTCCATTTTCTTTATAAAATAAAGAAAGTGGACTCTGAGGAACCCAAGCAAAGTCTTAGTTCATACCTCCGGTCACAATACTTAAATATTATCAGCTATTTATCTTTTCCTCTAAAGAAAATTTACTTGTAATTTATGCATAGATAAATATTCTGCTTCATTACTTTCTTTGCCTTTGATAGCTGAGATTATAAAGACTATATCCTTTTGGAGAATAACAACCTGGCAAATTGTTAGGAATACCATGCAGTGGAGAATTGTAACATGGGTGTAATCAAAACTAGCATTCTCTGTCTAGAAAAATATCCTTCAGGATTTCTTTAAATAATGTACTCTAATGATTTTGTCTCCTACCACAGAAATTATTTTTCCACCAAGGGGCTAAGACTCAAATAATGATATCTTTTCTGTCATTGCCCTAGGGATTTTTCTCAGTTATTTCCCACAAATGTCAATAATATATGTTTTGTGTAATTCTCTGTGCACAACAATGGAAGAGTAACACAAACAGCACTGTGAATTTGATTGTCCTCTAGTTCACTTTAGTACATTTTAATTTTCTTTGGAAATCTTTTATTTGTAAATATAAGGTCAGACGTCTTTCAGCATTTTATATCATTGTGTGCATCTGAAATTTTAAATGCTTTAAACTTATCTAACTGCTTATATGAGTAAATCATCAAAAGTTGATGACTGCCTGGAAAAGTTTATATTGCCTTATGTTTGTTGAGTCTGAAATACCTGCATGTGAGAGAAACCTAGTTTTTGTATGCAGAAGAATAGGCCTTCACTATAAATGATGGGAATTGTAGAGCTGGATGTGTTTTCTCTGCTAGACATTCTTGTGTCTCTTGTGTCAGTGATAATATCCAAATAGAGGAAAATTTTGTTGTGAAAGCCATACGGACTCTGTAGAGAGAATGAAGAGCAGAGAATTAGGAATCACTGGGTTTTAATTGTAGGTAGCTTAGTAAGGAATTCCATTTTAGCTTGAGCTAAGCCTTTGAGTCTCCATTTGAGTTTTCTGGACTACTAAATGAAAGGATCAAGTCTACTTCTTTCTTGAGGGTGTTGTGAAGACCAAATAACCTATGCAAAATGCTTTGAAGATGAAAACCTTCTTTTAAACACTGTTGCTTTTATACTACCAACCTTTGATTGGCTTCCGACTCAGACTTGAGAGGGAGGGCCTGCGTGATGGCTCCACGCAGCCTGCAGGATCCACGTGGCCACATGTGCTGAGTGGAGTTGTTGGAGAAGATGACTGCCTTTTGGATTGTTTCACCCGGCATTCTGTTTTTGTTTTGTAGCCTAACAGCAGTGGTCAAGTAGTAGGGAAAGTGCCTGGCCATTTCACTCCTGTCTTGGCACCCTCTCCCCATCCCAGTGCAGTGCGACCTGTGACCCTGACCATGACAGATACTAAACCCATCACTACATCCACTGAAGGTGAGGCAGCTTCACCTACAGCAACCAGTAAGTATTTCTGTAGGAAATGAGAAATGTCCATCAAAGGCACCATTGGATACTTGATCCAAGGTGGAAAACATGGCGACTTTTCCAGCTACCTGACCAGATGGAGATTTCTCATTTAAGTGGAGCTAGCAGGCATGTATGTGGCCTGGCTGTCACATGCTCTCTCTTATCAAATGTCTTTCAGTGCATCATATTTGAAAAGGGAGAAGCAAATTTGTTTGAGCAAACAGTTGTAACAAAAATAATAAGCCATGCCTGCTTGTTCAAGGTATACATTGAAATCGCACTGAATAACATTATACAGTGTATAAGGTTTTTATATCACCAAAGGGAGATTAGATAATTGTTACTTATTGGAGCATTCCTATAGAAACCAAGCCCCTCCATCAGGCAGACTGAATCAGTGCCTCTGTAAGATAATTGCATGTTTACCTTAACGTAGGTCCCGTCATTGTTAGAAACAGTCATACAATGTTGGGTGTAGGCAAGAACATTTCAAAGCTTAGTATTAGGCACATGTTAAGCTACCTGCACTTTCATTATCTGCAACTTTTTCTTTAAACGTTTTGATTATTTTGCATATCATGGTATATCAGATATTATGTTTATTAGCATGGACATGACATTTTAAATGTTGGAGGTTTTGCTAGTGAACTTACATAGCCCATTGGACAAATGATTCCTTTGCTTCTTCATTTAGAATACTCAGAAGTGTATGAGGAATAAATTTTCAATCCACTTCACCCAAATTACCAGCTTCTTAGAACTGGAGCTGATGTACACAGATTAGTAAAGTGGAACAAATAAATTTCCAGTAGAGAAGAATTATTATGCATCCCCACAATTATACATATGCCTTAAATTTAAACTATTTTTGTTTCCTAGAGCAAGAAAATCCTTTTGCTTTGGAAATTCCCATGTGAAATTACACAACCAGTGGCACCATTGGCTCCCTCTTTCTCCACCATTGGAAAGACACTCTTTATTAATGACTTCTGAAAGACTAGGAAGAAAAATGGACAATACTTTGTGTGTACAGTGAATATTTAGCATTTCTTTCTCAAAATTTATGAGCCCCTATAAATGAGGACTTGTATTACCCCTCAGTATTTATTAAGGCTTAAAATCTGTTTGCTGGCAGAAGGTCCTGACTCAGCAAACAGTTCCTTAAATACATAGATGTGTGAGAACTGATTAGAGAACACTGGATTTCTTTCGTTTTAAAGACTTTTTGTGCATGTTATATCACTAAAAATGCTACGTGCAAATTTTAAAAATGAATGTCACAGCATCTTTGAACAAACAAGTCAGTGATTTAAATAAAAGCACATAGAAATCAAGATTTAATAAAGCATTTGAATTCTCACAGAATAAATATTTCAAGCCAAGTTCTAAAAACTTCTGGTGCCTACTATTATAGTGACATTACTGTGAGATTCAGGGGATAAGCAGACCCAAATAGTCACAGCCCACTTACAGGAATGCCTTCAGCCTGTTGGTTAATGGATTGTTTTTATATGCACATACAGGTTGTCCAAAAAGGGATCTAAATTGACTAGTCAAATCATAAAACATTCAGAAGGAGTACCTTGGTTGTCTAAAGATGGCTGCATCAGTTCATTTTCCACTCTTACATAAAAGAAATATAGTGAGTAGTTTTTCTTCTCTAGAAATGAATTTGTAGCTTCAGTTCCTAAGCACCATTGATAATGAGGAACTGGTTACTGAGCTGATAGTAGCATTGAAGAAAACACACAGGCTAAGGGGAACCTCTTCTAATGGTTGAGAAGAAAGGACTGCGAAGATTGAATGCTAACTCTTTAAGAGTGATACTGTCCTTGGCCCATGTGTTCAGTTTGAGTCCTGGTGATGGAGTGGGGGTCACTGGTTGCTGATGGCTGCCTTTGCATGAGCCCTTTATTCAGGAGTAGTTAAAAGATGAGTTGTGAACATCTTCAATGTTTTTGAAAAGTTGATCTAAAAAAGCCTCAATGTTCAAATTTTTCAGTCCTTTATTGTGAACGTGGCAGAATTAACATATTGACTTTTTAAAGGCAGCTTATTTAAAATTAATGTCTGAATTCCTCATTAACCTGATGGTTTTAAACCAAGCAGATCTCTTCAGATCTATGAATGTAATATATAGTAAAAACTTAGTTCTTCTGTGTATTCTGACATGGAGTAGTGGAATTGCTTAATACTAGAAAAATGTGTTAGTCCTATTCTTGTAAAAACAAGCAAAAATCTTTAGGAACAGGAAACACTTTCCTGTGGAAAGTTTACTCTGTACCAAAAAGCACCTGTACAAAGAGTACTCACAAATAAGACATCTGTAACATAAGGAATGGTCACCCTGTGTACTTAACTACCTGGTGACAAGTATTCAGAAGGTGCCACCAGCTCCCTTTCTGACTAATTGCAAGACATTGAATTTTTACACATATGAAAAATAAAGAATTTCTTTCCAAAAATCTTTTTTATCAAACTAGAGGGCATTTTCACATTAAATAAAACACTGAGCTTATTCACTATATAATACACAAAAATAGATTCCTTCTTTAGAATAGTAATATTAGATTCTCTATTTAGAAAGACTTTTAAGTAAGACATTTTTCATTTCATCATCAAGCACATCTGCTTAAGTCCTGTCATTAAAAGTTGTCACTTTTTTTCTGACATTTAGAATCACAGACCAAAATTGGTTATTTTCCTTTAGATCACTAACATCTAGTAAATGGTCACATCCAGGCAAAGGACCCTTCTGCTTAGCCAATCTTGAGCACCACTGCAGGACTGTACCTGGACATTTAAATGTGAGACACTACACCAAAGCATGTGATTTACTAGATAGATTTTTTTTTTTAAAGGGGGATAAGCTCGTTGATTTGAAATCAATTACCATTTCTTTTCTATCACTCAGACAAAAAGGAAGAGAAATGGAGACAACAACTTTTTTTGGTTGCAAATCCCACTTCTCTGGGTTTCTTATACATGGACAGGGTGTTCATTCTGATAGTTCACAATTTTTATCTTTGTTTTTGTTCTTCCTTAATCAGCCTACACAGCCTCAGGCACATCTCAAGCCAATCGATATGTGGGACTAAGCCCAAGAGACCCATCCTTCCTACATCAGCAACAGGTGGGCACGTTTCACCCAGGTGTAATGGTGTAGCCACGCTTTGCTTCGGTGCTTTTCTCCATGTTGCCTCTCAGATCTGAACTCAGAATGGGGCTCACGGGGGCTTCTGAGACCAAAATTGATCATTTTGTCTTCCAAAAAATTTTCTCATTTATACCTTGTTTCCTTGCCTCTCTGAACAGAGTTTCTCAAATTGGCTCATGACCTCTTTCATCTTCTCTTTAGCATATATTGATAACATCCACAAACACTATTGTGTTTCAGCCAATGGGAATTTTTCTCAATCTTATTGGCTATTGAAACTTAGTAGCCTGTCGTTTTCAAAGGCAAACATTGAAAACTAATTTAAACTCCAGTTAGAGTAGAAGCAGTGCATAATTTGTGTTTTTGAGCAACTTTATATTTTCCAGATGTTTTACTCCTTACTTTTGTATTTTAGTCCAGGAAGATGAGTTATGAAGCTAAAATCTCAGGCGACACATCATTGCTATTTTAATAGGTTTAAGTTGGTTTAGTGATTTCAGATGTGATAAAACACTTTTTTTTTGTTCTGCTTTCTTACATCATTTATGTTTCAAGTAGCATTTTAAATTTCACATCTCATTAATGCTGTAAATTTAATGCAAATGAAGTGTTTACCCAAACTGTGAAAATATACAGCCAGGATTAATGGTGGCTTATAAACAAATTAGCCACAATCAAAAGCACGGACCATACCAATGCAGAAATCCCATGATTTCAGTTAAAGGATAACAGATAATTTTAAACACTTCAGAATTCAAATATATTTTCTGATGCATACGTTTGCTGCTTTCAAGTTTTGATAGCAGAGCTGTTTGAAAATAACAGAATTCAAAATATTACATGGGGAAAATAGCCTACATAAATAAGAAAGAGCCAGTATTAACTAACTTGCTCTTCATTTGTAAGTTATTTGTGCATTTATATGAGTTTTCACATGTATAGCAGGTGTTTATGCCCACTTACTTTGCTCTAGGCCGATCCACCACATTTAGACTTTTTGTGGCCTATCTCTACTATGTTTCATATGGAATTCTTGGGTCCTTCCCAGTTGCAGGTCAAGATGGTAGACTGCGCTTATGAAGGTCACCACATGCAGAGTTTAGAGAAAATCATAAAGATGATAGCTTATTCAGGGTACTTGTCATTTTGCCAGGTTTAAAAAAAGCAAGTCGAAACAAAACAAAAGAGTGAGGACTAACTGAAAACATCTGTATACATTTATGAAAATACCAAATAATAATTAGTGGTTTTGCCAGCCAATGGCTTTTCAATGTAATTCTCTGGAATGTTGCTTTTTTTCACCTCTAAAATTGCTGTAATATGAAATGTGTTATAATTACTATAATATGTTTCTGTTTGACAAATGTATGTGTTCATTGTGTTTTTTAAAACTTATGCAGGATTTATAGGTTTAGAAACTTATTCTTTCAAAAATCATTGCATATTTTTTTCAGAAATACTTTTGTCATGAGATTTGCATTATTCTTTAAGACATATCTCAAATTTCCAGTTAATTTTTATTTCATAAAAACATGCCTCCATTATTTAAACCTTTAGCCCTAAATACATTTAGAATATTCTAAACAATTCCATGTATTTAGGAGCAATCTTCCTCTCTCCCTGCCTAACCCATGGCAGCTTTAATTTTCTTATCATTTCTGATTAATATTGGAGCCTCATGTAATTATGATCATGAAAGTTCATTAATATAAAAGTTACTTCTCCTTTCATTTATCTAAAGATAAGTCAGGTAAAGCTAGCAAACATCATAAAAATATTAATCTTAATGTGCATAGAAATATGGGCATATTTTAATTGAAAAAATATATATGACTTCTGGAACAACAAACTTTTTCATCAAAAAACTAATTTTTACTTAAGTGAAGACCACTTACAATATGAATATATTTTGTTCAATCAAATGGAGTTGATATTTATGAAATACATGATATATATTGATCCTTGCAATAAAAAGCTATATATACTTCATAGTTAAATTTTTTAAATACCATAGATAGGTTGTTTGTTCCCTATGTAAAAAGTACCACTTTTGAATTTGAAGACGCCTAATGTGTCTATTTTATTATGAAGTACATTTTTGAGGCCTGCAGAAGATAATATAAATTTATATCATGTAAACATTATATTACTAAGGCTTCAGTTAAAATCCTATGATGTTTATCCTTCCAAATTCTAAAAAAATCATAAAGATAAAGTTTTATATTTACTATGTAGGAAAGGAGGGACAGAAATGAATGACTGCAGTAGAGTAAAGGGTATTTCTTCCTACAGTAGAAATGAGATTGATTTACTGTGTCCTTTCATTACTTTACAAAGATTTAAAGGAGACCACTCTTCTAGCAGCGGGTTCTAAATGCATTTGGTTTAAAGCACTCAATGATAAATGAAAAGGAAAATCAAGGGGTACATGAAATAAAGGTAATCAATCATTTTATATTAGCTAGGAGAAATTTAAAATTAGAAAGGCAATGGCTTTAGTCTAAGAGAATTCTTTTAAACATTCCCCATAACCTTTAATATACATGACCCCTTAAGAATAAATATTGTCACCAGGTACGTACTTGAGTTCATGGCGGTTGCTTTATAAAGATTTATCCTTTTAGATTATGAATAGTATTGATGTGCATTGTTGAGTGCTATTTTTTCTTTAGAAAAGAATCTTAAATAGCTTACATAAATTAGAGTTAACAATAAATTTTAAATTACTGAATAATTTTGACCATCTTATAATCCTTCCACAAAATGGCATGAGAGTAGCACTTTCAATATAGTTTTAACACAAAAACATTCTTAAATTGAGATGGAGAATATTAAAATATTAAAATTAACCCCATATTCTACTTATCATAATAATACATTAATATTATTAATTGGCAAAACTGAGTAGTAAAAGTATATGCTTCATACACATACCATTGTGCTCTCCTTTTTATACATTTGTGTGCTCCTTTTTACAATGCTTATTACTGATTGATGCTGGTTGCTGTCTTGACATACTAGGTTTTTTTTTTTTTTTCAACCCTGGAATTTCACCCATCGTTGCAAATATCATATTTCATTTGAGTCCAAAATATAAAATCACATAATTATGAGGAATATTTTTAAAAGATTCATGTAAACTAAGTTAATAATTTGCCATAAAACAATCCTCTCTAATTTGCCATAATAATCAGCTCATGCCAGCTGACCAGGACTTGACTTTAGAGTTTTCCTTTATCTGTTAACACAATCTTGAGTACTGTTCAAGGTCTGGAACAAGTCTGTCTTTAGCATTATGACTGTAAATGCATTCACTATTGGCATGGGGGAAATCTTAAAATCAGAACTTCAATTGGAGTTTCATTCTTCTTTAACTTTTCTATTGGAAGATGGTGTAGCGGCTTCAAGAACTATGAGTCCTGCTTTAGCAACTGAACTCAAGTTTCTACAAAGAAATGCCTTTTTATGGTTTGGAACATTTTTAGAAGTGTGAAAGTCCTCTTTACTTCTGTAGAAATTTAGCAAAGTGCAGTGTTTGTTTTCCTACCTCATACTTCATAAATACTCTGTGCCTATTCCTTATATAGATAGTGAAAAAAACATATTTCCCAAATTTTATCATCTTGAGGAAATGGAAACTATCTAACAGAATATTGGATGTTGCTTAGAAAGTACAGAAATTGTTGTATAATCCAGTCTAAAAATCTTGTATAAATGGAAACTATGAAGCAACTTACTTAAATTACCACCAGTTCCTTATCTGATCAACTTTATGTCATTAATTTGCTAACTTGAGACCTTCTTTATTTGCTATCAGAGAAAGTTTGGTAATATAAGACAATCTAGTTAATATGATTATCACCATTACAATTGAGGCTAAGATCATATTAGAAACATAAATTCCTACAGTTACACATCAATATGACTTTAAAAAAAAACTCTTCTGACAAATTGGAAATAAACATTTTTGAAGATAAGAAATTTCTTGCTCAGATATAAAAGATCATTCAAGACAGCCATTGAAATGCATATTAATTTTGATACAGATTCAAGATTTTAGGTGGAATAAATGGGAGGTCACTTTTGCCTCCATTGAGACAATTACGTCAATTAATTTGTAAGAAATGATTATTTTCACAATCTCAAAATTATAATCTCCTGACTCTCTATGCTACCTATTCCTAGAGCTAATGAATAAGTGGCCTGATCAATTCAGGTCCTTGCCTCACTTCTCACAATTGCATGGATTTTATTGGTGCTTGAGCTTCAGCATGTACCATCTCCTGCATGACTACCTAATGCTATTGTTTCAAGTTCAGTTACTGGGGTAGTTTACATTGAAATGCTTTTACACTTTTCTTGTTATACTTTTAAATTAGCATTTGAAAGTACTTTTCATTATACTGAAAATTTCTGTTACACACAATCACCTTTTAAAAAATTGCCTCTATAATTTTGTTTTAACTCAGCTATGAGTTGAAATCCCCTTGTAATATTTATACTGGCAAATGGCAAAGCCCAAGCTTGGTGTAGTATAACCACTGAAAAGGCAGTCATTTATTAGAGGCAAGCAATTGAAAGGACACAAGTGGACTATCAACAAACTTTTCAATAAAGTCAGGAAGCAGGCTATCAACACTTGAGCCATTCTTATTGTGTCTGTTATCATAATTGACAGCTTGACGTAAAACCCTATCACATGCCTTCTGGGTAGGTATGTAAATGGATAAGAGGTCACTTTTCACATATGCTAGCTGGAAAGGAAACACATTTAAAGGAAGTTTCAGTCAAAATAATAGCTATGCAAATGCTTACCTTTTGGGCTAATTCTTAAAATTAAAAAGAAAAATCCTTCCATTGTCTATCTTTTATCACTCATTTAATTTGTTCTCTTACCTTTTCTGGTTACCAAAGGCTAATATCTAGGTAACTATTCTCATTGATATAAAAATAAAAATGTGTGTCATGTAGCCTTAAATTTCAGTCAACGCAAGGGAAAAGTTATCTACTTTTCTCAAAGTGTTTAAAAGATCTAAGTTGAATCAAGGACATTCTGAAGGTGTTTTATTTATAGTTATTTTAGTCTTAAATCTTGTTGGACTATGCATTAAGAACAGGATAGGAGAGGAACAATGACAGACAAATTGGTGCAGAGGGTGAGAACCAGGGATTAGGAGCCAGGAGGTTGGAGTGTTAGTGTTGATATGGAAGGGCACAGCTAACCTTGGACAAGGTCTTAAACCTTTTTCTCCTGGAGCCTTATCTTGGAAAGGAAATTGAAGATGATGGATTCCATCTCTTGAAACCTTAAATTTTACATGTTAAAGTAGTCTTCATTAAAAAAGAAAAAGAAAAAGCAAAAAAAAAAAAAACCCTTTCATTTTCTTACTTATGATTTATTGTCAGTAACATTTACTAAGCTCATGGCTTATGAATATCTGTTTAACTTGATTTTGATGCTACTGTGCTAACTAAATTAAATCTCAAGAAGCATGGGTTTCAGAAATTGATATTAGAAATGACTTTAAGATACCAGAATGATCTTGGATTTTTTGTTTTGTTGTTTTTTGCTTTTTTTTTCTTCTTTTTATCAGTTTCACTCTGAATACTTTGCTTGTTCAGTAAGATTATATACTATTTATTCAGAGACCACTTCACTTGCTCTATAGCAGGTAATTAGCAATAAAATAAAATTCTACTAATCTAGGCATTAAGAGAAAAATATGAATATTGAAGTGTTAGTCTTTTTGGCTTCCACAAAAACCACCTCCATTCCCCCCAAAATCTGTTTCCTTGAGGCATCTGGAGAAATAAACTCAAGAGAACATAAAATATACCTTTCAAGATATTCCCCGAGGTCATTACAAACCTAAAAGAAAAAAAGTGAAAAGGTAAATTTGCCTGTGTTGATTTTTCTGTTTGCACTTAATGGCTTATTGGGTCAACTGAGAGCTGTTGTCCTTAAGAGGGACTATTGGTGCAGCATCCTGTTCACTGAATCTCCCAAAGTAGGACATTTTTGTTAGCCTTCTTCTGTTCCCAAAGCTAATTGCTATGCACTTTACAAAAGCCCCTGTTAATAAAAATGAAAGGCCCTCGTTTGAATAAACAAATTTTTATTCTAAAATCACAAGCAATATTGATTCTTTATGGTTATCAACTACTTATATAATTATTGGAGTATAGTAGCTTAAGTTTTTTTCCCATCTAAGTAGGCTTTTGAGGGGAACCAGATGGTCCCCCCATCCTTATGATTGGGAGACAGTTTCATTTGAATTGTGTAGGAACAAGGTTCTCCCTCCAGAGACTTCATGGACTCCATCCTAAGAACATACACAGTGAAAATTTCACCTTCACTCCATTCTTAGTACTTTGGTCTATTTTAGCCTGACCATTTATTGATAACTTCTTTGGGAAGAAATCCTATATCTTTTTTTTAAATATTGTTTTTTGAGTTGTTGATAGACCTTTATTTTATTCATTTATTTGTATGTGGTGCTGAGAATCAAACCCAGTGTGCCTTACACATGTGAGGCAAGTAGTCCACCACTGAGCTACAACCGCAGCCCGAAATCCTATATCTTTACTTCACTTTTTGTTTGCTTTTGGAATTCTGGGCATAGTCAGTTTAATATACATCTTACTTTAATTATTTAGATAACTTAAGTTCATATTGGTGGGTATATATAAAGAATTAAAATGATTTATATGAGTAAGCATTTTTTAAGGAATATGAATATGATCAGGTTTGACTTAAAGTCTGATTGAGAAGAAGAAGAATTTCTCCCCACCTCCACATAAAAACACATGACTTTAACAGATCAAATTTGAACTCACTTATGCTGGGTGTTTTAAAAAAGTTTGATTACAATGACAGGGGTGAATACCTATTTTTTAAGAGAAAATACTTGGGAAAATCATTAAGCTGTTATTAAAGCTTTGAACTAAGGAATTTATTTATTTTGATAAATGAAAACCATGTATTTATGTGTTACTTAAAATTAAAGTTTTAAAATTTAATTAAAAAATAACAATTGATAGCTGAATTATCTGACATCTACCCTCTCATAGGACAGAAGCTGAGGAATCACTACCCTAAACTCACAAAAGACTATTACTTATTCTTTTAAATTTATTTAAAGACTAATATAAAGTTATTTTTATTAGGACTACTGAATTATAATAATATTCTATTTAACACATCCCCCAATTAACTACACTTAATGTTAATCTTCCAATACCTATAGACTGTTGCTTGGTCAGATCTGTATTGGCCAAATAAGATTCTTAGGAATGGATTTTCTTAGACATGATTATCAAGGGAATCTTTAGTGAATAGGTAACTTTTATTTTAATTATTTATTTCCCTTCCCCACACTATCACCATCAAAATTTCACTTTAATCAAACAGTCCTTAAATTCAAAAATGTCTTATGCAAAAAAAAAGCTTATTAATTATAAAAAAATAGACTCTTACTCAGGTAATCTGACTGAACATATAAACACAAGTGTGCCTCCTCAGAAACTTTTGAAAATTGTGATAATGCTGGTCTACAATCTAAATAGGCAAATAAATTTAAATTATATTTTAAGTTTTTAGTCACTGAAAAGAAATTAATTTAATGCTAATTAATATCCTATCAACTTCTTTGAAATTACTGCTAAATAATTGACTATTTTGATTAATTTTTATTTATTTAAGCATATTTTATGTTTAGGAAAAATATTTCTTGTGTGTGTGCGTGCACACACACACACACACACACGTAAGGATAGATAAAAAATGAATACCTCTAGTCAGGTCTAATCCTTTTGAGACTGTTTAGGAAAGAATAATCCAAAAATATGGTGATTTAAATGTTTAGCATGGCTCGCCTGGCATGCGTGCGGCCCGGGTTCGATCCTCAGCACCACATACCAACAAAGATGTTGTATCTGCCGAGAACTAAAAAATAAATATTAAAAAAAAATTCTCTCTCTCTCTCTCTCTCTCTCTCTCTCTCCTCTCTCAGAACTAAAAAAAAAATAAATGTTAAAAATTCTCTCACTCTCTCTCCTCTTTCACTCTCTCTTTAAAAAATAAATAAATAAATAAATAAATGTTTAGCATGCAAACAAAGCTAGCCTACAGGGGGCATTTTTAGGGATGGTAAAACAAACAAAAAATGAGCAACTTTTAACAACAAAAACCTAATCAACTACATAATTTTTTCCAAGATCTTGTACCCTAGCAGTTGTCTGTGAGATAGTAGCCAATCCTGAGTGACACTCAGATTCCTCTGGTTTTGTGAAAGTATGGTTACTTTTCTGAAAACTTTAAGCTGAGCATCCCATAGAAACTAATCTGTTAGCAATTAACAGAATTAGGATATTCTATGTCTAAATGAAGCCTCCCTTCCTGAGAATTTTAAGTAAGTCAAAACTAGCATTTTTCATTCATAAGAAAAGGATCAATAAGTGGTCTCTAAGGTAATCTTTATGCAAAGTCAAGTTTCTTGAACTGTTTTTAGATTTTCATAGCCCTTTTATAACTTGTATTTTGAAACAATCAGTTTACTCTATTATTATTAAAAATAAACAATTTATCCCATCATATTGAATTTCTATTAGGTGACCCATTTTGAGAACTTCAAAAAATCTTGCCATATTGCTTCTTACACACAAGACTGGATAAATGTACTTCTTTGAAATAGTAAAAGTATGTCATCCATTTGAGTAAAAACTAAGTCCATTATTCTCTTTTATGTAAATATTATGGTCAATTTTAAGATTTCTTATTTTTATTTCTAATTTAATTTAATTATTTATGACTTCTCAATGATGTTATTTCTTGAACAGAATCTACATATCTATCAATTCATGTGTCTGCCTGTCTATCCATCTATATAAGGGAATTTTTTAGTTTTATAAATTATAAAATCACTTTTACTTAAAATATCAGCACAATTAAAACATATATTTTGGAAAACTTTGACTGTAATATTGGATATTCAGAAGAAAAATGAACAAAAATTGTCATTCTGTAACTCCAAAATCCCCCTTCCTTAAGAGTGTGCAGAAAGTTGAGAGTCTGATAAGAAAAGATGCTTAATAGCCAACTTTTAAAAGCCATAATGTTAGAAAAATAGATAAAACAGTTTATCACAAGTTTAAAGGCATTTTGGCTTCAATCATCATCCTGAAATTCTCTCTGAAAAGCATCAGACCAGGTTTCATGGATAGTAGTGAAGAAGGCCTTTTCAATGCAGGATGCAGTTAATTTACAGCCTGGCTATCTAAAGGTTAAAAATCATGGTTTTCTACTGTGTTTCCCCCCAAAGCCAGATAAGTTTACTTTCTTAAGCATAAAAATAAGCAATATATCTTTTCAATAAATCTGCTAGCACTGTAGGGCAGCTGTTAACCAAACAGAGCTGGATAGGGTTACTCGAAGGATCTCTGAAGGGCAGAGCTGATGATTCCTGGATCTGGGAAGAATTTGTTTCAGCTTGTATTCAGTGCATTCCTCACTTTCTTCAGTTGTAGTAAAGTATTTTAAATACCACAGCTCTGAATTTAAAATAAAAATAGAAATTCTTATCAACTCTTTCCAAATAAGGTCACTTTAAGTAAAACACAGTTAGTAAACACCTAAAATTGAACACCTTGATGCTTAAATACGTAAGTTAGGGTGAATGTCTATGTAGGGTGGGTCTTTTTTCCTCTAAACTGCATGTCTTCTTGTTTTGCAAACTGCATGCTTAAAGGTATTGATTATTTTATTCAGTGCAGATAATTTGATATGTTGCATAGAAAAAAAGCATTTTTATTTTCTTTCTAAAATATATCTCTCTATTGAACATTAACGTTTGCTTTTATTTCAGCTCAATTTGTACTCTAATAATGGCTAATTGTTATGTTCTAAGCACTTGTTTCTCTTGTATGCTTTAATTAATAGAGAAGCATATTGCAATAGCTTTTTCTAAAAAAAGAGTCTAAGGAATTTTGCTTTTCAGAATAAGATTTTCTTTTGCTTTTATTTTTTTTTCTTTAAGTTGCCTCTTGGGAAAGTAAGGTTAATGCCATATACAGTACTAGTTTGCATGTGTTCATTTAAATACTAAAAACTGTAGTACTGCTCGATCCATATCTGACTGCTAGGTTTCAATTGACAGCTGAGGATTTGTGACTGGACCATGAATCAAAACGGCAGGCATTTATACCCCAGTACCAGTGAGGATACATTGGGAATTACTTGGCAAAGGTAACATTTTAATTATTTCCAACCCTACACTTACACCTCAAACTTCCATGACCTATAGTGTTTGTTTTTAACTAGTTTTACGGAAAATATATGTTAAAAATTTAGTTGTTTTGGCTATGCCATTCCTCTTCTCCTTCCCCTCTCCTTTATTTCCTATTTAAATGCAACATCAATTTAATTCCAGACTATATAGCATATGCTAACTGATCATTGGAATTTCTAAATATTGTGAAATGTTTGATAAAATTTATAATATTTTTGGTGGGGGAGGGGGTAGAATTTGACTTTTAGATTTTAGAACCTGAAAAATGAAATCTCAGCTTTAGGGAAGATTTTTCAGCTATTTGAGGATAACTCATTGGTCTTTCACATTATACATTCTTCTAATTTGACTGTTTCCTCTACTGCTGCCTCTAAGCCATGTTACTATTCATTTATTCCTTTGCCAGAGAGGAAAAGCTAGAAGAAAAATTTCAAGTTATTGAAATATTTCAATTTGATTGTTACTAGCAGCACTCAAAAAATTTTGGAGTGGGAAGACTGTTAGAATCAGTAGCTATGAAGGAATTTGATTTAAATAAAGTGTTAGTTTGTTCATATACTAATGTAACCCATTGAGGGTTGATTCAATTTGGTTGGCTAAAAAAATCATTCCAAAACTTCATTTTCAAAAGCAATTTGGATATTGTTTCATGTGTTGGTTTTAGATAGTAAGTAGTTCCAAGGTAGCTTCATATGTGTTATTTTATTAAATTGTTTCAAATTGATAAATCAAATAATTAAAATTCATGGTAGAATCATATGTATTAAGAAATAAAAATTTGCAATAGAGAGTAAGTCATTCCTTGAGTTCACCAAAAGTAGAGTCAACTTAATTTTTCAGCCCTACTATGATTGTGATCCTTCCTTTACAGAAAATGCCTATACGAAGTCACATGCTGAGATATTAATTGTGATAGAGCTCGTTGCTCATCTCTATCTTGGTTGATAGAAACTGATGAAAAGTAATGTTCCAGTCAGATTAAATGTCTGCATTTGATCAGATAAAAATTAAGAAAATTATTTTTATTGTTTTTCAAAAACATTTGATGGCTTTTTAGTAATTCAATATTTAAATGATTACAGTAGGACTTTTACTTTTTGAAGAGTGACAAACCATCAAATTTAAAAATAGATACATTTTTACCTATTATGATCCTGCCCAAAAGCTTGTGTTATTCTTCCTTTTGGAAAAAAAAAATATATATATAGTTACAAAAAAGATGATAAACTCAGTGGAAGTATCTTATTTAAATAGTCTTAATGACTAATAGTGTTAATTACATTTAATAAAAGTATCTTATTAAAAATCTGAATTAATAAACTTTTAAAAGTTAACGTAATTAGGTTTGATAGCACATTGTTTGCATTTTGTTTTATTAAAAAAAACCTCCCTGTATTCCATTATCTGCCCATCAATTAGCGAAATGGCTCGTGTCTGCATACAAGCTTGATATATATATATATATAAGAATTTCAAGTCACATGAAATGTACTTATGTTTGTAAGTGTTCCTATAGTTGTCTGAACTTCCAAATCTGTGGATTACTTATTGGCATTTACTTAATCTAAAATAGGATAGCATCTCGGGAAATACATTAAATCCAATAAAGATGTAAAATTTCACCTAATTCCTCATAATTTTTTGAATCAAAGCTGATATCCCCCAAAAGAAAAGGTGAGTGGACAATGAATCAGAACACACATATGTGGAGTGAATGAATACGATAACTAAACTCAGCTCTGAGGGGAGTATTGTTCATTTCACAAAGCCTCTTCTTGGTGAAAAATTGATATGGTAATCGGTTTCAGGTCATAGAAAACAATTCAGAATTAATATTTCTTTTTTTTGTTTCCCCGTCTCAAAAATAGTAGATTTTCTTTGGGTTAGTAGATAATGGTGTGTAGAAGGGCCTTTAGTGATTCATACAGCTCTTAAGCAGGCAGTTTTGGGTTTGTTTCTTCCCTTTTTGTGGTGACTCAGAAAGCCTGTAATTGGTGATGGTAGGCGTCTTGCTTATACATTCTACAGGGATTTATTGCATCTCTGTGTGGGGCTATCTTAAACACTGTGATGGACAAGACATCCACAGTTCTTAAAATCTAAGTATCAGGCAGTTTAGGATAAATATACTCAAAGGAGACAGCAATTCACTTTGTTTTGTTACCTTTTTCAAATATGGACACAATCCATATTTTATAACACAAATACGCCATGTCTGTGGCTTTGGTGGCTTTATGTGTAATTTATAATTTGTGCCCTATAGATTTTTAAAAAATATCTTTATTTTATTTTATTTATTTTTAATTTGGTGCTGAGGATGGAACCCAGAACCTTGTACATCCTAGGCGAGCACTCTATCGCTGAGCCACAATCCCAGCCCATTCTATAGTTATTTTTAAAACTTAATGGGTTTTCTTTCTTCTAGATATAATAGTGCAAAGGGAAATAATAACTATAACCCTACTACTGTTTTTTTTTTTTTCAATGCTAGGGATGGAACCCAGGGCATCATACATCTTAGGCAAGTGCTAAACCACAGAGCTATACTCTCAGTTCCTGTAGAACTACCACTTAAATATATATATATATATATTTTTTTTCTATATATATTTACTTATTTTTTAGTTGTTGATGGACTTTTATTTTATATATTTGTATGCAATGCTGAGAATTGAACCCAGTGCTCATCCATGCTAGGCAAGTGCTCTACCACTGAGCTACAACCCCAGCCCCCTGGAACTACCATTTTTAAGGCAGATCATAGATATTTAAAATCTTGTGGGCACAGCTACAGTTTTGCAATTATCTCAATAGGGTGAAAATATACAACAAATGTAGATATGGTCAACCAGGGAATTAAATAATTTAGCTCTGACATGATGGAATAGAGAAGATACCATGGGTTATTTTTGTTGTGGGTGTTGCTTTTTGTTTTTAACAAAGGCAATCCCTGGAGACTTTGTAGTGTTTCCATGTGGCTTGGTGCCGTTTGAATTGTCTGTTGTTTGCTGCCATCTCACTAGTTCATGGTTGCCTTCTCTTCCGCTTCATGCCAGTTGCCCTCTTGAGGTGTTTGCATATCATTTAATGTAGCTCCATTTTGGGAATGAAAATGGCAGGGTCTAGGAAGCTGTGTAAGTAGTATAATCAAAGCTGGAAGAGTTCCTCTGGCCTTCCCCACCCTACCTCAGGCTGTAAACATTCCCTAAGGAACCAGAGCTGACTTTTGGAAAGTTTTCACTGCCTTCCTAGGGTGCAGCCTGAAGGTGTTTTGTTGTTTTGACCTTAGAATTCTGTGAGCCATTTCTCTCTGTGTGTGTGTGTGTGTGTGTGTGTGTGTGTGTGCATGTGTGTTTGTGTGGTCTTGAGCTAAGGAGCTACTTGTACCTTGAGAGCTCAGTTAACTGCCATTAACACAGAATAAAATGTTAATGAAGATCTGTCTCACTTCCATGTCAGTGAGAATGGGTTCCACTAAAGGGAGGGTCATAAGTGCCAGATTTGCTCAAGCTAGGCACTGATGTGTCTGTGATAGGCACTGATCCGTCTGTGCTTTGTTCTATGTGGACAAAACACTTTCTTTTTGCATATGTGCATTCTGTGGGTGTAAACACATACAGCAGGTACTCTCTAACTGGCTTTCTTTCTTGAAACTATAAGCAGAACTTTACTTGTACTATTGAATATGAAAGAGCAATATAATTGAATAAAAAAGAAAGCTGAAGGACAATCCAAGAATAATATAAACATAAGTTATTTTAAAACATTGGAGGGAGTGCTTTATGCAAAAGAGAAACTGGATTTATTGTTTCATTCTCCCTTCTCCCCCTTCACCCTTTTCAAGAAGACGCAAAGCCACAAGTGAGGGTTGTATGTGTCTGATGGCTTATATAAACATGGAAGAAGCCTTCAGATGGCTAAAATAAACATGCGCGTGTTACTGAAGGATATGTTTACACAAACCATTTGCTCAGCCTCTGAAATAATGAATAAATGAAGATTTTACTAAAATAATTGGAAGGATTTTTGTGTCTCTGGCGATGCCATAATTGAATGGCACCAAAGAGACTTTTATCAGCTCTTTTCCATGTTACATGTGTTAGCAGTTCCTTTCCATGAGTTCAATACTTCATTTTGTAGTTACTTTACACATGTTTTTGTAAGAAATTGTCGTTTATTACTGCAATTCTAGAGAGTTGTTTGATTTCCCAAGAGAAATTTAGCAGCCAGTAAAGGTTATTTGGATCTGGTTGGCCAGGAAAGAGAGGGCAAAAAGGAAGGAGTAACAGTGTTCATTTCATATATATATATAAAACTTTCTTTGCATAACATGGCCCTTGTCCATAACATTTTCTTGGTAAAATGTAGGCTCTCAAAAGGCTTAAGAAGGAATATTTAAGCAAAAATAATTCTCAATATTGGGTGACAATTGTATGTTCATATGCACATAAATGTATGGATATATCTATGCATAAGTGTGTATGTGTGGATATAAGTATGGCTATATCCACAGATTTGTGGCATGTGTGGGGTAGTGGCAATACATGGCCTGTTCTTAGGTGGAATTAAGAGTTAACTTTTGTTTCAACATTACACTTAGGCCATCCCCGAGAATTGACTAGGTTAGCATTTCCTGCTCTCAGTTTGTTATCTTGACACATAACTATAGTACAACAGCTGGGTTGTTCCTGGAGTTCCTGGGGGGAGCTTTATTCTCAGAGTGCTGAGTTTCCTTTTCAGCTGTTAGCTCTAAAGTGTGTTCAGAATGTACAACTTTTTATACACATCCTGGGCCCCTAGCACCACTCTGGGACCATGATAGAAATGCTGATAAGATAGATGAATGGAAGAAACTTTGGTTCAAGGCAGAAAATTGAAAAAGCCAAAATTTCACATGATCATTTTTTTGCTAACAGGGCTGCTAACCAGTATTGCTCTCCCCATTTGAACATTCTCTTGAAAGGAATTCCTTTCTATTCTCATCAAAATTATTTGCACCTGTTATGAAATCAAAAACTAGAAAGGTTACCATTCTTAAAAATGATCTTGATACGGTTTTCAAAAACACACAATGTCTCTGATCTGGCTGTTGAAAAATACATTGGGATTTGTTGTAGTTTTTGCCTAACTTTGCCCATTTATAAAGAAAGATTTGTGCAAAACAACATTTCCTTTTTATCTAGGCAAACTCTTCAGAACACTTCCTAAGAAATTAATTGTATTCCAGCCAGACTTGCCTGCTGCCATCCCACAGGAAATGGGTCAGCAATCCATTAAGATGCCATTAGATAATCTAATTTGGAACTTAATCTCTAAATTAACCATGCTCCATACTTGAAGCATACTTGAGAGAAAGAAAAAAAGTTTACGTTTGAATCGATAGGGGAGCCGAAGCGTGAAGAAGGCTGTTTGTTTTTTCTGTAGCTGTGGTCACGTCTCAAGCCGTCTGGTAACCAGGAGAAACCAGACATGATGTAATTCCAGATTGAACTTGAACTTCAGGGACTTAGGATGGGGGAACAATGGGCCATAGGAATCAATAATGTCCATTTTCCACATGATTATGTTTGGAGCTTTAAGTTAACCTTTATGGGAGAAGCAGCAGGATCGGCAGTGTGACCAAAATGAGATGATCCAGAGACAAGATGTTAGAGGAAAGAAAACAACTTTTTCCGTGATATTTTCTGAGCAGCACTGCAGATTCCAGCAGGATTAGAAAAGTTCCCGCTCTGCAGTAAACCGGTGGCCTGTTCAGAGCACTCTTTGTTCGCTTAGGTAGGACAAACTTAATCTTACGTTTCCTGTCAGATGATTTTTGGCAGCACTACTGGAGAGGGAGGAGCATGATTCACAGCACTCCCAAATGTAAACCTTTCTGATTAACCCTTTGCAACAAAAGGAAGTCTATCAAACACCTACCTTACTTGAAGATGTTTTACGTCAAGTGCTGTATTCTCACTCTTCGTCCCTGAGGAACAAGCTCCTTCAGCAGCCAATGCACCATTTATTCGTTTACCTTTTTTGAACCTCGTGTTTGCTAGAGCTGTGAGTAGGTGTATTGTGAATTTTTAGTGGTATTTAAATAACAAAGCTCATGAGTGTATAAATATAATAAACACCATGAATTATTAAAAAAAAAGGCAAAGCCCATTGAGGTTTGAGAAATTGAAAAACACAAAGGTGGAATAGTCAGAAATTGTCGAAAGTTAGGCTTGTTCACTTTGTTTTACAAGGAAGATCTCTGCACATGTGAACAGAGTAAAAGGCACTCTATCAAAAAGCATTCAGTTTCTTAATCCTTGGTAACTTTATTTCAGAATTCTGATACCAATAAGTTCTATCCCTTAGAGGTGAAATTGGGCAAGTAATGCTGATTTTTGCTTTGAAATAAAAATCATTTGTGAAATAATCACTTTTTGCTTTTGCATAAAACTTACATTTCCATTTAACTTAGTATGCCTTGGATGATTTTCTGTAGTGAACGGCACTATGTTGAAGCACCATTTTTGTAGAGAATTTTGTCTGCTGTTGAAGAATCACATATGCAAATAAGAGGAGCAAGTAGCACTTATAACAATAGCTTTGAAAAGGAGCCTAGGGGTGGAGAGGAATACAGACTAGAGAAGGAGGCTGGAAATCAACATGTGGGCTTCTCCACTGCTGCATTTCTGTAGGAGGAGATAAAATTACTACTGTAAGCCTGACTTTCCACAGCTTCATAAGTTGCTGTATATGTGTGCATGTGTGTGCTGTATCTTATTTATTAGTTGTCTTCATATTAATTCTCCACCTTTCACTTTCAGCTCTAAAAAAGGGAAAAGATAAATTTTTTTTAAATCTACTTAATTTGCCCTATTGAGGGAAAGAACTTTTTCTTATTATTGTTTAAACATTCTAAGGAAATAGACTTTTGTTACTTTTAAGGGTATAGATTGCCTTGTTGAAGGATATTTTAGGATTATGTAGAGCTTTTTACTGAAAAAGTATAGTAATTTAATACTTAGTTGTAATTGTCCCATACATGAGGGCTTTTCTTACCTTGTCCTCTTCATTAGATGAAATATTTCACTGGAATGTGCCATTATTTTACTTAGAACATGCTAGCACTCAAGCATGGTAAAGTTAACCCTCAATTTAGCATGCCCCAGTACCAAAAGACATCTGAAATAATTGAATATAAACTAATGAGGTTTGATGGCTTACTGTTTTGATGTTATTTTCAAAACTGTTGGTCCCCAAGGAGTAGCAATAAAGAAGGCTATTTACCTACTTAGTTAAGAAACAAATACATTTCTCTTTCATTACTATGAAAGTGCTATTGCTTGTAGTTAGAATAATTCCATGAGCCACCTGCAGTTTATGATATTTGGTGTTTCCCAGAGAGCCCACAAGAGTACTTTGCAGATCAGGTAAGAGCTAGCCAGGGAGCTTTCTGATACAGATTATTACAAATAGTAATAATCATTAGAAATCATCTTGTATGCAAATAGGATCATTCAGATGGCAATAATGATCCTTAAAAATGTGAAAAATAAATTGAAGGAACCTAAGATATATATAAGCCCTTTGTAATTTTTGCTTTCAGTCTGGCCTGGTCTGAAAAGGAATCGAAAGCAAATTATTGACATACATATTTGTACATCCATAAAAGAAAGACACATATTTCTTTCGACTGAAAAGCAAGAGGGATTAGATGGATAAAATACAGTTATTTATGCTGAAGTTTGGGCAAGAGTTATACTTCTATGGAAATTTCAGTGTGTCTAAGTAATATGGACCTTTGTTTATTGACTCTTAAAAAAATCAGTTGTAATATAAACTGTTATCCAGTTTTTCTTTTTTTTCCCTTTTTTTTAAGAAAGTGTATTTCACAAAAGACGCAGCTGAAGTGAAATGTATAGGTTAAGAGCATAGATCCTAAGTCCACACTGCTAGAGGGAAAATCCTGGCTTACACAACACAGTGGCAATATAAACTGGGCCAGATGCTTAACTTCTTAGCTCAGTTTCCTCATCTCTAAAATAACAGATAAAGACACTTTCTCCTAGGTTTTCTGTGGGGATTAAAAGCTTTAAGTAGGTCAATCACATAAAACAGAGCCTGGCAAATAATAACCAGTATCTAAGTGCTAGCCACTGGTATATTTATTATATTTATTATCTTTGTTCTAAAGCATCATTAATAGGTTCAACTTAAATGCTACCCATTTATTTCTTCCACGGGTCTGAGTGAGCATTTTTTTCACAAAGACATGATTTGCCTTTATATTATATTAAAGTAAACTGCCACAGCAAATGCACACATATACAATCAAGGACAACATGATTTTTCACTTAATGAATATTTACCTAACACACCATACCTGATTTTTCCAGATATGCCTTTAGCTATCAATAGGGAAAATTATTTTGGGAGAGATGCTAAAACCTGTATATTAATATTGTGTCAAGAAGTAGAGTGTTTAGGAAAAGAACTAAAAAAAAAAAAACCCTTCAGTCTTGGAGATTATCTGAAACTGGTACAAAAGAACTAAAGGCAGATTCTGTTAAGATACCTATTTTATACATTCCTCATGCTTTCCAGACCATTTTTATTTTATCACTATTTATAAATAACATGGCTGTTGGTACAGTTGAGGTTATATGAATATTTTCAATTCTTGGTGCTTCATTTCTTAGTATTTTTTAAGCTTCTTGAAAGAGCACTTATTGTTTTTGAAGTAAATGGAGTATACAAAACCTGAACGGATAATATTGCTATTCTCCTGAAAAGTACTAATGTATTGGATACTCTGACATTTTATAAGTTTTCTAACAAATGGAATGTCCAATTCATTATCAAATAAACATGTACTAGTAATAAATGAATTTTGCCAGTTTTCAAGTAGTTCTTTTTGTTTTAATCACCTAAAACTAATAGAAAAGATGAAATTTTTCACTTTGGTTCCGGATTTAACTAAAGGACTTAATATATTTATTTGGTACTCTGTGGTTCTTCATGGGTTAGAGTGTTAAAAGCTAATAGACCAATCCTTTTTGGCCTCAAAGACTCAGTCACAGGACCCATTAAAAAACAAACAAACAAAAAAACATAGCCATCAAATGTTGGTTTGGCTGCAGAGAACAATTTTCTCTCTTTCATTGAAAGATAAAAGTTCATGGATTCTTTAGATGCAAAGAACAACTATTTTATCCAATTTTCCTAGGCTAAAAAATATGTAAATAGTGTATCATTTTTAAAGGAAGAAGTGGGTACCTTCTTCTCTCTTAGTCCTGATTATAGTGTTACCCTAGAAAACTTCAACTACATTTGTTTCTAGAGGAAACAGGTTCATAGAATTTCAGAGTGCTTTGCCATCCTGCCTGTTGAGGGCCACAGCGGAGTTGGGATGACGCGTGGCATTTTTGCCAGAAGTAGTGGTTGAGAGGTGAAGCCAGCGAGCCATTAAGATGATGACTTTTGAGTTCTCGTGGAGTTCCCATTGAGTTCCAGTTGAGCTCTCGTGGGAATTCCTGAAGAGTTCAATTGGGTGGTGGGAGTTCCGGTTGGTGTGTAGTGTGTTCCTGGAGGAGCCACGTGGGTGGCTTTAGGGAGAGTTTCCGGGGAGTGTGCTGGTGGAGTTTGGAAATAAAGTTTGTTCCTGCTTGAGTGGCTCGTGATTTGTGCCCAGCCAGACTGCAGCACCTGCCCAACCACATATTCAGTGCACAATTCTCTCTTCTTCAGTATTAGCAAGGTTATGATTCAGCTTGTATGGAGTCTTGGAAACTCATTGTATACTGAAGTAAATATATTTTGCCTTCAGAAAATTGTTAAAAGCTCTTTCTAATGTTGGGTCAACATCTGATTCAGGGCCTCAAACATGCTAGACAAGTGCTCATTCCCAGCAACATCTGACTTTCTAAGAAGGCCATATATTATAGTGAAATGGCCATGGGAGTCAGACAGAATTGATTTATTATATCTGAGGACTAGCAGAGACTGAACAACTTGCCTCAGTTTCCTTAGTGAAAAGGGGAAAATTTTGGCCATTTCAAGAGTTCATTGAGAGAGGGAAGTGACATAGCATATGTAAAACACCAAAGATGTCACCTTGCTCTTAGTGGTCTTCAGCATGGTTGTCCTGGGGAAATATCCCCCTTTGTGCTCATTTTATTCATGTGAATCTTAAAGAGGAAGTCTGAATTTCTTTCTGATTCCACTGTCCTGTCTTCGCTGTTGCCCTTAAACTGTTACTTTAATGAGACGATTTGGTGAGTTTCTTCAATAAAGCAACACCATTGAGTCCATTTCTCTTGAAGAGTGATGCCAAGAAGCACAGTGCTCCGGGGATAGTCTTATCAGTATAAAAGAAGCAGGGCTATCTCCCACCACTAATATTCTCAAGGTCAAAATAATTTGTTTCCTCTTCCCTGTCTGTGGAGGAGCTATATCATACATTTGTTCAAAATTATGTGAAAATATTCTCAATGAGATCAGACATTTTATTTTTGAATTTTGATTTAGCTTTTATATATTTTGTTTATAATGAAGTATCTCATATAGAGAGAGTAGAAATCAGTAGGGCGAGTTGCACTTTGTATTAAAATACTTTGTGCTTTTTTTTTTTTTTTTTTTGTAATGCCTGATTTTTCACATAGTACTTACACTCTCTTCTCCCCGCTTCTTCTTCTCTTTCTCCCTTCCTTTTCCTCCTCCACTTCCTTCTTCTTTTTCTTTTTTTAGTGGTCATGGCCTGTGTGTGTGTGTGTGTGTGTGTGTGTGTGTGTGTGTGTGTGTATTTAAAGATGTTCTCTCAAATTTCAAATGTATTCATCTTTAGTTTGCCCAAAGAAAGATGATTTGACTTTGGAAAATTAATGATAATAAAGTAAATGCAAGCTTGAAGACATATCAATGAAGTAGCTGCATTCAACCTCCTTTCAGAGTTAGATTCTCATGACTCTTACTAGGTAGCTAGGTAGATTACAGATTGTTGAATTGAACATATGATTTTTCATATAATTCTCATTCCACCATAAATTACATATAACTTACATGTAACTAATTTGTGTAAGAATATGTGTGATTATTTTATTCATACATATGATTATTTGCATTAATTTGTACATAGAGACAGCATCAAATTTGTAAGAAGCACTGCTACATTTTTACTTGAATATGCAATTTTAGGCATTGTGCTTTTGAAATTAAATGATCTAGATTATTTTGGTGAATAAAATATTTTTCTTTGCATTGTTATCCTGGGCTTTGAATTCATCTTACCAGGCCTTTTTTCAAAGGGACTGCCGAAAAAGCTCTAAAAAATGTCTGTGCCTTATAGTTCTGAACTTAACCTACAGATTGGCAATAAGAGGCTTGTAAAACTCATATATGGGGTCTACACAGTGTTAATGTTTGAGATTTATTTCCCCCCAAAGGTTCATAAACAGTATTGACAAATATATTACACACTGCAATTTTGATATGGTCATAATGTAGGATGGGAGGTTTAGAAGGTTTAAATAAACATTTAAATTAAATTTGTTAGACATTCTACAGCAAGAGTCCTGTGATTACCATCAATTTATTTTTATTGAGGATTTTCTAAAGAATATTAATATATGTCTCTTCTAAAGAACTGAGTAAAAAATCAATTGCAAGATAGACCCTGAATTCTTGTCTTTTCTGCCATTAGTTGGTAGACTTGTCCTTTAAGAAACCACACTGATTTCTTTCTTTCTTTCTTTCTTTCTTTCTTTCTTTCTTTCTTTCTTTCTTTCTTTCTTTCTTTCTTTCTTTCTTTCTCTCTCTCTTTCTCTCTCTCTCTCTCTCTTTCTTTCTTTCTCTCTTTCTCTTTCTCTCTTTCTCTTTCTTTCTTTCTTTCTTTCTTTCTGGGATTGAACCCAGTGGTGCTTAACCACTGAACTACATCTCCAGCCTTGTTTTATTTTTCATTTTGAAACAGGGTCTCACTAGTTATTAGGACTTGGCTAAGTTGCTGAGGCTGGCTTTGAACTTGTGATCCTCCTGCCTCAGCCTCCTGAGCCGCTGGGATTACAAGCATGCACTACCAGGCCCAGCTCATACTGATTTTCAATCATTAAAATTTACTTTATATTCCTAAAGCATGCAGTCTCAAAATGAATTTTTGGAGTTCACTTATTTTGGAATTCTTGTTGATTTTGCTGTCAAGGATTATCTATTAAGCTAGGTTTTTTTTTTTTTCTTTTTACATAGCCCTCTTACTTCAGGTTAAAAATATTGGATGTTTGTTTATTTTGTAATTCATTTTGTTAAGAAATAGTTTGCATTGGCTATGGCCAGGCTCTATAAGGATAGATAAGACTAGGTCATTTTCTCTACGGAGTTCACCTTTCAGCCAGTAAGATGTTGCAGATAACAGATCATTATGAAATGAAGTAATATAAGCTGTAATAGGACTATGTACAAAGTGCAGTAGAAGCACAGTTGAGGGGAAAATGAGCTTCAGAATGCATTATGTAACGATGTTCTCAATCAATGGTGCAAACTGCAATGATCGTTGTTGAAAATGTGTGTGGGAAGAGAGAAATGAAAACGGTTACGTCTCTTAAAAAGACTTCAATGAAAAATATTCTTATTCTTTAAGATTACAATTTTCTTTAGATAATGAGAACATACCTTTGTAGCTTGAATGTGATTATTCCTGCAAGTATTAAATCAGATATCTATTTTCTCTGAATATGGACCAAATCAGAATGTACTGATGAGTATATACAATCTTAGGCAACACCTCTAAAATATGTTTATTGGATGTGATTTGAAATGATTGATTTGTTTATTTTAAAAGTTATTGAACATCTACTGTGTTCTTGGTCCTACACTAAATGATAGCAAAAAAGAGATGGATTTTGCTGTCATGGAATTTGACAACTGATCATAAAAATCCCTGATTTAAAAAGATCATTGTGATTTTTTTTTCTGTTGAAGTATCTCAGAATTATCTACCTAGACATGTAGTGATATGTCACATATTGCATAGAGATATCAGCAGAGTAAAAAAGTTGTATGTCAAGTGTTATTTCAATCCAAATTTGTTCCTTCATGTTCCATAACGTCTTTTGTATCTTTGGAATTCAACTATGAACAAATGAGTATATATAGATCAAAAGCTATGTAACAGCATATATCTTACCTTATGGTTGCAAAAGTAAAGCAAAGGATACTAAATGAAATTTAAATTTTGTCTCAATGCCAGGCCCTGATTAAGCTGGGTATGCAATTGTCTGTCTGATGTTTTCTTGGTTCATCATTTTTTACGCAGCTGTTACTTAGCTGACAGTTGTTCCAAGCTGGATATTGAAACAAGCAATACATCAGATTAGGTGTACCCCAAACCTGTGGTACGCACATCTGGTGTTATTTTCCCACATGTGGTGACACTTTTTTTGTGAGAGATTATGCTGGTAGCAAGAACTGTTTTGCAATTTTTTTTTCACAACCCCAACATAGGTCAAAACTGAGGTGATGTGGAGAGAGGCAGAAATCTCATCCCTTTATCCTTTCAACAGACCACTCCACCTCACCCTACCCCCACCCTTCCCACTCCTCCAGTTCAGAGCAGCTCAGAGGTGGTGATGTTGAAGGCAGGGCATAAATGGAAAGGAAAACTTTGGTTCTATCTCTTAATAAGTTTCGGCAGAGGAGGTTAAGGAAACCACTGGAGCTCTAGAACTAGGAGGCACAGGCATAGAGGCCCTTGTGGCCTCCTACGATGATTTCTCACAGTGTATGCTCTGCAGAGAACAAAACCTCTGTTCCATTTTTTTTTCATCTATTTGATCTTTACTAACAATTTCCAATGAAAATATGTTTGGTAATCAAGCATTTCCAATTACACATTATGCATAAGGCTACTTGGAAAAAGTATTTTCCTCTTGTGAGGGAGAAAATATATTTTCCACTACACTTTTCAATTTTTTTTCAACACAATAGGTAGGTAAAATATTGAAACCCATCTTACTACTGAATTGCTTGTGAAATAAAGGTGAAACAAGATCATGTAATATAACTGGCAAACTACAGTATATTGGTATTACTGTGGACTGCTGCTTTTTTTTTCTTGGACAAAAAAAATCATTCTATTTATGTCCAAATGGATCAAATATTTTAGGAAGAATATACTTAATCCGTTCGATGATTGTGTGTATCCTACTCCAGGTTTTTCTGACTCACAGTCTTACTTTTCATGAAAAAAAAAATAGATCATATAGTATAAGTAGGTACAATATGTGTAATTGGCATATTTATCTCATGTTAGACTCATTATCTCATTAATTTTGAATAAAGTTATAGTACTAATTTGATGCATCTGGAATTTGTATTTCTAATATCACTGCAGATTTTAACATTGTCTTTCTGTTTTTTCTTCCTTCCCTACTACCCTTCTCCTCTCAACAGTCCTGGTACCTGGGCTAGCTTGGTTCCTTTCCAAGTGTCAAATAGGACACCCATCCTACCGGCAAATGTCCAAAATTATGGTTTGAACATAATTGGAGAACCTTTCCTTCAAGCAGAAACAAGCAACTGAGGGAAAAAGAAATACAACAATAGTTTTAAGAAATTAAAAAAAAAAAAGGAAAAGAGGAAGACTGGACAAAACAAAACAAAGGGAGAAAGGAAAGAAACTGAAGAAAGAAGATAATAGACCAGCAATTGCAGCACTTACAATCACTAATTCCCTTAAGGTTGAAACTATAATGACATTAAAAGGGTCGATGATATTTCACTGATGGTAGATCGCAGCCCCTGCAACGTAGCCTTTGTTACATGAAGTCCGCTGGGAAATAGATGTTCTGTCTCTATGACAATATATTTTAACTGACTTTCTAGATGCCTTAATATTTGCATGATAAGCTAGTTTTATTGGTTTAGTATTCTTGTTGTTTACGCATGGAATCACTATTCCTGGTTATCTCACCAACGAAGGCTAGGAGGCGGCGTCAGAGGTGCTGGGTGACAGAGCCATGAGCCAGCCGTTTTATAAGCACTCTGATTTCTAAAAGTTAAAAAAAAATATATAAAAATCTCTGTAGCCTTTAGTTATCAGTACAGATTTATTAAATTTTGGCCCTTAACCCAGCCTTTTCCAGTGTGTAACCCAGTTTGAAATCTTAAAAAAAAAAAGAAAAAAAAAAGAGAAAAAGAAAAAAAAAGAAAAAAACAAAAAAAGGAAAAAAAAAACAGTTTGAACACAAAGGCTCTATGGAAGAAATGCCTCTATGTAGGTGAAGTGTTATCTCTGCATGCAACAGTAAAAATTAATATAATATTTTCCCCACAAAAGAAACACTTAACAGAGGCAAGTGCAATTTATAAATTTATATCTAAAGGGGAATCATGATTATAAGTCCTTCAGCCCTTGGACTCTAAATTGAGGGGATTAAAAAGAATTTAAAATAATTTTGAACGAATTTATTTTCCCCTCAGTTTTTGAGGGCATTTAAAAAGGCATTAAATCAAGACAAATCGTGTGCTTGAGGAAAAAAAAAAAAAAAAGAATGAAAACACAGCACTTATGTTGGTTTAGCTGCAGCCTCCGTGGAGGTAGAATTTATTTATTTAAAATTACTGGTTGCATCAAGAACCCATAGGGTGTACAAAAGGTTCTATAAAATCTGCATTATAGAGACAAAGAGGCAGGCAAATCCATGTCACAAGGGTAAAGCTTACAGTTTACAAACTGGGAACGCCAGGGTGTAGGATATAAAAACGCACTCTTGAGAAAATAAATGTAATCAGGGTGCTGAAAACTTGCATGGTGCTTTCAGACATTAGCCTTGTTCAACAAATTTCTTGTATTGACAGATCCGTAGTGTGCATGGGCAGACACATTTTGCCTCTATGTCTCTTAAAATTTTAATTAAAAATACTCTTTCCAGTAATCCTAATTTGCACGAAGATATAATGTCCACATTACGTGCCTTGCCTTGAAATCTAAAAAACAAAAAAACATAAAAAAACAAAAAAACACAAAAAGTGACATCACTACACTTGTTTTGCTGCATTTATTATCATTTTAAATCTTTACCATTTTTATGACAAAATATTTTGTACTCCAGACGAAGAAAAATGTGTGACATCATGGATTTTTTAGACAGTTATACCTTTATCTCACATTTATAAAGCATATCATGGCTGTGTATAGTTGCCGCTTAAAAATTGTAATCGACCAGCAATATTTTCAGTATTTTGGTGTTTTTTCTATTAACCTTTCATGTTTTTCATCTTCCAATTAATATTTGGGGGGGGAGGGGTTTCAAATTTATACGAATTATGCAATACCAAGTTTTGCCTATGTAGGTAGTGCTTTTAGCTGTATTGGTTATTATAGGTAAGTACACAGATTTTAAAAAAAAATAATAATGTATGCTTTTTTTTTTTTCGTTTGTTTGTTTTAATTGACCAAAGTGGGTACTGCTATTTTTGCAGTGTGATGAGGTCCTTTTGTGTACTGAGAGATGGACAGGGGATTTTTTTTAATATACATATATATATATTCTGGGGTGGGTGGGAGGATTTTTAACACTTTACAGTGTAGCTGTGAAGCAGTGCACCCTGAGATGGGCCCGGGCTGCCAAGCGACTGTTCTGCCTACTGTGACAAACTTCAACTTACACAGGTTCCCTCTCTCTAATTTCCCACCTGGGGTGCAAGCTGAACTCATTTGTGGTTTTCAGAAGAACATGATAGTAAGAACTAGAAAACACAACAAATTCCCCTAGAGGCAGAATTGGCCTAAGAAAACTTATTTTAGTTGTTGGTGGTAGTTTTTCTTGAAAGTTCCATATCCACAGTGAAGAATGAGCCTGTCTCATATTTGGCAAAGACATTTGTTGCAATGCCCACATAGCGGATGTTGGATGTTTCACACTTTGGGGTTTAGTGCAGGAATATGCTTTCTCCTACAAACAACATTCAAGCAGCTGGAGGGAGTGCTGCTGCATATTCTTTCCGGCCACTTCCCTACCCTGTATCTTCATTTTATTAATAATAGAATATAATTTACCTGTGACTTACTACTTCAAATGAATGGGAGTGCACTTGGACTTTTTCTTTTTTTTTTAATATCCAGAAGAGTAAATGAAGGGTTGCTATTTCTGAATATATTTGGACTGAGAAATTAAAATCAAAGTTGTTTTTAGGGAACAAAAATTTTAAAATCTTCTTTTCCTTTTTACCTGCCCTGTTAAACTGAGAACTAGAGCAGAGACAAATATAGAATTTTAAGACATAACTTTCCTGTGGATGAATTAGATACTGATGGGATTTTTTAAGGGATGGTACCTCAAATATATATTTGATATATTTTCCCCTGAGGGCTAGAAGGTAAATGGAGACCATTTTTATTTTGCCCTCTCCACCCCACCCCGAGTCCTGTTGAGAGAATTTATTGCGAGAGGGAGAATCTTCCAGAATCAGTGATACAAGGTAGGCTGTCTTGAGGAGCCCCCTGACCCTTTTCCCCCAGGCCATGGCCTAATAAAATAAACTGTCAATTGTTCTCACAGCATATCATTTCATAATGAATACTTTAGAACAATGCTTATGGGCCTGAGCATTGTGTTTGATTAGCCCATTCACTTTGATAGCCCAAATGCTGAATAGCACAGCGGGATCCTAGCAGCAAGTTCCAAAGGAAGTCCAATCATTTCTGTGATGCTTGCCCTGTAGAAACAGATCATCTCAGCCAAGCTCTTCATGTATCATTGACCTGTTAGGTGAACAACTCAACCTCACAAGGACACACAGTATTCTTTATGGGCAGAGTCGCTCTCGTTTTTTGCCAGTGAATGAGCAGTTCTAGCTAAACCAAGTGTGGTACTGTGGGTATTCCTGCCTGCCTCTTGGATACAAAGGCCTAGTGCAAGTGTTGCTTTTTTTCCCCCCCTTAAATTGATTTTTTTTTCTTGTTTCCATTTGAGATGAAACTATTAAAAATACTACTATATATAATCTCAAATCCATTCTTCGGCCTCCTCCTCCTCTTACCAGGAAGTATATTCTAACGAAGGGCCCCACTTCTGCAGGTCTTGCACGCCCCTCCCTTACCCAGAACTGCAGAGCTTCAGGATGGCGGTCACCCAAGGGCATCCACAGGGTGGAGTCTCCAGCCACCAGCCTGTGGCACTATCCAGCCTTCGTTGCATTGCTTTGCAGCCCGCCACTCACAGTGCCTCT